>NW_022630995.1:103898506-104504440 GCF_010015895.1 Lontra canadensis | reverse complement strand
ATATATGTGTGTGTATATATATATATATATATACACACACATATATATATATTTCCCCCCCTCCTTCTTGCTCCAATTTTGGGTCTCTTCTGATTTGGTTAATGCATATTTTTCTGGGGTCTTTGCCACCCTATTTGTATCTTATTCTCTTCTTGATATATTCTTACCTGGATAAAATGACTAATGACAAGGCGGAAAAACACACCACAAAACAAAGACAAAAATAAAAACAAAATCAAGAGGCAGTACAAACAACTAGGGACCTAATCAATATGGACATTGATAATATGTCAGAACTAGAGTTCAGAATGACGATTTTAAAGGTGCTAGCTGGGCTCAAAAAAGTCATGGAAGATATTAGAGAAACACTTTCTGGAAAAATAAAATCCCTTTCTGGAGAAAGAAAAGAACTAAAATCTCACCAAGTTTAAAAAAAAAACCTATTAATGAGGTGCAATAAAAAATGGAGGTCCTTACTGCTAGGATAAATGAGTCAGAAGACAGAATTAGTGATATAGAAAACCAAATGACAGAGAATAAAGAAGCTGAGCAAAAGAGAGACAAGCAACTACTGGACCACAAGGGGAGAATTCAAGAGATAAGTGATACCACAAGACGAAATGATATTAGAATAATTGGTATCCCAGAAGAAGAAAGGGAGAGAGGGGCAGAAGGTATATTGGAACAAATTATAGTAGAGAATTTCCCTACTATGGCAAAGGGAACATGCATCAAAATTCAGGAGGCACAGAGAAGCCCCCTAAAAATCAGTAAAAATCGGTCCACACACCGTCATCTAATGGTAAAACTTACAAGTCTTAGTGACAAAGAGAAAGTCCTGAAAGCAGCTCGGGGCAAGAAGTCTGTAACATACAATGGTAGGAATTGGATTAGATTGTATTAGATTGGCAGCAGATTTATCCACAGAGACCTGGCAGGCCAGAAAGAACTGGCATGATATATTCAGACCACTAAATGAGAAAAATATGCAGCCAAAATTACTATATCCAGCTAGGCTGTCATTGAAAATAGAAGGAGAGATAAAAAGCTTCCAGGACAAACCAAAATTAAAAGAATTTGCAAACACCAAACCAGCGCTACAGGAAATATTGAAAGGGTCCTCTAAGCAAAGAGAGAGCCTAAAAGTAGTAGACCGGGAAGGAACAGAGACAATATACAGAGACAGTCACCTTACAGGCAATACAATGGCACTAAATTCATATCCTTCAATAGTTACCCTGAATGTAAATGGGCTAAATGCCCCATTCAAAAGACACCGGGTGTCAGAAAGGATAAAAAAACAAGAACCAACAATATGCTACCTACAAGAAACTCATTTTAGACCCAAACACACCTCCAGATTTAAAATGAGGGGGTGGAAAACAGTTTACCATGCTAATGGACATCAAAAGAAAGCTGGGGTGGTAATCCTTATATCAGATCAATTAGATTTTAAGCCAAAAACTATAATAAGAGATAAGGTAAGGGTCTGTCCACAAGAAGATCTAACAATTTTAAATATCTATGCCCCTAACATGGGAGCAGCCAAGTATATAAACCAATTATAAACACAATCAAAGAAACACATCGACAATAATACAATAATAGTAGGGGGTTTTAACACCCAACTCAATGAAATGGACAGATCATGTAAGCAAAAGATCAACACGGAAATAAAGGCTTTACATAACACACTGGACATCACGAATATATTCAGAGCATTCCATCCCAAAGCAACAGGATACACATTCTTCTCTAGTGTACATGGAACATTCTCCAGAATAGATCACATCCTGGATCACAAATCAGGTCTCAACTGGTACCAAAAGATTGGGATCATTCCCTGCATATTTTCAGACCACAACGCTCTGAAGCTATATCTCAATCACAAGAGGAAAGCTGGAAAGAACTCAAATACATGGAGGCTAAAGAGCATCCTTCTAAAGAATGAATGGGTCAACCAGGAAATTAAAGAAGAATTGAAAAAATTCTTGAAAAGAAATGAAATGAAATAAAAATTAAAGAAGAATTTAAAAAATTCTTGAAAAGAAATGAAATGAAATGAAAATCAAAACACAAGTGTTAAAAATCTGTGGGGACACAGCAAAGGCAGTCCTTAAAGGAAAGTATACAGTGACACAAGCCTCCCAACAAACAAGAGCCCAGGGCCAGACAGCAACCCAGGGGAATTCTACCAAACATTTCAAGAAGAATTAATTCCTATTCTCCTGAAACTGTTCCAAGAAATAGAAATGGAAGGAAAACTTAAGACTCATTTTATGAGGCCAGCATTACCTTGATCGAAAACCAGACAGAGACCCCCTCAAAAAGAATTACAGAATCATTGATGAACACAGATGCAAAAATTCTCATCAAAATACTAGCCAGTAGGCTGCAACAGTACATTAAAAGGATTATTCATCATGACCAAGTGGGATTTATTCCTGGGCTGCAAGGTTGGCTCAACAACCCCAAATCAATCAGTGTGATACAATACATTAATAGAGGAAAGAACAAGAACCATATGATATTCTCAATAGATGCTGAAAAAGCATTTGACAAAGTACAGCATCCTTTCTTGATCAAAACTCTTCAAAGTGTAGGGGTAGACAGTACATACCTCAATATTATCAAAGCCATCTATGAAAAACCCTTGGCAAATATCATTTTCAATGGGGAGAAACTGAGAGGTTTCCCCCTTAGGTCAGGAACATAGCAGGGATGTCCACTATCACCACTGCTATTCAACATAGTGCTAGAAGTCCCAGCCTCATCAATCAGACAACAAAAAGAAATAAAAGGCATCTGAATCGGCAAAGAAGTCAAACTCTCTCTCTTTGCAGATGATATGATACTTTATGTGGATAACCCAAAAGACTCCACTCCAAAGCTGCTAGAACTCATACAGGAATTCAGTAAAGTGTCAGGATATAAAATCAATGCTCAGAAATCAGTTGCATTTCTATATATCAAGAATAAGACAGAAGAACGAGAATTTAAGGAGTCGATACCATTTACAATTGTACCCCAAACCATAAGATACCTAGAAATAAACCTAACCAAAGAGGCAAAGAATCTGTACTCAGAAAACTATAAAGTACTCATGAAAGAAATGGAGGAAGACACAAAGAAATGGAAAAACATTCCATGCTCATGGATTGGAAGAACAAATATTGTGAAAATGTGTATGCTACCTAAAGTAATCTACATGTTTAATGCCATCCCTATCAAAATACCATCAATTTTTTTCAAAGAAATGCAACACATAATCCTAAAATTTATATGGAACCAGAAAAGACCCCAAATAGCCAGAGGAATGTTGAAAAAGTTGGTAGCATCACAATTCCAGACTTCAACTCTATTACGAAGCTGTAATCATCAAGACAGTATGGTACTGGCACAAAAACAGACACATGGATCAATGGAACAGAATAGAGAGCCCAGAAATAGACCCTCAACTCTATGGTCAACTAATCTTCAACAAAGCAGGAAGGAATGTCCTTTAGAAAAAAAGACAGTCTCTTCAACAAATGGTGTTGGGAAAATTGGACAACCACATGCATAAGAATGAAACTGGACCATTTACACCACTCACAAAAATAGACTCCAAGTGGATGAAAGACCTCAATATGAGACAGGAATCCATCAAAATCCTTGAGGAGAACACAGGCAGCAACCTCTTCGACCTCAGCTGCAGCAACTTCTTCCTAGAAACATTGCCAAAGGCAAGGCCAGGGAACCAAGGCAAAAATGAACTGTTGGGACTTCATCAAGATCAAAAGCTTTTGCACAGCAAAGGAAACAGTTGACAAAACCAAAAGACAACTGACAGAATGGGAGATGATATTCGCAAATGACCTATCAGATAAAGAGCTAGTATCCAAAATCTATAAAGAACTTACCAAACTCAACATCCAAAGAACAAATAATCCAATGAAGAAACGGGCAGAAGACATGAACAGACATTTTTGCAAAGAAGACATCCAGATGGCCAATAGACATGAAAAAGTGCTCCACATAACTCAGCATCAGAGAAATACAAATCAAAACCACAATGAGGTACCACCTCACACCAGTCAGAATGGCTAAAATTTACAAGTCAGAAAATGACAGATGTTGGCGAGGATGAGGAGAAAGGGGAACTCTCCTACACTGTTGGTGGGAATGCAAGCTGGTGCAGCCACTCTGGAAAACAGCATGGAGGTTCCTCAAAAAGTTGAAAGTAGAGCTACCTTATGACCCAGCAATTGCACTACTGGGTTTTTACCCTAAGGATAGAAATGTGGGGATCTGAAGGGGCACCTGAACCCAAATATTTATAGCAGCAATGTCCACAATAGCCAAACCATGGAACGAACATGGATGTCCATCAACAGATGAACGGATAAAGAATATGTGGTTTATATATGCAATGGAATACTATGCAGCCATCAAAAGAAATGATATTTTGCCATTTGCAATGATGTAGATGGAACTAGAGGGTATTATGCTTAGCAAAATAAGTTAATCAGAGAAAGAGAATTATCATATGATCTCCCTGATATGAGGAATTTGAGAGGCAGGGTGGGGCACTTGGGGGTTAGGGAAGGAAAAAAATGAAACAAGATGGGATCAGGAGGGAGACAAACCATAAGAGACTCTTAATCTCACAAACAAACTGAGAATTGCTGGGGGATGGGGGTATAGGAGAGGGTGGTTCGGTTATGGACATTGGGGAGGATATATGCTATGATGAGTGGTGTGAAATGTGTAAGACTGATGATTCACACACCTAAAAATACTCCTGGGTCAAGTGATTCATTATATGTTAATAAAAATAATTTTTTTTAAAGATTTTATTTATTTATTTGCCAGAGAGAGAGAGGGAGAGCGAGCACAGGCAGACAGAATGGCAGGCAGAGGCAGAGGGAGAAGCAGGCTCCCTGCCGAGCAAGGAGCCCGAAGTGGGACTCGATCCCAGGACGCTGGGATCATGACCTGAGCAGAAGGCAGCTGCTTAACCAACTGAGCCACCCAGGCGTCCCAATAAAAATAATTTTAAAAAATCCTCTAAGGGGAACCTGGGTGGCTCAGTCACTGTGCATCTGACTCTTGATTTCAGCTCAGGTCATATCCTTATGATTGTGAGACAGAGCCCGCATTGGATCCACAATGGGCAAGAAGACTGCTTGAAATTCTCTCTCTCCCTCTGTCCTTCTCCCCATATTCTCTTTTTTTAAGGAACAAAACCAAAAACAAACAAAAAAAACCCAAAAAAGAAGAAGCAAAACAGCTCCTCTGAGACTCCATGAGAAATACACATGGAAAGTGCACAAAACTACTGTCTCCTTAGTTCTCCCACCTGTCTTCTTGAGATTCTACCTTTAAAAACATCCCCCAGTATTGTCCAATTTTCTTCTTACTCTTGACTTTAAATAGAAGAAACCAAGAATAGTTTTTGTATGGGTATAAATAATGAAGAGAGGTCATAAAAGAGGTACTTATTACCTTTCAGTGTAAGAATGAGATTTTTTGTCATATGTAGAGAGAATACATCGAAAGGCTTAGTGCTTCAACTTCATGTGACACACTTCTGAGGAAATAGGCTCTGTCTCACCCCAAATGGTCAGCATTGGCTGTACTCAGTTAAGGTAAAGATGAGTGCTCAGTGGTGATTAGACCACTGGTAAACTAAGATAAGGAGGTGTGCTCAGGGGCACTTTGGTGGCTCACAGTGCATCACACATCTGACTCTTGATTTTGGCTCAGGTCATGGTCCCAGGGTCTCAGGATTGAGCCCCATGTTGGGTTCCCTGCTCAGCTGGGACTCAGCTTGACTCCCTCTGCTCGTGCTCTCTCTCCCTCTCTCTAAAATAGGTAAAGAAATACTAAAAAAAAAAAAAAAACAAAAAAAAACAAAAAGGTGAGTGCTCAGTTGTCTCCTCTCTGCTTTCCCATCAGCCCTCCTTCTCCTCCTCTTCTTTCTCTTTTTTTGTGTACTTTTTTCTCTTTTTTTTCTTTCACTGTTCAAGGTCTATTTGCTGTTTTACTTGGCATGACATTTGGATAGCTGGTTGCAATGTTTGCAGGTAGATTTTTCTTTTTACATTATATGGCAATATATGCTAGCTACACTGAAACAAATAATACATAAATAAGATCCTTTAGAGCAGTTTTGCCCTACTGGATCTCTCTCTTTTCCTCCCCTACACATGTCTACCTTATACTAATGTTTTGGAGATTTTTAGAGAAGGAGGAGTGCTGAGAAAGAAAACTTGCTGAATAATAACCAGTTTTAGCTGATGCTTGAAATTTCACTATTAGAAAATCATTCTTCCCTAAGGCAATTTTTATCCAGGTTCTTCCTTAAAAATATTAAACTAACTTAACAAAATATTATGCATTATTATAAGAAAAGAATTAATTAGGTAAGTTCCTGCCATGCTGCAAGTGACAACAAATGTTTTCTCTGGCAATAAGAGAATTAAATTCGTAATTAACTCTGCACTAAAGGATTATAGTTCCTTTTTTTTTTTTTAAAGATTTTATTTATTTGTTTGATGGACAGAAATCACAAGTAGGCAGAGAGGCAGGCAGAGAGAGAGGAAGGGAAGCAGGCTCCCTGTTGAGCAGAGAGCCTGATGCAGGGGCTTGATCCCAGGACCCTGAAATCATGACCTGAGCCGAAGGCAGAGGCTTTAACCGCCACCCAGGCGTCCCTATAGTTCCTTTCTTGAGATAGCCTCAGGAGATACAATTTTTTCCCCTATGTAACTATGAATATTTCTTTTCTTTTAAAGATTTTATTTATTTATTTGACACAGAGGGGGGAGAGAGAGAGAGAGAGTAAGCACACAAGCAGGGGGTAGTGACAGAGGGAGCTAGAGAAGCAGGCTCTCTGTTGAGCAGGGAGCCAGATGCAGGACTCCATCCCAGGACCTGAGCTGATCTTGACCAGCACCACCTCCAGCTCACAGGGCTCAGCAGAAGGAGAAGAGGGGTAAGTAGGGAGTTCTCTGTGCCATGCTGATAGAATATGACTGAGGCAAACAGACCAGTGTGGCTACAAAAGCCACTCACAAGAGTGCTCCCTCTACTGCACGGGCGAAGAATCTGCAACATTATAGCCCTGGTACTGTGGTATTCCATGAAATTAAACATTATCACAAGTCACTGAACTTCTGATTTGCAAACATTCTTTCCACTATATGATGCTAAAAATTGTCCACGACTTCAAAACCCACACTTCCAGGGTGCAGGTACTGGCATTCTGCAGGAGGCAAGTGAGGCTTATCTGGCGGCCCTTTCTGAAGACACCAACTGTGTGCTATCCATGCCAAACGTGTCACAGTTATACCAGAAGACATCCAGCTAGCACACCACAGACATGGAGAATGTGATTAAGTACCATTATGATGGAAAACATCATTGTTAAGAAAATAATTCTCTTCTTCCTCTTATTGATAGTTCTGAACATTAGATATTTTTTTCCCCCATGGGGTCAAAAGGTACCTAAGTATATGACTACAAGTAGAAAAATAGGGGATAGAAATTAGGTATTGGCAGTTTTTCTATTTTCATTTGTGTGTGAATTTTTAATATAAATATGGATATAGAAAGCATTAATGCAAGTGAAATGTTTCAGTAAACATGCTTTAGCGGTTCAACTTTATAATAATTATAAATAAGCCTGTTACATTTTTCTGGAGAATGCCAGGATTTGGATTTTTTACAACAAGTAAACTTCTTATTGAGGGCAAGTAGGTGGTATTTGCAGCATTTTTATCATATAGTAGATTCCATCCATTCACTATACTTTCCTGAGATGTCCTATGTGCAAGTACATATTTTTAATACTGTCTTCTGTGCTGTTCCTGTAAGTTTACTATTAAAATATATTAAAGTACAAAAAAAGTTATATGTGGATTTTCAGCTATGTGGGGGAATGGCACCCTTAATTCCAATGTTGTTCAAGGGTCAACTATATTTGTTTTACAATCAGTTGAGTGTTTTACTTTATAACCAGAGTTGATCAAATGTAACTATGGCACCCACCAACATAACATTTGCAAAAATTAGAAAAAGGACACTATCTTGTTGTTTCATTTATATATACACATATATAGATATGTCTTCATTTTATTTATTATTTATTTCCCTACTATTCTCCAGACTACAAGCCACTCAAGGAAAGGAGCCATGTTTGTTTTGCTCATTGCTATATTCCTCTATGTCCAGCACCTTAATTAAATGAGACAGTGATGTAAATGCCTCAATTCTATGCATACATATGTACACACACACACATATACATTCAAACATATATGTACAATACATATATAGACACATCTTACATATTTATACATACTGTATATGTGTATATATAACCAACAACATATACATATATATACACACATACACACACATATATTTCTTGGTTTGTTTGTTTCAACTACACAATTTTAGGAGTGTGGGAAGACAAAAAGTAAAACGTATGGAGGGAGATAAGAACTAGTTCAGAGCTAGGAATAAACATGATGTAATAAAATTCAAAGCTATTTCCCAAATCTTCATTGTAAGCAATAGTTTTAGCATCTTTTATCCCTAAATCTCTATTTAGAATATTTTTAAAATAGCATAATTTCTAAATGTTTCCACACTTTCTCTTAGAGATAAGGACAGTCAGTTTAAATGTACTATCAATAAATCAGGGGAGGGGAAGCAGGAACAAATAACCATCTGTGTACAGCATATAGATTATCATCCTCCTAGTAAACATTAGCCAGGTGGAGAGGAAAGTGCATGGCTTTAGAGCAAGGCAGATTCAGATTTAGATCCAGGCTAGAACACACTTTCTACAGGAAAGCCTTGGTCAAATCACTCTGACCTTCAGTTTCCTCTTTGGAAAAAAAAGGGATGATAAAACCCATCTCAATGGATGGTGTGGGGATTAAATGGGATGAAGTAGGGAAAGCAACCAGCATAATTCGCAACATATGGTAGAAGGTCAATAATTGTCCCCTTTGTTTTCTCGCCCTTGTCAAGGAAGATGTGCTTTTCTAAATAGATTTGATTACATTTTTCATCATTGTCCTGATAAATCTTTGAACAAAGAGGGTCACTATACTTAGCAGCTTGCAAAAATCTCTATTAAAGTATCACTCTCTGTTGTAATTGTTCACTCGAGGACTGGATATGGGTCTACACTCTGAACATCTCCAGGGCTGCACTATGTCTGTTCAGCTCTGTATACCGATAGCTCTATGCCTGGCACACGGTGGGTACTTGATAAATATTCCTTAAACAAATATATTATAAAAAGAACACAGAATATATGAAAGGACTGAACTGACATCATTATAAAATTCATGAGGGTCCCCTAGGCAGCTATTTCCAAACTTGGCTGCACATCAAAATGATATGAAGAACTTGTGAAAAATTGAAGTAACAGCCACTTGCAATCCTCTGTACCCAACAAATTAACAGTATTTAAACCTGGAGGTTATGGGGCAAAATAATTCATTTTTGGTTTTGTTTTTTAAATATCCTGGGTAATTCTGATGACCCTCCCGGTTTGGAAGCCCTAGTCTAGTGATAGGTAGTTACCAAATCATGCTTCTTAGGCTGGCTGCACCAAAACCATCTGGAGTGGGGGCAGCTTAATGAAATGCAGATTGGGCAAAACAAGAGAACCAAAATCTCTGGGAATGTGTCCTAATCTGCATTTTTCATGTACCAGAAAAATTTGGATCAATACCAGGAAATTTGTGAACCTGCGTGTTAAGCGATTGGAATATTTCTCAATTTCTTAAAATTGAGAACGGGAAGTGAATTCAGTGATTATTTTCCAAATGAACAGCAGAGCCTTTAGAATCACCAGAGCAGGTTTTCTTCAAAATAAGCATCACCTTTCAAATTCTAATGTGCCTTGGATGAGGAAAGAGGAGAGCCTCTGTGTTGAATTTAAAGAGACTTGAGAGGCTTATGATCATCTGGCCCATACCACTTTAGGAGCCACTTTTCAGAATTTTAATACATTGAGAAAAATATCATATGAGGTATGATTTAGAAAGTTTTGCCTTTTTGCTAATAGGACTTTACTAAAGAAATGTTACTTTTTTAAAAATCTGTAACTAGTGTGCAAATGGGATAAATCAGCAGGAAAATTTGTTTTGCAAAGATCAATGCTTCACTATCTTTAAAAAAATCCCATCTTTCCTAATAAAGATGCAAAAAAAAAAAAAAAGCCTCTACTGATTGACTCAAGAAAGATCTGCAATTTTCTATACTTACCTTAGTCTGAAGACTTCTAATTCTTCCCAGTTTTTTACCTATTGGCTTAGAAATAAAACCACTGTCAGTCCTTGCAATGAAAACAGTCCAGAGCTGGTGGAAAACAACGGAGCAACCTAACATTGTGCTTTAACTTATGAAGTCCCTTATGATACAGGAATGATTGCCCTGTTTTCAATGAAAATCTAAAATCTAAATCTAAAATCTAAAAGCCTCCTAGCAGCCTCTTGGGATAAGCGAAGAATATAATGTTCGGTAGTTTTCCTTCAGAAGGTCAGAGTAGGTATGTTCCTCCAAATCTCCCTGAGAGCAAGTCTTTTTATCTTTCCAATTTTTCTCAAAAAGAGCTTAGAGATGTAAATATGATGTGTATTAAAATAAAAAATGTTAGTGACAATGCATTACTATAGCTAATAAATTTAAATACACATGTTATTTCTTGGCATTATGACATATGTCCAAGTCATTGATAGATGTATATCTATAGATACATAGATATATTTACTAAAACATAAATCAATTGATAGATCCATATATATCACCAGTATTTTTGGAATTTTGACATTCCTTGGCCATTTCTTCCTATGAAATTCTAAATATATCACAAAACGTTTATAAATAGTGAAGTAGCTTAAATTCATTTTTGTTTTGAGAATGTGACATTTGACAATGATCTCCTAAAATAATTGGAAGCATCTCAGGGTATTCAGGGTATCCAAGATAAGCAAAGATAAGCAAAGAGCTCTGCACTGGAAATTGTTCCTCAAACTAAATGTACAAATGAGTTTCTCTGCTGGTTGCCTTATCTGGCCTGATAATTCAATAGCAATAAATGTGAAGTCCAGCCTTGGCTTCCCATCATTCATGCAGCCTTATTGTAAGACTAGTGTATAAGTGGAAATATATTGAAAGAGGGTTTATTTCCAAGTTCTAGGGTAAAATCTACTAAATAGTATTTATGTATTATGGTATTTAAGTATAAATGGTATTTCAAGATGTGAAAGTGGACTATTTCTTGGAGATGTGTTTATATACTTTTCCTAGCTTTCTCCTTCTCCCTTTCCAGGTGCATGATATTGTTAAGTTGATGAGAGTCAGTGCTACATTTTAGCACCTGGGGAATGAAAGGCAAAGAGGCAATATCTACTCTATTATGGAAATATCTAGATATCTGTCAGCTAACCAGATATCTTTTCTCCTAGTCTGCAGCTTGGGTTTTCTTTTTCTCAACAGGGTCTTTCAAAGAGCAAAGTTTTTAGTTTTGATAATGTCTAATTTTATTGACTTTTTCATTTATCAATTGTGCTTTGGGTGTCATATGTAAGAAATTATCACCAATCCCCACTTCCTAAAATTTTTTTCCTGTATTTTCTTCTTAAAGTTTTATGGTTTTACATTTTACATTTAAACATATGATCTATTTTCATTTATTTGACAGACAGAGAGTGTGCGCCTGGGAGGGTTTCACAGAGGGAGTGGGAGGGTCTCAAGCAGATTCTGTGCGGAGCACAGAGCCTGACACAGGGTTCAATTCCCTGACCCTGAGATCATGACCCCTATGGAAATCAAGAGCCAGATGCTTAGATGACCTAGCTGCCCAGATGCCCCAAATCTATGATCTATTTTGAGTAAATTTTTGATTACATTGTTTTAGTTTAAGGTCCCAAATATGTATTAGCCTATAGATGGCCAATTCCGCTAGCGCCATTTATTGAAAAGACTATCCTACGTCCATTGAATTGCATTTGCATCTTTGTAAAAAATGAGCTGACCAGTGTATTCTGCTGTTGCTGTCAAAAATCACCACAAACTTGGTGGCTTAAAACAAGAGCAAATTATTATCTTAAACATCTGGAGGTCTGAAATACAATTAGTCTCACTGGGCTAATTCAAGGTATTGTTGGAGCTGTATTCTTTCTAGAGGTGCTAAGGGAAGTTTTTTTATTTGTTCGTTTGTCTTTTCTACCTTCTCGAGGCCACCTGCATTCATTGGCTCATGGCCGCTTCCTCCATCTTCAAAGCTAGCAACATAACATCTTCAAATCTCTTTTTGACTTTAACTCTTCTGTTTCCCTTTTCCACTTAGAAAGACCCCTGAAATTACAATTATATAATCCAGGATATAATCACTTATATATAATTATATAATCACTTATATAATCCAGGATAATCTTCCATTCTCAAGATCCTTTAATCACACCAGCAAAGTCCCTTTTTACCATGCAACCTACCATATCACAGTTCTGAAAATTGGATATCTTTGTGGGAGGCCATTATTCCACTGATTGTAGTTGTACTTGTGTGGGTTTATTCCTGGGTTCTCTGTTCTGTTCCCTTGATTTATGGATCCATCTCTCTGCCAATATCAGTCTTGACTACCTTAGCTAAATAGTAAGTTTTAAAATCAGGTAAACTGATTCCTCCCACTATATTATTCTGTTTCAAAATTATTTGAGCAATTCAGATTCCTTTGACTATATAAATTTTAGAATAATCTTGTCTATATCTATGTATCTCTGAAAAATCGTGCTGAGATTTAGAAAAGAAATTGTGTTAAACCTCTATATCAATCTGGAGGAGATTTGTTATCTTTAATGTGATGAATCTTCTAATCCATGAACAGGGTATGTCTATTTTTTTAGATTGTATTTGATTTCTTTTCCTCAGTATTTTGTAATTTAGCACTCAAGGACTTTACGTACTTTGTTAGGTTTACAACTAAATATTTCATTCTTTGTGAGCAATTGTAAGTAGCATTTAATTTTGGTTTTCATGAGCACATTCCGTATATACAGAAATATAATTAATTTTTAAGTGTTATTCTTATATCCTATGACCGTACCAAACTTGCTTATTAGTTTTTTTTGTTTTTTTGTTTTTGTTTTTGTTTTTTTTTTTAAAGATTTTATTTATTTGACAGAGAGAGATCACAAGTGGACAAAGAGGCAGGCAGAGAGAGAGAGAGAGGAGGAAGCAGGCTCCCTCCAGAGCAGAGAGCCCGATGTGGGACTCAATCCCAGGACCCTGAGATCATGACCTGAGCTGAAGGCAGAGGCTTAACCCACTGAGCCACCCAGGTGCCCCACTTATTAGTTTGAAGAGTATGTTTTTGTTGCCGATTCCTTGGGATTTTTACGTCATCTGCAATTAGGGATAGATCTTTTCTGATTTGTATGCCGCTTCTTTCCTTTTCTTGCTTTTTTTGCACTGACTAGAAATTCCAGTACTATGTTGAAAAAAATTGGTAAGATAGGAAATTCTTCCCTTCTTCCTGATCTTAGGGGGAACTCCCCCTCTATTCCCAGTTTTCTGAGAGTTTTTATCATAAATTTGTGTTGAATTTCATAAAATGCTTTCTCTGCACTAGTTGATCTAGTCATGTGATTTTTCTTCTTTAGCTGTTAATATGATGGCATATATTAATTGATTTTTGAGTGTTGGACCAGCTTTGCTTTTGGAGAAATTTGTCCATTTCATCTACATTATCAAATTCATGCATGTAGAGTTGTTGGTAGTATTCCCCTATATCTTCATTTTATAGTTATCTATGATATTTTACTTACTTAGAATATATGTTTTATTATAAATATCTCCTTGGAGTATCTGAGATATGCATAATTTAGGTGATCATTCTCAAACAGGTGTCACAGAGTACCCAGTTTCCTACAGAAAAATGAAAAACTGTTTTATTCTATCTTTGGTATAGATAGTAAAATTAGATATGGCAAAAAGTTTGTTACAAGTCCTGACAGCCAGAAGTATTTTGCAAAAGCAGTTTAGATTACATTCTAATCCTTTATGCAAAAGACAACCAGATTCTTTTCATAATATATGATACACCTAAATTTACTCCTACCTTTGTATTCTGAATATCCCAAGTATATCAACACACTATCTCCCTCCAGAAAGCTATAACCCATCTTATTAAAGATGAAAACATATTAGTATTAACAATGATTAGGTGTAGCTGTATTTTTTATAGGAACTCTATTTCCTAACAAATCAGAGTGACATAGTTTCATGTTCTGCAGAGTTTTGATTTCTTATTATCATTTACACTCACTTTCAGTGTTGCCTAAGGCAAAGTTGTTGCCTTGGTAGCACAAAAAAGTGTACAATTTTATTATAGGCCAGAAAAGCTGAAATACTTATAGCTTTATACTATGCTCATTTTGATGAGTATCTCAGGAAGGGGATGGCAGGTACAGTGTTTTCAAGCTCCTGCTCAGCATTTCTGTACGAATGGAGGCATAGCTCTTTAACCAGTCAGAGCAGTCTACTCCAGAGAGTAAGGCAAAAGATTGTTATTCATTTTAACATGATCTTTCAGGCAACCATTTCCTAACCTGCAACCTTACCTACAAGATGAAGCCCACCAGCCTTCCCTATCCTATATGTTTTATGAGGAAATTATTTAAAAATAAAATGAAATAAAAAGCATGACACTATTAGTTTCCACCTGAAACTCATAGATGGTCATTGATAGGTAGCTTTTAAATAAAACATTATCTGGAATTGAAAGCTCCTTTTAAAGTATCTAATAGACTGATAGCAGAAAAATATTACTGCAATACCATTACTTTAATAGCTATATTGTACAAAATATGCTGAAAACTGTACATTGTCCAATTTCAAATTAATCTATGGTTCTCTATGGTTCAAAATTGGTATTTTTAAATGGTGAAAACAGTGGTTTATTATTATGATTGCTATTATGATTCTACTATAACTTTAAAAAGGTTTATCTTAAATAGGATACTGTAGTAATCATATTTATTCATTCACTCATTCCACAAATATTTCGTGAACACTTAGTGTCAGCCACTGTTTTTAGCTCCAAAGATAAATGGAATCAAGAAAGTCAAAATTTTGCTCCCACAAGGGATGATAAAGACAGCTAGAAATGTACATTTATATGTAACTGCACACAGAGTACAGTGATAGGTGGTTAGCTAGAGAACACTTGGTAACTAATTAAGATTTTTGCGTGAGGGGTGGCTTCTGAAAGAAGCTGATAATGTGATCAGCGACATGAATTACATAAAGAACTCAGCTTTGTGAAGTTGGGACAGGGAAGGAACATTCCATGCAGGCAGAGCTGACCCCATCATTTGCAGAGCCCCTTGCAAATGTAAAATGTGGGACTTCTTGTTCTAAAAGCTTTAAATGTGCTAAAATACAAAGCTTTCTCATTTCTTCCATGGTCTTTCATTGGACTTGTCATAGTGTTTTTTATTTGTTATATTAATATTATTGATCCATAAGTGTTATTCTAAGCAAAGAAAATGAACATTTATAATTATTAGATAAATGTTACCATTCATCTTTATATTGTGTTGTGCTAGTTTTAAATGCAAAAGCAAGAGAATTTAACTCACAGGTGGTATCGCCTCACAGATGGCATCACGAATATTGCACAATTTTTTATTTCAGAGATTGTATATAACATATATCTTTAACTCATACCAGAAGCATTGTACAAAATGTTTTACTTCTTGATAGGCACACATTCTATAAACATTCTTTAACTTGAGCTTTCTTATAAGTAAGGAAGGACTAAATGAAGATGAACATGGGTTACTTACCCTATTTTTCTCCTTCTTTCTATCTCATGATTCTCAGTGTAGGTGGTTAGCTTATACAGGGAACATACATGAGCAAGAAAGGTTATGGACAGGGCTCTTGGGTTATTCATGCTTCTTTAAACATCACTATTTCCTTTCACTGTTTGAAGCAAGTTCTGGTTCTCAATAGAAGGTGTGTCCTCTCAGAGCGGTCAGTGTTCCTGTTTACTCAGCTCTAGACATGCTTACCTTGTACTTTAAGTCATAATGAACCTCTACTACACATTGTAGTTCTACCAGAATTCTGTGCTCATGGGAAGCTGTAAATGCTCCATGTAAATGAGGTGACAATGAATGATGGAAATATTGAATATACGAAATATCCTCTGCTCACCCATGTGCTCTACTGTACCACTGAATTTCACTTAAAAAACAAGTTAAAAGATAAAATTATTTACAAATTCAAGATAGCATCAGTAGAGCATTAAACCAAATATGGGGCCCTTTTGATAACAGGGCTCTCTGTGATTCCCCAGGTCACACACCCATGAATCTGGCCTTCCACGCAGATCAAGAACTTGTGTGTGTGAAATCCTGAAAGCAGAAATGAATTCATCACTTTTTAAATGAGAAAGCAGGCCTTTGAAGCTTGGTGGGTGGAGAATGGAGGAGATGAGGTCAATGAGGAAGGAACTAACAGATAACACAGGGCTTTGTTTGCCAGGTTAAGAAGTCTGATGTTTACTCTAATTTTGATTGGAAGCCACTGGAATATTGTAAACTAGGAACATCATGGTCTGATTTACATTTTTAAAAGATTACTCTCCTGTAGAATATGAAGTAGTCCCAGGGAGGTAGTAACTTGAACTATTTTTGGAAATAGTATAGCTGGAGAGATGTGCAAAATTTAGGATATGTTTTAGAAGTTGAGTGAACTTGGCTTCTGTTGGGTTAGGTTTATGGTTAAGGGTAAAGAGCAAGAAGAGATTATTAGGGTTCTTATTTTTCCTTGTTCAATGAGGTGAGGAAGACTAGTGGTAGGACAGGTCTGGTAGATACAGGAAATTTCTTTTGGCCAAGGTGAGTCTGAGTTGCCTGCTAAAATTCCAAGTGATTTTGCCAAATTAGCTATTTAGTGGAAGGTCTAACAGTTGGTGAATAAATAAATATAACTTAAAGTAATACAGAGAGAAAACTTAGAGAATTATGGGTTATTCGCCACTTTTCTCTGTATGAGAGGTGACTGGCTCTTCTTCAGATGGTCAGTTTTGGTGTACAAGCTAACAAGGTCAGAAATAAAATCTTCCTTTTCTTTCCTCCTCTTAATAATGAGTCACTGTGCATACCCAGGAAGGTCTCTAGGTTCATCCGTTAGAAAAGAAACAAAATCTATTAGCAGCAAATCCCATAGATTCTGGGATTCGTAAAGGTGGTATAAAATTTTGTTTTAATAATTATTAGCAGCTCACAAATTAATCCAACAGAAATAACCTCAGATGAGGTTCTAAAGGTCCTTTATTTTTGTTAGTCTTCTCTGTACTTTTATTTCTCTGCTTTTTGGATTTCAATTAAATTGTCAAAATCTATGGGTTAAAGCTGACCCTGTGAGGTAACAATCAGAAGACTAGTATGTTGACTCCATCTTTAGCGACCTGTGTTGTGGTTATTCATGCCTAGTGAGTGTTTGCTTGGGCTGTCTGGGATTTGTAGGCATGACATTAGAACAGTAATGCACCATTCTCTCACTGATATCCATCACTTCACATCCCACAGTATCTATGAACTCTTGTGTGAAAAATCACTTTCCTGTCACAGATGAAGATGTGAAAGGAGAAAGGGTGATGCAAGACAGCACCCTGTTATGCCTCAAATAGCTACAGTGAGAGCATCTATCAAATGTTAGTCATTTCTACACTTTGTTTTTAAAACCTTAGATACATATGCAGGATAAACAGTTTATTTCCTCATTTTACAGATCATATAGCTGGAAAATTTCATCTTTGGGAATCAAATTCATACTGTCAAAGTGACAAAATCTGTGCTCTTGCCATTATACAACACTGCCTCTGTAAAAAAAAAAAAAAAAAAAAAACTGCCATGTGAAATTTTCCTTTTTACATACCAAATATCCATCTGCTTTTGTGTTCTAACTGGGCTCATTAGAATGTTATTTTTTAAAGACTAATTCAATATCTAATTTTACAAAATGGGAAACCAAAGCATAGAGAGATTTGCAGACCTATCCAATGCCACATAATAAACACATTTAATGATATAGCTTAATAGTGTTAGATAATAATTATTTAATAAGATTTATAATTTGTCCTGGTTAATCAGCAATAGATATAAAAAAGGGTTAAAAGTTAAATTTCACTTTTCCCCAAACCTCTATAGAAAATATAAGTTTTTATTTTGCATCGTTTAAATGAATTCTGGTAAATAAATGCAATCAGAGCTAGGACTATATTGTAGTGTGTCTTCTACTTAGCCTAATTCTACATCTACTTGTCCTCATTATTTATGAAAATTGGTTCAAGTATAATCTTATTATGTTTGTTCTCAAATGGAAGCTAACATCAGAAATTATATATCCAACATGCAAATGGCATTTTCTTTCTGAACACGAAACAAGGAAAGGATACCACAGAACTTTCCTGTAACACAAATTAAATTGACATGATTTACTTGAGACCATAGCAGGATCCACAAGGGTTTGGATATTTTTTAATATCTGCAATTAGATATAATGTTAGTCACTGTGTGAATTAGGCTAGGAAAGAGGGTTTTGCAGATACTGTATAGCATGAAATAAAATTCACTTCATTAAGGAAAGCGGTTAAAAAAAAATCACATCTTACTTTCCTTTCCTTTTTTTTTTTTTTTTAGTGTCTCCAAAGATTTCTGAGACCTAGATAAATTGTTAAACAGTGTTTCAAAGCTTTATAATATTTACATGTTAACCCTACAGGAACTACTTGGTTACAAAAATAGGAAGAATAGGCAATATTTTGCAGCACTGTGAAATTCATCCAGAATCAAAGTGGCCAAATGCAGCTAAGCATAACACAGTTTTTGTGGCTTATATAAAATATTGCTAATTTGTCCAGATTTTAATTGGAAAAACCTATTCTTCTACCAGAGAAATGATACCATTCAAGCCAGAATGCAAGAGGTAAATAGAACATTAAGTAATGATGCCTCTTCTATATGCCAAGGACCTGTATAAAGACTGAAGGGTAAGTAAAAAATTGGAAGAGAAACATGTGCTCATACTGTACAGTGAATAAATATTATATATTTCTATAAGAAGAGACATGTATGAAGTATTTAAAGCTATGTCTTTAAATAAGCAATTCACCAATAAATAAATAAATAAATAAATAAGCAATTCGCCAACAAATGTATCTCAAGAATCTGTGCACTTGCAGCTGTGATTGGTCCAGCGGGAAATACAATGGCCTATGCATGCTTCCTGCCTTCAAGGAGTACCCAGAGAAGTGACAAGTAGAAGATGCTGCAACAGTGAGCCATAAAAGTACAGCCAACAGAAACAATAATATTTTCCCACTGAGGCCAAATGTGCTTCACAGAGCCATTTCGTATTCAGCTTTATAACCTCTAACATACTAACTGTTTTGGAAAATCCTTTGATGAATATCTAGATTACTTTGTGTGGCTATGGTAGCTGTGTAACTGGGGCAAATACTTATTCTCTCTGTGCTTTGCACATGCAAAATAGGGATAAATAACAGAACTTTCCTGTACTGTTGTGAGATTGGGGAAAAAAAAATGTACAAAAAGTGCTTAGCCTGATCAGAAGTTCTCTCACTCTGTATCAGTCGTTATTGTCACCATCATCATCACATTGCAAAACTTGCACAGACATGTTATTAATGGATAGATTTGAAGGAGAATAAGAGTAGACTTGTCCTCCTTTTTTGCAGCAGTTCTCTTCTGGGGAAAATTGTGACTGTGTACATATCTTAATAGGGAACACCAATATTTGACATTGCAATTGCAATCACTCTAATAAAAAGAGCTGTTTATAATTCAGTTCAATAAACAATCACTGAGTATGTGAATATGACAGCCATGGTAGTAGGCATGAGCATACAAAGATAAAAAAAACACATCCCACTCCCAAGGACTTAAGAGTATAAAGGGAGATTCTGACATTTAGGAGCTTGTGATCAGCACTCTGATAGAGCCATTACAGAGTGCTATGGGGGCAGACTGGAAGTAGGCCTATCCTAGTCTGGAGGAGAAAGGAAGCATCTGTGAAGATTTCTTGGAAGAATTACGCAATGGAGGAGTTATATTTAGATGAAGGATATTGTAAGAACAAAGCAAGGAGGCTTGCACAGGCATTGTGTTTTGAGGGAACTATAAGTAGTTTTAAGAGCCTGGACTAAAGTGTAGTGCAGCAGACTTGAAAGGAAAAGAATGATTAAATGTCAGCAAACAACTCATGAAAGGATACATGAATGAAGAAATGAGTAAGTAGGCTCTGGTCCCACACTGATCTAACAGTGAGAGGCAGTGTGAGCTATGGAGTAAAATGTCAGATAGCAGAGGAACTATGGAGGCTTCTAGCTTTTATCACATTGGGCTCATGGAGAGACTAAGTCACCACTCAAAGGTTCATTTACTCCCATGTAAAACAATCCTAGCTGAAGCCTGATTACATTCTTTAGATTTCCATTTCTTATTCAGTCATCGGAATTAAAGACTGGTTATGGCCTAACCTAGCCTTCTATGCAAAATCAAGGAATTTGAACTTGACCAAATAAAAAATAATTCAAAGTAATTAAATGCATGAAGTATAAAAACAATATGCCACCTTACATTTTGGAAATCCCCCCTCAGCAGCATGTTTCAGGATTACCATTCAAATGCACAGAAGATTATAATAGGAAGTAGCTAAAGGCTGCAAGTGCAAAGTGACAAGACTTGCCTGAGTATAGGCAAGAGAAATTGAGAACCAGAACCAGGTCAGCTGCAGTGGGTGTGGACTGTAGGTAAGCCAAAGAAAGACACTTAGGAGACAAATCATTAGGACTCATGACTGATATACAGAGAGCTGAAGGGAGACAACAGGTTCTACTTGCTTTGGTTTATTTCTGATATGTTGAATATTCTGGAAATTTGAAGTTCAAATGACAACCATTTAGGATCAGGACCATCTCTTTAATGTGAGTGGACTCTAAACCCTACTTGGACTATACCACCTTTCTCTTAAAGATGCTCTAGCAGCGAGAGGAGTCAAGATGGCGGAGAAGTAGCAGGCTGAGACTACTTCAGGTAGCGGGAGATCAGCTAGAGAGCTTATCTAAAGATTGCAAACACCTACAAATCCAACGGGAGATCGAAGAGAAGAAGAACAGCAATTCTAGAAACAGAAAATCAACCACTTTCTGAAAGGACTGGCGGAGAAGTGAATCCAAAGAGACGGGAAGATAGACTGCGGTGGAGGGGCCAGCTCCCTGCAAGCGACGGAGCAACGGAGCACAAAATCAGGACTTTTAAAAGTCTGTTCCGCTGAGGGACATCACTCCAGAGGCTTAACTGGGGTGAAGCCCACGCGGGGTCAGCATAGCCTCAGGTCCCGCAAGGTCACAGAAGGATCGGGGTGTCCGAGTGTCGCAGAGCTTGCAGGTATTAGAATGGGGAAGCCGGCTACAGAGACAGAGCCGAGGAGTGAGCTCTCAGCTCGGGGTTACCTTGAACCAGTCGCAGGCTCGATCAGCTCGGAGCACGGCTGGAGGCCAGAGTGACGGGAGTAATTGGGCACTGTTCTCTGAGGGCGCACTGAGGAGTGGGGCCCCGGGCTCTCGGCTCCTCCGGGCCGGAGACTGGGAGGCCGCCATATTCATTCCCGTCCTCCGGAACTCTACAGAAAGCGCTCAGGGAACAAAACCTCCCAAAAGCAAACCCGAGTGGATTACTCAGCCCGGCCCCTGGTAAGGGCGGTGCAACTCCCCCTGTGGCAAAGACACTTGAGAATCACTACAACAGGCCCCTCCCCCAGAAGATCAACAAGAAACCCAGCCAGGACCAAGTTCACCGACCAAGGAGTGCAGTTTCAATACCAAGGAGAGCAGCGGAATTCCAGAGGAGGAAAAGCAAAGCACGGAACTCATGGCTTTCCCCCCATGATTCTTTAGCCTTGCATTCAATTTAATTTCTTTTTCTTTTTCAATTTTTTTTTCTCTTCATCTGCTAATTTTTTTTAACTTTTACCCTTTTCTTTTTTAACGTTTTTTAACTAGTTTATCTAATATATACATATTTTTTCCTTTTTATATTTTTTCTTTATTAGTTTTCTTTTTTTAATTGTTTCTTTTTTCTTTTTTCTTTTTTTCCTTTCTGAACCTTTTTATCCCCTTTCTCCCCCCTCACGATTTGGGATCTCTTCTGATTTGGCTAAAGCATATTTTCCTGGGGTTGTTGCCACCCTTTTAATATTTTACTTGCTTCTTCATATACTCTTATCTGGACAAAATGACAAGGCAGAAAAATTCACCACAAAAAAAAAGAACAAGAGGCAGTACCAAAGGCTAGGGACCTAATCAATACAGCCATTGGTAATATGTCAGATCTAGAGTTCAGAATGACGATTCTCAAGGTTCTAGCTGGGCTTGAAAAGGCATGGAAGATATTAGAGAAACCCTCTCGGGAGATATAAAAGCCCTTTCTGGAGAAATAAAAGAACTAAAATCTAACCAAGTTGAAATAAAAAAAGCTATTAATGAGGTGCAATCAAAAATGGAGGCTCTCACTGCTAGGAAAATTGGGCAGAAGAAAGAATTAGTGATATAGAGACCAAATGGCAGAGAATAAAGAAGCTGAGCAAACGAGGGACAAACAGCTACTGGACCACGAGGGGAGGATTCGAGAGATAAGTGACACCATAAGACGAAACAACATTAGAATAATTGGGATTCCAGAAGAAGAAGAAAGAGAGAGGGGAGCAGAAGGTATATTGGAGGGAATTATTGGAGAGAATTTCCCCAATATGGCAAAGGGAACAAGCATCAAAATCCAGGAGGTTCAGAGAACCCCCCTCAAAATCAATAAGAATAGGTCCACACCCCATCACCTAATAGTAAAATTTACAAGTCTTAGTGACAAAGAGAAAATCCTGAAAGCAGCCCGGGAAAAGAAGTCTGTAACATACAATGGTAAAAATATTAGATTGGCAGCAGACTTATCCACAGAGACCTGGCAGGCCAGAAAGAGCTGGCATGATATATTCAGAGTACTAAACGAGAAAAACATGCAGCCAAGAATATTATATCCAGCTAGGATATCACTGAAAATAGAAGAAGAGATTAAAAGCTTCCAAGACAAACAAAAACTGAAAGAATTTGCAAACACCAAACCAGCTCTATAGGAAATATTGAAAGGGGTCATCTAAGCAAAGAGAGACCCTAAAAGTAGTAGATCAGAAAGGAAGAGACACAATATGCAATAATAGTCACCTTACAGGCAATACAATGGCACTAAATTCATATCTCTCAATAGTTACCCTGAATGTTAATGGGCTAAATGCCCCAATCAAAAGACACAGGGTATCAGAATGGATAAAAAAACAAAACCCATCTATATGTTGCCTACAAGAAACTCATTTTAAACCCGAAGACACCTTCAGATTTAAAGTGAGGGGGTGGAAAAGAATTTACCATGCTAATGGACATCAGAAGAAAGCAGGTGTGGCAATCCTTAGATCAGATCAATTAGATTTTAAGCCAAAGACTATAATAAGAGATGAGGAAGGACACTATATCATACTCAAAGGATCTGTCCAACAAGAAGATCTAACAATTTTAAATATCTATGCCCCTAACGTGGGAGCAGCCAACTATATAAACCAATTAATAACAAAATCAAAGAAACACATCAACAATAATACAATAATCATAGGGGACTTTAACACTCCCCTCACTGAAATGGACAGATCATCCAAGCAAAAGATCAACAAGGAAATAAAGGCCTTAAATGACACACTGGACCAGACGGACATCACAGATATATTCAGAACATTTCATCCCAAAGCAACAGAATACACATTCTTCTCTAGTGCACATAGAACATTCTCCAGAATAGATCACATCCTCGATCCTAAATCAGGTCTCAACTGGTATCAAAAGATTGGGATCATTCCCTGCATATTTTCAGACCACAATGCTCTGAAGCTAGAACTCAATCACAAGAGGAAATTTGGAAAGAACCCAAATACATGGAGACTAAACAGCATCCTTCTAAAGAATGAATGGGTCAACCAGGAAATTAAAGAAGAATTGAAAAAATTCATGGAAACAAATGATAATGAAACACAATGGTTCAAAATCTGTGGGACACAACAAAGGCAGTCCTGAGAGGAAAATATATAGCGGTACAAGCCTTTCTCAAAAAACAAGAAAGGTCTCAGGTACACAACCTAACCCTACACCTAAAGGAGCTGGAGAAAGAACAAGAAAGAAACCCTAAACCCAGCAGGAGAAGAGAAATCATAAAGATCAGAGCAGAAATCAATGAAATAGAAACCAAAAAAACAATAGAACAAATCAACAAAACTAGGAGCTGGTTCTTTGAAAGAATTAATAAGATTGATAAACCCCTGGCCAGACTTATCAAAAAGAAAAGAGAAAGGACCCAAATAAATAAAATCATGAATGAAAGAGGAGAGATCACAACTAACACCAAAGAAATACAGACAATTATAAGAACATACTATGAGCAACTCTATGCCAAAAAAATTTGACAATCTGGAAGAAATGGATGCATTCCTAGAGACATATAAACTACCACAACTGAACCAGGAAGAAATAGAAAGCCTGAACAGACCCATAACCAGTAAGGAGATTGAAACAGTCATCAAAAATCTCCAAACAAACAAAAGCCCAGGGCCAGACGGCTTCCCGGGGGAATTCTACCAAGCATTTAAAGAAGAACTAATTCCTATTCTCCTGAAACTGTTCCAAAAAATAGAAATGGAAGGAAAACTTCCAAACTCATTTTATGAGGTCAGCATCACCTTGATACCAAAACCGGACAAGGATCCCATCAAAAAAGAGAACTACAGACCAATATCCTTGATGAACACAGATGCAAAATTTCTCACCAAAATACTAGCCAATAGGATTCAACAGTACATTAAAAGGATTATTCACCACGACCAAGTGGGATTTATTCCAGGGCTGCAAGGTTGGTTCAACATCCGCAAATCAATCAATGTGATACAACACATTAATAAAAGAAAGAACAAGAACCATATGATACTCTCCATAGATGCTGAAAAAGCATTGGACAAAGTACAGCATCCCTTCCTGATCAAAACTCTTCAAAGTGTAGGGATAGAGGGCACATACCTCAATATTATCAAAGCCATCTATGAAAAACCCACCGCAAATATCATTCTCAATGGAGAAAAACTGAAAGCTTTTCTGTTAAGGTCAGGAACACGGCAGGGATGTCCATTATCACCACTGCTATTCAACATAGTACTAGAAGTCCTAGCCTCCGCAATCAGACAACAAAAGGAAATTAAAGGCACCCAAATCGGCAAAGAAGAAGTCAAACTATCACTCTTCACAGATGATATGATACTTTATGTGGAAAACCCAAAAGACTCCACTCCAAAACTGCTAGAACTTGTACAGGAATTCAGCAAAGTGTCAGGATATAAAATCAATGTACAGAAATCAGTTGCATTTCTCTATACCAGCAACAAGACAGAAGAAAGAGAAATTAAGGAGTCAATCCCATTTACAATTGCACCCAAAACTATAAGATACCTAGGAATAAACCTAACCAAAGAGGCTAAGAATCTATACTCAGAAAACTATAAAGTACTCATGAAAGAAATTGAGGAAGACACAAAGAAATGGAAAAATGTTCCATGCTCCTGGATTGGAAGAATAAATATTGTGAGGATGTCTACGCTACCTAAAGCAATCTACACATTTAATGCAATTCCTATCAAAGTACCATCCATTTTTTTCAAAGAAATTGAACAAATAATCCTAAAATTTATATGGAACCAGAAAAGACCGTGAATAGCCAAAGGAATATTGAAAAAGAAAGCCAAAGTTGGTGGCATCACAATTCCGGACTTCAAGCTCTATTACAAAGCTGTAATCATCAAGACAGCATGGTACTGGCACAAAAACAGACACATAGATCAATGGAACAGAATACAGAGCCCAGGAATAGACCCTCAACTCTATGGTCAACTCATCTTCGACAAAGCAGGAAAGAATGTCCAATGGAAAAAAGACAGCCTCTTCAATAAATGGTGTTGGGAAAATTGTACAGCCACATGCAGAAAAATGAAATTGGATTATTTCCTTACACCACACATGAAAATAGACTCAAAATGGATGAAGGACCTCAATGTGAGAAAGGAATCCGTCAAAATCCTTGAGGAGAACACAGGCAGCAATCTCTTCGACCTCAGCCGCAGCAACGTCTTCCTAGGAACATCGCCAAAGGCAAGGGAGGCAAGGGCAAAAATAAACTATTGGGATTTTATCAAGATCAAAAGCTTTTGCACAGCAAAGGAAACAGTTAACAAAACCAAAAGACAACTGACAGAATGGGAGACGATATTAGCAAATGACATATCATGTCCAAAATCTATAAAGAACTTAGCAAACTCAACACCCAAAGAACAAATAATCCAATCAAGAAATGTGCAGAAGACATGAACAGACATTTCTGCAAAGAAGACATCCAGATGGCCAACAGACACATGAAAAAGTGCTCATTATCACTCGGCATCAGGGAAATATAAATCAAAACCACAATGAGATATCACCTCACACCAGTCAGAATGGCTAAAATTAACAAGTCAGGAAATGACAGATGCTCTGTACCCAGATGGTCCTCTGTACCCTGATTCTTGCCTGTCACCCTAGCCCCATTTCCCCACCACAGTCTGCTTTCCATCTGTACCAAATAGCTTGCAATTCTCCAGTCATATTAGACTGAGTTGTGCCTACCTGCCATGTTTGCCCATATAATTCAAGAACCCAGCTTAAAATTGATGACCAACTCCTTTGGCTTCTCTTCTGTGCTGTAAGTGCTCCCACCAGTGCATCATATGAACACTTTATATCAGGATCAGAAATAGGCCATTCGAAAGTTGACTGCAGGTTGTAGCTATTATACCAAGACAGTTGGCAAAATTTAACTCTCAGAAAAAACTGCTCCTATATTTGAGGAAAAACACTTTAGCAGAAGTTCTGTTTATGCAAAGAAAAGATCCAGATCCTATTCTGAAGGGGAAATGGTCAGCAAAAGAAGAGCTAATAGCCCGAGTATAATAGGATTGTAAGGAATCTTGGTTTTCTGGGGGAAAAGATGTTCTGACAAGGACAGATTCTGATGGAGAGAGAGGACAGAGTCCTGGATTTCAGGGTTCTTAGCGCAACCAAGGCAGCACAGTGAATTCGGATCCTAAAGCAGAGGCTCTTAACCTGATTGTCTGACTTGGTGTTGACTGATGGGCCTAAGCCGGGGCAGGAGGGGGGTTGTTACTGGAGATAGAAGGAAACTCAATACGTCAAAGTGCCCCCTGCTTCTTGTCATAAACAACAGTACTAGAAGTGTTCAAATAAATATTTGGTCTCCTTAAAAGTTGTAAAAGATGATTGTTATTAGCTTATCTAAAGCTCTAAAATTCCCTGGTGTGGAATGAAGTAGGATTTGTAAGCACACAATGAATTGGAAGTAGAGACATGTCATAGGGTGGGTGTGTTTGCATTCATAATCCAAAACCTTTATTGAATATCTAAGTACTGGATGTCTCTCGGTTCATGTAATCCTCGCTATAACCTATATCATTCAGTCATGAAATAAGGATGTGGAAATAGAGACATAGAGAAGTTAAGGTCAAAACATCTAGCGAGTGGCAGATTGAGTTTTGACCCTTCTCTGAGTTCACCTAGAGCCCACTCTTCTGAACACCATGTAACTTAAGACAATGCAGTCCACAATGGCAAAGGTCAGGAAAAATCTACTGGAAAATGTTTATCATGAATAGTAAAGAAAAGAAGATTAGAAATTTACCAAGTATACATTTAAGTACATCACTGGCTGCAAAAAAAGCACATATGTGCTACAAAAGAAATAACAAATAAAAATTTTATTTAGGATCTATTTCACAGTAAATACAACCTCTTGTTCTCTTTGTGGCTAAGCTGATTTCTCAGTAATAAATTTAATTTTGATGGAGTTAAATTTCTTAGTATTTTACCTGTAGCACTATAAATTTTAATTTTGTTGAAACATATCTACTTCCTTGTTCCATATTGTTCCATTTAATGGTATTTCCCAGCCTTAAATATACCAAAAATACTCCTCTACCCAAGTCAAACTTGGGAGTTTACAGATAAAACCTTCTTTGTTCCTAAGGAATTCACTTTCTTATTTTTAAGGAAGGAAACATTTTACCAACACTTTAAAAAAGAATCCACAATGGGATAGAAATTCTTCTAATTTTAAGAAAGGTTTCCCCACTTTCCCCACTGAAAATACAAATTCCCATAAATATGAGACCATACTGATAAAGCCACATATACATAAAGTATAGACACCAAGCCCCTTTAGTATTTCGTTAAGAGATATTCCTACTGTAACACCCATAAGATCACCTATCTGAAGGGCTTTTGCTTTTTGAGTTATGCGACACAAACTGAATTTGAATAATATCGCATTACATATCACATAGGCTCCAGGGGCAACCAAGCCACAGCTCCATTCTGACAGAACAGTAAGCTCTAGCAAATACGTGCTAGTTTTGGTAAAGAAAAAACTATCAGAAGATAAAGGGCTATCAATGGATTTGAACTAATCAAATCAATAAAAGCTATTTGTGCCCCCACTCAAAACTGCTGGAAAATGGTGTGTGGAGTCCTAAAGAGTAGGATGAGGATAAAGTTTATTTCCTTACAGACTAAGATGCAGTAGAGCATTCTTTGCCAGTACAATACTCCAAAGGTTAGCTTTTGGTAATTAAAACCATTCACCCTTATTATTAAAGTTTATCTATATTTAAAATCTGAAGTCAGCCAGCATGAAGAGCTAAATCATAATTAGTTTAATAAAACTATCCAGGGAGGTTATGTGATCTAGCAGGAAAGATGGGAAGTCAGTGAGGTGGGTCTCCATCTCAGCTCTGTGACTGAAACCTATCTGTTACTGTAGGCCTCAGTCTACCCTCTATAAAATGAAGACTGTGTAGGCAAGACACTAGTAATTCAGCACTGCTGTCCTTCCTCATGTCTGGCCAACAGCCCATGTGTTGTTGACAGGGTATTTTCTTCTGCTTCCCCTAATGCTGGTCTTCCAGTTTTCCCATGGATGCACTGCCTCCCAATTCACCTGCTACTTCCCATTTTCCAAATGCTGACAGGAATCATTTTACCATTGGGGAAAAAAGTTTGATTTACCTTTAAATATTTTTAAATTGTTAGTGTATATCTAATACTTGTCTTGCATTACAGAGCTTATCAAGTATTAATGCTCTTTGGGGAAGCTGAACATTCTCAGGTACTGATGTTTCATTAGAATTTCATTTTTACTTTTATTTATTCTTCCGAGTTACGTATGTCCAGATTAGTCTTAAAATATATTTTCAATAGATTACATTCCTAGATACCGACCTGCAGGACAGATAGAGAACACAGCTGAGATCACACTGAGTAAAGAGGGGCAATTTAAGGCAGACATAAATAAAGTAGATGATTAAGAAAAAACTTCAATTTTCGTATTGAAAATAATGGATCACTTTTTAAAAATCCCTCTTTTTATTTCGTCAGTTAGTTTTTTACAAACTTGGATATTAAGTACCTATAAACCTCATTAGTGGAAAGATTATTGATTTTCGAATCAGACAGATTTCAGTTTGAGACTCAGTTTTGCTTTTGAGACCTGGACAATCCATTCTTGCTAATTCTCATACCTGCCATTGATGAAATAAGGATAATAGAAGGCTGTAAAATTTAAGGTTGATATATAAGTACCCAGCACATGGCAAACATTACATTAGTTGTTGTGCCACTCCCTCTGAGCTCCTAACCCTTACCCACCAACACACAAAGGTGTCAGGGAAACAAAAATGAACATGGCAATAGCTAATAGGCTGTAAATTCTTCTAGGGCAGATACTGATACTCTTTCCTATGTACTTTAGTTTCTCCAGTCCCTGGCTCTGTGCCTGGCATATTTTATCTCAATGTTTGTTGGGAAAATATGTTGTGTCTGTATATAGGAACTTACAACCAATACTGGTTAAATCAGACATTCTCAGAAAAAGGAAAGAAAATTAGACTAAAAACCACATAGAATGTAACACATGCAAACACTTAGTAGGGAGAGGTAGACTAGTGGAAGCCTAGATTCTCTGAGAAGGAGTAGGGGCCAGAAAAAGAGACTATAGGAAAGGTTAGGAGTTAATACAAATGAAATAGAGAAAGAATAAGTCACCCTTTTACACTCTCTCAGATCTTCATGAGACTTTAGGAGAGGAAAGATCTTTTGAATTAAAAATTTGGCCTCCATGAAGGAAAGATTTTTATCATGAATTTGGGTCATTGCTGAGAAAGATCTTTAGACTAAATAACTAACATCAGACATATCATCTAGGGAATCAGTGGCCTGGCCCAGTCTTGAGGTAGGCAGGATGTATTCTTGAAATGTTTATAGTCTCAGGCCTCATTTTCCCATCTGTGAGTAGAGACCAATCATTAGGGTTATTCATTCAAAGTTATTTGATTCCTCACAATGATTTTCTCCAAAAGTCCAAAACACTTCTCCTTTACCTATTCAGAGCTCTGAGAGAGGGGTGGGGTTTTTCTTCCAGCTATTAAAGGACTCTTAAAAGTACCACAGAGAAGACATACTTTTCACTATACCAAGTTTGCCTGCTTTAATTTTTATCAGGATAGGATTTATTCTAAATATGTTAAATAATATTTGCAAATGGATTCTGTTATTGTGAAATAAAAATTAGGATTCTTTTCCAATATGGTCTCAGAACACAAGTTAGCAAAGCTACATTGTTACTGAATCATGCTAGAATAAAGATCCGGCATGTTTAAAACCTGGAGGTAGTCTACTCCATTAGTACCCTCTGTTATCCATTTGTAAATAATTCTCCAGAGGTTTGGCTTGCTATTGTAATCATTTAACAGTCTGGACTACAGCACATGCATAGAAGTTGGCCACTTACCACCTTCACTGATACTAAGGTTATCGAAGGCAGCATCCTACTTTACCTGGATTTCTGCAAAACTCCCCTTAATTGTTCTCCTTTTCTCCTCCCTCACCCATCCTGAGCCCTACTGCCTTCTCCATATAGCAAATGCAGAGATAATAATAAATCTCAAGTCTTGTCACTCATCTGTTGAAAATTCACAGTGACTCCCCTTTCTGTGCTTCATAAAAAAACAAAAGCCTTATGGTGGTCCATATAAGAATAGATATCATCTCCCAACTTGTCTCTGTTTTTCCTTCTTCTATTATTCTTCCCCTCATTCTCTTCTTTCTAGTCATACTGGTTTTCTTGCTGTTTCACAAAAATGTCATAAATGTTCTCACTTAAGGATTTTGTTCTAGCTGTTCTCTCTGCCTATGATTCTCATTCTTTAGATGTTTATATGGCTTTTACCTTCACTTCCTTCATGTCTTTGTTCACATGCCATTTGCTGTCTGAGGTCAGCCCTGACAAATCTACTTATATTTTGCAAACCATGTAACTCTATTTATCCTTCTAAACCTCCGTCCTTAGCATTTATCACCTTATAATAAACAAAAATTATCTTATTTACTAAGATTATTATTTGTGTCCCTCTAATCTGACATAAGCTCAATGAGGGCAAGATTTTGATGGTTACTGAATCTTCACTGCCTGTAATAGTTCTTGGCATATAGTAGGGGATTAATAAATATTTTAACTAAATAATGCACATTTTAATAAGATGTAGGGACATAATAAAGTCAAAAATTGTGAAATGCCAATAATTAAAGAAAAGGATTATATATTATTTACCAGTTGTATGAAATGATAAATGCAAAAGAAATCTAGAGAAAGAAGTTAGTGTAAGATTGCCTATAGAATGTAGACTTTACAAAGACTGGATTTCCTTGTTTACTATTAAGAGATTGAATATACAAGTGGACAATGGCCAAACCATATATAAAAATAGAACTTTAACCTGAAATCTGCAGCAACTTACCAAGGAAACCAATCCCCTTAGCAATAATAAACAACCCAGGAAGCCAGCTTGCTGTAGGAAGCTAAATAATTTCTGTAACAATCAGTCCCAAATGGCCAGGACTTCATTAATAACTGACAGCTTTCCTATTTTTTTATCTCTGTTTCCAACTTAGGACCAACCAAAGAAAGCCAAATATGCACCCCCTAACCAGTCATATAGGATGTCCCACTTCTAGTTAGCCCACCTCTAGATTCCCCTTCAATCAGATGGGAAGCCTTCTCTTTTTTCCATTGTAAAGCTTTCCCATTTCCTTTGACTCTCTCTGCCAAAATGCAAGCTGACAGTAGCTGACTGCTTTACAACAGAAAACTCAGAATAAGTAATATTTGCCTTCTCATTTGGTTAGTCTTCGTTTAGTATGTCTAGTATGTTCTGAACTCCTAGAATGTATACTACATAGTAGGTGTTCAGTGAATATTCATTAAATGAATAAATGAATGGAGGATTAACATCATCAAGGAAAATTACACTTAATGTCATGACAGTTTTTTTAGACAGTTTTTTTAACTTGCTTTCAAGGAAAAAATGGGAATTGTTTCCCAGGTACACTTCCTTCTCGAGGCTGTTTAAGGTTTTCTTAACTTTCTCTTGAAGAAAAAGAGAACACTGCATTGTAGCAGTAGAAGACAGGTCTTTTGATGGGTTTTAAGGAGGGCACAGATTGCATGGAGCACTGGGTATTACGTGCAAACAATGAAACATAGAACACTGCATCAAAAACAAATGATGTACTGTATGGTGACTAACAATATAATAAAATAAAAAAATAAAAATAAGATAAAATAAAATAAAATAAAAAATAAAGGATAATAAATGTAGCATCGAAGGGCAAGCTTTCCTTTGCATTCTGCTCATTGATATATCTTTGGTATCCTTAATGTTAAAGATTCCACATAGTTTATGTGATAAAAAAGTATCTCTTCTCTATTTCTTATCCTCTCTCTCAGAGGAGTTGTCATGATCCACACGTGGTCTAGGCCAGCTCACCAGGAAACTAATAGGTTAGAGTCAAAATCCCAGTTAGCAGTGGAATGTGACTGTTTGCCTATAGTATCTCTATACCCTGGATAGACAAGTGTGTAAAAATGTTGCCTGTGACCATAGTAGGTGGCTGGTAGGAAATCAAGAGGCTTCAGAATATAGGCTACCTTTTCATCATTTTACATTAAACATATTTTCCCAGCTTTTCCTAATAGAATTTACTAAAAGGTACAGGGGCGGGAAATGGAGAATGTGACTGGGTGTGAACATGGGGAACCATTAAAAATGTGGTCTACAGATTACAATCAGATTTTTAAAAGGAATTTGGATATAGCACAGGTACATTAGGAAGTAAGGAAACAAGTTCTTAAAAAAGGAAACAATACAATATACTGGTGTTTTAGGAAGACTAGTTTGGCAGCCGGTGGCATTTGCCAATAAAATTAAATTGCCAGATTTCAGTAAAATTAAATAGACTAAGTGACGTTACCTCAATTTATTTTAAATAACTTTCTGGTAACTATTTTGGATCAAATGTAAGGAAAGAAATTTCAAAGAAAACAAAAGTAAGTCTATCTTTTACTTTTGACATCAATCTTTTTTCATTGATTCATTTTGTATCACAATGTAGTTTAATTTTTTGGTAATGAATTAGGGTCAGCAACTGATGTTATATGCCTAAGAAAAAGTTAAGGTGTATTTAAGATGATTAAAGAGTTTATATGGTACACAAAGTGAGCTTTTTCAAATATTAATCATAAGTGTGTGCCTGTGTATGTGTGTGTGTGAGTGCGCTCACATGTGTGTGTACGAGAGAGAGAGAGAGAGAGAGAAAGAAAAAATGATGAGAGATAAATAATTTAAGATGATTAAAGAATTTATATGGTACACAAAGTGAGCTTTTCAAATATTAATCATAAGTGCGTGCCTGTGTATGTGTGTGTGTGTGAGTGCGCTCACATGTGTGTGTACAAGAGTGAGAGAGAAGAAAAAAGGATGAGAGAGAAATAATTTAAGATGATTAAAGAGTTTATATGGTACACAAAGTGAGCTTTTCAAATATTAATCATAAGTGCATGCCTGTGTATGTGTGTGTGTAAGTGGACGCACATGTGTGTGTACATGAGAGAGAGAGAGAAGAAAAAAGGATGAGATAGGTGAAAAATGCATCACTGTGTTTTGTCTGATAATTCAGTCAGAGACAGTTAATGACAAGTTAATAGCTTAACAGGAAATGGAGTTTCCCAGATTTGAGAAAACCAATGTAACTCAGCCACCATATTCTTTTATATACATTTAGTAAATGTATATACTGTATTTTAGGATCTCTGTTCATATTTTTAAGACACATTTCAATGGCAAATAGAGACAGTAACTTGCTAAATGCTTCAGCAGATATAACTGCATTTAAATTTGGAGTTAGACTCAAAAGACAATTACAGGTGGTGATTAACAACTATATTCATAAGTGAACCAGAAACTCAACACAGGTAACTTTCTTTATAAATGTTTTCTGGCAATACTATTATAAAAAGGAACATTAATTCTTTAATCTACTATAGTTGATTTTCAGATATTAAATTGCTGCTTTGACCTTTTGAGCTCCTGGTAATCAAAATACTAAGAACTGCAAACAACAGCATTCTTTGCTCCCAGAACCACTCAACAGCTCTTCTATGATCGAGAAGAGCATTTAAGACTCATTTGTCAATATTCATGGTCAGGAGGCATTAGGTAAAGACATTTTAATGGTATTAGAGCCTATATTGTAATGAGAATTTACTGGGAAACCTGAAGTTGTGTGTGGTACAGGTTGTTGAAAAAATATATACAGCTGCTATAATATCATCTGAATTTTATTTTTACTTCAACATTTATGCTATACATTTCTAGGAACTTTTGACCATAAGAACTAAGTTTAAACTAAACCATCTCACCTTCTAGCTGTGTGACCCTAATTATATTCCTTCTTTTTTTGTGTTTATTTGTTCTTAAGGGTAAAACCTATGACCCAGGGCAGTGGTAAACATGAAATAAAGCATTTTTTTAAGTATTAAAAGAGTATTTGGTACATATTAGCATCCTCGAAATGAACTGAATAAATAATATGACAATCTGAAAAAAGGAATGAGTCAGCAAAATAATTTTTGTAATGAAAACTGGATAGTGTCAGTCTCCCTTACTTCCTGATTGTTTTCGCTGACACCACTTTAAGAGCCTCACAGTAAAGTTTAAAAGAGCACAATCTTAGGACGCTGCTCACCGGCTAATTTAAGTTCAATCATTTACTAGCTATATGTAAACTTGGATACATTTCTTTATTTCATTATACTTCATTTTCCTTGTCTGTAAAACAGAGATAAAGCATGTCTATACAGATATGTATAGGATTGTAGGATTTACTAATATAAAGCAAAGAAATAACATAATACCATCCTTGGGTCATGGTATTTGCTGAATAAATGTTAGCACATGTTCCCAAGTCTGCAACCTGGGGCAGGGTCTTCAAATTGAATATACGCAGCTCTTGAAGTACATGAACTCTTTCTAAAGGTTGCATGAGCATAGAGAAATCAGTGAAGCAACCAGGCATATCCTGGTTTATCGCAGTCCCCATTTATGCCTATTATTGCTGCCCTTTTATAAGTATCACCCCTCTTTACCCTTAAAGTGTGCTGGCTTTGTTAATAAATGTATGATCATCTTAGTTCTAAAAGAATCAACTCCTACATTCTCAACTTCCCTATGAACTCTTTCTTAAAATAATTTCTCTAAAGATGCTCCTATTTCTAAAAATAATTTATTTAAAAATGGTCAAAGTCATGCCAATTGTTCTTTCCCATATTGTCTTATGTAAGTCACCCTTCTCTCACTTTACACAAAATAAACTATATCTTTTCCCTGTCTGAGGTTTTAGAAAGAAAAATTTGAGAGGGCAAAGCAAAGAGGGCATTGATAAGTGTTATACCCACATAGCTAGTCTATGTCCAGCTTCCAGATCTATCTTTCTTAAAGTTGGAACTCAGAGGTCAAATGAGTGTCATAGGGATGTGTATTAAAACATTTATTTTATCTGAAAAGTTAAGCCATACCCTACTTGACTGCAAGTAAATTTCACTGGCTTGATAATGAGGATGGATTTTGCCTACTAAATGTACAGCAAATATTTTGTAGTTTTAATGAGCTAGGTTTACGGTTCCAACCCTTTTGAAATAAATATATTTAAATTACAAGCGAAATTATTTCTTCAAAAAGTAATGTACTAGAAAGTGTATATTAAAATTAACAACATTTTGATATTTTCAACCTTTTCTAAACATATCATGGCAATTCTAGCAAAAGAGTTATAACTGTAATTAGTAGTCATTTGGTAAGTCTAGATAAACTTTTTTTGGTATATTTCCCAGAAACTGAAAAAGTGAATGATTCACAGTAACTGGGTAAGAAATTCTTTAGTGAGTCAGATGGTTTCTACTTTGCTTTAAAAAATAGAACTAGGCTGCAACCGGTAAATCATTAAAAATATCTTTTGGTGAATGCTCACTATGTGATTTGTGATATATAACTCTGAATGGATTCAACAAATTGAGTGGTATTGCTATAATAAACTACTTCCATTTTCATGAATTTATTTGTATAAGTCATTTTTCTCATTGCTTATATATAAATATGAAAGATTATTCTGGTAAGAAGTAACATGTCTTTACAAATTCATAAACAAATTTTAAAAAGCCTCATTATGGGTTGGATTTTCAACAACAAAACATTACTTTGCACATTCAAGAGTTCAGTCAGAAGACTGACTATGTTATTGTAATAAGCAAAAAGTAAAATATTTTTAATTTTTAAAATTATGAAGAAAAATTTTAGATGTGCATTTGGGGAAAAGTTTGAAAATCACTGACCTAGAGAATCTATCCCTGTCCCACTCCATTTTTCTAATATCCTTAATAATTAATAAATATTATTTTTAAAGATTATAAGTATATTTATTTCATGCATGAGATTTTTATTTCTAAATGTGTTATTAATCTTGTAAATATAGTATCTAAAGAACCTACAGAAAAAATTACTAATTCTTCTTTATGGCATTTATGATCTCCCTAGTATTATCTTAATCTTTCTCAAATTTTCTTTCATTGTTTTCCAATACAAAAGCTGGGGGGGGCCTCCTAAACATGTTCTAACTTGACCCACTGCCTTTGTGCACATCTTGAAATAAAATTAAACTCTCTCATATATATTCTTCTTCCTACCACCTTCCACAAGCATGTTCCAACTATGTGGAGGTACGAGTTATTTTGTTTCCTCCATCTAAAATTCCCTTTCCCCAATACCATATGATTTCACTGATACATAGAATCTAAAAAAACAAAACAAATGAATGAATGAATAAATAAATAGCAGAATCAGATCTATAAATACAGAGAACAAACTGATGATTGCTAGAAAGAAGGGGTTGGGGGGTGGAAAAAGGAGGGTGGCAGATACAGACTTCCAGTTATAGAATGATTTAAGTTGAGGGAATAAAAGGCACAGAATAGAGAATATAGTCAATGATATTCTAACAGCATTGTAAGGTGACAGATGGTAGCTACACTCTGGTAATTGAATCACTATATTGTACACCTGATAATGCAACATTATTTGTCAACTATACGCAAATTAAAAAAAAATTAAATATGGCGTAAAGAGGAAAAGAAAAAACCACACAAGATATTAATATTATTTTACCATTCAATAAATAATTTTCTTAGCTCTTAAAAAATAAAATAAAATATCCTTTCCCTCTAGTTTCCATTTCTCCAGCTATCAAAATTTCCATTCATTCTTTAAGGTCACTTCAAACATTACCTGTTTTGGGAAGACCTCTTGGATCCTCCAAAGTTTTGAGTCCCATCTTTGTGACCTCATTGAATAAGTTTTCATTTGTATTACTTATGAAATACTATATCTATTTATTTATATTATTTCCCTCCCCAATCAGAATATCAGGAAAAAGCCTTTAAAAATATTTATAAAGTAAAATAGCTTATGGTCCATTGAGTTTAGTTTGAATCATATAGTAGGAACTAACTGAATACTTATTGAATTAATATCTCTCGGGCAAATAGTAATTAACTGAATGAATAATAATTTTTGTTTGCATTTATCTCTAGCACATTAACTCAGAAAATGTGAGCAACAAAAATACTGAGCTCTGTCTAATGGGTATATATAGAAATGTAAAGCAGCAGAATATATGGAACTTCTGGAAAATTGTCTCATTAATTTCAAATTATTGGGAGCATCCAACACATATTATATGACTACATTAAAATTTATTTAAAAATAACAATGAGGGGCACCTGGGTGGCTCAGTGGGTTAAAGCCTCTGCCTTCAGTTCAGGTCATGATCTCAAGTTCCTGGGATCGAGCCCCACATCGGGCTCTCTGCTCAACAGGGAGCCTGCCCCCCTTCTCTGCCTGCCTCTCTGCCTATTTGTGGTATCTGTCTATCAAATAAATAAATAAAATCTTTTTAAAAAAATAAAAATAAAAATAACAATGAAATATAAACAAAAATTGTCTTTAAAATTAAGAAAAGTTTTAACTTGTGAGTAAAAATCGTAATGCAGGATAGAAAATAGATACAAACAAACTATAACGAAAAGGCTATATATAAAAATCTATGGGATATAGTCAAAGCAATACTTAGAGGGAAAGACAGAGCCTTAATACTTATGTTACAGGGGGTAGTCCAAGATGGCAGCATAGGAAGACCTTGAACTCACCTCTGCCCTGAGACACACCAAATCTGCACCTACATATGAAACAAGTGCGCTCTGAAAAAGAAAAGAAAAGTAGTGAACTGTCCTCTACAGCAAAGGATAAAAGGACCACACTGAGACAGGTAGGAGAGGTGGAGACATGGTCTTACTAAAAAACCCACCCCAACTATGGTGACCCAAAATAGAGAGGGATCTCACAAGTCCAGAATTTCTCCCAGAGAAGAGAGGGACCTGTGCCCTACATCAGGCACCCTCTCCCTTAGGACCTTCCCTAGAGATACAAGCATTCAAAACATCTGGCTTAGAAAACTAACAGAGCTTACCTCCTAGAGACCCTGTAGGGACCTGAGATACTCCTATTAAAGGACTCTCATGCACTCTCCTTCACCCTGAGACCCAAAGCAAAAGCAGCAGTTTGAAAAGTACCTAGACTATATGTGAAGGAGACTCATTTGCTAATCTTCGAACATCTGCCAGTTGCGAATCTCTTTAGAGATGGAGTTGTCAGTGAGTACTATTTCTGCACTCTCCCTCTACCCTGCCAGCATAGGCTGGTATGTGCAGATGGGGCAATCTCCCACTGCCTCCCTAAGGCCAGTGGGGATGAGCAGCTGCAGCATTCTCCTCCTGGGGTTCACATGTAGGCACAATACTATCCTGCCACCTTGCTGAAACCAGCAGGTGTATACAACCAAGGCATTCTCCCTCCCTTGCTAAAGCTGGCAGGCATGCCCTGTCCCCTGAGCCTCCCAGCTTCATTGCTAAAGCTGGTAGATGAATGCAGTCTACACAAGGGATGCCCCTTTATTGCCTGGCCCTGGTGGCCAAGATAGCTTGTGTTATTGGGCTTAATGAGACTATAACAATTGGAAAGGAGTTCTTGGTAGGCTACTACACCCAGTGCTCTGCACAGAGTGTAAAATGAAGCACACCCCCAGTCTCCTTGAAAAAGGCCTATTTACTCATGCTGGTGTTTCAGCCTGAGGAACAGCCTTTGGGCTTGCCATACATCTAGAGACTACAGTGGAGTTCTCAGGGAACACAGGCAGTGAAACACCATCCTTGCATTCTCCCCTTGTCTCACTACAGTTCTCCCAGAAAGAGGCTTATATACCCATTTGGAGCCACAGTTTTTGCATGTCAGCTAGAGGACACCTTCAGATCTCCTGTTTTAGTGGCCAACAGGGTTTACAATTGTGGCCCCACAAGATTATATATATTTGCACATTTTAAAAGCTGTTGCCCGAGGGTCTGGCTTCTAATCAGCATGAATTTAGGTACTGACTGAGTTCATTCCTCTTGAAAAATGATAGGTCTTGGCACACTCCCAAAAGCAAGGACGCATCCAGAATAAACCAGGCTGCTTAGACAACCACAAAGATTAGAGAGACAACCAAGAGCTAGGGCAAGGTTGAACAGGAAGTTTCATCACCTACATGAGGGCACTCCTTCAAGACCTAGAGAGGTGACTGTTTTGCCCAATACATAGAAACACACATAGACAGTAAAGCACACTGAGAAAACAGATGAATATGTTCCAAACAAAAGAACAAAATAAAATGTCAGAAAAAGACTTCAATGAAATTGAGATAAGTAATCTATCTGATAAGGAATTCAAAGTAATGGTTGGGGTGCCTGGGTGGCTCAGGTGGCTCAGTTGGTTAAGCAACTGCCTTTGGCTCAGATCCCAGGATCAAGCCCCACATTGGGCCCTCTGCTCAGCAGGGAGCCTGCTTCTCCCTCTCCCTCTTCCTCTGACTGTCATTCCACCGGCTTGTATTCTCTCATTCTTCCTCTGTCAAATAAATTAATTAATTAAATTTAAAAAAAAAGAATTCAGAGTAATGGTTGTGAAGATGTTCACCAAACTTTGTAGAAGAATGGATAAACACAGTGAGAACTTCAATGAGAGAGAAAATGTGTACATTGTGACAAGATACAGAATAATATGAACATTTCATGTTAATAAATTTTAAATCATAGATGAAATATACGCATCTTTAGAAAAAACAGAACTGTTAAACCTGATTCAAGAATAAATATTTTCAGTATTTTTTACAGAACTAGAACAAAAAAAATCCTAAAATTTATACGAAACCGCAAAAGACCCTGAAGAGCCAAAGAAATTTAAAAAAAAAAAAAAAAAAAACAAAACCAACAAACTGATGTATCACAATTCCAGAGTTCGAGTTATTATTACAAAACTGTACTACTCGGGATGCCTGGGTGGCTCAGTTGGTTAAGCAGCTGCCTTCGGCTCAGGTCATGATCCCAGCGTCCTGGGATCGAGTTCCACATCGGGCTCCTTGCTCTGCAGGGAGCCTGCTTCTCCCTCTGCCTCTGCCTGCCATTCTGTCTGCCTGTGCTCTCTCTCTCTCTCTCTCTCTCTTTCTCATAAATAAATAAAATCTTAAAAAAAAAAAAACTGTACTACTCAAAACAGTGTGGTACTAGCACCAAAACAGATACATAGATCAACAGAACAGAATAGAAAACCCAGAAATAAATCTACAATTATGTGGTCAATTAATTTTCAACAAAGGAGGAAAGAATATCCAATACAAAAAAGACAGTCTCTTCAACAAATGGTGTTGGAAAAACTGGTCAGCTACATGCAAAAGAATGACACTGGACCACTTTCTTATACCACAGACATAAATAAAATCAAAGTAGATTAAAGAACTAAATGTGAGACTTGAAACCATAAAAATCCTGGAAGACAGAATGGGCAGTTATGTCTCTGACATCATTAACAGTTCCAGATATGTCTGCTGAGGCAATGGAAATAAAAGCAAAAATAAACAATTAGGACTACATAAAAATAAAAAGCTTCTACACAGTGAAAGAAACAGTCAACAAAACTAAAGGCAACCTACAGAATGGGAGAAGATATTTGTAAATGACATATCTGATAAAGGGTTAGTATCCAAAATATATAAAGAACTTATACAATTCAACATCCAAAAAAATTAAAAATCCAATTAAAAAATGGACAGAAGACATGAACAGACAATTCTACAAAGAAGACACTCAGGTGGTGCATGAAAAGATGCTCAACATTCATCATCAGGGAAGTGCAAATCAAAACTACTATGAAGTATCAACTCATACTATCAGAATGGCTAAAATAAAAAACATAAAAAACAAATATTGGCAAGGACACAGAGAAAAAGGAACCCTCTTGCACTGCTGGTGGAAATGCAAACTGATGCAGCCACTGTGAAAACAGTATGGAGCTTCCTCAAAAAGTTAAAAATAGAACTACCCTATGATCCAGTAATTGCACTATTGCATATTTACCCCCAAATACAAAAATATTAATTCAAAGGGATACATACACTCCTATATTTACAGCAGCATTATTTACAATAGACAAATTATGGAAGCAGCACAAGTGTCCATCAATAGATGAATGGATAAAGAAGACATTGTATGTGTGTGTGTGTGCGTGTGTGTGTGTGTGTGTGCGTGAGTGTGCATATGAGGACATGGATAGAGCTAGAGAGTACGATGCCAAGCGAAATAAGCCAGTCACAGAAAGACGAATACCATGATTTCACTCATATGTTGAATTTAAGAAATAAAACAAATGAGCAAAGGAAACGAGAGAGAGAGAGAGAGAGAAGCTAAGAAACAGACTCTTAACTCTAGAGAACAAACTGATGGTTACCAGAGGGATGTGGGTGGCGGGGATGGGTGAAATAGGTGATAGGATTAAGCAGTGCACTTGTGATGTACACCAGGTGTTGTACAGAAGTGGTGAATCACTATATTGTACACCTGAAACTAATGTAACACTGCATGTTGACTATACTGGAATTAATTTTCTTTAAAAAATAAAATGTAAATATGAATAAATACATAAATAAATAATTGGGGTTTCCATTATCATGACTATGTTACTATTATCCACAGTTGAACCACACAGTACACTAGGACTACATATTCTTTTTCTTTTTTTTAAGATTTTATTTATTTATTTGACAGAGAGAGAGAGATCACAAGTAGGAAAAGAGGCAGGCAGAGAGAGAGGGGGAAGCAGGCTCCCTCCTAAGCACAGGGCCCGATGTGGGCTCTATCCCAGGACCCTGAGATCATGACCTGAGCTGAAGGCAGACACTTAACCCACCGAGCCACCTAGGTGCCCCGGGACTACTTCGTTTTCCTAATCACTGTGTCATTTTTTATTATTTGCTTTGTTTTTGGTAGAATTATTAATTCATCTCTAAACTCAAATAAAAATGTAAATCACTTTAAAAAATGATATATCTCAATGGCCCTATAATCCTTAAGGAAGTTTAGTCACCAGTTAAAAATCTCCCAAAGTGAACTTCAGGACAAGTGTGGTTTTCCAAGAGGATTCTACCAAAGTTTGAAGAAAAAATAATCCCAACAGTAAACAAACTCTTCCATAAAATGAACAAGAGGGAATTTTGCCAAATATATATTTTATATAAACATACAATATACATAGTCTATGAAGCATAGTAATAAACATCTGCGAACATATCGCTGCATTTAAAGCCTTAAAATGACTGTTATCACTTAGTGCTTCTTTTCTGTCCTATCCTGTTGCCTCTCTGAGTTAAATAGAATCCTGAATTTTTTATTTTTCTAATTATTTTTTAAAAATTGAGGCATCTAGTAAAATGCACAGACCTTAATACATTTTGACAAGTAACCACACATATGTAGATCAGATACTTCCATTACACCAAATAATTCTCCCTCCTCCCACCAAGACAACAATTGTTCTTTACTTTCCTGATTTCTATCACCATGGGTTAGTTTTGTCTGTTTCTGACCTTTACATAAGTTGATTTATACAGCATGTATTCTTGTGTGTGTTTCTTTTGATCCATTCATCTCATCTCAGTAATTCATTCTTCTTTAGTGCTAAGCAATATCTCAGTGTATAAATACACCAGTTTGTTCATATATTTTCCTGTTGATGGAATCTCAGACTGTTTCCAGTATGAAGATGTAATAATATGAACAAAATATAATTCAACAAAACCAAAAATATTATGAACATTCTTACATATACTTTTTTGTGGACATATTTTAATGTTACTTATGTAAATAGTTGGAAGGACAATTGTATTATCAGTGCTTAGGGTATATCCTCTTTATTATAAGAAGTTTCCAAACTGATTTTCAAATTGTTTTTACCATTTACCATTTTGCCCTCTCACTAGAAATTTATGAGATTTATAGTTGCTCCCCTTGCAAGAGGAACTTTGAATGTCACCAGTCTTCTTAATTTTAGCTCTTTGAGTATGTCAGAACTGGTTCCCACTAGAGTTTTTATTTGCATTTCTCTAATAAATAAGGTTGAAGAACTTTTAATGTGCCTAAATGACTTAAAAATAAGGAAGTTCCACTGAAATACACAAATGACTTGGGTCAAATAGTGAGGAAAGCATCACATAAAAAAGGAATTAATAAGCTTTAAATTATACTCTTAGCATAACCACAGCTGAATAATAACACTCCATTATGTGATTTGAAATATTTTATAAAGAAACAGAAAGATACAGAACCACCCATCTCCAAAGACCAACTGATGGGTTAGATTAAAAATTCACTTAAAATGAATAGAGTTCTTGTTTTTATTGGGTTATTGAGACTAGTAAAGCCAACATAAATTTAAAATTCATAATTTCCAGGAACAAGAGAAAGAAACTTTGAATACTTGCTGGGCTATATAACTCAAGAGGGAGGAAAAAAAAAAGAGAAAGAGAGAGAGAGAACTTTAAAATAATAACTTTGATTGATATGTTATAAGAAACATAGAAATGTGATTGATATCAGATAAACAGCAAAGGGAAAAAAATAACCAAGAACTTCAGTATTTTTATAAACACTCTAAAGGTGAAATATTGGGGTGCCTGGGTGGCTCATTTGGTTAAGCTTCCAATTCTTGGTTTTGGCTCAGTTGGTGATCTCGGGGTCATGACATGGAGCCCTCCATAGGGCTCTGTGTTTGGCATGGAGTCTGCTTGTCTCTCTCCCTCTGCTCCTCCCCCTTTTTGTGCTCTTCCTGCTCCTCTCTCTCAAATAAATAAATAAAATCTTCCCCAAAAAAGGTGAAATCTGATTAAAATCTATACTTTAGTTAATAGTAATGTACGAATGTTCATTACTAAGTTATAGCTTACCTTCATGCTAACATGTCTGTATGTGACAGTTCTAACTTTATTTCCTAGTACTTTTTGGTTTATGACAGAAGTCAGTAACTTTGTTTGAGCTGAAACTAATGGTGATTGAGACTTTAATATATTCAAAAACTGCAAAGAAATGGAAGTGTTTATGGAGAATAATGGGTTTGATTTTTGTCTATGAAAGGAAAAAGAGGGTAAATAAGTAAAACAGTTGGTTACACTAGAATAGTAACATACCAACATACCAATGTTCATTACTAAGTTTTGACAACTGAACCAAAGCTATGTAAAATGTTAACATTAAGGGGAACTGAGTGAAAGGTGAACAGGAACTGTACAATAGGATGCAACTTTTCTGTAAATGTAAAACTATTCCAAAATAAATAGTTTATTTAAAAATATATTTATATTTAGAAAGAGATAAAGTAAATGTGGCAAAATGTTAACAGTTGGTATATCTAGGAGACAGGTTTATATGGATGTTTACTAGACAATCCCTTCAACTTTTCTGTAAGTTTAAAATTTGTCACAATAAAGTATTAAAAGAAAAAAAATCACACTAGGGAAAAATAAAACAAAATATAAGAATTAAAAGTATATATTTAGTATATAAATTTTGAAAAGTTTATAATTCTTATCTAGAACAATTTATACTGATTTAATAATTTTGATTTAAATAATATATGCCACCTCTTTGATTTTATTAGTGTGAAAAAATGTAAATATATTTTACTTTACTTAGCAATGTTTAGTAGGACATGTTTATTTGTTCATAAAAAATCTTAATTCTTCTGAAATTTCTAATTTCCTAGACTGAGTTTATGACTCAAATAATTGATCATTGTTTCCACAAAATGTTTAGGGAATATTTAAACCTACAACTAAACTAAATTATAATAAAGTTTTCTAAAATAGCTTACTATTTAACCTTATTATGCTACAAGTCAATAGAACTAATTATTCCAAATATGGTAAAATTTGCTAAAAATTGGCTAAAAATTTTATATAGTAACAAGTGGCTATCAGTTAGAAGGTTAAAAAGGACATAAAATATTTTGTATTAGTGTACATGTTTCTTATTAACATTCACAAAGAGAAAAGCATACTTATAACTGTGTCGTGATTTAGTCCACAATTATATTGCATATCTGACTACCTCAACTCAGTGGATTGAAAGAATATTTATTTCCTTGCTCGTATGTCTGTAGATAGTCTGCACATAAGCTGGGCTGGGCTGGACTCAGCTCTGGGATTCAGCTCCAAACTCCATGATGCAAATGTATTTGTTCTAGGGTAAAGATGGAAGGGCGTTGACTACCTGTGTCATGTTTCTCTAATGGCAGATCACCAGAGCATAAAAAGACACGTCCTATCATGAAAGAACATTTCAAGCCTCTGCTTGCCTCATATTCATTAACATCCTGATGGCCAAAGCCAGGAAGATGGCTAATCCCAAATCAAGGGGCAAAGAAATACACTTCATCCATCATGAGGCCATGGCAAGTGTGTGAAAGTAAAATATTACAACACAACAGTGAAGGATTAGGACCAATAATGTAGTCTACCTTATGTAGACATGTATAATGGCATGCAGTTGTTTCTGAAATGTTGTTATTCTGCTAACATGTCTGTATGAAACAGATAGTTCTAAGTTTGCTACCTAGTACTTTTTGGTCTGTGACAGAAGTCAGTAACTTTGAGTTGAAACTGATAGTAGTGATTGAGGCTCTAATATATTCAAAAATTGCAAAGAAATATAAGTGTTTATGGAGAATAATGGGTTTGATTTTTGCCTATGAAGGGAAAAAGAGGGTAAATAAGTAAAATGGTTGGTTACTCCAGACTATGAAAGACCATAAACAAAGACAAATTGAGGCACTGCAAAATGAAAATTTAGACTGAGGTAAAGTGAACCTTTTTAGTCTTAGTTTATAGTATTTGCAATAGTGAGTTTAAAATGAACAATAAAATTTATTGAATTTTGACAACGTGTTAATGAGTTTATTTGAAGAGTTTTGGTTCTTGGGGCACCTGGGTGGCTCAGTCGTTAAGCATGTGCTTTTGGCTCAGGTCACGATCCCGGGGTCCTGAGAAGGAGCCCCTAATCATGCTACCTACTCAGCAGAAAGCCTGCATCTCCCTGTCCCACTCCCCTGCTTTTGCTCCTATTCTCTCTCTCTCTCTGTCAAATAAATAAATAAATAAATAAATAAATAAATAAGCAAGCAAGCAAGCTTTGGTTCTTACTTACAACTAGTATCATTATTTCCTTCCTTCATCATTCTTCCTCCCGTTGCCTGCCTCTGGTTGATGCATCATCCCTTATTGATCCTCTTAATCCTGACTACACCTCCACATATGGTTCCCTCATTTAATTCTTTACAGTTTAAACCCTTTGGAGAGTGACATCTGTTTCCTTGTGGGATCTTAACTGATATGTGTATTTATCTCTGTCTTGTTTTAGATCTGCACATTTTAGTGTTTAGATGTTACTTTATATCCATTGTGGCTAGGTGTTTAGAGTGTAAAAAAGAGTTCAAAGTGTAATGAGATACCATATTTAAATAAAAAAAAAATTACATCCTCGGCGCCTGGGTGGCTCACTCTAACCCTCCGCCTTCAGCCCACATCATGATCCCAGAGTCTCCGGATCCAGGTCCTGCTCCCTCTCTCTCAGATGAATAAATAAAATCTTAAAAAAAATTATATCCTTAGAAATTATTTTGGAATATACATTTAATAAATAGTTTCTCGATGCCTTTTTTTCCATCTTGTCATTTCAAGACACAGATTAGTATTTCTGAGGAAATAAGCAGGTTAAAAATGATTTACCTTTTTTTCAGAGAAACAAATAAAACTCCCAATTTCCTCACAATTTCGGTTGTTTTAATGAATGTAGTACTTACCTTATCTCTTTCATTGAATGTATCTCTCTGCTCTGGCACATTACGGTGTCTGGTAAGAGGGGCCCGTGGAAATACTCAGCCTGATGGAGAGAGAGCTCACACTTACTACAGTTTGCAGTTTCACACATTTTGTGAAAAGTCTCCGACCTAAAGCTAGCACTGAACTTAGGCATCCATGTCTATGATGCAGGAAACATTTCTCCATTTCCCGGAAGATGCTTCGATAGCTCTTCACTTCCTTGCTTTGGATAAAGAATATAAGGGGAATATTTCTCAAGATCATTGCTATCTGGCAATCGAAAACATGAGGGACTAATGATTGGCCCTAATTTTCACAAATTAGCGCAGTGGGAGGTGCATAGATTCATAAACAAACCTGGGTTCAAAAGCAATTGAACAAGTTACTCGTTGGCGGGGGTCATAGAGAAAGTGAACCCAGCCTGACCCTAGTCTTATGCGCAGTTAAAGGCTCCTCACCTCCTCCCTTGCACCTTGGAACTTCCGTTCCGCCTACCATTTCTGTAGCCGGAGTTATTTCGAGGGCACACCCTTGAGAGACTGGAAGAGTTGCACGCTGTGCTCTGACTGAATCCTTTTAAGGCCGATACGTAAACCTGGGTTTTTTTTTGTTTGTTTTTGTTTTTGTTTTTTTAAGATTTTATTTTTATTCATTCATTCATTCACTCATTCATTTTAGAGAGAGAGAGCAAGCGGTGGGGAGAAGCAGAGGAGGAAAAGAGAAGGGAGGGGAAAAGAATCAAGCAGACCCCACGCACTGAGTGCTGAGCTTACAACCGGAGCCTGACCCTTAAGCGACTGAGCCACCCCAAGCACAGCGCTGCTATATATAAACTTTCAAAATTCTTAGGGCAGATGCGGAGATCTGCTCATCTTGCTGCCCCAGAGGACAAGTCCCACATGTAAGTTCCCTTGCTTATTAAAACCGCCGCCTACCAATTTGGGGAGGGGAGGGCTGTTTCTCTATTCTGTCTCTCCTTGTACTCTGGGTGCTGGGCTAGTTTGCAAGCCACTGTAATTTCACCCTCTCCAGTTTCTTCTTCTGCAGAGTGATGCCTACTTTCACCTTCTGTGTATTGTGGGAAAGGATACCAAAGAATATTTTGTCTAAGCCTCTTATTTAAAGAAGAATTTTTATTAAACTGGACTGAATAGAGCATAAGAATTCCTGGTTGCCTTCAACCTTTCCTTGTTCCTTACTACCTGGTAAACTTGAGCAAGTGGCTTAAAGTCGGATTGCTTCCGTTTCTTGACCTTATAATGGAGTTAACATGAGTCATGTTAAGCCATATTGCCTGGTTCATAGGAGACCCTCAATAAACATTATTATTACTATTTTTCTTATTAGAGAAAGCCCATATATGAGTGATACTATTGACACAATAAGGACAGGGAAGGGGAGCCCTTGGAGATAATCTTGAAAAGAACTCATGACTAAAATAAGCCAAAGAAGAAATACTGAGAAAATATGAAGACTGCATGTGGCCTTAGTGTAATCATTTTTTTTTCTCCTTTAAGTTTCCATTGTGCTACCTCAACACTAAGTTCACCTTGATGAAACACCTACCAGGTGTTGATGGCCTGCCTCCTGGATACCTAAAGATAAGCTTGGACTGGACAGTCAACCAGCTGAGAGATGCTATTACTTTGGTAAAATATTTGCATTCTATGTTCACTATTTTAGTCTTCTGGATAATGGAATGAAAATATTTATTTACCTCATAAAGATGTTTACAAAGCAAATTAACTTATTTCTTCAGAGAAGTCCATATTCAAATGTTGAGTTCTACAATTATTTATTACAAGAAAACCAATCTCTTCTGCTATGAACAGACAAAAAGATAGATTTTTCTTATATCTCTTGACAGTGATTTTAGGGTTTTCATGAATTTTGAAAGCTTATGAATAAAGAGAAGGGTGTAATCCCAGCAGTGAGTAGGAAGTTTATGATGAAGGATGGCATATGGATGGATGTCAGCAAGTATCAAGAACATTCAGGCAAAGATAAGGGAAGACATTGTGTGGGAGGAGTTGGCTCAGCTGTCTCAGGGTGCCAGAGATAGACCATCTTAAGTATCACCAAAATTCTGGATCCTGCTGTATATTTTTCAAATATTAGCTATGATTAAAAAGTGCCTTGGAGAATTTAATTTAAAAATATTTTTCACTGATAAATTGATTCTCCCACCTCAAGTGGAAGAATTCTAGTACTACTATGAATAATAACAAAAACAAGAACAAAATAAGAGCAATAATATCAGGGCAATACATTGCACTTTTGTGCCAGGACCAAGTCACCTCATTAAATATCACAACAAACCTGTAAGGAAGGTATTTGTATCCTTATTTTACATATGTGGAAAAAGAGGTTCTTGTAAGTTAAGAAATCTTGCCACAGTCACATATGTTGGAAGGGCTAGAACTAGGATTTAAACTTAGAGCTATCACTTTTTAAAGCTGATTTTTGATCCCTCTACAATGACATATACAACTGGTTTATAGTTTCTGTAGTATAGTTGACATTCTGAATTGTCTATCAGTAATAAGAGAATGAATGTTAAACTTATGAACTACATTGGCTTTAATTGCTACTCACTCTTTACCTTGTGGAAATGTTCCAAGAAAATACACCAAGAAAGCCAACCTGCACAAGAAATAGTTTACACATTATAGAATATTGGCTAAGTAGGATTACAAAGCTTTTCTCTATTATGATAAAGTCACAGTTTTTTAAGATGGCATAATTTGTAAATACTTTAAAAATAGCTTTGGGTGTTTCCTGAAGCATGCTTAATTTTCAAAAAAAAAATCTGATACAATCATCTGGATCTTTAATTAGAAGACAGAGGATGTGCTGACATAACCTCAACAGGTTAAATTATGAATTATCTTTAAGATCTTTTCTTTCTTATTTTCCTTCTAGCCCCCAATACTCCCACTTTTATACTTCTGGTTTTTAACCTTAATTTCTAAATACTTGGCTGTGATTTGCCTTGATGTAGAGAGAGACAAGCTTATAGTGGGAAGACATTCAGTTTAGAGTCTTACATATGTCAAGTACCTATAAGCATATGCACGGTGAGAGAAATAGTCATAAGTAATTTTGGTGTTATTATTATGAGTGTTGGAAATTTTTCTTAGTTATAAGAACAGTTAAGATATAGAAAGAACCAGGAGCACCTGGGTGGCTCAGTGGGTTAAAGCCTCTGCCTTCGGCTCAGGTCATGATCTCAGGGTCTTGGGATCGAGCCCCGCATCAGGCTCTCTGCTCGGCGGGGAGCCGGCTTCCCCTCTCTGTCTCAGCCTGCCTCTCTGCCTACTTGTGATCTCTGTCTGTCAAATAAATAAATAAAATTAAAAAAAAAAAAAAGAAATAACCAAATTAGTTAATGCATACTTTTCTTGTTTAATTCACAGATGCGTATGAACAAAAGTTATAAATGTTGATTCATTCTCAATTGAAATCTTTAACCTTACAGAGAATAGCTTTTACCTGATACCTTTTAACTATACTTTTTAATATTTAGCAAGGTTATTATCACCATTACTATGTGTACAGAATAACTCCCCCTTTAAAGAACTACTCTCAAAAATATTCAAATATTTGCCATATGTCAGGTTTTCAGCTAATACATCAGAAGAGGTATTCCTTTTAGTTATATTCTTTTAAAAATGCCTTCAAAATGATCTAAATGAACTTTAATCAACTGAACAAATTTGTTTTTGATTGTTGAATCACTTAGGCAAACTGCCTCCAAGTGCAAGTAAAATACAAAGTGAAATAAATTTGAATAGCAGAATGTAAGACTGTCCTTAAAATATCAGTCTTTAAGATAAAAGTCACATTTAAACTATGTTTTTTTATTGTTGTTGGAGGCCAACAACTTTTATTGGGTTGAAAAGAGGTGAAGCATTATATAGATAACACAGCCCATGTTCTGTTATATACTAATCCAAAGCCATAGAAAAACTTACTTGCAGAAAGTGAGAATTAAATATACATGCTTTAAAAATGACATGCTTTAATGTCTATTTTGCCCCCCCCCCATTTTAGGCAAACCATGTACATTTTTAGCAATAATAATCCATGCATACAAACATGCAGGTACAATAGTGGTTCTCAATCAAGACCAGTTTTGCCCAACAGGAGACATTTTTGATTGCCATGACTTGGATTCTGCTCTGGGCATCTACTGGGGGAGAGGCCAAGGATGCTTTTTAACATCTTAAAGTTCACAACTCCCCACAACAAAGAATTTATAGTCCCAAATGCCGAGAGTGCCATTGTCGAGAAGCCTTAAAGTAAAGGTATCTCTGAGTGATGTAATAGAGTATTAAAAGCATTAATAAGTAGGATGTCTTGAGTTCAAGATTTAAAGTTAGTATATTGGGGAGGATTGGAATACCAAAAGGTGTGTAAGAATAAGGAGAAAAAATAATAAGGCATTGAGTATATAGGCATCAGAATCAAACTAGATGCTATGAAAAACTAAACTGAGCCACGTTATCTAAATAATACATACCAAGTTAGAGGAAAACTAGAGAAAAGTAGGAAAGCACTAATTACACTTAAGTATTTCACATTCAAGGTGATGAGACCATCCAGTGGGAGAAAGTCTTTAATAAGCCGTGCTTGAACAGCTGGACATCAGTATGAACAAAAATGACTGTAAACCCTGACTTACACCACACAAAAAAATTAACTTGAAGTAGGTCAGAGACTTCAGTGAAAAACTGAAACTGTACAACTGCTAGAGGAAAACCCAGGAGAAAATCTTCATAATCCTGGTCTGCTCAAAGGCCTCATAAATAGCATACAGAAAACAGGAGGAAAAAAATTATTAAAGTTTATTTAAAAGTAAAACATTTGCTTTTCTAAAGACATTATTAAAAAAAACAAAAGACAAACAAGTTGGGAGAAAACACAAAATTTATATCAGGCAAAGTGCTTATATTCAGAATATATGAAAAGGCCTTATACTTAATTACAGGAAGACAAGCAACTTAATTAAAATATTGGCAAAATACTGAACGGACAAACCAAAGTAGGAGGCCAATAAGCACATGAAAGGTTTATCAATATCATTTACCATTTGGGAAATGGTATATGAAATAACAGTATATACCCATTAGAATGGCTGAAATTAATAAGACTGATAATACCAAGTGTTAACAAGTATTTGAAATAATTGGAACTCTTGTACACCACTGATGGAATGGAAAACAGTACAATTGCTTTGGGAAACGATTTGACATCTTAAAAAGTTAAATGTATATCTACAACTCAAGAATGATAAAGGTATATATCTCTGCAATGACTTGAGCATGAATATTCATAGCAGCTTTATTTGTAATAGCCCCAAACTGGAAACAATTCAGATGTTGATAGGCAAATGAATAAACAAAATGTAGGGTGTCCGAACAAGGTAATATCACTTAACAATTAACATGAAAAAAGCTTCATGATATGCAACAGAGACGATATCTCTGAAAATGATAATGCTGAGTGAAAGAAGCTAGACAAAAACAGTATATTCTCTATGATCTCATTTTTGTAAATTTCTAGAAGGAGCAAACAAAGCACATTTACTAAATGGGCCTTTGGTTGCCTGATGACATAGGTATGGTGACATAGGTAGAGGGATAGATGGACTGAAAAAAGAGCTGAGGAATCTTTTGGGACAATGGAACATCTAAAGTGATGATTGTGGTAAGAGTTTCATGGGTATATGTATCAAATTATATACTTAAAATCTGTGCAGGATACTGTATATAAATGATCTCAATAAAGTAGTAAAAATTTAAAAATTCTATAGGTATCTTGACCAATGTGGTAGAAAGGGTGGTGAATAAGTGCTTGCCAGTTCTAACTGTAGAGAAGGTAAGTCCCAGACATACTCTGTGTATTTAGAGTTTTGAGATCCAGTTTCCCAAAGCATGGGCTAACTTGGTAACATACCCAAATACTGGCTTTCTTTCTTTACCTGTTACATTCTTTTCCATGCCCTACTCCTATTCTGGAGATCAATTCCAGAAACAGACTACCTAGCCTATCTTTCAGAGTCTGCTTTCTGCTGAGTACTCAAGGAAAGATACATCTTTTCTTCAAAGTGTCTCCATACTGTGAATATGGCTGAGGCCAGAAGTGGCAGAGGTCTGTTAGAATCTTCCAGTACAGAAGATATTATTGAGTGATGCCTTCAGGGAAGGAAGAACTGTCTTCTGTAGATTCCTGAATGAGTTCAATTGAATTATTCATTTGAAACTTCTCCTACTTTAAGTTGTTTCACAACTTTATTTTATGTAAATGTAGCATGGTATTAAGAGATATATTTCCAGCCTATCCTAGTATAAGGATTCACTTGAGCTTCTGTGTTGAAGGAGAATTTGCAAACTTGCAACCTACTTTAGTGCCAAGTGAAACCGAGATGTGTTTTGTGCATTTCATTTAGGGATATTAGTTTGCACTTTTATTTCCCCAAGGCTACAACAAATGGATACTGTGTATCTTTTCATCCAAACAGGAAAATGTTCCTGAAGAAAAGCTTTGGTTTGCTTTGTTATTAAGGTAACATTTTAAAGTGATAATGGATGTTTGTTATCTATAGCTTGAGAGTAAGCTTTAAATATGGAGAATGGAGTCAGTGGATGCTGGAACTTGATTATAACAGTTCTTGAAGAGCTGAACTTGCCCATTTTTTCCCAACTTTGTGTTTAGTGACATCACATAGGCAACTTGAAATTGGCAAAGGTGAGAATATTTATACCATGGAAATAGTAAATGCCACAAATCAGAGCTTTTCTTTACCCACCATCACTGGCCATCACTGACAAGAAGGCAAATGATACACTGGGGCAATTATCCTCAGTTTATGTCCTCCAGCTGGATGATCACTGAGCTGCCCATACAAAGTAACCATAACTTAGAGGTAAAAGGGAATGGAAATCACTTCTAAACTTTCTTACTTTGCCCATGATAGAATGGATGTCTAGAGAGATAAATTGATTTTCTCAGTTTACCCAGTCAGTTTCAGGACTCAGGCTAGAATCAGCCTCTTGATTTTTAGCAACCTGTGGGAAAATAATTTTCTAATTATTCAGATTTGCAAAGAACCCCTACAGTTGTGTGGACTCAGCTTGACCTTAGGGTCCCAACCAAACCCTTAAATGATATTTGGGTCCAAAACCTATATTCATGACTTTCATTAGGGCAAATCCAAAACAAGCCTGTAGAGATGTTTTTGTAGTTTGTTTCATTAGCAACTGTAAATCTTTTGAGAGTTGAAGGGTCTAAGTTAACTTTCTACAAGTGCTAATGTACATCTATAGACTCAAGTGAAAATTGCAGTGCTGCTTCATATATATCCCAAATTTAGTTATTTTTAAATTCATGTAATTTATTGGACCTGATGATAAAAGAGAACTGTGAAACAGATCTGATTTTCCAACACCCTAATATATAAACAAATGATGTCAAAGATAAAATGATGTAAGATATCTAAGACCAGAAGGACACATTTCCAAATATTTATAAAAGCAAAATATATACAAAATATCTTCAGAGTCTTGGACTCATGGTGCTAAAAGAATTTTGAAGAGACCCTTAGTACATCTTTATTAGTGATTTACAAATTTGTATTTGTTGAATTAATTTATTGCAGAGGACAGTCTAGAACTTAAGGTAGCAACTTTGTTAGCAAATTCCCATGTTTCTAAGTGTCCTGCAGACTATGGGGAGTCTTTGCAGTGTGAAAGGAGAAGGTTAATTCCAGTAATAGGGATATGAAAAGCATAAACAGTAGTTGGGGGAAGATTTCCAGACGGGAGTAGTTCGTTCCTCCTCCTTAACTGTAGACTGTGGAAGTTCTCTTCATTGCTACTTGGATGGGTTTGGGAGGTCAAAGTCTCCTATTCCTCTGTGGTAAAATTTTGAGATGAAAATACTTCTAGGTATGCTCTGGGAAGAATATTCAATGTCATTCACTAACTTTACAAAGAATTCTGTGAATCCCCCAAAGATGAAATAGGGGAAACTTAAGTAATTTTGATTTGGTATCTGTTATGTGCAGCACTGTATAATGCATTTAAATGCATGACTGCATTTATTCAGCCTTGAAGAAATGGTATTTCCTGGCTCTGATCTGCTGGACCTGCCTGCCTGACCTGCTCTAGCATATTCTTAACCTCTTAACCCTCATAGTCATCACTAGTGGATTCTAGAGTTAATCAGGTGAATCAGTGTGCAGGATGGTGAATAACTATTTTACTTATTTTACAAATCTTTATTATTCAGCGTGCTTCCTTGAATGTGTCATTATTTACGCACAAAGTTCTATAGAATGTTGGCATTTTCTAGCAGTAGCTCCCTTTGGCAAAAACTAATGAAAGGAAACATCTTTCTGTATGTAAAGATAAAATATTCTATATAGTTTTTGTAACTGGCCTGTGAAATGAGCAGGTTGAATTCTATACATAAGTGGCCAGTTTTCCCTTTGAGTATTTAGTACTTGGGTTTCCTTTGTTTACTTAAAATATGTGGCTGTAGTTTTCCAATATTCATTTGAAGGCTTTTGTCTGGACGCAAAAATCAGTAAAAATATATATTGTAGTTTGATCTGAAGTTTTCATCAATTGAGCTGATGAGAAAGCAGGTGGTCAGAATGAAGCAAGAGAACCTTAGATTGCTGCAGGCATGCCTTACTATAAAATACAAGTGAGCAATATATAAAAGAAGCAAAAAATTGAAAGGATGGAACAATTTCATATTTCTACACACAAAAAATTGCTTAGGATTTTTTCTTATTCAATAGGGGGAAATATGACCTTCTGTCTTGGCTCATAAATAAATCTATTCAACATTTTTCAGCATGCCTAATCTTTCCTGCATTGTTGGGTGTATCCCACAGCCTTGGGAGAACACAGAGTTAAAACCTAACAAATACTCTAATTCCTCCCCAACCATTTGAGAAGAACCTGAGATCCCAGAGTTCTACTCTTTTTATTGATACAGTTTTCAAAACCCAGATGAAAGCAACTGGGTGTTTTACAAAGAAAAAAGGTGTTCTAGTGAGATAGGAGCACAGAAGGGGATTTTCAGGCTATAAATATGCCTGAGAAACTGTGAGGCAAAGAGTAGTAACATAAGTATGCTTGGTGAATTGAGTTATATCTTTGAATGTTAGGCCACTGGATTCTCCATTGTGCTTAAGTTCCTTATAATGAGTTAGGTCGTTAGGAAAGTATGCTATCTTAATGACTTTTGTGATCTTAATGACCTTTGGAGATTTATAGGCACATCACCATTAGTATGAGGAAATTCTCATGTGATACAGCATAGGATAGTGTTTAAAGGCAAGAACTTCGGAGTCAGAAAACCTGAATTCAGGTGTGGCTCTGTCACTTGCTAGTTAGGACCTCGGGGCAGATTTGGTAGCTTTTAATTTGTATGGGTCCCAGTTTCTTCATGGGTAAGATTAGAGTGGTAATAGCAATTGCCTTTTTAAGGTTATTGGTATGGATTTCATGAATTAATGGGTGCAAAATTCTCAGCCCAGGACCTTACATCTAGGAGGCAGTCTGCATATTAGGTCTTGTCACTACTTGTCCTTTTGGATATAGGAAGAGGCCAGTGGTTAAGTCCTAGTATCCTGGTTCTGCCAGATGCTGGCAAGCTGTCAAGTCAATCTTTGAGTTTAGAGTTCTCACCTGGCATAATGGCAGAATTAACTAGTTGTAGCTATATGAACAATAATAAGGAACTGTTTAATAAATTATAGTATAATAACTAAAATGTGTTGGTTAGTTTGTTTAGGTGTTACTGTTTTAAGTGCTTCACATATACCAACTCATTTACTCCTCATAGCAACTCTATAGATAAGAATTACTTTTTATCATCCATTTTATAGTTGAATAAATTGAGACAGAGAGATTAGGTAACTTGATGCATGTCTAGGAAGTGACAGAGCTGTGACTGTGTTTAAAAGCAAGATATATAATATGACCCCATTTTTTGGAAAAGAAACTAATTTACATATGTATGAATTTCATTTTATATACAGTTGACCAACATGGATTTTAACTTTGCAGGTCCACATGTAGATTATATTTGATAAATACTGTAAATGTATTTTCTGTTTCTTATGATTTTCTTAATAGCATATTCTTTTTTCTAGTTTATTTCATTATAAGAATACTGTACCTAAGACATATAACATTCAAAATTTGTCTTCATTGGCTGTTTATGTTATTGGTAAGGCCCATTGGTAAGGTCAACAGTAGGCTATTAAGTCTGGGGGGAGTCGTAAGTTATACACAGATTTTTGATTAACAGGGGTCACTGCCAGTAACCCCCTGGTATCCAAGGGTCAGCTGCATATATAAATTGTTACACACACACACACACACACACACACACACACACACACACGTATACCATACAAAAGAAAATTCAGAGAGCTTTAATTGATTTGAATGTTTTCTTGAGCAAGAAACAAATCTTTGGTGAACAGGGAGACTTTAAACCTGAAAGTGGGATGAAGCTCGGAAGCATGATGTTATAGGATGGCTTATAAAGAGAGAATGAGGAAATTGTTTAACCTTTACAATGATTGATTGTTAACAATGGGTATTTCCAGACAGAAGTGGATTGGTTAAAAGTGATTATATTATACCAGTTTTGGAAGACAACTTTAGGTTTCATTTATCAGAGGCATTTACAAGGAATAACCTAAGTTAAATTTTGCTTAAATACATGGAATAAACTAGATCAAATTTTTTTTTAATGTGGCTTAACCAGTTTTGTCTGCTCAGATTTTAAATCTGGTCTCCATTTAATTTATTTTAATAATTCCCCCCTTTTGGTCCACATAGTCTCTTGTTACTCTCAGGTACCACTGTTAACATAGTCACTAGAACAAATGGTCATTTAGTTGCTGTTACTGGGGGATAGTCTCCAAAATGTTAGAGAGTTAAAAGGAAATATATCTAAGAAGTGGAATTTAGGGTGGCCTCACATTTCTTATCTTTGCTTAATGACATTTCTAATCTTTCTGTAGTAAACATATTACTTGTATAATAAACTGCATGCAAAAATAAATAAACGGGTTAGACTAGATGAACTTTTTAAATTCTGTTTTTCCACATACCAAATAAATACAGTAACGGGGAGGTTTTGCTATAGGAGGGTGGACAGTAACCATCCTCCCACCCTAGCCCCATTTATCTCAGGATTCCAGGGACATACCTACTCAGGGTGTGTCGCCGTTGCCTGTGCTGTTGGCATCTGGAAAATCACTGGTATGGAAAGCCTTGCTACTCTGTTGTGACTTTAGTGCCACCTGAGTCTCACTTGTCTCTCCTCTGTACTAGTTTCTGGAGCAGCAGTGGACCAATAGAAAGGGCGAGCCCATGCTTGTGGTGTGTTTGGGAGAGTCATTATACAGTGACATACAATTCCATTCCGTATGAATCATAAAGTATGCTTATATTCAACTGTTTCTAGTAAAATGATTGCTGATCAAAATGTTCAAGAAAATGAGAGGAGAGAAAACAGATTAGCTGTTAAAGTCTGGTGCTACTGCAGTGTCATTTTGAAACACTGTCACTCTGGAATATGCAAGGGGCAGGTCAAGGCTGTGTATAAGTGACAGCAAACAAGAACACCAACTGAAAATAATTTTATATATGATACTTTTTTAAAAAAATCAAAGTCACTATGAAAAAAATAGAAAATTATTATAATTTCTAATAGTACTTATTTTTTTTAAAGATTTCATTTATTTGGGGGAGAGAGAGAGAGAGAGCATGGGTCAGGGGGGTAGGCAGAGGAAGAAAGACTCTGATGCAGGTTCACATTAAGCGGAGTCTGACTCAGGACTTGACCAAGAGTCAGACACTTAACCAACTGAGCCATCCAGGTACCCAACTAATAGTACTCATTTTATGGTTTAGTACTGATCATGGCTTGAATGTGTGTGAGGTTTATTCTTATTACAGTGTTTAGGGTGTCTGAAGGTCTTAAACTTGCTCTTGCCATAATCACACTTGTGGTTAAACTATGATTCTTTGGAGACAGAGAATGTGAAATAATGACTAAATGAGCAGAATATGAGCTGTTGCAAATATGTCTAAGCTGATGGTTATGATATTTACTTAAGCATAAATTACTGATTATTGACTACTTCATTTTCCAAAGATAAATGCCCTTTCTCTGTGGGTCTTACTATAAATGTGACAGTATCTGAAAGTCTGATTTTTATATATTTACCTGAATAGACCTTGAAGTTTCACTCCTTCAGAATTATGTGAAGAGGAAAGACATTTCTTATCTGGATTAAAGTTATTTGAATATTTACCATTTTAAGTCTTATGATCTTTCTTCTTTACCATCAGAGGATAAACTAACTTAGAGGATAGAGCCAAAGGTGTTGTCTTATGTTGCTTTAGAGAAAAGAGTAACTTTCCTAAACCCATACTTTGAACACAGAGCATTCTTCTTTATTAAATAAATAATTTTAGTTCTAACTTTATGTGTGTAAAAACTAAATATTTTCCATCTGAAATCTAGTTAGTCTGTATACAGTATGTAAAATCTCTAACTTTCAACTAAATAAATACAACCTATTTGTTTCTAGAAGAAAGTAAAAGCTTAAGAGTCAAGAGACATTTTGAAGCAGGATTCAAAGGAATAACAGAATCCTTATAGTTAGGAAAAGGAGGTGGATTCTGTTCTTCTGTTTCCTTCCCCTTATCTAAAATATTATTAGGCAAAGAACATGAAACAAGTGAGTCATAGTGGTCAATAGCCATCTTAAAAGATGAAAGGAATATGTGCTAGGAGAGACTCTCTTCAGGTAATTCAGATGAAAGAGCTGATGGGGGGCGCCTGGGTGGCTCAGTGGGTTAAAGCCTCTGCCTTCGGCTCAGGTCATGGTCTCAGGGTCCTGGGGTCGAGCCCTGTGTCGGGCTCTCTGCTCAGCGGGGAGCCTGCTTCCCTTCCTCTCTCTCTGCTTGCCTCTCTGCCTGCTTGTAATCTCTGTCACATAGATAAATAAAAATCTTTAAAAAAAAAATTAAAAAAAAAAAAGAGCTGATGGCACACCTCACAGATGTTTAAGGCTTAATAACTAATGACAGAAATGGAATCAGTTAACTTAATTTTAATTTGTGCCCAGTGAAAAATCTACATGCATTTTGGAGGAAGAGAGTCTGACTCAGCACTACTCTGGGCTCCTCTTCATTTTCACTCCAGCTGAGTCAAAGTCAGCTTGCTTGAGAGACAGTCCCTTCTTATTGCAGTGTCCTGCCCTCACCAGAATTTAGAAAGAACACATTTAAGACTACTTAACCAGAAATTGGAAGAGTTGACAGAGGAAAGTCAATTAAGGTAAATGGACTTGCTCTGTCAATGATGGTGATGGTTGTTTATTTCGTAATGGAGTAAGCCCTAGCATGGCAGGATCAGAGCACCAGATTTGCCTTTTAGATAATAGCATTGAGGTCTCAAGTCTCTGGCTGTTAGCCATTCTTTGGTACTGCCCAAGTGAAAACATAACGTCTTCAAATTTTGATCAAAAAGTCAACATATCATTTATTCATTCAATAAATATGTATGGGTTTTTCCTATATGTCAGACAAACTAGTATATTCTCTAATAATGAATCAGGAAAAAAATAAATGAGATTAATTTATCTCTAAATATGGGGCACACGTTCTTCTCCCTTTCTCATTCTGAGGAACATCTATGATTGGACTTTTTTATATGCCCAGATGATGCCTTCCCAATTAAGTAATAAAGTCAAGACAATTTTTTGTAAGTTTTTGACTCAGATGCAATACAGGAATCCCTAAACCTCAAGTTTTTTTTCAAGGATTCACTATTGATTAAATATGATTGTGATTTGCTTCTGAGAAACTCTGAGAAATTCACTGAGTATGTGAATGTCCCGGAAATGGGATGCTCTGCAGTTGGTTCACAAAGTAAGATTAATGATACCATGTAGTTGGTGATGACAAGGCCATGTTGAGCAGTCATGGGAGGTTAGGTTGTGACCATCTGTTTTCCATGTGATGTCTTAATAAACACCACCACCTACACTGAGGTGTTATTATAGTCAGTCTCCTGGGTATTTGTAGATCAGGGCACTTGGGCACAAGGAAGGAATTGTTACATTTCCTTGAGTGACCACATGGAATGTTTGTGGCATATTAAAACAGGGGTCCCATTTTAAGGGGTTTGTGTGTGTGTGTGTGTGTGTGTGTTTTAACTGCAAAGAACAGTTGGTGAAGGGATGCTAGGGATGAAGGTTAGGATGAAGAGGTTTGCTTAGAAAGAAATTAGGATGAAAATTTAGAAAAAGTAAGGCAGAGGAAAAGATAGCTCTGATTTTTGCCAAGAAGGAATTGATAAAAGTCTGGTTGTGTATTATACTTAGTATGAATGCCATAATAAGAATAATAAGGAATCCCTATGATTATTTTCTAGTTAAAACTGCCTACCTCTGACAAGCAATAGATATGTCTGTATGTGTTTATATGTGTATGTAATATCAGCAGAACACTCATTCATTCAATAAATATATGATATTTAAAGGACCTTACTATATGCCAGGTAAACCAGTTTTTTCTAATAAGAGATACATAATCCTCTCTAACAAGAGATCAGAAAAAAACAAGTTTTACATATATATAAAACTTATATTATCATTTATTAAACTTAATGTTTAATTTATTGTAACATAATACATATATTAAACCTCTGTTAATTACTGTTAATTAGGCTTATTAAACAATATCATTAATATGTTAATAATAGTTTAATATGTATCTATACTGATGTATTTAAAATGCAATGAGTATATAAGATTATGCTTTTCTTAATAGACATGGTTACCCATGAGTCCGAAAATAATTTATCTGAAACATTACTTAACTAGTGAACACAGATGAAAAAAACAAATTGAATTGAAAAAAAAAAAAAAAGACCTGTATGTGATAAAAGATGTATATTTGGGTTTAAGCTCATGGGCCTTTCTACTTTATTCATTGAGGAATGCCTCAGCCCTTCATTGATAACATATCTCTCTCTATCTATCTATCTATCTATCTATCTATCTGTATTAAAGATTTATTTATTTATTTGAGAGAGAGAGAGTGAGCACATGCCAGTGGGGGTGGGGGAGAAAAGTCTCAGACTCCCTGCTCAGCACAGACCCCTCAAGTCTGGCTCCATCTCACAACCTTGAGATCATGACCTGAGCCAGTATCAAGAGTCTGATGCTTAACCTACTGAGTAACCCAGGCACCCCCATCTATATGTTTTTTATACAGACAACATTAATGACAGTTTGGATTAGCCGCAAGTTCCAAGGGGCAAACTTAAGGTGAAGAAAAGGAAACAACCCAGTTTGAGCAAGAAGTCAGAACAAGTAGACTGATAAGATGGAGAGAACACAGTTGCAATAGTCACAGTTAATAAAATGAAATTAATCTTGACCAGTGTAGTTTAGGGGTGTAATGATCTTGCCTACCTCAGTAGTACCCAAAGGTAGGGTGATTTTCCAGCACTGTATTATAATTGCTGCTTTTAATAAAGAATTTGAGCTACCCACAAAAAGGTTGTTAGGTTTGTTTGTTTGTTTTTAGTAGGACAGGAAATATGTAATCATTTTAGCAGTATTTCTGACAAAAATTGAGAAAAAAAAGTAAAAGCTTGACTCAAAAAGTACTTGTGAAATTTGCTTTTATAGAAAATCTTATTTCCACCTATGCAAGATAAGTGAGTTTTTGACTATGTGATATTTAATCATTCTAACAAACAAACTGAAAAACTGTTCTTTAGTAACCTATCTCATTCTTCTAGATTAAATGACTTTTAGACACTTCAAAGGCAAATTTGATCTTGCTAGCACACATCTCACATTGACTGAACATAAGTTAGGTCTCCTCTTGGAGTTTAAGAAGAGTCCATGATTATGAGGTTCTGGATTTGAAGGTGCTGCAGTTTCTTGCCAAGTGGCCATTGGCATTGTATATTTCCTGTTGTAAAAGCCCATTTCAAATTGGGAGTTCAGGGAAAGACCAGTGAGAGGTGGAAATTTTGCTGTATCACTGCCTATATTTACAGATATCCTGTTTCATTTTTAAGATATATTGCTTTCTACCAACTTCACATTTATGTACATCCTTGTCTTTTTTCTACTCAATTTAATTTCTAATAGCCTTTGCCCTAACTTAACGTAGTGGTCTTCAAATGCTTTAAGTCCACTGTTTTAAAGGACGTATTAAATTCATGCCCCAATAAGAAAATGCTAAATCCTTTGCTGCCTTTCTGGACCTCACCTTCCACATTTTGTTACAGGCAAGAAAATAGAGCCTAAAGCCTAAAGCTCACTTTGGGGATTAAGAGAATGAGATCGCCTTCCTGATTAACAGCTGACTAATTATGAGTTACTGTTAGGCCTGGAGGGAAATTGCTCCTGTTCTGGCTTTTATAAACTCAGAGTGTCTAAGGAACATTTTGAAAAACCTCATCCACATTCTGAATTCCACAACTAAATCTCCTTCTCTATTAATCACTGCCCTGACTAGTTCGAGTAGGAAAAGGAAAAAAGCAAAACCAAACCAACTAGAAAAACAAAAAATACAGTGGGTTTCTTGACATTTTGAGATAAGCTAGAATTAGATCCACACCCTATCCATGTATATAACACACAAGAAGAAAAACAGAACAATTAAAAATTTTGAGTCTTCTTCCTTTGAAGAAGTTTGTATTCAAAGTTCATAGGGTACAGTAAATATTGGAAAGTTCTCTGTGTGTGGGTGTTCTCTCTTTTTACATGTAGTTTTCTGATGGTCTGAGGAGGTAAATTACCTTCCTTTGCTGTCTCTGTTGTGTACAACTGCTTTCTTGGAAAGATAAGCCACAGGTCCATTTGAGAAATGGGTAGCAGTGTTACTGGCATTTATGCTAAAGCTTCTGCAAGACAGTGACAACCGCAGCTAAATACCTGATTTTGTGCTGAGAGTGGTGCTGACTGTCAAGGTCTAAGGAATTGCCTCCAGCTTTGCTAAGATTTTAGCTCTTTCTGTTGATGATTTTCACCCTTTTCTACTGGCTAATTCAATACTGCTCTAGAACATTAGAATACTAACCCTCTCTAAAAAGACAGAAAGACACCTGATCCTATAAAAAATAGTTCTCAAATTCAAAATGCCAGGAAGGCCTACTTGTCATTATCCTTACGAAGTTATTTCAATAAACAAAACTCATTTTAATTTTCTATAAATAATTCAATATGCCTTGTTTGTGTTTATTCTCTCTCTCTCTCTTTTTTTAAAAGTAGGTTCCATGCTCAGCGTGGAGCATAACACGGGGTATTTGAACTCACAACCCTGAGATCATAATCTGCGCTGAGATCAAGAGTTGGATATTCAACCAACCAGGTGGCCCTATGTTTATTCTTAAGAACCAAGTTCAGAGGCATATTATGAAGTAAAGATATCCATGCCTCAGCATCTCTAAAATCTGGAATAATTTCAAAAAAGGTTGAAATTTGCCTAGTGATTTGGTATTCTGTGGAATAACAAATGAGAGCAACAATTCGGATTTTATTTTAAAATTATTGGGAATTGTTAGAAATAATTGTGGAGTGTTGATTATTCAAAAGCTATAAAACATCTTGATCATTTTCAGTTCAACAATTTATAATGAAATGTCATGAATTTTATTTTTAATGCACTTTATGGTTTTTAAAGTTTTAGTAAGACATAATTCAACAGCAAATAGTAAATATAGGCCATTTAATAACTTTTCTAGATAAGTTATTTACTTTCAAAAGTGATTGGCCCTAAAATGTTTTCCCTTGAATCTTATAAGTTGTAGGCAGAACGTTATAGATATATAAAAATAAAGTGAGTAAAAGTAAACTTATAGTGATGAAAGTCATAACAAATGAAGTATTTAGGTTAATTGTATTGTTGCATATTTTAGGGGATATCCTTAGTTCTGAGTCAGTTACTTAATTAAAACAATCATAATTATCATCAAGTATGTAAGTAAGTACTATGTACATGGCTTATAACAGAAATTTTGTATCTATGCCTCTGAGTTTATGTTATGACAAAAATACAGACAAGTTCATTATCACCATTTATTTTCCCCAGAATGTTTACTGAACCCAATCCTGTGGGCTGTTAAAGGTTATAAAAATAGAGTGCTATGGTCAAATAAAAACCTTGGTAATGTTGTGTAAAATTTAAACTGGTCCTTTAATATAAAGCTTCTTGTTCTATTTATGGGTTAATGTGAACTGTGGGTCTACAACAGAAATTATTTATCAAATTTGTTAGGCAATTGCATTAGTCAGGATACTCTAGAGAAATAGAACCAATAGGAGATATATAAGGGATTTATTATAAGAGATTGGCTTACAGGATTGTGAAGGCTAAGAAGTCCCACGATCTGTCATTTGCAAGCTGAAGGCAGGAAAAAGCTGATGGTGTAGTTGCAGTCCAACCCAAAGGCCTGAGTACCAGGGGAGCCAATGGTAGGAATAATTGAAAATAATTGTGGAATATCCCAAGGCCCAACAACCAGGAAGCCTATGGTGTAATTACAGAAGGCTTGAGAAACAAAAGTACCAACATCTGAGGGCAAGAAAAGATGGATGTTTCATCTCAAACAGAAGGCAAATTTGCCCTTTCTCTATACTTTTTTTCTATTCAGGTCCTCAGTGGTTTGTATGATGCCCTCTGGCACTGGTGCCTGGAAACACTGTCAGAGATACACCCAGAAATAATGCTTTACCAGCTGTCTGGGCATCTCTTAGCCTAGTCATGTTGACCTGTCAATTAATCATCATAACCTTGAATATGATAAAAGATCTAAACTTTGCCATTAAATTAGTTAACACTACATCTGAAACTATATGTTGGCTAATTGAATTTAAATTAAAAAAGTGATAGAAGTATTTCAATTAGGACACTTTTAGATAACCAAATAATATCTTTCTCATTTTTAGTTGAATATTTTTATAATATTTTATGTCATGAGGTGTTTTTTTCTTTAAGCATTTATTCGTTGATCACCTATTTAAAAGTAGACTATTTAAACTTGACCTAGATATTAAAGTATGTTTTTCCGAGTTAAAAACATAACTCTTGTTCACTGTCAATTAGTCGAAGACCAGAAGAAAACATACTAAGCTAGTAAAGCTAGGTTTATTAGATGTTGCAGTTAGAGAGAATGCCAAATTGACAGTCTTCATGAGAAAGGAGACCATCCACATCAAGACATCATAGCTGTTAGCACCAAGAACTGAGATGACATATGCCAATCTGGCTTTTTCCCAAGAAGTCTTTGCTCAGGAAATATAAGACCATAAATGAGTAAGTGCTTTCACTGTTTGCTTCTGGAAATTCATGTAAATCATTTTTTCTGAGATAACTATCTGCTTATCTGGGTAAACAGCTCACTTTTCAAATAGCCATTTACTTATAAAGTTTCATGTCAAATCCTTTTACTGCATCCATCCTTGCCACATTTTCACCAACTGTATTCATTCCCAGTACATTCCTCTCGCCAGAAAACTTTGAAAGCCTCACCTTAAACTACTTGAACTCAGATGTCAAAGTCTATATATCTCTCAAATTCTCCTCTTCTAAGACACTGCTAACATGATATTCTGCTTTGCTAGTTTTCATAAACTCAGCTTTATTAATTTATTATTTGATGATATTTTAGAGAATTCAATAGTAGGGTCTCAAATAGGATAAATTAAGTGAAGATATTTTTAGAGTATTAGGTCCTGAGCCTGGTGATTTTGTAAGTCAGGGAACTACCTGGGATTGGGCAGAGTTTATACACAATAGTTTTGGATTGGTGAGGACAGCAAAGCAAGAGTTTTGAAGCAAATCTTAATAAGTAAGCTATTAGTCTTAATACATATACTGTTTTCATTGGTTTATAATCTAATCTTTTAGGAGCAAATATATTCCATTGAGCAGGCAGAACATTTTTTTTTAAAGATTTTATTTATTTATGTATTTACTTTTTTTTTTTAAGATTTTATTTACTTATTTGACAGACAGAGATCACAAGTAGGCAGAGAGGCAGGCAGAGAGAGAGGAGGAAGCAGGCTCCCTGCCGAGCAGAGAGCTGGATGTGGGGCTCGATCCCAAGACCCTGAGATCATGACCTGAGCTGAAGGCAGAGGCTTTAACCCACTGAGCCACCCAGGCGCCCCAGGCAGAACATTTTTTACCTTGGGCCCAGTGTTGTTTAACATCAGAACAGAAAAATATGCCTCATCCTTGTAAGTGTTTAACGAAATTAACGAAATTTTTTCCTGGTTTAACGAAACCTGGAAATTATGTTGGTTTTAGTTCTCACTGTCTTGCAGATATAGGATGAATATATATTTATTTGTTCTTTGGACTAACTATTAAAAGGGCATTTAGAAGAGTTTAAATTAAAAGAAGATTGCTAGGTTAGCTATAAAAAATGGCTAGTGTCCTACAGGGCAATAAAATTTTAACGTTTGAGGTTATCTTTTCTACTGGGGAGAAATCATGTAATTTCCCAATAGCTGAATTTTTATTCACATATAAATAGCAAGTTAAACAAAGATACATTAACCGAAATAATTTAGTAATTCTTGGTTGTGCCTTAAAAAAAAAAAGTTCCAGTATGTATTAAAAGGGTATTAAGGGGATATACCACCCTCAACTTGCCTTACTTTAAGTTTTAGAAAAATTTTAAAATATTAATGATGTGTCATTGCAAAATAAATAAATTCCTTCATTTAATTATCCACTCCACAAAACCAAGGCCTTTGTTCATTAAAAGCTTTAGACTGTTGTATGTAGTACATGTACAAGAAGTCTCTGCTGATTTGCCTTTCCCTCAACCTCCAAAATTTATGGTTGTATGCTTTTAATTGTAGCCTTGTTGATTCTGAGGTTTGTGATTTGAGGTATTTACTATATACTGTCTCATTTCATGCCTTGCTTTCCCTCTTCCCAGTCACTGCTATTACAGCTATTATAATCAGAATGCTTTAACATGAACAAGTTAAAGAGAGGTGAATGAATGCTAATGGTACTTAAATAAGGCAATTTTCATAATGTCATCTGAATAACTAAGATACAATTTTAAATAAGGAAGACTGCAAATTAAGTGGACAATGATCTAAATATTTGAAATTGGGAAAACACACTCATAGTTTTGGTTTTTTTTTTTTTTTTCAGGGGGTAACCACCCCTGGAATGGGTACAAAGTATATGGCATGACAAACAACTGTTATTTAAATTAGGAAGAAAGTGAAGCCTAGAGATAAACATGGCTGAAGGAAGTAGAGCTTTGTCTTGGATATGATTTTGATATACGATTTTAGTCTGAAGATAATAATTACAAAAAACTTCGAGACAACATTCAGCATGGAATATTTGTGTATGCTGGTAGTGGGAGGGAACTATTAGGCAAAAATTGGAGGAAGTGGTGCAAAAACATAACTGTAGAGAACTTTATGTTTCAAAATAATAGAAGTTTGGAGAAGTAAATGAAACCACTTTTTCACAAACTAAAAAGCCAGAATGAGAAATTTGATTTGATTTTTATGTGTTGAAAATAAGACTGTCGTATATTAGAAAAGTAAACTGAACACAGTGTTCAGGATGTAGAAAAAAGACTGAAATTAGATTGACCAGTTGAGAAGCCATGGCAATAACTCAGACAAGAAGCTAGGAGAGTTTGGATTAAAATGAAAGGGCGCAGCTTGGGCATTTTGATAGATATGTTTACAGAACTTGGTGACTGATTATAATACAAGAAATGAAAAGAAGATAAGAAGCAATGATAAATCCATGATTTTTAACGTTCATCTGTGAAATGAGGAGTTAGGGTTGTGGAAGTGGAATGGAGACAGGATTGTGAATCCAATTTAGACACACCGAGTTCATGGTCTGTGGCATTCAATTATGACATGAATGCTATAGCAAAAGACAAAGTTGACGAAGAAGTCAGAACTTAAGATAGAAATTTATGAATCAGGCGTCATTCAACCTGTGAAAGTGGGTGATGTTTCTCATGGAAATGGTACAGAAAATTAAGAGCAAATGGCAAAGATCAAGGCCACAAGATACAGGATCAAGAACAGATAGCAGTTTTATAAAAAGGAAAGAATATTAAATTTGGTTGAGAAGAAAGCTGTTCTTGGCCTTAGCGATTGAGGTTTCATTTAGGGAAAGGAGATTGCAAATAAGTAAGAATAAATGGAAAGGTAAGAAAATAAAAGCAACAAATATAGCCGGGATCAGTGCATTTCAAGAAACCGGACAGGAAGTAATGATAGCGCACAGCTGTGTATACAGAAAATGATGTTAAATGCAAGTGTATCGCTAACAATACAAACCAAGGAAAAGATAGTTGAAGGAATGCATTAAATTAGTGAAAGAAGGACCAAATTCACTCAGCAGTTAGGAAAGAGTAGGACCTGGATGGTAACATTAATTTCGGAGAGAATATATTTTTCAAACTAGATGGAAAGATAAGAGGATCAATATAAATTCATGTATTTGTGACATATATCATACATACGATAACAGATAAAAATTATGTGGATTCCTTTAGGTAAGATAGGATATACACTTATTTTGGAGTGAAGCAATGTTTGAGAGATGAGGTTGGAAAGAAAAGAGATTTTTTTAGCAAGAGCGTATCTGGACATATTTAGTAAATCAGCATGGAGGAGTGACCCAGTGTCCTTTCCTCCTACTCATTGATATGGGGAGCTGGGACTTCTTGGTGAAAAGCTACAAAGATTTGTTTTATGAGCACAGAGATCTTTTGGGCAGGAAGGGGTCAAGACCTGAAGTACTTTGTTGTGAAGGAAAAAGTTATGGAAAAGTTTAGAATAGATCAAGGATCTTTTAACAAGGTTGTATGTAGGGAAAGTAATAAGGCTGCTGAAGAAACAGAAAGAGGAACAATGGGCTGGTGTCTGAACTAAAAGTTGGAAGGTTGAAGCTCCCTTGGTGGCTTCCACTGGAATCTGTTCTGAGTCAATTGTCTTACAGGCAACCTTGTGTCCTAAGGGGAGTCATGCAAATGAATACATAAAAACCAAGTTATAAAGACCTATCACATTGGGCTAGACTTATGGGACAGTTGTTGAGCATAGATTTGAAGATAGGTGTGTTCTCCCTAGCACCTGAGGACACATTGCAAGACCAGCAGTTGCGTTGAAAAGGCCTTGCACCAAACTGTTGGACTGTCATTGTGTCAGCAATGACAACAGGCAGGGCTCTTGAGAAGTGTTAGAACTACATCATGAGAAACAGAGGTGGGCCAGCAGGGGTTGCTGCTTAAATAACAGGTCATACAAAGACTAGTCACAATGGGTACATCTGATTTAGTGCAACAGGTAAGCCCTAGAAGAATCTGTTCAAAGGATTAATTTGGGGGGAATTTTTATGAATCCTTAGAAGGGAAAACTCTGTGAAAGATTGTTCTTCCTACCAGTTTGGACACATAGATGCTAGATTTTCATATATTTACATCAGAAGACTTCTCCCCTGACTTTGTATCCTGTCATTGGAGAAGTGGTAAAAGATACAGGAGTTTGTCCTATTATGACAAAAAGCTTATATATATATTTATGATAGAACACAAGCTTTGCTTTGGCAAATTATGATTTAAGTTCTGGTTCTACTATGTACTATCAAGTTGATAATTTTATGTGAATTATTTAAACTCTGTGAGAGGGTAAATGAGAAAAATAATACCTGCTTAGAGATATATCTTACTAAGTAGTACAGAGAGAGGATATAGCTCAGTGCCTGGCTCACTATATGCTGGTGGCAATTGCCATGATGAATATTATTGTTATGGTTAATTCTAACACCAGGTAAATCATATTGCATAAATTTCTATTTTGAAGTTTGGAGTTGAGTAACAAAAAATTTTTTTTTGAAACTTGTCTGTGTTCAATTAAAATATGCATCCCAATAGGGGGGTTCCTTCATCCCAATGGGTGAAGGAATGCTTCTTCCCTACTCTTGATTGTCTCTTTTTATGTGGAGAAATCTTTTTTTTTTTAAGATTTTATTTATTTATTTGACAGAGAGATAGAGATCACAAGTAGGCAAAGAGGCAGGCAGTGGGCAGGGGAAGCAGGCCCCCACTGAGCAGAGAGTCCAATGTGGGGCTTGATCCCAGAACCCTGAGATCATGACCAGAGCCAAAGGCAGAGACTTAACCCACTGAGCCACCCAGATGCCCCTGGAGAAATCTTTAATAGTAATATTCTCCTGGCCTCTTTCTACTTCTTGTACACTTTGCTCCATGGAGGATGGATGACTTAATTTGATGGGTGAGTTTGAGAGCAGGAATTGTTCATGCCCATCTCTCTCATTTATTCTCCTTGGGAAGTGAGATGGATACAAGGGTCGTGCGTTTGCCTGTCTTCATCCATCTTGTATATATACTCTGTTGGTAGCCCTACAGATGGGGAGGTCTAGTCAGGACCAGTGCTAGGGTACTGGTTGAACATGTCTATCTGATTCTGGATGTCTATTTTAGGTAGCCCACTTGCCCATAAATTTAAACCACATTTCTTAGTTTTTCTTGCTCACAGAAATTTTTATTTCCTCTTAGAAGTATTCACCATCATATGGGAAGCAAATAACAAGTTGTTCATTATCAAAGATTCAGATATTTTGGAAATTGGGAAAATTTTAAAAAGCTACAAGTGAGAGAGAAACCTAAGACTGTGAAAGTGTCCCAGCCATCAGTGTTTCTCCCAAGGGAAAGCAGTTTATACCTAATCACAGGTCTCACATAACAGCTCAGAACTCCAGACAAGGATAATCTGCTGCTACTATAGTTGCCAGCGTTTTCGAATTTACAAAGTTGTTTCATAATGATTGTGTTTTATTTGGATTAACCATATCTTTTAAATGGGCACAAGAAGGGTAAGAAAGTTGATGTTAAGTGACTTAACCAACTGTTGTTTGATATTCAATATCTCTAATTTCTATAAATATGACACAAGTTAAATGGCATGGATCCTATTTTACAGATATGGAAGCTAGGGCTTGGAAAACTTAAATAAATTCATTAAGATAATAGATGGGTAGGTTTTTAAGTTAAGATTTGTCAACTCACACCGGAGTTGTGTTGTTCCAAAGCTCATGTTTGTTCTATTCTATCTTACTTTCTCTTTCAAATGAATATTCTGTGAATTCAAGTCCTGTTCTACTTCCACTTTATTGCTTAAAGTATTGACTTGGTTTTCATATTACTGACATATGTTTACTTTAACCTGATAATATCTACAGTTATTGCAATTCCATTTCTAATTTTAACATCAAAGAATAGAAACATAGGGTGCTCAAATGTCTTTATTTCCTCAGCTAATAACTTTGCTTTGCATAGACCACAATGCTAAGCATACCAAATTTGAGGATCAAAAGAATTTTAAACCCTGCACACTTTCAATGTATACTTTATTTAAACTTTCTAGTGTCATTCATGCAGTTAGCAGCACGGCTAAGTGCAGAAGACCATTTTAAGTTGGTCTGCAACTGACACTTAATGAGGTGGGACAGGTACACAAGACAGGGAAAATATTTTTCAAGAGAATTATCAAATGAAGGGTAAAAACTCCTGATCCACAAATAAGATTTGTAATGAATCTAGGTCTGATGTTGCTCACTTGCATGATGGCAGTTTCTCAAAAGCAGTGTATAGATGAAACACAACGTTATTCTGAGCCCTAAATGTAAACTTCACGTAAGAATTGTAAATAAAAATAATACTTAACCATTTTCTTTATCTTTTCAAAGCACTGCCATTTCTACACTATTTCTGCTGTTTTGCAGAGAATAAATGAAAGGTAGATCTCTAGGTTGGGTGAAATATTTTGAGAAATTTGCCAAGGAGAAATCTGATAGATTTATTATCTCATAAAATTTGCTCTTCTCTTGCAAATTGTAACTTCTGTTATTATTCAGATAGCTGCCCCTGGGTGAGATAGTCTTCAATAGCTGAAGAAAGAGGCTTATTTCATAGGCATGCTTTTTCATAAAATGGGAATGAATGCTTCCTTTTCTTGAAAAATAGAACTGCACTTTGAACCAGATGAGTTGAACATAAGCAGGAAGGCAGAGGATAGTTTATGAGAGGACAGGCTGTGGTTTCAGGTCAGGTGTAACCTCAGACAAAGTCCTTCTGTTCTAGGAATCTTGTGCCCATCTATGAAATGGAAACAATGATACTACTTACTTGATATCTATACAGTTATTACCAAGAATATATTAAACAGTGCTTTTAAAATCTCAGATACATTGTAATGACTCAAAGCATGTTGGATATTACAATAGTGGCTATGGCCATATTGTTCAACATTACATTTTAAATTATATTATGGTTTGGGGTGCATGTGTAGCTTAGTTGGTTGAGGCTTTTAACTCTTGATTTCAGTTTAGATCATGATCTCAGAGTCATGAGATTGAGTCCCACTCTCAATCTCAAGAGAGATTCTCCTTCTCCCCCTGCCCCTACTGTCCCCCTATCCCCATACACAGGTGCTTGTGTGTGCTCTGTCTCTCTCTTAAACACAAACACACACACACACACACACACACACACACACACACCAAACAGAACAAGACAAAACAAAACAACAAAAAAAAACTCTACTATGTTTTGATTTATCAAGCTTCTAAAGGAAACTGGAAAAATTGGGTATCTCTCAATGTAATCATTAACTTTTACCAATTTACCATGATTACCATTCTTACAATCATTGATGAGAATTTACTTTTGTTAACCATACTATGTGTCTGTATTTGAGTGTTTGTACCTAATAGTAAATATTTGCATTTGAATCAAATTCACAGCTTTCCTTTTTTTTTCTTTCTCAAGTAAATAAGAAGCCTCATGGTGGAATAGAGTGATGCTACTAAAAGGGTCAAATCCCAGCACCATTTTCTCCAACACAGATTTCTTGGCTCCTTTACTTATTGGAAGAGAAGTGAGAGACTGTTCTGTGTTCTCACCTTGGTTGGTCTTCTTTAGCTAGAAATTTGAATACAGTGGTGAAACTCACTGGAACTGGCTTATTTGTCCAAATCCCATCAGTGTAAGAATTGGAACGAAGGAGTAGGAGTCTGAGGGACTTTGTCAAGATCATACCGTCAGGTGGGGGAATAGCTAAACTAAGACAAAACCCTCCTGATTTTGTCTAGTGCAGTTCCAACTATTTCCCAGATGCCTCTTGGCTGGCTTCCCAAAAGTCACCCTAATCAAATTTGGCTTAGGTATGGATTTTTCTGTTAAAACAAAACAAGCCAAAAACAAAAATAAAAACCTCACCTTATTCACTGATAGTATTTTTCCTACCCCTTCCCTCTCTCTTTATACCATTGCCTATTCGATAAATAACGTAAGTAGAGATGTAGGTCCTAAAGCTTGAGCTAAGAGCCGCCCTTCCAAAAACCTGTAAATTAGAGATTGTAGGAACGCAGTGTAGGTACATGCTATGGCTCTGAGAACGTTGCTGGGTGGTTTAAGTTCTCTATCTCTGCTAAGATGTCTTAGAGCCTTGGTTCTTTTCCTTCCCTTCCTTGCCTTTGTTTGCTGTAAGAAACTTTTTTTTTTTTTAATTTCTTTTCAGCGTAACAGAATTCATTGTTTTTGCACCACACCCAGTGCTCCATGCAATCCGTGCTCTCCTTAATACCCACCACCTGGCTCCCCCAACCTCCCACCCCCTGCCCCTCAAAACCCTCAGATTATTTTTCAGAGTCCATAGTCTCTCATGGTTCACCTCCCCTTCCAATTTCCCTCAACTCCCTTCTCCTCTCCATCTCCCTATGTCCTCCATGTTATTTGTTATGCTCCACAAATAAGTGAAACCATATGATGATTGACTCTCTCTGCTTGACTTGTTTCACTCAGCATAATCTCTTTCAGTCCCATCCATGTTGCTACAAAAGTTGGGTATTCATCCTTTCTGATGGAGGCATAATACTCCATAGTGTATATGGACCACATCTTCTTTATCCATTCGTCTGTGTAGGGCATCTTGGTTCTTTCCACAGTTTGGTGACCGTGGCCATTGCTGCTATAAACATTGGGGTACAGATGGCCCTTCTTTTCACTACATCTATATCTTTGGGGTAAATACCCAGTAGTGCAGTTGCAGGGTCATAGGGAAGCTCTACTTTTAATTTCTTAAGGAATCTCCACACTATTCTCCAAAGTGGCTGCACCAACTTGCATTCCCACCAACAGTGTAAGAGGGTTCCCCTTTCTCCACATCCTCTCCAGCACACGTTGTTTCCTGTCTTGCTAATTTTGGCCATTCTAAGTGGTGTAAGGTGGTATCTCAATGTGGTTTTAATTTGAATCTCCCTGATGGCTAGTGATGATGAACATTTTTTCATGTGTCTGATAGCCATTTGTGTGTCTTTATTGGAGAAGTGTCTGTTCATATCTTCTGCCCATTTTTTGACATGATTGTCTGTTTTGTGTGTGTTGAGTTTGAGAAGTTCTTTATAGATCCTGGATATCAACCTTTTGTCTGTACTGTCATTTGCAAATATCTTCTTCCATTCCGTGGGTTGCCTCTTAGTTTTGTTGACTCTTTCCTTTGCTGTGCAGAAGCTTTTGATCTTGATGAAGTACCAAAAGTTCATTTTTGCTTTTGTTTCCTTTGCCTTTGGAGACTTTTAAATCATTGACGGAAACTTCTCCCAGCCTAGTCCAATTAACTAAGAGAAATTCCTGCCCATATATTTAGAAAGTAAGGAAGGTTTGATATTCAATATATATATATATCTTTGGGTTTTGTATCAAAATGCAGTTTTTAGGGAAAAATGTTTTATGAAAGGGATCTCTGGTCATCCTATCTTTAACTTGCACATGCGCACGTGCGTGCGTGCGTGTGTGCGTGTAGTATTAGTTCTTTTTGTCCCGTGTAAAAATGAATTAGAAAAATGGATTGCTCAAAGTTAATGAAAATATTGAACACAACTTTGAAATATTGGTATGGGTAGTTGAGTTACTTCAGCCAACTTTCTGAGTCAAAGCTGAAGGGCATCATTTCCCAATTCTGGTTTATAAAGTCTCTTCCTCATAATGTCTTCCTTCAAGAAGAGAAGCTGTCCAAAATAAGAAGGGAGGAGTATTGAGTGGAAATGATGATTCATTACTGCAACTCCCAGCAATAGAATAATCCATTCACACAGTTCTTGGTCATCTGTTTTTCTATGCCATTATGCTAATGAATCACTGCTATTAACTGCTTGGGGAGTAGCACCTTTCAACACCTGTAAGAAAGAAATGCTGTTTGAAAGTTGGCTTCTAGGTTAGAATACCAATATGTTTTGTGACATGCTCTAGTTCCAAATGCCTAGTAGCAGAAAGGACTACATTCATATTCTAAACCTGAAGAGACAGCTTCTCTTAGGGAGGAACTGTGTTCTTCCTGCAAGTGTCCCACTGGAATGAGATCTGAACATGCATGCATCCCTGTCACTGCCAGGCAGAAGGGACCTGATCTGGAATTTGTCCGTATTGACTCTGGCTTATTTAAAATAGAGAAGTACCAAATAAGGAGATTGAACACTACCTTTGCATCTTAAAGAGAATATATCATATTTTGGATTCACTCTCTTGGCTTAGAACTTTCCAAGATATTTTGGACCAAGATAGTAATGACCTCTTTTCCTAATTAATCTTGGTCTGCAAACTTGGTCTTCTGAAACTAATTCTAAAATCAGTCAATTATAAAAAAATATAATAAAAAATAAAATAATCTTGTCTCAGGAATATCACATTTAACTATATTAACCCAGCATTGTTTTGCTTAATGTTTTTGTTTCTTTATGCTGGCATGATAAGGATAACAAACTCCATGTTCAGGTCCTTTGTACCTGATGCATGAAGTAGTTTGTCTCACTTTTTTGAATGTTTATTGAAGTATGATAATTCATTTTCGTTTCTCTAATGTATATTATTATTGCCTCAGTAGAGCTTTCTGGTAAAGAATGAGGTTATTGCCATTTAGATATGTGAAAATTCCATCTGCATGAAAGTAACTTTGAATGATAGGATTCTCTTTGAGAGTATAATTCAGTCCCTCCCAAAGAAATAAAGAGACTTAGAATATAAAATGGGAGACCAGCACAAACACTAATAATGCTAGGGTAGCCAAGTAGTCCTAGAATCTTTGCTTCCCAAGTCCCATGACCAATGGAAACAGTTCCCCAGAGAGAAGCACTGTCTCCAGTTGGACATGAAAAAGAGTAAATAATACAATAAAATTGTTAGGGATTAAATGGCAACTCAAATAATCTCTTTGCTTTTAGGTCAAGTACATTTGCTTTCTAAACAAATGGAAAATAGGTCTTAGAAATATTATTTTAGCTAGTGTGGTATTTTTACTTAAAAACCATTTTAAGCCTAGTCATAGTTCCAGATGGCCAGTGTGGAAATCACTCAACTCACTGTGGAGGGAAAACTAAAATTTATAGCTGGGAATTTACTAGGATTTTGTTGTATTATAGAAATTCAGAATAATGTAGAACCTCTAAAATATCTGGGTATGGTTCAGAGATATAGTAAATAGGCATGATATAGCTATGCTGTGACAAAAACAGTTTCATTCAACACATATCATCAAGTGACATATGTATAAAAAACTGTCTCATCAACACTTGGTCACCCATAATTCACATGGGTTCTTTGTCAATTTAATAATTTCTTCGTTTATGCTCTCTGGAGTGGACTCATTCTTTCAGAGAATATTAGTTAACAACAGTTTAAAAAAAAAGATTAAAATATTGACTATTACCATGGGGATATTACTTCCTAATTTCTTGCTGTGGACTCTTGTTCCAGGGATGTTAAAAAATATGGATTTTTGTGGTTCTTGCTATTTGCTAAAAATCAGTGATAAGAGAGTGGCACATAGGGATGCCTGGGTGGCTCAGTCAGTTAAGCTGCTGCTTTTGGCTCAGGTCATGATCCCTGGGTCCTGGGATTGAGTCCCCCCTCATCAGGCTTCTTGTTCAGCCGGGAGCCTGCTTCTCTCTCTGCCTCTGCCTACCACTCTTCCTGCTTGTGCTCTCACTCTCTCGCTTTCTAACAAATAAATAAATAAAGTCTTAAAAAAAAAAGAGTGGCACATAAATTATAATAGTTCATCTAATTTTTTCTTTTTTTATGATTTTCTTGGGGTCTACCATGTGTCTAAATTTTCTGTAATCACCTGTCATTCCAAGACATATTAAGGCCTTTAGTAAATTACCTTCATGGATTATATCCAATCAAAACATAATGTTTCTTCATAGTATGAGATTTGATTTCACTGAATTTAATAAATATTTATTTAGTAGTAAATTCATGGATTTGCTAGGTGCCAGAGATACCACCTAGCTCCTAGTAGACCCTATTAACTTGCTAAAATATAGAAATGGTGAGGACAAAAGGCTTTTGTGTCTTCACCATACATGTCTTGATGGAGGTTATAAGGACTCACCAAATCTCTGAAATATTTTTGAACTATGGGATCCTTAGCCTCGTAAACTATGGAATATTATTTTTCCTTCTCTGAGCCTCATGTTTATGTATAAAATGGAGGTAACACCTATATTACATGTTGTTCTGAGGATTAAATTAATGTATATAAAACACCTAGTGTCGTAACTGACAGAAGATGCTCCACAAAAGGCATTTATCTTATTACTAATGTTCTTAGGAGGACCACCTTCATCTGGAAACAGGAATTTAGAAAAGAGCATTATGGTTTGATTTGCTTGGAAGTCTTAGTGTTTACTAAGTCAGATTATGAAAGATCAGTGGGGCAGAAAGGACTATCACCAGCCCAAATCCCTCACAAAAAGAAAGGGGAATGAATCCTTTCCCAAATTCAAAGGCATTTGAGAAAACTAAATTACTAAACAGGAAAACTCCTGCTAAGAAGATGCAGAGATGTTCTTCCCTTTGGAGGATTGAGTGAAGGAACTCTGTTAATGCCAAATGAAAGAATGCCACATTCTTACTTCACGGTGAGCTCCTTAGAAGTATACATCATTCATTCATTCCACAAATATTGTATGAGTACCATGCAGGAGGTATTGTTTTGAGTGCTGAAAATAGAGAAGTGAAAAGACAACTGATAAAAAATCACTACAAACTTCCATTGTGGTAAAAAGAGAAAGATAATAAATATGGTCTGTAAATAATGCATGAGGTTAAAAAAGAAGATTCAATGAGTGCTAGTGGGAGAATAAATCTGAGAAGAGGATAAGGAATGCTGGAGGTTACAGCTTTAAACGGAGTAAGCCCGGGTAGGCTTCATGTCTCCTCTGAGACACTATTTCAAAGAAATACAAAAATAAGCCATGTAGATAATCAGAATGAAGGGTACTATAAGGGAAGGAGAAAGTTAAGACTTTTTAGTTCAAAGACTTCGTGGTAAGAGCATACTAGGGTATTCTAGAACCAGAGTTGAAGACCGAGACCACAGCAGGGTAAGCAAAAGGAAGAGTATAGGGAGAAATAATAGAAAACCAGATCACATAGGACTATGTAGACCTTGATAAGGAGTTGGTTTTTACTCCCAATTGTGTGAAGCCATTGGAGGACTTTGAGCAGATGAGTGTCATGCTTTGACTTGTTTTTTAAGTCTTGCCGTAACTTCTGGGTGAGAATAAACTTTAGGGGAGAGGGAAGGGTACACAATGGGATTAGGAATAATAATTAGGAGCTCTCTTAGGAAGACATTATTTCTTCTATTGAGGAAATTGTCCACTGTATTAGCTAAGCTATCTGGATGGTCTTTATGTTATAGGTAGGACTATTCAGTGCTAGCAGGAAACTTAATATTCTTGAGCAAGAGAGTTGCAACTTGCAGGAAACACTGCAGCCAACCTGTCCAGAGTCCTGGAGGGCCACACTGAGCAACAGTAATAGCAGAGGCTCCAATGCAAGCAGCCTCTGTCCCAGTCAGATTTAGGGAGCAGTGCCATGGTAGCTGCAGGAGGCAGGAGCACTGTACAGCTTCCATGGTATTGTGCATCATTCGGCGGGGGGAGGGGGGAGTGGATGGGAAGCAGCCATAGGGAAAGCAGGGCCACAAGTGTGGCTGTGGCCTTTAGGCTGTACATCAGTGCCCCTGGTACCAGAGGTGAGGCCTAGAGTAGCTCCATATTTGGATGTATCAGTATGGATGATTTTAGAGTAAATGGGAACAGACATTTTGGCAGGGTGATCTTTTGTAATATTAACAAGTAATTTAGGCATCTGGGATTTGCAGCATCAATTGCCTTAGGGAAGGAATGTTGCAGCAGAAACTCAGTGAAAATTCAAAAGTCCTATTCCCCAAGAGAACTCAGGGTAGAGAGAATGATCTGTGAGTCAGAACAAATCTTGCAACTCTCTGATGCTTCAGGTTTGGAGATGAGAAGTGGCAAAAGCGAAGCAAAGGGAGTAGTCCCTGTGGGTGTCTAAGAAAAGGGAGACCAGTTCTCTCCCTCACATAAGGAGATAGTATTCAGCAGGAATGACCAAACCCTAGAGAAATTTGGGGGCATGTGAAAGCAGAAGGGATTTGACCCTCTTTTGCTGGGTAAAGCCCAGTGAAATGCTAAAACTCCATAGAGAAAAGACCAGAGTGGTTTGTCTAGGCAGATGTGTGTGACATAGTCATGAATCGTCTGTATTGCAGCATGGGGCAGGAGCAGAATGAGTCAGAGAGTCCCAAAGGGACCAACAAATGAAGAATTTGAGAAGGAAAGAGAGAAAAGAAAGAGAATGAGAAAATGAGGAGAGTCCTGATGAGCATTAATGAGCCCTACTGGGTCCTTTGCATGGGGATGAGAAAGAAGGCATCTGTGACCCATGTGGGATAACCACTAAGGTCTATACAGGATGGTAGACATCTCAGAAAGTGATATCTAGTGGTCTGATTTCCTCCACTTCCCAGAACAAGAGACAACGTTGCTGCAAAGGGAACTGCATGGGGTTGGGAATAAATGTCAGGGACTTGTTGAAGTAGACATTGAATTTCTTGTACAATTCAGTTTTTGAATTGAGGCTTATACTTGGAATACATTTGTAATACCACTTCATTTTAACCCTCAGAGTTAATAAATATGGAAATAGGGCATTACTTTTTCCCACCTGTTCACATCCACTACTTAGAAGCCCAAACCAGTCACTATTAAAAGTAAACAAACAATGAAATTGGCTGCATGCTTTAGGCAAAAATTTCTTAGATTATAATTTAGCCTTTAAGATTTTTTCCCAAAAGTAAAAAAAAAAAAAAAATTAAAAAAAGAGAGTGGGAGATGTGGGCAAGAAATGTGACTCCATTAAAGGCAGAGGGGAAGGCAAAAAGCACGTGGATAAAGAAAGATGAAGATGCTGATGGGGAGGAATGAAATGAGAACATAGACTATCCCAAAGTAAGGAGGTCAAGTAGGAATTAGAGGAAATAAAGTGAGGGAATTTATGCTGGATGTGTCCCCATCTTTGCTAAAGTGGGAGGCAGATCTGCAAACTGGAATGGGGTGGGCAGAGGTGGGCTAGGGGAAGTGGGTAGGGGCCAAAGAAAGTGGAGGGAGCAAGGGCCACTCTGGAGACTGTGATGAAGTCAACAAGGAGAGAACATTTGCCAAGCAGCAGTGAAATCTCAGTTGAAATTAAATAATATGAATTTATAATATGCCAAGGCAGATGTCTATTTCTTTCCTTAATCAATTTTTGCTTTGTTATAGTTGTAGTTATTTAACTGATTTTGTCACATGAGGAAATGATTGGTCATTTTTCTCTTTCTTTTTATATACGCTTTTAAAACAAAATTATTTGTTTTGACTCATTGAAAGAACATAAAATATAGGCCTTGGGAACTTTTCATATAGTTTTATTGGCCTTTATATATAATTTATATAGATCAATTTTACCTTCTAAATATATTTGGCATATTATCTGTAAGACCTTGGGACAAAAAGAGAGAGATGGAGAGAGGGAGAGAGAGAAGAGGGGAAAGGGAGCAGGAGGGAAGGGGTGAGAGATGAAGAGAATGGAGAAGCAGCATAGTCCAGGAATTTGGGGCATCCCACTCACAACTTTTCTCTTGCATATATAAATATGGCTGTGTCATTTTAAATGGCTAAGGATCCTTGAGTAAAGAAACATCTTTAGGGTTCTACTGTCTCACCTTATTTTTTTCAAACTATATAGCCTGTAAGAAATACTGACTAAGGGGTGTCTGTCTGGGTGGCTCAGTCATCAAGCGTCTGCCTTTGGCTAAGGTCATGATCCCAGGGTCCTGGGATCAAGCCCCATTTGGTCTCTCTGCTCAGCAGAAAGCCTGCTTCTCCCTCTCCCACTTCCCCTGCTTGTGTTCCCTCTCTCTCTGTGTCTTCTCTCCCTGTCAAATAAGTAAAATCCTAAAAAAAAAAAAAAAAAAGAAGGAAATATCGACCAAAATTAGTATATGTGGTGCATTAGCAGGGCATTTGGAGTTCGATGGACCAGAGACGGATGCATAACAGGATTTCAATAAATAATATTACTGATAATTTTTAAGAGACTTCTCTTCTAAGGCCAGTACTCATATAGTAGGAGTGGCGCCAAGAAAAGGAATCAGAAGTGGGATTTGTACACTTAGTCGCCTGAGTACCATTCTGTGACTATTCATGAATATCAGGAGCTGTTGTACTCACTGTAAGAGGGACAGGCAATAAATTAGCTGGAACTATGGGAAGAGAGAGGTGGTAGATGCTCAAATCAATGTTAGGCAAAATAAAGAAGCAAGCAGAATTTATTATTGACAGACTTTTATTACAAGACTTCCCTGTGAAATAAAAAGGAAGAAAGGTAGAAAAAAAGAGGATGGAGGAAAGGAGGGAGGAAAGACTAGAAGGGAGAGAGGAAGGGAGGGAAGAAAAAGAAAATGCCAAGCCCTCTGTCTTTGTGCAGCTTGCTTTTGTTTGAAAGCAAAATAGATACTGAAGCTCAGGCTTTTGTAAGTCATTACTCTACACAGAGAAGGCTTTTGACCTGGAAAATCCATCACGCACATATGTTTTCTAAACTCACCGGAACCTTGACAGGGAGACGGCAAGCCTCTGGAAACTTAACTGGAAACAAAACACAGCTCCCCACTAGAGCCTTATTCTGTGAAAAGAAGTCTGAAAGACACCTTGTGAGCACATACTCATGTCTAGTATGTAAATAAATTATACATAATAAGTTTTCAGAGGGCTGTTAGCTTTTCTCAAATCCAATAAAAGCTGTCTCCCTCTTGCACTGGGCACAAATCATGAGATTTCTTGGAAGTTTTCCAGATAAACTCTTTTGGAATTATGGGAAAGGGTTTCATGGCATTAATAATGCCTCCCATTAATTCCAGGAAAGTCATTTCCCACCTATCTCTCAATTGGCTAATCCCAAGAAACACTTTTTTTTTTTCTGAAAAAATGTATCTAATTTAACTCATATCTCTAAATAGCAGCACATAAAATTGTAGGGAAGGAAAAAATGAAACAAGATGGGATCTAGAGGAAGACAAACCATAAGGGACTCTTAATCTCACCAAACAAACTGAGGGTTGATAGAGGGGAGGGGAGGAAGAGGGTGGCTGGGTTATGGACATTGGGGATGGTATGTTCTATGATGAGTGCTGTGAAATGTGTAAGACTGATGATTCACAGACCTGTACCACTGGGGCAAATAATACATTATATATTAATGAAAAATTGCTTATTATATAGTAAATAAAAGAAAAAGTAGTCTATGCCATGATCATGCTTATTTAAAATTCTGTATAAATGAGGATGACAAGGATTAGAAAAAACGATGGCAAGTCACCTGTGATATAGAAGGTTTTCAATAAGCATTGGTGAGTGAACTATTAATGCACATCACAAAAATAACATTGGATTATTAGAGTAGTGGAATGTTTGGTAAAATTGTTCAATTTTCATTTGAATATTATGTTTATTCAGTAAGTTTTTAAAAAAATCAATTGGTTATGGGGCGCCTGGGTGGCACCATTGGTTAAGTAACCAACTATTTGCTTTGGCTCTGGTCATGATCTCAGGGTCGCGAGAGCAAGCCCCAAGTCACCCAAGTCAGGCTCTGTGCTCAGGGCAGTGTCTGCTTGCGATTCTCAGCCTCTCCCTCTTCCTTTGACTCCTCTCCCCCCATCCCCGCTCATGCACAGACAAGCGTGCTCTCTCCATCTTTCAAATAAAGAGTCTTTTAAAAGGCAATTTGTTCTATGAAATTGCTATTAAGGCCCTTGATCTTCTTTATAACCGTCCCCAGCCATCCTGCCACTGAACTGTTTCCATCCTTCTCATCAGTCTCTGGTGATATAAAAAAAGATCCAAGCACTATAAATATAATGATTATTCAGCTGATGCAAGACAGAATACTAGGAATTTGTTACTGCATTCTCAAATTCAACATTGGCCATTAAGATGACATAATTAAGGGATGATGTGATGTGTTCTCAAATAGGTAATTTAATACTGGTACTTGAATTTTAACTTTTATAGATATGTTCCATCTTTTGGCCTCAACTGAAGGTGAATACCTGGAGAAATAATACTTGAAGAATCCTTGGTCATTTGTACAACACCATGAATAGTTGGGTAAGGAAGATGAAAAGAGCTAGGGACTGGAAGGGCAAGTGCATTTGGAACAGGGCATGTTGAAGAGAGAAAGTAGCAAAGAAAGGAGAGACCAAATAAATCCTTCTCAGGTTCTTCCCAAACCTTGCCCTGCTGTCCAAGAGCAAGCTTCATGACTGTGTTGCAGCTGGGACTGTGGAAGTTGCTGCTACCATGTTCAGTTGTTGAGAAAGTGACTGGGGTTTATGGTTTCATAGTGAAGACAGTCATGTCCAAGCTGCCTTGTGGGCTGAGGGATTCCTGAGCCAGTAGTGAGTCTATTTAGGGATTAGAACTTTACATTTTCAGACCAGATTTGTACTCATAAATATAAAGTCAGGATCAGGGCACACATTTAACAGTTGTTTAAGAGAGTATTAGGATAACATTAGGATCAAATGTCAGAGCTTTTAAGTTATCTGTTATAGATTATGAATCTACAGATTTCAACCATTCACTTTCAATAACAAAATAAATATCTTTGATATTAAGTGCAAGTTTTGGACAGTGAATTGATACCCAGGCTCCAAGCAATCCAGATTGTTTTCTTTTAGGAATCATTAATCTGTACTTTCTTTTCAATGATGAACATTTTACTTTAAACAACAATCTGTTGACTTTATTTACTTGTGAGAAATTCATACTTACTTACTTACCTGTTGAATTATGTAACTGACCCTTGTTTGAAGTAATCAGGAATGAGACTCAGAACTCACACATAAAGGAGCCTGTGAGAGTTGTACTCCTTGCTTTAAATAAAGTGACTGAATGGGTGTGTAGGGGGGGCATGTGTGTGTGTATGCATGCACATATACACCCATATACATGCAGAAATGTGGCTATTAGGGTAAGAAAACAAGGGGCTCCTGGGTGGCTCAGTGAGTTAAAGCCTCTGCCTTTGGCTCAGGTCATAATCCCAGGGTCCTGGGATAGAGCCCCACATCGGGCTCTCTGCTCAGCAGGGAGTCTGCTTCCTCCTCTCTCTCTGCCTGCCTCACTGCCTACTTGTGATCTTTGTCTGTCAAATAAATAAATAAAATCTTAAAAAAAAAAAAAACCAAGAAGATATAATTTGTAGTAACATTTTTAAATGCCTATCATGTGCCAGACATTGTTTCAGGCACTTTACTCATTAAATTTTCAGAATTACCCCATGAGGTAAGTACCATTATCTTTCCTATTTTATAGATTATGAAACTGACTGTTAAATCATATCAGGATGTGTTTTTTTAAAACAATAGAAAAGGAGTGATTAAAACAGAGGAAATTAGAAGGGAAAGGGAGTAGCAATTCTGTCATTTCCTGTCCTTTCAGAGCTGTTTTTAAGCATGACAAAATGAAAGATGACAGATTTTCTGGGAACAGTAACCCCTCCTTGCCATGGTCAATATTGGAAAATTAGATGAGCTATATACATGGATTTTGAGTTGCAAGTTGAGTTCTTTCTCTATTTTATTTAAATCTCATTGAAATGGTTTGATAGTTATTTCCTTTGAAGTAGATGGTATTGCTTATGACATGACATTGAAATCCACTGAAACTGAGAATGTTTCTTATATTCATGATGGTATTTTAGATAGAAATAGCCTGTAAAGGGTCAGAAATAAGTGACATACTATTTTCACAGGCACAAGAGTACCTTGTTTTAATTTAGAGCTACATCAAAACAATCACCTCCCAAGACTTTGCCCCAAGTCGAAATGGGGCATTCAGTGAGGTTGTGCTATTCATTGTCAAAGAAAACAAGCACATAATCTCTTTGATTTCATTTTATTTATGACACAACACACACACACACACACACACACACACACACACACCCCTGCAAAAGATGAAACCACCAAAAATACTGAGTGGTTCTTTTTTAGCAGTGAGTTGATATTTTTTCTCTTTTTGACGGACTTTTTAAAACTGTCCGCAATAAACAGGTCTTCATTTTGCAATAAGAAAATTTCTAGAAGATAATTAACCACTATTTATCACTTAGCTGTCAAATAAATGTTGTACCAGGATCTTTGTGGAAGATACAAAAATGTAGAGAGGGCTCCTGCAACCTAGAAATTTTTTGCATATTGTGGAAATAGGCACAAAGAATGGAGGCAGTATGGAGTGACACAGATACTGATTTCATATAAGAGGAAACTCTAAGGAAACCCTTAGAGTTGGATATTTTGGAGAAGATTCCAAAGAGAAAAATAAATCAGGCTTGGCTCTAAAAGATGGATCCAGTCCAAGGGATCATGTGAATAGAAGGGAATTCCTGTCAGATGTAATGACTTCCATAAAGGTAAGAAAGTACGATATTTATTCAAAGCTGAGACATACAATTAATAGTAAAGAGAAACAGATTCATCCCAATTATGGAAGTCCTTGAATGTCATATTAATATCTGCTAAAGAGCAACCTCTTTAAGTACTTCTAGCATACCATTTTCAGGGGCACAGAAACCAGATAAGGCAATCCCAAAGTCTCAGAAGAGGTATTCCAGGCTCCATGCCTGCATTCCTTTTGAATTTCATTCTTTGTTCTACCTCTTTGTCCTACCTACTTGATAGTAGCATCTTGATTTTAAATTGTCTGCTTTGTTCTCCTCTATAACTTAATTCAAGATAGAGTTTCTTGAAACCACTTTGGGGCAATAGTTGGCTATGTTAGTGATGTCATGCTCCCACACCTGCCCCCAGATTTATACCATAAATTGCATCACCCAAAGCCTCATTTTGTTCTAGCATGAACTTGCCAAAGGAAGGAGATAAGAAAGTATATTTGGTATTGTTTGCTATGTAACAAATCTCTCCAAGGCTTAGCAGTTTGAAACAACAAATATTTGTTATGTCACCAGTTTCTGGGGTTCAGGAACCTGGAAGTGCCCTAGCTGGGCGATTGTGGGTCAGGTCTCCTAAGCTGCTGGTATTGACTGCCATCTCTGAAGACTTGTGACTAAGGCTGGTGGATTTGCTTCCAAGCTCATTCAAGTGGCCATTGGCATGAGCTTCAGTCTCTCGCTTTGTGAGCCTCTCCTTAGGGCTGCTCACAACATGGCTTCCCCCAGAGCAGCTGTTTCAAGAGTGAGAGAAAAAGTGCAAGAGAAAACTATCAAGACAAGCCATGGTATCTTTTATAACCTAGTCTCAACATTGAAATATTATCACTCTGCCTTTTTCTGTAGGTCAGAAAGACCCTGGTATTACATCGGAAGGGACTACACAAGAGTGTGAGTACCAGGAGGGAAGCATCATTGGGAACCATCCTGGAGTCTCTCACAGAAATTAGGTAATTTTTCTGAACTGTATTACAAATACATCATTTACAAAGATGAATTTGGCTACTAAGTATAGATATTTAACAGGATGAAATGGAGTTTTTTTTAAAAAAGCCGTATGCCTGGCCTATTTGGCATTTCTTAGTTACACTGAGACACATACCAGTTTCCAGAACAGTGACACAATGCTATCTCTATGCGGAAATGCCAACTATGGAGTAAAACCTGCATTGGGCTGTGTATGTGAGCAGAGAGATAGCTCTGTACTAGCCCCTGAGATTGGGTATACTTTATGAGGAACATGGAGCTGGAGAAGTGTAGGTTTGCTGCAAAGGCCCTGGAAGGATGCTATACCGTGAAAAAGCTTTAAGTCAGAAGTCTAGACTTTCCACTGCTTTGTGACACTGTCACCCTTTCTGGTCATCTGAAAAGTGCCTGAGTGCATTGGGGTAGATAAAACATTTTAATTCTCTAACTGCTTGGGATGTCTACCCTCTCTGCTCATCTCATAGCCTTGGTAGCAGAGGACTGGCCCCTTCAGAATGTTGGCAACACAGTGTTGCCCCTGGAGGACTGATGGGGACAATTAGGCTGCCCCAGTTCTTTTCACTGGTGTGTTTGATCATGGAAATGCAAGTTGAAAATTGAAGAAATAAATTGAGGCTGAAAAAGATTCACAAAAGGTAACTACTAAATTTCAAAACCTTAAAGTGAAAAAGGACTACAAATAGTTTACACCTGAAGAAGTAAACATATTAAATAGTAAGTAACCAACTAGTTTTTTCCAGTGAATTTTTTGGAAGTGCAGTATTCACTTAAATACATGATATATTTTTAAATGTAGTTTTTATAAGAAATAATGGCATCCCAATAATTTCTACCACATGTATGTAACCCCGAGTTTTGTGACCATATTGAGTCTACCATTATGGGGTCAAATTTTCCTTTAACATTTGTAAAAATATCATTTATGGTCCCATTCCACACCTCATTTGAAGGCCAGTATGTTTCCTGTGATCTCTGGAAATTATCAAGTATTTATGCACACGAGGCCAATTCTTAATTCCTTCCTCAATCTGATTAGCTTGTCTTTCTGGGTCAGGACTGGTCTGTCTATCCACCATCACCACAAACATGCCTTTGTCTGTGATTACCCCAAAGCATACAGGAGACACAGTAAACAGCATGTATCACTCTGGATGTTATTTATGGGTCCAGGAAGACAGGAGCTAATGGAAGGTCACATCCTATCCCATAATAGAGAAAACAATTTAAAATTTAAGAATTTACTTGGGGCGCCTGGGTGGCTCAGTGCATTAAAGCCTCTGCCTTCAGCTCAGGTCATGATCCCAGGGTCCTGGGATCGAGCCCTGCATCGGGCTCTCTGCTCAGCAGGGAGCCTGCTTCTGCCTGTCTGCCTACTTGTGATCTCTGTATATCAAATAAATAAAATCTTTAAAAAAAAATAAAATCTAAGAATTTTCCTAAAAGACTCTGTATGGCTTCCTATTCCTAAGGGATCCTCTGAGCACAGCCTCCTACCGTGTTGCTGGGCCTCTCTTCTTTCCAATTGGTTGTTGTATCATCCTCATTTCTATCTTATTTATTGTTACTGTTCTTAAATTCCTCTTCACTCTTCATCTCCTCCTCTCTCCCATGTCCCACCCACCACTCTTCCTCCTTGCATTCTGTGTTCTCTCTGAAGATAGTGCATGGAAGACTTTAATACCCACAGCAGCCACCAAAGTCTTTTCCTAAACAAAAGGCCACTTCTGCTCATATGAATTATAATATTCCCTAGTATGCTGAAATCCACTACAATCATTCTTATATTATGGAACAAATTTTCTTCATTCCTATCAAGTGTAATGCAAAAATATAAAGTTATAATCAAAAAACTAAAATAAACATATGATTATTGCTCTATTATTTCTGACACTGGTAGTTAAATATTCTTGTATTTTATAAGTGGTAATCTGCTTAAACTCCTCAGGTTTATTGGAGGTATAACACTTTCAACACTGTACCCAGTTTATTTGTCAAGAAAAAGCCTTTCCAGCAGTTGACAACTCATATAATTGCAAGTACCTAAAAACTTCTTTCTATTTTGAATAATCATGTATTATTACTTCAAATCAGCATGTTAAACCTTACAAAGGGAGGTAATCGGCAGTGAAAGGTCATGTTATAGCATTTTATTATTAGTGACAATAATGCTTTTAAATGTGTAGTCACCAGTCACCAGTCAATGGATAACATTTACTCAGTACATTTCATCTTCACCATATGAGTTTATTTATTTCCATAAGACCTCAGTGAAACCAGGTGGGAGGATGAAACAGAGATAAACAGTCTACCTTCATACAAAGAGAGAATTAGGGCAAAGATATAAATAAAACTTTCTACTGTTATTCTAACCTTGCTGATCATGGTATCTATGTAGTTTTCCTTTTAAATGAAAAAGAAATTGAGTGTGAACAGGAGAGTGTTTCTCAAAGACAGTTGTGTTGGTCCCACCTTGGATCTTTTGAGATTTTCTCATCCCTAACCTTCACTTTGCCTTTGTTTCTTTTATATGGAAGAGAGTAACAGCTTTAGAATCTCATGTCAAGATAGTTTTGAAGAGAAACATAAAACAGCAAAAGCCAAGATCAGTTTTGTTTTTAAAGCCTTCAAGAGCATCACAGGAAACTTCCCATGCTTCAGGAGCTCATCAACCAGAGGAGCCCAAGACCGAGCCTTTTGTAGCTGTGCTCCTACTAGTTTGTTTTGTGTCACTGGAAATCCTCTCTTTATTTGAATTTTGTTAATTCTCCAACTTAGCACAATTATGATAGTATAAGTGATTTAAGTGAGAGGCAAGCTTATGAACTTTTTACTCCAGTAGCTAATAATCGATGATTGCTTTGAACATTTGATATATATATTTTTTGGATTTTCTATAGGCAGATCACCTCACTCTTCTCTTCACAGTCCTCTGCAGACTTCCTATTCCACACGGAATAAAATGTGTACTTTCATGACAGCGGAAGATCGCTCCTGCAGCTTTCCCTTTGCCTCCTCTCTTCCAGTCTTGCAGGCCAGGCCTCCTTACCCTTCCTTTGAAACAGAAGCATACTCTTCCTTATCTCCTGTTTTGTGCATGTGATTTCCCCTCTGCTGTGCTTTTCCAGAGACTGTCTGAATTTGGGGTGCCCTGAACTCTTGAAAGTGAATCTGCTCTAAATATATGGTGAGCCTTGCTTCTTGACCCAAGCTTCTGAGAAATTGTTCTTAACTTTAAGAATTCTACTCACTTCTGGGTGTCTAAGTGTAAAGCTGTGGGTTCTTAATGTGAACATTCATCTAGATAGAATGGCATTTCCATCGAGGTCTGAAAGTTTTATCATTTTTAAAAATGCAAAAAGAAGGGGAGGAGTCAAGATGGCGGGGAAGTAGCAGGCTGAGACTACTTCAGGTAGCAGGAGATCAGCTAGATAGCTTATCTAAAGATTGCAAACTCCTACAAATCCAATGGGAGATCGAAGAGAAGAAGAACAGCAATTCTAGAAGCAGAAAATCAACCACTTTCTGAAAGCTAGGACTGGCGGAGAAATGAGTCCAAAGCGACGGGAAGATAGACTGCGGGGGAAGGGGCCGGCTCCCGGCAAGCGGCGGAGCAACGGAGCACAAAATCAGGACTTTTAAAAGTCTGTTTCGCTGAGGGACATCGCTCCAGAGGCTTAACTGGGGTGAAGCCCACGCAGGGGCCAGTGTGGCCTCAGGTCCCGCAGGGTCACAGAAGGATCGGGGTGTCTGAGTGTCGCAGAGCTCGCAGGTATTAGAACAGGGAAGCCGGCTACAGAGACGGAGCCGAGGAGTGAGCTCTCAGCTCGGGGTTACCTTGAACCGGTCGCAGGCTCGGTCAGCTCGGAGCGCGGCCAAGGCCAGGGTGACGGGAGTAATCTGGCGCTGTTCTCTGAGGGCGCACTGAGGAGTGGGGCCCCGGGCTCTCGGCTCCTCCAGGCCGCAGACTGGGAGGCCATCATCTTCATTCCCGTCCTCCGGAACTCTACAGAAAGCGCTCAGGGAACAAAAGCTCCCGAAAGCAAACCCGAGCGGATTACTCAGCCCGGCCCCTGATAAGGGCGGTGCAACTCCGCCTGTGGCAAAGACACTTGAGAATCACTACAACAGGCCCCTCCCCCAGAAGATCAACAAGAAACCCAGCCAGAACCAAGTTCACCTACCAAGGAGTGCAGGTTCAATACCAAGGAGAGCAGCGGAATTCCAGATGAGGAGAAAGCAAAGCATGGAACTCATGGCTTTCTCCCCATGATTCTTTAGCCTTGCAGTCAATTTAATTTTTTTTTCTTTTTCAATTTTTTTTCTCTTCTTCTGCCAAATTTTTTTTAACTTTTACCCTTTTCTTTTGTAATGTTTTTTAACTAGTTTATCTAATATATATATATATATATATTCTTTTTTATTTTTTTAATTCGTTTTCTTTTATATTTTTTAATTGATTCTTTTTTTTGTTTTTTTTTTTTTTGGTCTTTTTGAACCTTTTTTAATCCCCTTTCTCCCGCCTCACGATTTGGGATCTCTTCTGATTTGATTAAAACATATTTTCCTGGGTTGTTGCCACACTTTTAGTATTTTACTTGCTCCTTCATATACTCTTATCTGGACAAAATGACAAGGCAGAAAAATTCACCACAAAAAAAAGAACAAGAGGCAGTACCAAAGGCTAGGGACCTGATCAATACAGACATTGGTAATATGTCAGATTTAGAGTTCAGAATGATAATTCTCAAGGTTCTAGCCGGGCTTGAAAAAGGCATGGAAGATATTAGAGAAACCCTCTCGGGAGATATAAAAGCCCTTTCTGGAGAAATAAAAGAACTAAAATCTAACCAAGTTGAAATAAAAAAAGCTATTAATGAGGTGCAATCAAAAATGGAGGCTCTCACTGCTAGGAAAAATGAAGCAGAAGAAAGAATTAGTGATATAGAGACCAAATGACAGAGAATAAAGAAGCTGAGCAAACGAGGGACAAACAGCTACTGGACCACGAGGGGAGAATTCGAGAGATAAGTGACACCATAAGACGAAACAACATTAGAATAATTGGGTTTCCAGAAGAAGAAGAAAGAGAGAGGGGAGCAGAAGTTATATTGGAGGGAATTATTGGAGAGAATTTCCCCAATATGGCAAAGGGAACAAGCATCAAAATCCAGGAGGTTCAGAGAATCCCCCTCAAAATCAATAAGAATAGGTCCATACCCCGTCACCTAATAGTAAAATTTACAAATCTTAGTGACAAAGAGAAAATCCTGAAAGCAACCCGGGAAAAGAAGTCTGTAACATACAATGGTAAAAATATTAGATTGGCAGCAGACTTATCCACAGAGACCTGGCAGGCCAGAAAGAGCAGGCATGATATATTCAGAGTACTAAACGAGAAAAACATGCAGCCAAGAATACTATATCCAGCTAGGCTATCATTGAAAATAGAAGGAGAGATTAAAAGCTTCCAGGACAAACAAAAACTGAAAGAATTTGCAAACACCAAACCAGCTCTACAGGAAATATTGAAAGGGGTCCTCTAAGCAAAGAGAGACCCTAAAAATAGTAGATCAGAAAGGAACAGAGACAATATACAATAACAGTCACCTTACAGGAAATACAATGGCACTAAATTCATGTCTCTCAATAGTTACCCTGAATGTTAATGGGCTAAATGCCCCAATCAAAAGACACAGGGTATCAGAATGGATAAAAAAACAAAACCCATCTATATGTTGCCTCATTTTAAACCCGAAGACACCTCCAGATTTAAAGTGAGGGGGTGGAAAAGAATTTACCATGCTAATGGACATCAGAAGAAAGCAGGAGTGGCAATCCTTAGATCAATTAGATTTTAAGCCAAAGACTATAATGAGAGATGAGGAAGGACACTATATCATACTCAAAGGATCTGTCCAACAAGAAGATCTAACAATTTTAAATATCTATGCCCCTAACGTGGGAGCAGCCAACTATATAAACCAATTAACAACAAAATCAAAGAAACACATCAACAATAATACAATAATCATAGGGGACTTTAACACTCCCCTCACTGAAATGGACAGATCATCCAAGCAAAAAATCAACAAGGAAATAAAGGCCTTAAATGACACACTGGACCAGACGGACATCACAGATATATTCAGAACATTTCATCCCAAAGCAACAGAATACACATTCTTCTCTAGTGCACATAGAACATTCTCCAGAATAGATCACATCCTTGGTCCTAAATCCGGTCTCAACCGGTATCAAAAGATTGGGATCATTCCCTGCATATTTTCAGACCACAATTCTCTGAAGCTAGAACTCAATCACAAGAGGAAATTTGGAAAGAACCCAAATACATGGAGACTAAACAGCATCCTTCTAAAGAATGAATGGGTCAACCAGGAAATTAAAGAAGAATTGAAAAAATTCATGGAAACAAATGATAATGAAAACACAACGGTTCAATATCTGTGGGACACAACAAAGGCAGTCCTGAGAGGAAAATAAATAGTGGTACAAGCCTTTCTCAAGAAACAAGAAAGGTCTCAGGTACACAACCTAACCCTATACCTAAAAGATCTGGAGAAAGAACAAGAAAGAAACCCTAAACCCAGCAGAAGAGAAATCATAAAGATCAGAGCAGAAATCAATGAAATAGAAACCAAAAATCAATAGAACAAATCAACAAAACTAGGAGCTGGTTCTTTGAAAGAATTAATAAGATTGATAAACCCCTGGCCAGACTTATCAAAAAGAAAAGAGAAAGGACCCAAATAAATAAAATCATGAATGAAAGAGGAGAGATCACAATGAACACCAAAGAAATACACACAATTATAAGAACATACTATGAGCAACTCTATGCCAACAAATTTGACAATCTGGAAGAAATGGATGCATTCCTAGAGACATATAAACTACCACAACTGAACCAGGAAGAAATAGAAAGCCTGAACAGACCCATAACCAGTAAGGAGATTGAAACAGTCATCAAAAATCTCCAAACAAACAAAAGCCCAGGGCCGGACGGCTTCCCGGGGGAATTCTACCAAGCATTTAAAGAAGAACTAATTCCTATTCTCCTGAAACTGTTCCAAAAAATAGAAATGGAAGGAAAACTTCCAAACTCATTTTATGAGGTCAGCATCACCTTGATTCCCAAACCAGACAAGGATCCCATCAAAAACGAGAACTACAGACCAATATCCTTGATGAACACAGATGCAAAAATTCTCACCAAAATACTAGCCAACAGTACATTAAAAGGATTATTCACCACGACCAAGTGGGATTTATTCCAGGGCTGCAAGGTTGGTTCAACATCTGCAAATCAATCAGTGTGATACAACACATTAATTAAAGAAAGAACAAGAACCATATGATACTCTCCATAGATGCTGAAAAAGCATTTGACAAAGTACAGCATCCCTTCCTGATCAAAACTCTTCAAAGTGTAGGGATAGAGGGCACATACCTCAATATTATCAAAGCCATCTATGAAAAACCCACCGCAAATATCATTCTCAATGGAGAAAAACTGAAAGCTTTTCCGTTAAGGTCAGGAACACGGCAGGGATGTCCATTATCACCACTGCTATTCAACATAGTACTAGAAGTCCTAGCCTCTGCAATCAGACAACAAAAGGAAATTAAAGGCACCCAAATCGGCAAAGAAGAAGTCAAACTATCACTCTTCGCAGATGATATGATACTTTATGTGGAAAACCCAAAAGACTCCACTCCAAAACTGCTAGAACTTGTACAGGAATTCAGCAAAGTGTCAGGATATAAAATCAATGCACAGAAATCAGTTGCATTTCTCTATACCAACAACAAGACAGAAGAAAGAGAAATTAAGGAGTCAATCCCATTTACAATTGCACCCAAAACTATAAGATACCTAGGAATAAACCTAACCAAAGAGACTAAGAATCTATACACAGAAAACTATAAAGTACTCATGAAAGAAATTGAGGAATATATATTGTGAAGATGTCTATGCTACCTAAAGCAATCTACACATTTAATGCAATTCCTATCAAAGTACTATCCATTTTTTTCAAAGAAATGGAACAAATAATCCTAAAATTTATATGGAACCAGAAAAGACCTCGAATAGCCAAAGGAATATTGAAAAAGAAAGCCAAAGTTGGTGGCATCACAATTCCGGACTTCAAGCTCTATTACAAAGCTGTCATCATCAAGACAGCATGGTACTGGCACAAAAACAGACACATAGATCAATGGAACAGAATACAGAGCCCAGGAATAGACCCTCAACTCTATGCTCAACTCATCTTCGACAAAGCAGGAAAGAATGTCCAATGGAAAAAAGACAGCCTCTTCAATAAATGGTGTTGGGAAAATTGGACAGCCACATGCAGAAAAATGAAATTGGATCATCTCCTTACACCACACATGAAAATAGACTCAAAATGGATGAAGGACCTCAATATGAGGAAGAAATCCATCAAAATCCTTGAAGAGAACACAGTCAGCAACCTCTTCGACCTCAGCCGCAGCAACATCTTCCTAGGAACATCGCCAAATGCAAGGGAAGCAAGGGCAAAAATGAACTATTGGGATTTTATCAAGATCAAAAGCTTTTGCACAGCAAAGGAAACAGTTAACAAAACCAAAAGACAACTGACAGAATGGGAGAAGATATTTGCAAATGACATATCAGATAAAGGGCTAGTGTCCAAAATCTATAAAGAACTTATCAAACTCAACATTGAAAGAACAAATAATCCAGTCAAGAAATGGGCAGAAGACATGAACAGACATTTCTGCAAAGAAGACATCCAGATGGCCAACAGACACATGAAAAAGTGCTCCACATCACTCGGCATCAGGGAAATACAAATCAAAACCACAATGAGATATCACCTCACACCAGTCAGAATGGCTAAAATTAACAAGTCAGGAAATGACAGATGCTGGCGAGGATGTGGAGAAAGGGGAACCCTCCTACACTGTTGGTGGGAATGCAAGCTGGTGCAACCACTCTGGAAAACAGCATGGAGGTTCCTCAAAATGTTGAAAATAGAACTACCCTATGACCCAGCAATTGCACTACTGGGTATTTACCCTAAAGATACAAACGTAGTGATCCAAAGGGGCACATGCACCCGAATGTTTATAGCAGCATTGTCTACAATAGCCAAACTATGGAAAGAACCTAGATGTCCATCAACAGATGAATGGATAAAGAAGATGTGGTATATATACACAATGGAATACTATGCAGCCATCAAAATAAATGAAATCTTGCCATTTGTGATGACTTGGATGGAACTAGAGGGTATCATGCTTAGCGAAATAAGTCATTCAGAGAAAGACAACTATCATATGATCTCCCTGATATGAGGGAGAGGAGATGCAACATGGGGGGTTAAGGGGGTAGGAGAAGAGTAAATGAAACAAGATGGGATTGGGAGGGAGACAAACGATAAGTGACTCTTAATCTCACAAAACAAACTGAGGGTTGATGGGGGGAGGGGGTTTGGGAGGGGGGGTGGGGTTATGGACATTGGGGAGGGTGTGTGCTATGGTGAGTGCTGTGAAGTGTGTAAACCTGGCAATTCACAGACCTGTACCCCTGGGGATAAAAATATATGTTTATAAAAATTTTTAAAAAATCCTTCATTTTGAGCAAAATAAGTCCATCAGAGAAAGATAATTATCATATGATCTCTCTAATATGAGGAATTTGAGAGGTAGAGTGGGGGGGGTTGGGGGTAGGGAAGGGAAAAATGAAACAAGATGGTATCAGGAGGGAGACAAACCATAAGAGACTCTTAATCTCACAAAATGAACTGAAGGTTGCCCCAGGGGAGGATGTAGGGAGAGGGTGGTTGGGTTATGGACATTGGGGAGGGTATGTGTTGTGGTGAGTGCTGTGAAGTGTGTAAGCCAGACGATTCACAGATCTGTACCCCTGGGGCTAATAATACATTATATGTTAATAAAAAAATCTTTCATTTTTCATGAAAAAAAAGTCTCAATATTCATAAAGGGTGGGTGACTAAATCTCTGAACATGTCTCAGGGATAAAATTAACCTATACTTGCTCATCCAGATATTTGGGGCTAACACTATTTGTAATATACTGATTTAATGACCTTTAATAAAAATAAAAATCTGAATGCTTGCTTCTGCATATAGTGATTAGATTCTATCAGTGTGCTTGCGCAAATTTATGTCCTGAAAATATGAATTCTCCATGGTAAAAATAGGAATATCAATTACCACAATGTTCTAACTTCAGTACACATGGTACGTGGGCAAATGACTAGCACAGATACTTAAAAAATTTGCGTTTCCAATAGCAGTAGCTTCTTTTTCAATCCTTTTAATCTCTGGGGATGCTGTAAGCTGAAAACTGTTTCAAGTAATGTAAGCTGTTCTGCACTTTCCTTGAAACGACTGCTATAATAGACCCATTAGCACTACAGGTATTTATATTCCGCTTTTCAAAGGGTAGGCTTAGGAGATGTGTGCCAAGAGTTCACTGAATGAATTTCTCCTGAGCAGCATTTTCCAGCATGTTTGAGAATGTCAATTGCAACGTGACAGATTTAATTGTTCAGCAAAGTGGAAATGTTTGCTTGGTTAATGGTGTCTCTTTAAAACAGGGTCAGATTATTATGGAATTTTTCCAGGAAATCTACCCTTGAAAACAGAAGGAAAATTCTGATGCTATTAATGAGTGGAAGGGGAGTTATCAGCTTTAATTTCATCAGAAATTAATCCATTATAGTTAGATTTCTCAACTTTTGTTTTTTTTCCATTGGGACCTTTAATCAGATCCTAGATATATTAGTAAACTGGGATTAAGAAGATGAGTTCAGACAGCCAGGCTCCGTGATAACTCTGTTACAATCTTCCCTGAAGAGCAGAAAAATGGAAATATTTGTATTTATTGGGTCATGCAGATAACAATGCCAGGAATCTGTTCTGTAATTCATAGGTTACAAATGAAATAAAATTGTGTCTGAGACAGTGGAGCACAGTATTTGCAACGATGACCATGTTAATCAAATTCCTCTTCTCTGGGAATGTAGAAATCTGGTTTCCTTAGACTTCTCTTTGAACAAAGTTTGAAACCAAAGGAATGATTTTTTTCTAGTAAATAGTTTTAGTTGATTCTAGTAGTACTGCTTATTTATAAAGACAACTGTTTAATAAATCAAAATGAAGTAGACTTAGTAATGAGTTTAGCATCAAAGACTTGAATCTGACAGGATTTCTGTTATTTCTGAATACAGTAAGACTTTGGTCTGTGATTTCCTACCAGTCCTGGGCTGAGAATGTCACAGAAGTTTTGCTGATTTGATAATTGTGTCATTATGGAGTTTGCTGAATGACCCTGGAGAAGAAATTGGTTAGGAAATCAGAGGCGAATCCAATTGGAAGGAAGTCTATAGCACAGTTTCACCATCATTCTTAAGTGTGAATTGATGCACACCATGATGAGTACAGCAATATGATGACAGAGGGACAGCAGAACAGACTCAAGAAATTTCCTGGAGCTATTTCTATGAAACTTTATCATTTCCTCAAGGGTTCCCTATATGTGGCCCTAATGTCATTGATACAATGGGGGCCCTTAAAGAGATAGGCTAAGGTAGACAACGCCACAGCCCATGCAATCCATAAAAGGGCAGAGTTTCTTAGGTTTTTCCATGTGGGACATGTAAGGGGTCTGCTGTGATGATGCTTGGGATCCTAGTTGAGTTTCAGCCCATAGCTGCCTCTCAGATATTTCATTTGAATGCCACAATCCCAAGAAAACTAGTAATATTACATATTCCAGTTTTCTTTCCTTGAGAGACAGAATAGGCCATTGTGAATATATTTGGATACTTTCAGCTGCAAGTAACAGGAAATCCGTGTAACAATAAGAAAATAATAAGGAAAATCTACTATGACATGGGAACTTTGAGGTAGGGCATTTGTAATGTTGGTTAATTCAGCAGTTTAGTGACAATATCAGAGATCTGGGATTTTCCCCATTTTCCTGCTCTGTCATTTTTAGCATTTCATGTGTTTTCTTCATGCTGTCAAGCAGTTGCCCCAGCTCACATGTGCAGTCTCATATCCTGCACAATAATATCCACAGGCCAGATGAGAAAACAGTGAATTCTTTTTTTTTTTTTTTTGTAAGAGGGAGGGAGGGTTTTTTCCCCATAAGCCTGTCAATGTTTACAATCTCAAATCTCATTGAACAAAATTGCACTTTTCCTCTTGTCCTAAACTAGAGTAAGAGAAAAAGAATGAGTCTGATTGGCCCAGACCAACGAAAGCGCCCAGAACCCACTGAAGCTCATCTGATACTTAAGACTCGAGTGGGGGTTCTTTTGGCAAGAAGGTGAAGGGCTGTTCTGTTAGCTGACAGGTGGCAGGCCATAAATTCAATTTCCGTTCTACTCAGCTTAACAAAGAGAAGTAGAGAGATATAGTTCAGGGTCTCTGCATCTTGGCACTATTGGTGTTTTGGGCCAGATATTCTTTACCGTGGGGGCTGTTCAGTGCACTGTAAGATGTTTTGCAGTTCCCCTGGTCCCTGCTCGATAGATGCCAAGATAACCCCCTCCAACTTGTGACAACCATGTTGTATCCTTGGGCAGGTGGGAAGAGGGGGCAAAATTCCCTGTTACTGAGATGCACTGAGCTAGTACAGAGACACAAGCAAGGGAAACTGCCATTGGGGTTGGGCTCTCTTGTGATGGCTTTAGGCTTGACCTGGATCTATGACCCTGATCATATGCTGCCGCAGGTTGTGTGTGAGTGGCTTGAGGAGAAGTTTGCCTCGTGTACCTCCTGAAGGCTTCTGCCTAACATGTGGGGCTTTCTGGCCACAGATATGCAGCCGTCTTTGGCCACATAGAAGTTGACTTAGGTGCCTCCTTGTGCGTGTGGAAATCTTCCAGGTAGTGATCAATGTCACAGAAGGTTCTGATGCAGGGGTTAGTGAGAGGAAAGACAGAGGCTGAAATCATGATTTCAGTGGGAAAAGTATACATCTGCATGGGGATGCAAAATGTATTGTTATAATGTAATTTATTTATTTATTTTTAAAGATTTTATTTATTTATTTGTCATAGAGAAGCGAGAGTGAGCACAGGCAGACAGAGTGGCAGGCAGAGGCAGAGGGAGAAGCAGGCTCCCTGCGAAGCAAGGAGCCCGATGTGGGACTCGATCCCAGGACGCTAAGGTCATGACCTGAGCCGAAGGCAGCCGCTTAACCAACTGAGCCACCCAGATGTCCCTATAATGTAATTTAATTTAGCCTTCTTATAAAAGTCTTAGTCCTTGATGAGTTCTCCTGATAAATGGTTTAAGTGCTCTGGGAGGGGTGTACCTGAAATAAGGAACTTTAAGAATGGTCCTCCAAAACCAGGGCATGACCTGAAGCTCTTGCTTTGAAACACACTTAACTGAGATTGGTAGAGTTTAAAAATTTAATTTCTTGAGCCTAAAGATGAAAATAGTCACCATATTAAATAAATCGAATAGCTAAAATAAGCTAGTTATTTGGAGAGAATGTACTTCAAACCTAAGTATTTCTGACCACTTAGGACCCTCTCCCTCCTTTATTACATGTTATCTCCCATTTCTATACCAGAAAGCTATTTAAACTGCACAGTTTTGTGGAAAATTTGAGAGATGTTTTGGGAATAGCAATAAGAAAAGATATCCCTGGAGGAGGAAAAAAGGTGAAAAAGTAATGAGGCACACACACACAAAATGAATGGTTGGTAAGAATGAGAAGACATATGGACTGATACAGAGTAAAGTACCAGGAGTACCATCCTGCACACAATTTATTCATTTAATTTGCAGAGTTTTAAAATATTGTATTTATATTTACAAATGATCATTTGGTGTGTGTTTTGTGAATTGACACTTCAGTTGATTGCTCTGTGATTTTGTTTTAACATTCGGTTCTGTACAGCATAGTGGGTAAGAGAGGGAGTGTAGAGCAATACCATCATCACTTAATAGCTATGTGATGTCGGGAAATTACATAACAACTCTGTGCCTTGAGCCCTGAAAAATGAGGCTGCTGGTCCCTGGGGCTGGTGTGGGTATTTTCCAAGTTATTTCAGGGTAAATTGCTTATCACACAGTCTGGCCTAGGGAAAATGTTTAACTGTTGTTTTTAACATTTGTTTTGCTTTCTATCCACTGATTTGTTACATACCTAGATTTAACCACATTTAACCCACGTAAGGTGTCAGCATTGCCCACTATCTGAACACATGCTTAGTGCTTCCCATTCTAATTCAGAACAGAAAAAAAAGCAGGCCTGCAGTGAAAAGGGCTAGCTAGGAAATGCTGAAACATGACAGAATCGATAGTGATTAAATTGTGGGATGCTCAGATGACTAAATACCCGTTTGTGAGGAAGTAATAGAAGCTCAAGAAGAAAAAAAAATCTGCAAATTATTTTGATAATTGGATTTTTGATGTTGTTCAACTCTAAAAGAGTTTATATATGTAAAATAGTATATATAATGTATATATATATATATATATATATATACACACACACACACACATACATACATATATATTTAGTGTAAAGGCTAATAAAACAAGCACCTTGTACTCATGATACAGTTTAAGAAAATAAAGGCTGTATTGCTGTTTAAGACCCCTCTGTGTGTTTCTCACTGAATTTTGTGTTTATAATTCTATTGCTTTTTTTTATAAATTTATACTATATTAATGATCCCTAAGCAACCTGATTGTACTTTTATTTGAGCTTCATATGCGAGTATATGCTCTCTGTATTTTTCAGAGACTTGCTTTGGATTAAAAATCAACATTATGGAAACAAGATGGCGTCAGGAGGGAGACAAACCATAAGAGATTCTTAATCTCACAAAACAAACTGGGGGTTGCTGGAGGTTGCGGGGGACAGATAGGGTGGCTGGGTTATGGACATTGGGGAGGGTATGTCCTATGATGTGTGCTGTGAAATGTGTAAGCCTGACGATTCACAGACCTGTACCCCTGGGGCAAATAATACATTATATGTTAATAAAAGTAATTTTGAAATATCAACATTATGTTTTTGACATTCATCCATGTGGGTGTGTAGAGATGTAGTTCATTTATTACCATTGCTGTAATATTATATTATATTACTAGCTTCACAAAAATGCTACGATATATATGTATTTTGTAGCTTTTGGGAGTTTTTGCAGTAGAATTGCTGGGTCAAAGAATTTAAGTATCTTTGTAGCTATAAGATGGCAGTTGTTTTCCAATAGTAATATACTAATTTATATTCCCACCAGTGGTATATAAAAGTTCCAAATGCCTACATTCTTTCCAACCCTTAGAAAAGTGAGACTTTTCAAGTTTTACACATATGAAGGTGTGACATGCTATCCTAGTTTGGTTTCTTTGCAATAAACTTGAGCATTTCTTTTTAATTGTACTTTCATGCTATCTTTTCTATAAAATGCCTCTTCCTATCTTTTGCCCCCTTTAAATCACATCTTTGGTTTTCTTAATGGCTTATAAAATGTTTTTATATTTAGGAAGCTAATCAATTAACAGTCATATCCATGGTAAATACTGGCACCCAAATTTTGGCTTTTTACATGGCTTAAGGTATCTATAGTTGATAGGAGTACTGGTACGCATTCTTCACTCCTCTGCAATGGAGCAATCAGTTCATACCATTTGCCATATAGCCATAGTGCTTCCCCTCCCCTGTCCAGATTAGTATGAGTATGACACCCTGCCATGTTAGTGGTGGGCCTGGCCGAGTATCTTGCTTTGGCCAATGGGATAGGAGCAGATGTGATACAGCAGAGGCATGGATATGCTTGCAGGGTTCATCTTGCCATCTTGTGCTTCTGGTATTCTCAGTTAGAAGATCATGCCCTGGGTTAGCCACTGATCCAAGGAAGATACCTGGGGCAGCTGCAACCCAATCTCAAGTCTGGAACCAAGTCCAACTGACTTAAAGCTGACCTGCGGACCCATGAGCAAGAAAAACAGTGCTTGTGGTTATAAGACATTTGGACAGGATTTGTTACACCACATTATTGCAACAACAGCTAAGTCAGAACTAATGGGCAGAAGTCCTTAATTTAATATGGTTGAATTTATCCTTCTTTTCTGTTAGAGTTTGCACATTTCATGTCTTGTTTAAATCTAGTTTCCTCCAAAGTCATAAACACATTCTTTGCATAAACATATTCACAAACATCTTTCCTGCCCCAAGGTTATCAAGATAATCTATTACATAGGCATTTAAGCCTGTTAATAATAGGATACTGATTCTGCATATATGTGGAATAGGGTACAAATTTACTTTTTTCCATAAGAATGCCACAATTGCCTCAGTACAATTTATGTCTCCATTCTCCACTGATACACAATTCTACCTCGTTTCCAGACATTTTTGTGTATACCTGTGTCAATATCACTGTCTTAACTCCTGTAGTTTTTTGGTATATCTAACTATCTGGTAGGGTAAGTCCTCCATTATTATTTCAGGAAATTTTAGCTGTATTTTATCCCTTGCTTATCACATGCATTTTATAAACAGTTTGTTAAATTTCTTGAAAACCCAGAATCATAATAAATTTATAGATGAATTTGGAAATAGTGGATAATTTTGCAACATTGTTACATCATCCAGAAATTTCTTTGTTTATAAATAATTAATTAATACCTCTTAGTAATGTTTATAATTTACTTCATCAGATCTTGCATATCGTTTAAAAAATTATTCTTTGTTACTTTTTGTTTTATTGCTATTTTATAAGACATCTTTTAAAACCTATATTTTAAAAAATATTTGTAGCTATTGTATAGAAATGTAATTGAATTTTGTATAATTGATTTTATTTATATTTTAGCTATATATATTATGTATATATAGCTGAATTTATTTTGTTTCTATCTTGTTCACAATATTAGTTTCTTCCTTACACTGTCCTCTAGTTTTTGAATCACAGTTATGTTAGCCTAACCAAATAGGTGGGCTGTTTTCTCTCTAGTTCCAAGAATAATCAGTATAAAATCAGAATTATTTGTTTCTTGAGTGTGTGGTGGAATACATTTGCAAAAGTCATTTGGACCTGCCGTTTCCTTTATGGAAACATTTTAAAATATTGATTCAATATCTTTAAAGGTTTTAGTTTACTTGGGTTTCCTGTTTAGTTTTTGTTAAATCACTTTATTTAGGCATCTGTCCATATCATACTGATTTTCAAACCACTTGGCTTAAGTACTTTTTCAGATCTCTGCTACATTTGCAATTATATCCTCAATTTATTCACTAAAGTTTGTTTTTAGCAACTTTAATGTTCCACCCAAGACAGCTTCCCTCCAAACAAATTTTGACTTATTTGATTTTGTAATTTATTTTATGTATTTTGTATTCATTTTCTACCTTATTAATATCCCCCAGGAGTTGTTTCATGTATATCTGCTACAAATATCATTTAGTTGATATTTATAATTGGTATAAATGCCTGAGAATCATAGTTCCTTACCTGAAATATTCAGGCCATTCACATTTAATTGTGATCTCTGATATGTTTGGACTTATTGCTATCATCTCATTTTACTTTCTTTTTTTATTGCTTGCCCCTATTTTTTCGCCACTTTTTTCTTACAAAGCTTATTTCACATTAACTGATATTTTCCTCATTACACTTTTTCCTTTTCTATTTGTTTGAAAGTTATGCAGTATCTTAATTTTTTAGGGTTATAGGAATTATGATGCTCATGTTTAACTTTAATCAGTATGAAGTCCAAATTTAATCAGTATGTTTACCCTTTTTCTTTATAGCATTTTAGCAATATACAACTTACCCAGATTTATAAGCTTTGGATTTATAATAATTCAATCCTGTCTTTTTTAATATCCACACATTTTATAATTATTATTGTTTTATACTGTGAGCCTTCCATTAGATTTAGCCACATATACTTTTCTTAATTCTCCATTGTAACATGAATTACAAACCTATATCCTGCAATCACATTCCTTCTTTCTGAAATATATTTTAGAAGTTATTTTAGAAAAGCTTTTGGTGATAAACTTTAAGATTTTGTATTGTTTACAGATGTCTTTTGTTGAATATAGTATGCTAGGTTGACACTTTTTTCGCAAAACTTTAAAGAAAAATTTTTATTGTTTCCTGGTTTTCATCAAGTTAATAAGTCACCTACCGTTGGAACTATGATTTTGTTTTAAGTAATCTTTCTCTTCTCTTTACCTGCTTATAAAACCTTCTCTTTGCTTTTGTGTTCTATAGTGGTGCCACATAATGTCTAAATGAAAATGTCTTTAAAATGTATTTATCCTGCTGGGGATTTGGTGGGCTTTCTAAACGTAAAAACATACTATTTAATCAATTATGAAAAATTATCAGTGTCTTCTCAAATGTTACCATTTCCCAATTTTGTGCCTTACCATTTTCCAGAACCCTAGGCAGATATTTATTTTACCATTTACTGTACTTTCTGCACATCACCTAACCCCTCCTTCATATTCACTATTGCTTTATTTCTCTGTTTTAAATTCTGGGTTATTTCTTCAAGTCAAATCTCCTGTCCACTTACTATTTTCAGGTGTATTTAGCCTGATATTTAAGAGTCTTATTGATAGAAAACACATATTCAAGGAAATGTACTGATTATACATATTCATTTCAATAAAGTATCCTATCCAGTAATTTTTTTTTCTTAAAAAATGGACTTTACCTTCTAGAGCAATGGAAGGTACAGAGATTTCCCTTATATGCCCTGTCCACACACACATGTAACTACTGACATTCTACACCACAGTGGTGTATTTGTTACTGTCTGTGAATCTATGTTGACACATCATAAGCACCTAAAGTCCTTAGTTTATGTAAGGGTTTACTCATGGTGTTTACATTCTGTGGGTTTGGAAAAATATATGATGCTCTGTATCCCGTGTTATATTATCATACAATGTATTTTCACTACACTAAAAATCCTTTGTTCTGTGCCTCTTCTTCCCTCCCTCCTCTCTAACCCCTGCCAACTACTGATCTTTTAACTATCTCTGTAGTTTTTCCTTTTCCAGAACGTCATACGGTTGGAATCACACAGTGTGTAGCATTTCATATTGGCTTTTTTCACTTATCAATATACACCTTAGTTTTCCCCATGTCTTATGACTTCATGACTTCATGACTTAATAGCTCATTTCTTCTTAGCACTGAATAATATTGTCTGCATGTGCTGCAGACATTTACCTACTAAAGGGTATCTTGGTTGTTTACAAATATAGGCAATAGGAATAGAGCTGCTGTTAAGTATTGTATACATTTTTTTTTTTTATTGTTGACATTGTTTTAAACTTATTTGGGTAAATACCATAGAGCATGATTGCTGGATGATATGGTAAGAGTATGTTTAGTTTTGTGGAAACTTCCAAATTGTCTTCCAAAGTAGCTTACTATTTTGAACCCCACCAACAATGAATGAGAATTCCTGCTGCTTCACATCCTCATCAGCATTTGGTATTGTCAGTGTTTGGGGTTTTGGCCATTCTAATAGCTGTGTGATGGTATATTATTGTTTTAATTTGCATTTCCCTGATGACATATGATGTGAAGCATCTTTTTATATGTTTATTTACCATCTGTATGTCTTCTTTGGTTAAGTGCTTGTTCAGGTCTTTTGCCCATTTTTAAATTGGTTTGTTCATTTTCTTATTGTTGACTTTAAGAGGGCTTTTTATATTTTGAACAACAGTCCTCTATCAAATATGTCTTTTGCAAATATTTCCTGCCAGTATGGCTTGTCTTCTGATTCTACTGACATTCTATTTTATAGAGCAGGATTTTTAAATTTTAATGTAGTCCAACTTATCAATTATTTCTTTCATAAGTTGTGTCTTTTGTGTCTTATTTTAAAAAGCCATGTCATAACCAAAGTCACCTCTATTTTCATGTATTATTATCTTCTAGAGTTTTATAGTTTTACATTTTACTTTTATGTCTATGATGTATTTTGAGTTCATTTTTGTGAAGGACAAAAGGTCTGTATCTAGTTTCTTTTTTTGCATGAGGATGTTTAGTTGTTTCAGCACCATTTATTGAAAAAATAATCTTTACTCCACTGTTTCGCCTTTGCTCCTTTGTCAAATATGAGTTGACTATATTTATGTGTGTCTGTTCCCAGGTTCTCTATTCCACTCCCTTGATCTATTTGCCTATTTTATCATACCACACTCTCTTTATCACTGTTGTTTTAAAGTAAATTTTGAAGTTAGGTAATGTCAGTCTTTTGACTTTGTTTTTCTCCTTCAACATCGTGTTGGCTATTCTGGGTCTTTCCCTTTTCCATATAAACTTTAGAATCAGTTTGTAAATATCTGTGAAATAACTTGCTGGGATTTGACTGGGATTGCATTGAATTCATAGATCAAGTTGGAACGAAATGACTTCTTGAAATTACTGGGTCTTCCTATCTGTGAGCATGGTTTGTATCTCCATTTATTCACTTCTTTGATTTTTTTCCTCTGAGTTTTGTAGTTTTCCATTTACAGCTCTTGTACATATATTGTTTGAGTTATACCTAAATATTTATTTTGGGGGTGCTGATATAAATGATTTTTTTTTCTAATTTTAAATTCTACTTGCTAGTTATGGTATATAAGAAAGCCATTGACTTTCTTATATTAACTTCATATCCTGTAACTTTGCTATAGTCACTTATTTCTAGGAAGTTTTGTTGATTATTTTGGATTTTCTACATAGATGATCATGTCTTCTCTGAACAAAGACCGTTTTATTTCTCCCTTCCTAATTTGTGTATCCTTTCTCTTTCTTTTAATTTTCTTTTTTTTTTCTTTTTTTTTTTTTTTTTTTTTTTTGTCTTATTGCATTAGCTAGAACTTCCAATGTGGTGTTTAAAAGGAGTGGTAAAGGTAACATCTTTTCCTCATCCCTGATCTTAGTGGAAAAGCCTCAAATTTCTCAATATTAAGTACTGATTTTGGCTGTTAGCTAAGACTTTTTATAGATGTTGCTTATCAAGTTGGAGAAAGTTCCCCTCTGTTCCTGGTTTGCTGAGAGTTTTTATCATGAATGAGTGTTGGATTTTGACAAATGCCTTTTTCTGCATCTACTGATAGAATCATGTGATTTTTCTTCTTTAGCTTGTTGATATGATGGATATGTTAACTGATTTTCCAATGTTGAATCAGTCTTCCATATCTGAAATAAATCTCTCTTGGACATGGTGTATAAAGTCATGGTGTATAATTCTTTTTACATATTGCTGGATTGGACATGCTAATATTGTTTGAGGATTTTTGCATTTATATCCTGAGAGATATTGATCTGCAGTTTTTTCTTCCTATATTTTGTCTGGTTTTCATATGAGAGTAATGCTGGCCTCATTAAATGATTTAGAAGTATTCCCTGTCTTTTATCTTCAGGAAGAGATAGTAAGAATTCGTATAATTTCTTCCTTAAAATTTTGGTAGATTACACCAGTGAATCTTAAGCCTGGTGCTTTCTGTTTATTCATTATTTCTTGGTTTGATTTCTTCAAATATACAGGCCTATTCAAATGGTCCAATTTTTCTTGTGAGTTTTGGCAAATCGTGTCTTTCAAGGAATTGGTCCATTTCAACTTGTGTATCAAAATTGTGAGCATAGAGTTATTCACAGTATTCCTTTATTATCCTTTTAATGTTCAAAGGATCTATAGTGATGTTCCCTCTTTCATTTTTTGATTTATATCCTCACTCTTTTTGTTTCTTAGCCTGACTAGTGGCTTATCAATTTTATTAATGTTTTCAAAGAACCAGATTTGGGTCCATTGATTTTCAATAGAGACTTCCTGTTTTCAATTTCATTTATTTCTGCTCTAATTTTCATTATTTCTTTTCATCTGTTTATTTTGAATTTAATTTGCTCTTCTTTTTCTAGTTTTATAAGGTAGAAATTTAGACTGTTAATTCTATATCTTTCTTCTTTTCTAATATATGTACTCAGTGCTATAAATTTTCCTCTAAGCACTACTTTATCTGCATCACACACATTTTGATAAGTTGTGTTTTCAAGTAGTTAAAAATATTTTAAAATTTCTCTTGAGATTTCTTCTTTGACCTATGTACTATTTAGTAGTGTGTTGTTTAATTTCCACGTATCTTGAGATTTTCAGGCAATCTTTATGATACTGATTTCTAGTTTAATTCCATTGCAGTCTGATAGCAGATGTTGTTCAATGGCTATTTTTTAAAAGTGTCTTAAGGTTTGTTTTATGTTTCAAAATGATCTGTCTTAGGGAATATTCCATGTGATCTTCAGCAGAATATGTGTTTTGCTGTTGCTGGATGATGTAATGTATAGATGATAACTATATCCAGTTGATTGATGGTGTTGTTGAGTCTAATTATATCCTTGCTGATATTCTGCCTGCTGGATCTCTCCATTTTTGAGAGAAGGATGTTGAAATCTCCAACTATGATAGAGGTCTCCATCCAAGTCTATTAGTTTTTGCTGGATGTAGTTTGATGCTTTGATGTTAAATGCATACATATTAAGGATTATTATGTCTTCCTGGAGAATTGATTACTTTATCATAACCTAATGCCTTTTTTTATCCCTGAATACTTTTCCTTGTTTTGAAGTCTGCTTTGCCTGAAATTAATAGGGCTACTCCTGTTTTCTTTTGATTTATGTTAGTATGATATATTTTTCTCCATCCATTTAAATTTAATCTATATGTGTCTTTATACTTATAGTGTGTTTCTTGTAGAAAAAATATATTGGCTTTTATTTTTTGATTCATGCTGACAGTCTCTCTCTCTTTTAATTGGTGCATTTAGACCACTGACATTCAAAGTGATTATTGATACAGTTGGATTAGTATTTACCATATTTGTTACTGTTTTCTCTTTGTTGCCCTTGTTTGTTGTTCCTGTTTTTATCTTCTCTCTTTCTGCTATCTGTGGCTTTAATTAAGCATTTTCTATGTCTCCCATTTCTCTCCTTTCTTTGCATATTGGTTATATTTTTCTTCTTCTTCCTCCCACTCCTCCTCCTCCTTCATATTATTATTGTGCTTAGTGGTTTCCCTGGAGTTTGCAATATACATTTACAGCTAATACAAGTTCATATTCAAAAAACACTATACCACTTCACAGGTGGTGTTAGTACTGCATAATAAAATAATCCTAATTCTTTCCTCCCATCTATTATATCATTACTGTCATTCATTTCTCTTTTATATAAACATATATAATTAATATATAAATGAGATATGTACACAAAATACATAACTGGATACATTTTTACTATTTTTATTTTGAACAAACTGTTATCCCTTAGACCAATTAAGAATAAGAATCAGAGATTTTTACCCCCATTTTACCCTCATTTATTCCTTCTCTGATGCTTTTCTCTTTTTTTTGTAGATCCAAGTTTCTCACCTATGTTATTTTCCTTCTCTCTAAAGAACTTCTTTAAACATCTCCTTTTCAAGGCAGGTCAATTGATACAAATTATCTTAATTTTTGTCCTAATTTTCCTGAGAAAGTCTTTATTTCTCATTCACTTGTTGAATGATAATTTATAGATTCATAATGTTAGACTGATGGTTTATTTCTCTTAAACTTTAAATATTTCACTGCCCTATCTTCTTGTTTACATGGTTTCTGAGGAAAAATAGATATAATCCTTTGCTTCTCTATAGGTAAGTTCACCTCCCCCAGAGCTTCTTTCAATATTTCTTCTTTATATTTTATTTTCTACAGTTCAAATATGATATGCCTAGATATTTAAAAAATTTATCCTGATTGGTATTCTCTGGATATTTGGTTTGATGTCTGACATTAATTTTGGGACATTCTCAGTCATAATTGCTTCAGATATTTCTTCCGTTCCTTTCTCTCTTTCATCTTCTTCTTGTATTGCCTTTACATGAAGGTTTTATTTTTTGTAATTGTCCCAAAGTCTTTAGATATTTTGTTCTGTTTATTTTTTCAGTTTTGTTCTTTTCTCTTTTGTTGTAGAAGTTTCTATTGATATTAACATGAAGCTCAGAGATTCTTTCCATATCCTTGTCCAGTCTGATGACCCATCAAAGGCATTCTTCATTTCTGTACAGTGTTTTTTTATCTCTAGCTTTCCTTTTGGTTTCTTTCTTAGAATTTTATTCTCTTTACTTATATTGCCCATCTGTTCTTACATGCTGTCTATTTTATTCATTAGAACCCTTAGCATATTAATTAGTTTTTAAAATTCCTTATCTGATAATTCTGACATCTCTACCTTATTGGAGTCTGATTTTGATGTTTGCTTTGTCTCTTCAAACTATGTTTCTTGTCCTTTAGTATGCCCTGTGATTTTTTTTTTTTTGACCTGATACCTAGACATGATGTATTGAGTAAAAGAAACTATGATAAATAGCCCCTTAGGAATGTGGTGGTAAGTTGTGGGAGGAAGGGTGACATCCTATACTCTATGATTAAGTTTCAGTTTTTTAGTAAGTCTGTGCCTCTGAATTATGAACTTCACAGGTGTCTCCCATTTCTCCTTCTTCCCCTTTGGTGGGTCAGGATGGCCAGATTGGGCTGGAGTTGGGTATTTCCTCTTCCCCAGATCAGTTAGTTCTTCACAAAATCCCAGTAAGATAGACTCTGATAAGATTACTTTTCTTGAAGGCAGTCCTTGCTTAGAAAAACAAAATGCTCTGGTATATGACAATATAGTTCCTGTTCCTCTCTCCCTGCAGAATCAGGAGGACATTTTTCTCTGATATTCACTAAGAGAATCTGGTTGAGCTCTCTTAAGACAAATCACTGAAGTGGTGAGGACTCCCTATGTCTGGGTCCCCATGGAGTTTTTATTTCTTAGATTAATCTAGATGGAGACTCTAACAGTTCATCAGTTATAATTTAAGGTTCCTGTGGGAGTTTCTGTTTGGGGTATTTGCTTGTCAGTCTGTCTAATTTTGGGTTTAGTAATTTGCCTTGTGGCATCACTTTTCTGATGGAGCTAGAAGAGTTACTGGCTTTTTGATAAATTCAGCTTTTTACTTCTTGCTAGGATGGAATGTGAGTTCCAAGCTTCTTACATGATGGTCCAGAAATCAGAAGACTGCAGCTCTCTCCATCAAGTAAATTTTACATTTTATAGGTTTTTTTTTTTTAATTTCTAGAATTTTTGTTTGGTCCTTTTCCAAATCTTCCTGCTCAGTGCCTATTATGTTTTTTTACTGCCTCTATTGTTTTGTTAAACATCATAAACATGCTTATTTTGTTTTCTATATTTAATCATCCTGAAAATCTGAAATATTTATGCATCTAATTCTATTTATTCTATTTATCCTTGCGCATGTATTTTTATCATCTTATGATTCTTTTTTTTAAAATTCTCATTGCAAGCCAATGTTTATTGAAACTTTATTTGTGAGGAACTGTGAGGCTTAGATGGAGGGTATGTTCCTGCAGAGATGATTTGCTTTAATTTCTGCCAAACACACAGAATCCCTTCTATAATTGGGCCACCTTGATTTCTTTCCTTGGTGTTTTTTTGCATCATGCAGTTATTGTAATTTAAGACCTGCAATCACTACATAATGGCTGACTTCTACTTACAAATTTTCAGAGGATATTTTAGCTATTCCAACCCCATCTCTCCACCTCACACCCCCAGAGGCAAAATTACTCTGGATAAGTCTTCTTGCTGAGGCCTTTGCAAAGCAGCTTGTTTCTAGTTCATCATTTCATGAAGGATGTAGTACATTATGCCTCCTAGGTTTATGGGTAGGTCTCCAGTACAACAGTTATCCAAATGTCCTGTCTTTTATCTCCTGTGTGATTTTTGAAATTACAACTCCATGTTGCTGAAGATTGGTAGATACCCCCATGGAAGCTGCTGACTGTAGGGCCTGAGTTCCTCTCTAGATTCAGAAGGATGCTTTATTTTTGACCTTTGAAAGACTTTCTTTCACATATATAGTTCATATATATACACTAAAATAGTTTTTAAATATTTTCTATTCCAATTTTAGATACTTGGTAGTGAGCTGTTTTTAGATGTATAGCTACATACTTAACTTGAAAAGAAAGCTCCTTGACAATTTAATTTGATATTGTGTATTTTCTCACATTAAAAAATAAAAAGTTCTGTAGAGGAGACATTTAAACTGAGTCATTTCCATTGTAACAGTAGTTTTGAAGTTATTTTTCATTTGTCCTTTTTAGTAACTTCCCATGTATTTAATTGTTATTTGTTTGTTTGTTTGCTATTTTTTAATCTGAGAGAGAAAGTGAGAGAGAGAGCACTAGCAAGTAGGAAAGGCAGAGGGAGAAGGAGAAACAAAATCTCCCTTGAGCAGGGAGCTCTACTCAGGGCTGCATCCCAGAACCCTGGGATCATGACCCAAGCAAGCATAAGGCAAACACGGAACTGCCTGAGCCACCCAAGCGCCCTCCCTCCTCTTCTTTTTGTCATATGTTTGTGTGGTTTTGTTTTTGTTTTTGAGAGAGAGTGAGAGAGCCCTAGTGGGAAGGAGAAGGAGAGGGAGAGGGTGAAGCAGACTCCCAGAACAACCCATGTATTTAAGTGATTATATCTTTTCTGCCACACAAACACACAGGCATATTTATTTGTTTTCTCTTTGAATGAAGGTACTACTACTCCTGGAACTGCAGAGTTAGCTTTTTGACTTGCATCTTTATTGCACAATAGTGTAGTTTTCATATCCTGAGATCTCTAGTGCAAAATTAAATACTTACTGAAAAACATAAAGTACTAAGTATCCACTAAAATGTGTCAAACTGTTAACTAAAAATATTTAGTGTGTTGAACACAGTAAAAACAATGGATTTGAAACACTCCTAAGCTTCCAATAAGTTAAATAAATTAAGTAGATGGTTTAAAATTGGCTTATGATAGCTTATGTGTTTTTTTGTTTTGATTAGTTTGGTGTTTATAGAATTTAATGTGTGGGAAGAGTTCTGTGGATATTTGCTATAGAAGCAATAGCACAAAATAACAACATGTAGGAAGGAAAGAGATTAGTTAACTCTGATTAAAGCAGAAGAAATCAATACAATTTTTTAAAAGATTTTATTTATTTGACAGATAGAGAGGGAGAGAGAGGACAAGCAAGTGGCGTGGCAGGCGGAGGGAGAAGCAGGACTTCTCGATCCATGTGGGACTCGATCCCAGGACCCTGGGATCATGACCTGAGCTGAGGGCAGATGCTTAACTGCCTGAGCCATCCAGGTGGCCCAGAAATCAGTACAATTTTCCTGGAAATATAATTGTGAATGAGCAGAAACTTTCAATTCCTAAAAATTCATTAAAAGTTTTTCTAAATATATGATCAAGGGCTATCATGGAATTTTTAAAAACTAAACTCAGTATTTTCAGTGCAGGAAAGTTTATCAACATCCCATTTTTTAAGTCTGCATTTTGCCCCTCCCCCCTTTTTTTTTTAGAAATCTAGTACATTAACTACTCAATATCTGATGGTGTGGCAGGCATTCACCAATGTTTAGCTCTCTTCTATTTCCTGGCTATAGAAGACTTCACTTCCCAGCCCTCTTAAGTTTATGCAAGGCAGGATGACTTGCTTTGGCCAGTGAAATGTGAACAGAGGTGAAATGTGTCCTTTCCAGGCAGAAACAGTTAATGGCTAGTGCTCTGGTCTCTGAGCCTCTCCCCTGTTCTGGTGTCTATAGAAGCCCACTATGATTTGCAGCCTCCTCAAGTCTGAGGTAGCCTAGACATCTGAAACGAGGTGGCACAGCTACCTTTGGGAGTTTCCCAGATCTGTAGATGTACGTGTATATGACAAACTAAAATTTCGTTGTATAATAACACTGAGATTAGGAGTTGTTTGTAACTGCAGCATAACCTACCCAGTCTAAAACACGTGGTAAAATATGAAGTACTTTAAAGAAATACAAAGGGAACACAACAAAATCAGGCTCTTGCTTGGGAACAATTGAGGTGAAGTATTTCACGTGACAAAACATTATCCATGTTTTGTTTTTGTTTCTTTTTTTCAAGATGTTATCTATTTACATGACAGAGAGAGACACAGCCATGTGGGGCTGGATCCCAGGATGCCGGACTCATGCCGTCAGCCAAAGGCAGACGCCTAATGACTGAGCCATCCAGGCGCCACTCATTATCCATGTTTTAAAATACACCAAGTCTTCAAGGAAAACTACCATTTTTAGAGTGCTTATAAAAACAAGCTGAGGGGTGCCTGGCGGGGGGCTCAATCCTTAAGTGTCTGCCTTTAGCTCAGAATCCTGGGATCCTGGGATGGAGCCCCATATCAGGGCTCCCTGCTTGGCAGAATCCTGCTTTCTCTCTCCCACTCCCCCTGCTTGTGTTTCAGCTCTCGCTGTCTCTGTCTCTCTCTCTCTCTGACAAATAAATAAATAAAATCTTAAAAAAAAAAAAAGTTGAAATCTACTTCATAACTTTTTGAGTTTAGATTTACTTTTCATATATGGTAATATTTTATTTTGATATAATGTCCATGAGTATGAATTGAATATTTTGTATGCCAATATTCTGTGCTAAGCATAATAATTACTTATTGAATTTAATTATTCTGGTCTGTCTCTCTGTATCTTATTCTTCCCAGCCTTGGGTTAGCACTGGAACGAACATCAGTTGAAATTTTAGAGGGGGTGTGATGGGAACCAATATGATTTCATAGTTATAGGTAGAGCAGGCCTTTGTTTTATTTTGTTTTGTTTTATAAAATTTGCTTGTTTGGCTTCTTGGCATGTGTCCTTGTTGGTGGCTTACTGAAAGAGGCTGATTTGCAGATGTAGCCCAGCGCTGGCCATAGATTCCAGTGACCAGCTGTGGGACAACAGGGCTCTCCCCAGACTGTTCCTGTGGTGGAAAGTTGGCTGTTGTTCCCCACTATTGCTGCCTAGCCTTCATTTGCCACGTATTTTTTAAGCCTGATTTTCTAGCCATGTAAATGATTCCAGAAAGTTCTCCTGTCAATAAATTCCTCTTTCTTATTCTTATAGTCAGTTTCTGTCTTTTTAAACTAAGAAGCCCTCAGAATTTCTTTTGGTGTCTATATTGACAAAATACTGAGAGTTTTTTAACCATGGTGCAGAACACATGGATCCTTGGCTCTTAGATGTATCTGATTTCACATATGTTATTATGCTTCCATTATCTAATCATTTATTTTGCCGTATATTATAATGATCTGTTGGAACACCGAGATGTCATTTATAATGGAACATTATGTATATGATATGTATAATAATATATAAAATAATATAAAACATATGATTATAATAATATATAATAATATAATGTGGGTGAAGGAGATGCATGTGGTTACTTGAAGAAAAATTCTGTGTGTATGCATGTTTGTGTACGAGAGGGGCACATTACATGTAATACCTTCAAGGTTAGCAGACTATGGTGAGATCGTTCTTAAACGATTAGCGTTTACAGTGAGAAATGATCTTTGACTGCATATAAATCTCTAAGAACACAGCTATCAGTAGGAAAGGTCCCAAGACCTTCTTGGGAACAGAAGTTTCAGATCAGTCATCTTTCTCTTTGTTAAAAACTCATACTATAAATGAGGGGAGAACATTGTCCCTAGTGAGATAGTGTTGAAAGGGTAGAACTATTTGTGCTTTAAGTTAACCTGAGTATTGGTTCGACGGTGTGAAGAGAGAAGTAGGAAATTTGTAAGTACAGTAAAATCTAGAGCTGCAATTTAATTCAAGTATTTATTGATTTCCTACTAAACAGAAGGCACTGTTTTAAATGCTGTAAGTAATCAAAAGAGGAGTGATCTCTGCCTCTGAGAGTATATTTTTCAACTCAGTAGTTGCTTGGGCCATAGGTGTTCTGGATACTAGTTAGTGGAAGTACAAAGATAAGTAATAAAAGATATAATCTCTCAAAGAACATAGAGTCTGGAAGATGAAGCAGAACATAAATAGAGATCTACAATAGAAAGTGACAGTATGAGCATAGGTATGTCACATGTAGAGACATCTTCATTGCTGGACACTTTTACTATGTGATGGCAGTAGGACGAATAAAATAATCTGTCGTTTTTAAGCAGGCATAGGAAACTTTGGCTATAAAGGCTGCTTTCTTTTTTCAGGCACACACCTTTCTAACTCATCGTGTGTTCATTAAATAAGTATGTGTTAAATGTCTGCAAAACATCATTTTGCTGAGAGGAAAAAGTGAACAAAGTAGGCATGCAGAGATGTATGGGTTCTTTCAGGTTCCAGATACTGTTTTCTGTCCTAACTCACAGCCTGTTCAGCTGCTTCTCTTTCACTTTTGCTATCTCTACATACCACTGATATTCTTACATCTAGAGCAGTGAGGTTTCTTTACACCTCTTCTATTTTTGTATGTAGTAAACTTCCTTTCGTCCCTTTCGTCCATGGGAAAAGACCAAGGGAAAACACTCCCAATGGTTCATTTTGCCTTATACGTTTCATTAAGAGCATTTTACATGTTCTTCAGTTGTATATTTGTGGATTATTTTCTGTTCCTCACCGTGTTTTCCCTTTGCTCATCATGGCATTCTCCCTATCCAGTAAAACAATCCCTTTTATGTCACAGGTGCTCAAATATGTTCTCAGAGAATGAAGGTAATAGACAATCAAAATACGGTGATGTAGTGTGATGCATGCTACTATTATAGAGCACTGGGGGCTCTCAAAGTGGATGATCTAACCCAGCCTTGGGTGACACTGATGTGTAAACTGAGATCTAAGTGGCAAATCAACCAGGTGAAGCCATTGGGTATGAGGAGAAGGGAAGAAGGAAGATGAAACTTTGTTCTAGGTAGAAGAAACATGAGAAAAGCCTAGAAACAAGGTATCTGGAACCTTGTTGAACTCCACAGAATGTACCACATGTAGTCACCTAGGACTTTCTCTGTACACATGCTCACTAGGAGTGCTTGAGCTCACATGCCCAACACAGACTCACATTCAGTCCTAGTGCCGGGTAAAAACAGGTGTCCTACTTTTATCCCAGCAAACTTCCTGTCGCTTCTCTCTGCAATGGTGGGCTTTCTTTTTCTGTGATCTCACCTTGTCAAGGAGAGAAGAGGCAGCTATGAAATTGCTAGCACAGGTGAACACCTGACTGGTCCTCTCACCAGTGAGAGAACTTGAGACTCCTGCTGCATCTCTCCTGGATTATATGATGTTGAAGCTCACAGATTTTATCCCTCAGCTCTTCACTCACTTTGAGCATGCATGAATGCCCAAGTTATGCAGGCTACACGTATGGGCCATGCTTGTTCTTGGTCTCTCTCTCTTCTTCTGTTGGAAATCCTAGCATTTATTTTCAGTTTGCTATATTTCATTTATCTATATATAGTGCTTCAGTTGTGTACCAGTATCTCTGATTCATATTTTGATAGCATCTTTTCATTTTGGGTGTTTTTTTTTTTTTTCTAAATTGAAGTATTGCATATATAGTCCTGATAATGTGATTTTTTTTGGTCAATCATCTTAAATATTTTCTGTCAAGTTATTAACCATAATAAAGGCCCATGATACAAATCAGCAAGCCTGTAATTGACTCAGAGTGTGCAGACAGTGATTTCCCAGTGAAGAAGAGGCAGCTGAGTTTTCAGTGTACATAGCCAAATCCTTTACCTGTTAACATACTTCACCTGATGTTTTGAAGTTTATTAATGTTCTCCATATGCATGTTGAATTTTTCATTTCATTTTATATGTTTGGAGGCAGTGTTTGATGGTCGAATGAGTAGTGAAAAGACCTGTTTTGGAAAATCTTACCCATGCAATGACAGCAGTTGCTGGAAGGCATCTGCTAGGAGCCTCAGTTTCCTTCTCTGCAGGAGGGGACTAGCAATCATCATCCCGTGGGCGTCATAGGGATCAAAGGAGGGACTAATTCAAAACAGGGGTTATAATACATATTAAGTATGCAACTAAATTGTTGACTTCTTTATCTTAATTATTGATATCATATTGATTAATTCATATATGTAATTTACCAACATGAGCATTTATTCTTGTCAAAAATTTTGACAAATTCACCATGCAGTAAATTTCCAGACTTTCACACTGATTATGAGGTTCCTAAGACTCATAAGTAGGAGGCTCTTTGTTTAAAAATAGACTCACTCAGTCTCAATTTCCATGGAATAAGGTTCTGCTATTTTGGATATTATTTTTTACCCTCCCACTTTTTTTGCACTATTTTTTATGATTCATTTCCATGGTTTTAACGGCCTAATATTCAAAGACATTATCAGTTGAGAGAATTTCAAGATGAGAGGGTCTTCTGCCATATGTGATATCTTTCCATCTGCCTCCCAGAACAACCCCTTCACTGGACCACAAGATGTCACTGTTTCTGACCGTTTCCAACTTCTTGACCATCTTAAGATGCTATGCTATTTCACAGGAAAGGAATGTGTGAAAAATGGGGCAGAAAAAAAAAATAATACTTTGGAATTTTTAATAGATGTTCCATAAAGCCATAAATAACCATCAACAAAATATATTTTTCATAAACTACTCAAGCAGTTCATATCATACATACTACCTCTGCAATGATGCTGAGGAGGAGGAAGACCCGAGAATGACTTATAAATGGATCATTTGGGATTTATTGATTATTGAAATGATTCAACAAAAATATTTTCATCAGTTACTATGTATAAGATACTAAATAAGAAAGTAAATTAAATCCGACATGAAGACCACCACAAAATAGAAGCTGGTAACAGAGATCAGAGAGCAATGGACAGCTTAGACCACATTAAGAGTGATAAATGTTATTTAAATGAGAAAAAATATTATGCTGTTAAAGGACAACAAAGGAAAATATGTTTCTTCTTCTTCTTTTTTTTTTTTTTAGGTTGTTTCTTCATGAGAACTTAGGGATGAGAAGTACTTGGATTAGAAGTATGTATTAGAAGTACTTGAATGAGATTTTAAAAACCAGTTAAGACTTGACATAGGGAAACGGGTTGGGGATGGTTACTATGTGCAAAGATAAATATAGAAAAGTACAGAAAACATATATAGAACAGCAAGAGGTTAATTTCATCTTGTACGTAGGACATATGATAAAGAGTGATAAGGAAAAAGTGGAATGGGGTGCCTGGGTGGCTCAGTGAGTTAAGCATCCAACTGTTGATTTTGGCTCAGATCATGGTCTCAGGGTCTTGGGATCCAGTACCCTTGGATTCTGCTAAGCAGAGAGTCTGTTTCTCTCTCTATCTCTATTTCTCTCCCACTCTCCCCCTCCCCCTGCTCATGCTCTCTTTCTCTTTCAAATAAATAAATTAATCTTTAAACAAGCAAACGAAAAGAGTAAAAATATTTATCAAATTGTGCAAGACTTTGAATACCTGGGAATAACTTTAGAAACTGTAGCCAAGTGAAAAAGAGTGCTGGAGGTATGCCTAGCTGAGTTTGAATCCTGGTTTAGGCTTTTACTGTTGAGGCAAACAAGTTAGAGAGAAAGAGAGAGAGAGAAAAAATTTCTTGAGCTGCAGTCAGTTTCCTGATTGGTAAAACTGGGCAAATAGCATCATTGAGAAGATTGATGATAAGGCACCAGAAGCACTTGACACATGTTAAGTATTACTATAATTTAATCTATGGTAAATGGTTCCTCTGTTATCAGAAATTGTATTTCTGTTTTTAGAGGAGTGAGAGACAATTGAACTCAAGGTGCATAAGAACAGACTTGTCCTTCTCCCCTGAGAGGATAGAGACCCTGCCTTGGGAACCCCTGGGTTTACTGTCGAACCAGGCATCAGTGTAAATGATGACCCTCTCAAAGGAGCAAGTGACTCTTAATATGTTCTCAGAGATGCTGAAGATTTGTCGAAATGCTTCACTTGTAATTGTCGGTCTTAAAGCACATCTGCCCTAGCCATGTTTGCTAATAGGGTGCTAAGGGTCTGTAGGCTCTAACAGAGAACATTCCTGGAGCAATAGTTGGACTCTTCACCACTCTCACAAGCTCAGAAAATATGCCCTGTTTGAAGAGTTTTCAGAAGCCTGCTCATTTTGTTTTTAAAGATGAAAGCCAGCTCATTATTATTTGCTTCCTTTTAGAGAGATCCTATGCGTTAGGTTACACTTACATTTTTTTTCTTTTCCTTAAAAAAAAAATTATCACAGATTATGTGAGCCAAATAATCGTATCAGTTAGTGTCTAGAAGAGAGTAAATTGCTACACTCCTTTGGGAATAGTATGGCTTGCTCTAATATTGCCTTTAATGTTTTGTAGTGATTCACTTGTCCAATATCCTGGAGGACAGAGTTTTGCCTGACTTCTTTTCAGAGGCTATTCTGGAATATGTAACCAAACTGCCAACTCATTGCTTTCTCTCTTTGGGATATTTCTCCTGACAGATGAAATTTTCTTTTCTGAATTTCATATCTACCTTTATTTCCTCGAACCAAGCTAAATAATTCATTTCTTTTCCATTTCAGCTTTTTATAACACATAACCTGTTATTCTACTCCCAGTTTGCTCTGGTTTAACCAAACTGTCCACATCAAGGGGCTGAACCATCCCTTATTTCCGTCATTTACTCTTGATTTTGTTACTTGCGCCACTTGAATATCTACTGTAAAAAATGCTCGAAGAGCTCTCCAAGTTGGAAAATTACTTTTGTAGCTATTGTTGCCAAGGAAACCAATTCCACTGTATCTCAGTTTTATTTAGCACATGGAGTCCATTATGGGCTAGATTTTGAAGAATCACTGCTAGATTTTTTTGTCTCCCCATCTTTTTCTGTCAGAAAACTGGGCATCGGTTTCAGAAAGAAGTTGAGGAAAACAGTAAGTGCCCTGAGCATCAACTCTGAATACACAGAGTGTATGAAACACCCAGTGGTCAGCTGAGACATTTGCTGGTGAAATATTTCAAATAAGGTCTGGGGGACCTAGATTTATCACAGCATTTTTGAGTGAGCCTGTAAAGATTTAACCTTTGAGATGTTATTTAAGTTTCATTTTTCAACATGGACTATCTGACCACATTATACTTCATAAAGGTAGTCCATTATTTTGCATGCTAGCAGAATATCCTTCCCTATAAGCTCATGCTCGCTGTTACTATATTTGAAGAAATGTTATACAATTACGAAAATGCTATGCAATTTTACATTTGTCTCATTATATTTACGTACTATACACATTCATTTCAAATTCACCATGTGGCTTTTCAATTAATTCAGTTAACTGACCAGATGATGCTGCTTCTGTCAAATTCCTCAGGCGAATACTTGAGAAATCTAAGAAGATATGCCTCCCATCTGAGAAGAATAGATGTTTGTTGATTGCGGTTCCTTCTTATGAAACAAACCAGTATTTTCAGCCTTTACCAGCCCAGATTTTTAATATTTCTGCCTCAGATAGCCAGAGGCAGACAAGAGTAAAATCAAATGACATCAGACCCCTTCAGTTATCTGTAAGCATGAGGAGCTGTTCTGTACAGGCAGGTGGCTACTTGCAAGGCAAAGTCCCATTCTGGCATCCTCATCACACTTCCCACCCTCTTTTATTCCTGTTAATAGGCTTGCAGGCTCAGCGGGGAGAGGGGGCCTGGTATTTCTGCTCACAGCTTTTATTTGTTTTTTTCACAGATGAATATTTAGATAAACCAGCAAGCCCTTGTTAAAACTGCAAAGAAGTTGCTGTTTGTCCATTTTATTCCTGTGTTGACTCATTTGTGGCACACCCATCCCCCCACCTTAGACCACCTGCTGCCAACCTCTTCCCCCTAATAAAATAAGAATAGTCACACTTTGGTTGTTATACATTCATACCCATTCACACATAACTCTAGGGAATTTGCCTTAATGTAAACTTTTGCTTTTCAGTTTTCAGAAAAACTCCATTTCAATTGCTTCTTTGTACTTGATTCTGTACTTGATTCTTACACATCCATTAACATATCAGTGAGATTATGAAAAAATAGTTTGCTTGCATTTTCAAAAGCTATCACTTCTGAAGTATTTTTCAGAGGCTAGCAAACTGTGCCCAAATAAACAGTTCTCTCCCTCCCTTCCTTTTCTGAAATTTGATGATCTAAATGTTTGGGTAGTTTGTGGGAAAAGACAGCTTCTAACTACTTTTGCTATAGTTTTCTTTAAAGTTGCCCAGGAATTAGTAATGTTCTGAGTCCCTCCCCACTCCTAATCCCTCACTACTTCCCAGGGAATGATAACCCCATGATATGGTTGTATAGTACCTATTTCCTAGAGCTCATAGATAACCCAGAATATATCTGAGCATCTAATCTTTAAGTGCTTTAACCGGCCTTGCCCTTCTGTTCTCTTTTTGCCTCCCTATACTGTGATATGCACCCACCCCCGTCTGTCCATCTTTCTCTGCTAGGTATCTAGCAGCACTTACTCACTAGGGCCTTGCTTCATGCACTGCACTGATCATTGGCAGGGATAAGGACAAAAAAGAAGTTGGTCTTCACCCTCATGAAACTTACAGTATAGTGGGGACAGAGACCTAAATAGGTGTTTACAACGTGTTGTACAAGAAGGCTAGATTCAGACTGCTATGGGAGCTGACTTGAAATGAGTCATGGAACATAAGTTAAAGCTAGCCAGAAAATGTGGGGTCTTGGTCAGGAAGATTCTGAGCAGCAGTGCCCCAAGAAGAGGGAGCAGCATAGGCAATGAATGACCCAGGAGTAAGTAGGTGAGACCAGAGAGCAAACTGACAGGAGCTGGAGATATTTCATTACGGCCACACTTTTACTTTTCACCATAAGAAAATATCAGAGTGAGGATGGTAATAATGATGATTCATTACCCATGTTGACAGTAGTTGCAGGTGCTAGACAACTAAACTTTAAAGGAAAAAACTTTAGAGTAGTTATACAAAAGAAATATTAATTATAATTGTTTACAGTAACTCTTTATACTTTGTAACTAATGTAGCAGAACACATACATTCAGAATTGCACTTAGAGATCTGAAAGGGACCTTGTGGATCATTTGATTCAATCCCTCATTTTACGGATGAGGAAAATGAGGATCAATGGTATTAACAGTTTCAAGGTTGGCTTGCTGGTGCAGAGCAAGAGTCAAATTAATGAAAACATGGTTTACTAATGTAGCTGTAGCATAATTTTATTACAACTAGAAACTCTACATTTTTGCTTATTTTCAAGAAGTATTTGTGGGGCATAGTTACTTGTTCCCCTTAATTATTTCTTTTCCTTAGTTGACATTTTCAGTACTGTGGTTATAAAATAATGATCAATTCTAGTGCCTATTTTGTTTCGTATTCCATTGTTGTATATATAAATTTGGATATCTGAAATAATTTCACTAAATTTGCAGTGAGAATCTGGACTGTGAGTTATCAAAATGAATCTGTACAAGTACAGAATAGAGAGAATCCATAAAATAAAATTCTGAAATTAATCGGTCCATTGGAGGGCTTTGTAATGATAAAAGCCAGTTTTTCATTATTTAAGCATTATTGTTGGCAGATGGACTACAGTGTGCTTCAAACAGGACTCACCCTAGTAGAGAATAAGATTAACCATTTATTGAAATAGTAAGGATTCCACTAGAGCAGAGTAAATGGAAATAAATCTCAGGAGAAACCAAATGGGTATTATATGGGCCAGTACCACAAGTTAATCCTACCCCTTTTCAATCCCCAAATGCAAATGACAAGTTGTTTTAAGGCAAAGTCTAATCTCTTTTGCATCTGTTCTCTAAAGCCTCCTGTTAGACAGATATTTCACTGCAGAACTGGCATCTAAACAGTTTCAGGAAAATGCAAATCTAGCACTAGAATTAAACCAAAGAATTCTGAAATTTGATCATCATTTCCTCCATTTTTGTATTTCTGATTTTAATTTCCTGAACTGAAGAAGGAGGATGGCACACTTCCCAATAGAGCCACACATTGTCATTAGTGAACACTGCTACATGTTCTTTGAACTACTTTTGCTCAGTAAAAGACTACTGGAAACTAGAGAGGGGGCAGATCCTAAGACACAGATGACCTGAATATCAGGTCCCTATCTTTGACTAACCACACACAGCAGAGTGCAGTCCCAAAGTAAAAAAAAAAAAAAAAAAAAAAAAAAAATATATATATATATATATATATATACATACATACATACACACACATACCCAAGATGAAGTAAGACAAGAGTAATGTTTAATACTTTATCACTGGATGGGATATTACTCCAAACTCCAATTTAGTTTCCTAAAAGGCTAGGCTCAGCATTTTGGAAACTTCTCTTTGCTTTGATAGAGATGTTTTTCAGGTAAAACCATATTTTTGTCAAAGGGACTTCTTTCTGTCTCTCTTAAGCTCATTCTCAATGTTGGCTCTTCACATCCTGACTGTGAGGAAGAGCTGGCCTAGGAAGATGAAAAATCAGTAGCGAGAAGCACAAAGAAGTGCAAGGAGCTGGGAGAGAGTTGCTAAGACTTGTCTCAAGTGTTAATTTCTTGCAAGATCCTGGGACTCAACTGATATGGAAGGAGAGCATTCAAAGATCTGGGAAGAAAATGTTTTCCTCTATAGGCTTGCTTATATGTATAGTAACATATGGTCAACAAAGTGCCTTTGACCCCTAACCATGACTACCCTGAGAGCAAGCAGAATCCTTGATCTCTCTCCCCTCAAGACTATTAGCATACAAGATGAAATCAGCAAGATAGGAATTAATGATTATCAAAATCCATGACATGCTTAGGTTTGCATAAAACCTTGTAGCACCAGCTCGGATTTTGGTGTGGGGACCTGTGGACCACTCTTTCCTACCTACTTATTTCTGGAATTAGAATCATAGGCTCACAGTATGTCAGGGTTGGAAGGGACCCTTGAAGGTAAGCTAATTTATGAAATGCTTGGATCCTTTTTACTCCACATTCTTGCAAGTTAGCTATGATTCCTCCTAGAATAGTTCTTGAAGAGTAAATGGCAACAAGAAACGTGGAAGGAAAACAATATTAACTGGTACTATGCTCTGTGCTGAATGTTGTACATTTAAAACTTAACATCATTTTTGAGAGTTATTACTGTATTCAATAAGAATCAACTTGCAACCAAAGCTGAACTCCTTGAAAGGTACAGCAGTCCTGCTAGGATGTCTGATCTTTCTGGACTCCAAATCTTAGCCTTTTTACACAGCAACTTTTACATTTTAATCCATGAAACACTAATTACTGGGCACATTTAAAGGCATTGTCAAAGAGAGTGATGAAACCCTTCGGTGAATGCTGAGGTCAACAATTTGAATACATTCTTTTAACTGCAGAAATTCACATTCTAACATGTAAGTGTCCTCTGTGTTTCTCCCAAGTGTGACAGAATATTTAACATTTATGGACTGTTTGTTTAATACTCACAATAGCCCTGTCATCAGGTAGCATAATCCCCATGCATTTTATACATGCACAAATAGCGGTTGATTAACTTGTCTATAGTCACCCTCCTCATAATGGTATAATTAGAGAATCAGGAATCTTAACTTTTATTTTTATTTATTTACTTTTAAAGATTTTATTTATTTATTTGACAGAGACCACAAGCAGGGGGTGTGGCAGGCGGAGGGAGAGGGAGGCAGAGGAAGAGGGAAGTGGAGGGAGAGGGACAGGGAGGGAGAGGAACAGTGAGAGGGAGAAGCAGACTCCCTTAGGAACAGGGAGCCTGATGTGGGGCTCAGTTCCAGAACCCTGGGATCATGACCTGAGCTGAAGGTAGACGCTTAACTGACTTAGCTACACAGGTGCCCCAGGAACCTGAACTTTGAGCCATGACCCTGTGCTAGTCCTCTCTAGGGCATTTTGTGTTTCTTTAACTTATTTACAACAAACATCTAGAGAAGCCACTATTCTTTACAAGAGTTTTAGTGCCCAGTATAATTCCAGAGAGAATCTTGAATGATAGGAAATCATTATTTAATCATTTGCTCACTATTTACTATTTTACCAAGTAGCTAACCATTTTGGATATATCGATAGTGATAGTTTCAGAAGATGACAAATGTATTTTTTTAAGATTTTATTTATTTATTTATTTGAGAAAGAGAGATCACAAGTAGACAGAGAGGCCGACAGGCGGTGCTGGGGGGTTGGGGGGAAGCAGGCAACCTCCTGAGCAGAGAGCCTGATGTGGGACTCAATTGCAGGACCCTGAGATCATGACCTGAGCCGAAGGCAGAGGTTTAACCCACTGAGCCCACCCAGGCACCCGAGAAGGTGACAAATATTGATGTGGTGAATTTTAAAAAGAGAATGCTTAATATAATGATTACCTCAAGAAACAAATGGCCTTCATGTGGCCTGTTCTTTCTCTTTTGACTAAGAACTTAAAATTTTAATAAGACTGGAAGGAAGTACTTTTGATTGATTTAACTGGAACTTTAAAAGATTATTTTTTACTAAAAAAGTGATACAAGTTGATTTTATTAAGTTAAAAATAAAATATTCCTACTTCTATCATCCAAAAACAGGTGGTTTCAAATCTATTTTTATTTAAAATATGATTGGTAAAAGATTACTATAGCAAAAATTATATATGTATATATATATATATATATATATATATACATATATATAAAATTCTATAGCAATTGTTACTGACTCCTACTAGATGTAAAGCACAATGGAATTTGCTTTCAGTAAATCTCTACAAAGTTGATACTTTTTCTTTGTTTTGCAGATGGGGTAGCAGGCCAAAGATTCCTTTGTTTTGTTTTTAAAAACAGTAAGGAGAACTTGTAATCAAGCTTAGATCTCTTTGGGAGAGTTCTTAAATTTGTCTACCTGAGGAAAATTGATGGCCCAAACTAAGTAATAACAGTGATTATAGACAGAAGTATAAATATTATATTTATTATATAACATTATATATGTGTGCATATATATATAATAGCATTTTAATAACTCTTAATGATCATTACTAGAACATTTTAAGTGAACTGGTAAATTGGAATGAGGGAGAGAAATGAATTTAACTTAATAGAGGATAGGGTAGGGGAAGTTCATGAGTAGATGGTGCTAAATTTAGTTCTAAGTACAGTATGTTTATAGTTTCTATAAAACTTACCGGTGGAGATTTTTGATGGTCAGTGGAAATATGAACCTAGATTTAGGAGATTGTTTGGTGAGAGTTCACCATATAGCAACCATAAGATCAGTTGCAGTTGCAAAAAGAGGAATGAGGAAAGAGGGATGAAGATGAGATTCTAACAAGAAAGAACTCATTAGATTTTACGCTTTCCTATGGAATTACTGACAGGTAATACAATTGATAGATGGTACACAATCAGGGAGTATTTTGTTACAGAATAACTCATGCTACATAAATATGTTCCATAATTTTTATTCATAAAAATATGCTGAGGAGAGAAAGTATATGGGATTTTTATCTTCACATCCAATAAACCTTCAGTAAAAGCATAAAAAGACAAAATCTCCATATCCTTCATTCCTTTTCAACAAAATATATGTAATCAAAGTAAAAACAGGTCTGGTTACATCAACCATGAAGAGTAAACAACTTTTTTTTTTAATTTCACACAAACACTGAAGTGAGATGAACCAAAAGGAAGAGGAACTCATCTTACAATATTTTTAGTGTTAAATGCAAATGATAAAATAATAGCGGAACCTTTGCTTGAGTCTCGCAACACAGTATGCCAGAGTGACTCTTAAAACTTAAGTCGGATTTTCACTCATCTTGAGTCTTTTAATGGCTCTTCTTGCTTTATCCAAAGTAAAAGCCACAGGCTTCACATCTATTTCTAAGGCCTTACCTGAGCACCTTCCCATTAGTTTGTTCACTGCCTTCCTCCCTTTCTTTCTCTCTTGCTAAGTATGTTCCAGCCACACGGGCAAGTGGACCACCCTTGAAAATGCCCAGCATGTTTCTGCCGTAGGGCTTCTCCTCTAGCTGTTCTCTCTGGCTGCAGTGTTATTCCTTGGGTATCTGCTTAGCTACCTCCCTCACACCTTCAAGACTTTGCTCAAATGGGTCCTCTTTAAGAAGTCAGAGCAAGCTCTTCCACACCACCCTATTTAATATGACCAACTTCTCCTTCCCATCTCTACCCAACCTTGACTCAACTTTTTTTCAGACTCTTTATGCTTTATAACACACTGTATATATTTTCTATTATACTTTCCAATATACTGTATATATACATTGTATACATAATGCTGTATGTTACAGTATTCCAACAAATCTAAAAATCAGCAGTTGAAGATGTACCATTATTTGAGGCACAACTGAAAAAGAAGAAAAGGGCCAATCAAACTGTGACATGCTACCAATTGTTAGATGGACCCTGATGTGATGTTAAAATGTGAAAATATTTCCATCAGACTTAATGAAATGCCATTTACTATGTTTTTTTTTTTCCCTCTGTCTTCCTATGCCAGGATGTAAATCTATAATAGTAAAGATCTTTGTATGTTTTTGTTCACTGATATACCCCAGGTGCTTAAAATAATGTTTGCCAAGTAATAGGTTCTCAGTAAATGTTTGTTAAATCAATTTATGTTTATCATTTAAAGAGAAGTCATCTTGGACTAAGTAAAAATTAAATCAGAGGAAGAATGGATGACATCCAGAGAGTATCGACTGGGAACAAAATAGCTCAAAGGTACTGCCTCCAGTATAAGAATCAGTTCCTGACTTTTGATGGTCATTTTGTATGCTTGGGGATGAATAAGTACATTTGCAGTTGTAGACAGGATCAACAGATCATGTTTATGCATTAGTTATCACTGCATACCAAGTTTCCTGAAAGCTTAGCAACTTCAACCACCACACATTTATTATCTCATAACTTCTGTGAGTGAGGAGTCTGGGCGCAGCTGAGCTGGTTCCTCTGTCTCAGCATCTCTCAAGTTGTATTCAAGGTAATGCCAGAGCTGTGGTCATCTCAATGCTTGACTGGAGAAGGATCTGCTTCCAAGTTCATGTGATTGTTGGCAGGTTCAGTGTCTCATCAGTCAGTGGACTGAGGGCCTCCGTTCCTTGCTGGCTATTGGTCAAAGGTTATCCTCAGTTTTTTGCCATGTGTGCCTCCCCAGTATGGCAGCTTGCTTCATCAAGGCACACAAAAAAAGTCAATAAAGGGAATTTCCTGCCAATACAGATGTCAGAGTCTTTTGTAATCTAATCACAGAAGTGACATATCATACCCTTTGTCATATTCTGTTGATTAAAAACCAGTAATTAGGTTCACCTAGGTGACTCAGTCAGTGAAGCATTCAACTTTTTGTTTTGACCCATCTTATGGGTCCTGAGACTAAGCCCCTCTTTGGGGGTGTGTGTGTGGTGGGGGGGGGTCTTTGCTCAGCAGGGAGTCAGCTTGAAGATTCTTTCCCTCTGCCCCTCCCTCCACTTGTACACACACACACTCTCTCTCTCTCTCTTTCTCTCTGAAATAAATAAATAAATCTTTAAAAAAGATAAAATAAGAGCCAGTCAACAGGTTCACCCAACATCCAAGAGGAAGGATATGGATAGCAAGAGGTAAGATCATTGGGGACCATCTTAGTAGTTGTCTACATTGTATGAAGGCATCATTGGAATGGCATGTGTGGGAAGAAGCATGTGTTTGCCTGTGGAGAATCTAACAAAGATGCTTCAGTAGACAAATCCCAGAGTTTATATCTTTTAAGGTTGTTAAGTGAGCCACCCCTCCCTCACTTCCTGTCCATAGTACAAACTTTCTTTTTTTCAGCTTTTTTTTTTTAAGATTTTATTTATTTATCTACTTGAGAAAGAGTGAGAGAGAGTGCAAGCAGGGGGAACAGCAGAGGGAGAAGGAGAAGCAGACACCTCTCTGACCATACCTGATTGGATAAGGGGTAGATACCTGACTCAAGCTAGACCAGTGAAATTCTACCCTATATTTTTTAAATTTTATTCTAACAGACTATAGTTCAATATTGCTTTTAGAAATGTAATAATCTTGGGAAGTATGACTTGATAATCTTCTGTCACATGGAATGAGAAGCCAGAAAAAAGATCTACAGAGAAGAAAGAACAAAGATATGAAGAGAATCACAGAGAAAGCTACAGTGTGTGATGGCTTGCCTATGCACATTTCCAGGCATTTCTATAAGTTTTCATGAGACCTTTCTATATTGTTGTAAGTTCTAGCTTTCTTTTTAACTAAAGCAAGCTCAAGTTGTCTTTGCAACTTGCAACCAGAGTTGTTAGTAAATTATCTCCTTATGAAGACCTTCAAGGTCCCTTTGTTACAGTGACTTGAGTATGGCATATTGTGGTGACATTTTTTAACAAAGACATAGGGAAAACTTGATGAGAGGGAAAGAAGGCCTTGAGCCTTCAGTCCAAATTACAGCACAATTTAAATTCTTGGCAAAGTGCTTATTATTTCACTACTCCAACCTTTATAAGATTTTGAAAGCGAGCATGTCAAGTAGGAATAGGTTTATAAGACCCCCTGTGGAACTAAAAAGGCAGGAGTCTGAATAATGAGAGTTGTCTCAAGGCACATCTAAAACATAATTGCTTCTGTGTAGTCATCTCTTATTTATGGCAATACACTGGTCTATTAAAAAACTTGAAATGAATGAAAAATACCAAACTGTAATACCAGGTTCTTAAATACTGGTTTAAACTAACAAAATAATACTAGGGTTGGATATAAACTTTATTTGTAACTGTGCTTTTGTGAAGATTTTTCAGTTTTTCTGCAGTGCAGAAAAAAAAAAACACAATGTTCTAGGAATCTGGAAATACTTAGACTATAAAAATGAGTAATAGAAGAAGTGTTGTCTGCATTGTCACTTCCTCCATTTGAATTGTTTAATCAGTCTGTAATCCTACTCTAAGTTACTGTTAGATACCAAGTCAACTTTCAAAGCAATCCTAAGCCAAGAGCTCAGTTAGGATGCTTTTTAATAAAGTGTCAGTAGTTTCTTTTCTCTCTTGCCTTGGTTTGCATCAGATTTATATGTGTAGCTCCTAGTTTATGGTCAATTTCACTAACATACAGTTGTTACCTGTCTCCATATGCAGTAATCTTCCAGGTCTATAGCCAGTGACTTCTCAGTAAATAACAGCTCAGAGAATCGAATTACATATCTATTGCTGACTCAGAGGAGACCGAATAAACAGTAAGATGACATGCCAGGCCAAAGCAAAATATTTAAAAAGGGAATAGAAGCCAAAAATGGAACACTTTTGGAGCTCGCTGAGTTATGTTATAGAGCTTTTCCCTTTGTTCATGTTCTTATTTAGGATTAAAAAAAGAATGTTGTCCTTATTTGGTGGAAAGGTTCTGCCAAACCAAGAGCAAAAGTTTCAGTCAACAGATCTCACACTTACAGTGTGTTCTTGAGCAAGTCACTTCAGGACAAAGGTTTCATAAGAAAAATCTCTGGGCTTAATTCACTGATGATTGACAAAATCACATTTGTGGGGGAAATCGGCCATCTGTGAGTGGCATTCGCTGGGACGCGTGGGTGTGAGTGGGTTGCTCGGGAGCCTCCTGGGCAAATTTCTGCCAAGCTGTCCTCAGAGGCTAAATAAAGATGAGAAACTGCTATGTAATTTTGAGATAAAGCCATTGCAAGGCCAGAAAATAATATTAGCTTCATCATAAATCAGAATTGTTATGGAACATGGCAATATCACTTTAATACAGTAATGTCTTGAAGCATATGAGGAAAGTCTATAAATTCACAATTTTCTCTCAACTTCCAGTGCTACCACCTTACTTTCTGGTAATTGCATCTGTCCATCACTACAGACATTCTAGTGGTTGTGCCTAACTACAGTCACTGGTATTTCTGGTTCATACTGCAAGGTTCTACCAGATTATTCAACATTTATGAGAACTGCTTCACAGTTCAAGGCCACAGTTTACTTCCAAAGAATGCTGGTGGCATCACACACAAGGCTTCTTCTTTGTGTCAAATCCCCCTTCTCCTCCCTATTCACTCCACCTTTCCTTTCTTCACTGTTCATTCCTCCTGTCCTTTTCCCCCCTAACCCCTCCATGTTCCCCTTCCTAACAGGTAAGCACTCCCTATTACCTTTTTGTATGTATTTATTAATTTTGGAGAGAGAGAGTGGGCTGGGGGCTGCTGAGGGAGAGAGATAATATTAAGAAGACTCCCTGCTGAGCATGGAGCCCCTTCATGCTCAATCTCAGAACCCTGAGATCATGACCTGAGCCAAAATCAAGAGTCAGACGCTTAACTGACTGAGCCACCCACGTGCCTCATACCTTTGTAAAATCTGAAAAAAATCTGAGTTCCAAAAGACTTAAGATATCTGGCTTGGAGGATTCTGAATGATAGATTTTGGACCTGTGCAGTATGTACTGCTATTGCCACTACCTCTAAAACTACCATTTTCTCTTTTCCGCTAGCATGTTACATTTTTATCTAAATATCTATCTCAAAAACTCTTTGTACTTTCTTTTCGGAAAAATTTTATATTTGAAAATTAGTGATATCTCTCCACAAACATAATGGGAAAACTACCCTTAATCCTACAATATTTTAACAAATTAAGAAATAAAAGACCAAAAACCTCTTCTGTCCCCACTATCCAGTGCTGGTCAGTTACTAGTAGATAATCATTATAAGAGTGTATCATTCTTTTTTCTCCATGTTTGCATAGATATATGCCAATGCATTTGTATACTCTAATACATAAATATATTCATGAAAATGAAAACCTACAGCTTTGCTATTTTCTTTGTTGATTTGCTTATCTATTATGATCTCTGTTTAGCTTAGCACCAACAGATCTACTGGATCCTTTTTAATGACTCCACAGCATTTCAATATTGCTGTTGCAACATAATTTATTTTATTGTTCTCCCACAGATGAATAAAATAAACTGGATAGACACCCTTGAGCATGGATCTCCAACTGATGAGGATAGATTTATAAAGGTGAAACTGCTTAGTCAGAGATACTTGAATTTTCAACATTAATTAAAAGTTAATTTAAATTACATTTCAAAAGATTGCATCAATTTGCATTTTCACAAATCCTATATTAGTGGGCCTACCACTTTGCCAGAACTTGATGTTATAAAACTTTTTATCACTTGCCAATCTGATAAATGGAAGATGTCTCATTCTTACAGATATTTGCATTTTTCTGATTATTACTCTGGCAGGCCATATTTTTCTGCTTCTACTTTTATTTTTCCTTCTCCTCCTTCTTGAATTTCTGGTTTCTTCAGGGAGCTCCCCTTTCATTTTTTTTTTTCTTATTAGTTTGCAGAAGCACACCATAAAGTACAAATATTAACCCTTTTCCATCTTTTGTAAAATAAAATTTCCATAGATTTTCCATTGCTTCTTAACATTCTTTGTACTTCATGCACTTTCATGTGATTGACAATCAAATCTCTCTATTTTTTCCCTGATATTTATGGCATCTGGGTATCCCTGTTTTTAGGAAGATCACATCTACTCACAAATTATTTTGTTGAAAAAAATTTTAGTTTTTTTTTTAAATTTAGATCTTAATTTCTTTGAAATTTAATTTTTATATGGTGCTAGGATTTAGTTTTCAAAGCAGCATAAAGTGTGAACAAATGTGCTGGAACAACTGGACATTCATAAGTGAACAAATGAATCTAGACATAGACCTGACACCCTTCATAAAAATTAGCTCCAAATGGATCACAGACCTAAATGTAAAATGTAAAACTATAAAACTCCTAGATGATAACATAGGAGAAACTCCAGAGGACTTTAGTTATGACAATGACTTCTTAGATAAACACATCAAGGCATGCATGATCCATGAAAAAAATAATTGATAAGCTGGACTTCATTAAAATTAAAAAGTTTTGCTCTGCAAAAGACAATGTCAAGAGAATGAGGAGACACCCATAGGTTAGGAAAAATTATTTGGAATACACAAATCTGATAAAAGACTGTTGTCCAAAATATACTGAGAACACTTAAAACTCAACAATAAGAAAACGAACAACCCAATTAAAAAATAGGCCAGAGACTCGAGCAGACACCTCACCAAAGAGTACATATATGGCAAATAACTATATGAAAAGATGCCCCACATCATATATCATCAGAGAAATACAAATTAAAACAGCAATGAGATACCACTACACAACTATTAGACTGGCCAAAATCCCAAACACTTATAACACCAAATGCTGGAGAGGATGTAAAGCAACAGGAACTCTTGTTGTTTGTGGGAATGCAAAATAGTACAGCCACTTTGGAAGACAGTTTGGCCAATTCTTACAACATTAAACATACCCTTACTAGACGACCCAGCAATAGCATTTTCTTGGCATTTACCCAAAGGAATTGAGAACTTATATCCACACAAAAACTTACACATGGATGTTTATCGGAGCTTTACTCAAAATTGCCAACACTTAGAAGCAACCAAGTTGTCCTTCAGTAGGTAAATGGGTAAATAAACTGTGGTACAACCAGACAATGGGCTATTATTCATGACTGACAAGAAATGATCTATTAAGTCAGGAAAAGACCTGGAGGAAACATAAATGTATACTAATAGGTGAAGGAAGTTGATCTGAAAAGATTACATGCTATATGATTCCGACTATGTGACATTCCAGAAAAGGCAAAGCTGTAGAGACTGTAGAAAGATCAGTGATTGCCAAAAGTTGGGGAAGGGATAAAGAGGCAAGTCACAAAGGATTTTTGGAGCAGGAGAATGCTCTGTATGATACCATAATGACAGGTACGTGTCTTTCACAGCTGTCCAAACCCACAGAATGTATGATACCCAAGATGAACCCTAATTTTAATTATGGACTTGGGTTGATTATGATGTGTCAGTATACATTCATCACTTGTAACAAATATTCCCCTCTCATTGGGGATGTCGATAATGGGGGAGGCTATGCATATATGGGGGCAGGCGATTATCTCTATCCCTGCCTCTTAATTTTGCTGTGAACTTAAAACAGGTCTTAAAAAAAAAAAAAAAAGTCCCCAGAAGAAGTATGCTTTGAAAGGGAGAAGTTTGGGCATTCATTCATTTACTCAGCATGTAAACATTACATGAATGCCTAATGTGTGTCAGACACAGAGAATGACATGCACAATGACACAATCTTTGCTGTAAAGCAGCTTACTGTCTAATGGGGTTTAGAAAATTAGTGCTCAAAACTGAAGTAGTATGATTCAACACACAAACCAAACTGATACAGTCCAATGAGTACTGTGTCTATCAAAGGCAAAAGAAATTACAAAATCATTCCTGAGATGCTGCTACAGCTCAAAGCATTCTGGGAACTCTTCTTTTGGAATTTCCTTCAGAACCTATTTTAGCATTTGAATGGAGTCTTTAAAATACCTAATTGACTGTTCCTTAGTTTAATTTGATATAAATTCTCCCTTCAGACTTGATGGTCTTACATGAACAAAAAGCATTATATCCAATTTAAAATGTCCAGATTTTGAAGAGATTGTTTAAAGATTAAGTTCATTTTTATGTTTAATGTTATTTACAAAGATTTAACATTCTGCACAAAGTACACATAACAAGGACAAATCAGCAAGTGTACAAAATGAAATCAATCATTTGATTTAAAATAGTAACAGACTGTGGCCACCTGCTGTTTGTGTTAAATATGAATCGTGTTCAGTAAGGCCATCATTTATGAAACTAGAGATAGGCCCTATTTTCTACTTCTAATCTGCAGAATAGGCATAAATGAATAAAAACACAACAGATTTAATGATTAAAAGAGTGGTTAAGTTCCAAACTCACTACATTAGCGAGTTCCTTATGAGTTGTTACTTTGTAGCCTAGTGTGATACAGGGACAGTCAATATAGATTAAACATGGATACGTATAGTTACCCTCCTTTTGACAGAGAGGGTACCTAGTGGGATGACACCAACTTGACTATATTCAAGGCAAAGTAAAGAAAATATGGAAGAGTAGGCCTAAACACATATTGAAAACTAAAAAATAGATTAAATATTATTTTAACTACATTACTTGGTCAAGCATGATGGGGTGATCACTGAGCCTAAGGTGCCAGAGAAATGATTGCTAAATTGTCTGTGGTCTATGAGGTCTTCCAAATATAAGTACAGTATTCTTGTAGTAAGCCTGAGTTATTATGCAAAGGTAAAATGATTCTGAATTAATTCCAAAGGCACCTGTGGATTTAGTGACAAGAGCACTGGACTTCAAGAATCTGTTCACCAAGAATACACTTGAGGTCCATAGGCAAGTGACTTAACGTGTCAGACACTCAGTTTCTTCACTATAAAATATATGATACCTAAACTTACAGCAGCATTTTAGTGGATAAAATAAGATAGTAAATGTCATTCATCCTACAAACTGGGTGGCTATCAGCAACATTAATTAAAATAAGGGAATATTTAGTTATGACCAAGACTATACTTTATAGTGATGCATAAGATATGACAAAGAGCACACTATGGAACTGAAGGGAAGGAGGTTAGAAAAAAAAAAATGGAGAAAAAAGAGACGCTAACATAAAACTATAATGAAAACTATAGACACTATACCTAACTTAAATGTAGACCTCAAATTTGGCTCTTTCTGGAACTCACATGCAAAGGGAGCCTTGTTAGTTACACAACACATTTGCCCAGGGGTAGTACTGAATATCTGTTCTTGTTACTAAGAGCTGGCAAAGATTTCTCCTGAGCTGCTTCAACACAGTACATTGTTCGAAGTAATGAACAGCATCCTCAATGGTACCTCCTTAAAATAGATACAGTGGCAACAGCTTCATAAACTGTTTCTAAATAGGTTTTGTGCATTATCCAAGGAGTAGTTCAGGAAACATACTTCTTTGGCTAGAAAGAAGAGGGCAAGGCTGGTAAGACTTGCTAATTTGCTGAAGGGTACTGAGAAATACATGGGCAAAAGAAGCAATTACAGTCTAGGTAACTAACTTAACACAGGGATATGTTTTAGAATGAAACATATGAAAGAATGAAGGGCTGCAAGAATGAAGAGCTTGTGACCTCATGTAAGCCCTCTTGAACACTGTTTCTCTCTCAAAGAAATTTTAAACAAAAAGAGCAGTGAGTATTGATTGTAATCCTCCGAAAACACGAATGTTTCTTGTTCTGCTCATTTAACATGTTTGAGCACTGACTATGAGCCAACTACCATGCTGGAACTATACAGCATAGGATTGTAGTTTTAAGATTCTATGTGTGTATATATATGCATATGTACATGTACACCCACATCTCTAACTCTGTATCTACATCTACATCTATACTTATGTCTATTTCTATATACTTCTCCACACACACACAGATACCCACAAACATCAGGTGTTTTTGTCTGCCATCATTGATTTGTTACAAAGAGTCAGTGAGAGTTCATTCTCATAAACCCTATGAAATAATCAATCTGAAAGCTGCATTATCATCCTTTTAAGAGCATGTAGACATCTTGACAATATTGTACATGCACAGAAGGCTATTATATCTGTGCAAAGAAGCAAGATGATTGTTTTGTCTTTTCCATGTATTATTATTAAAAGGTATCCCCACCATTCTAGAATAACAGTTCCTTTATTTAAGGTAAGTTATACATGAGGTATCCTAAGAAGTGATTTTCAAATTAGTGTGGCTTATCTCTTCAAATGACAATTAAAAAATCGAACCTCTTTGATGGGATTCCAATTAAACATATATTAGAGCACTTGGTATTACCTGCATGGCACTGACAATCTGTTAAGTTTGTTTTTATTATTTTTCTCTCAGTTCTTTATATTGGATATTTTCTGCTGCCACCTTCAACCGGTCAGTAAGTCATCCATTATATTTCTTATTTCAATGTTGTGTCTTTTAGTTCTCTGATTTTCATAAAAATTGCCAATTTTGGCTGATATTCTTCATTTGTTCTTTTTATTATGAGAATATTTCCTTGAACATACAGTGCTGCTAATTCCAACACCCAGATAATCCATAAGTTGTTTTTAATGACTATTTTTGCTTTAATTGTGCATCTTATTTTCCTATTTCATTCACATTACTACTGAAAATTTTTTAACTTACATTCTAAAAATTGAGGATGACATGCTATACAGACACTGGATTTTGTTATCTTTCTCTGAAGAGTGTTTATTTTGTTCTAGCAGGTAAATATCTTAAGATTCCAAACTGTGTCTCTCCTGTAGAGGATAGCAGGAGAAATTTCTACTCTGTCCTTTTAGTCTTTTAAGCTTTTCCCCATGATGCCGGGATTCTCTCTGTCTCCCCTAAGTATATTTCAGGTGTCAACGAAAGATTTTGCTGAAGTCTGTATGAAGAGTGTGGGTCTTTTTCTCCTGTACCTTATTCATTTTCAGCCTTTTCCTCTCACTTTCCATAAAGTAATGCAACACTGAATCCCATCCTCTGACACCTTGAAATGGTAGAGCTATGGGTCCTTGCTTTTGTTCTAGCTACCCCACACCACACATACTGATGTACACACAGACACACAGACACACACACCATATATATATATACATATATATATATATATAAAATAAATTTCAGAGTTTATAATTGTTATCTGTGAGAGAGTCAGCCCAGTGCCACATCTCTGTCATAGCAGAAACAGAAATATTCACTTTGATTGTGGCCTCTGTATATATGTATTTATTCTTTGCCTATTTGGCAATAAATTTTTTAAAGGCTTTTATTTATTTATTTATTTATTTATTTGAGAGAAAGCAAGCAAGAGAGAGAGCGAGAGAAAGGGGAAGGGGCAATGGGAGAGGGAGAAGCAGGGGGAGTGGCATAGGGAGGAGCAAGGGGAGAGGGAGATGGGGAAGCAGACTCCCCACTGAGCAAGGAGCCTGATGCAGGGCTTCATCTCAGGACCTTGGGATTATGATCTGAGCTGAAGGTAGATGCTTAACTGACTGAGCCACTGGCACCCTTTGGCAATACATTTTTTAAATACTTAGTTTTATATTGGCAGAAATTATATAATGTCCACAATACTCTGAAAACAAAAGTTGCTAAAATATTTTTATTTTGATAATAGGGTAAAACATTATTATGATGCACTCACCTAAGAAAAAAATAGTTTTTGTAAAACATTCCTATAACTAGATTTGAACTATGCTTTGGAGTATGCACCAAGATAAACTATTTGTGAAACAAATATTAAGATAGTTAAATGCAAAAACTTGGTTATGGAATTTTCCTGGATGTCACCTACTAATATTTTGACTTTGGACAATTTAATTACCCTCCATACCCCAATCCCTCATTTAAGAAACAGACTAATAGTGCCAACCTTGGAAACTTGTGAAAATAAAATGAGTAAATATATGGACACTGCATGATCTGTGCATGACACTTAGTAAGTATTATATAAGTTACAGATCAGGAAATCTCTAGGAAAACCTACAAAAATAGTTTTACTTTTATTTTTTTTTATTTTTTTATTTTTACTTTTAGAATAATTGTTGCTAGGTATTCATTCTAACTATAATAAATGAGCATGCTCATTTATTGGTGAATAAATAAATGTTTGGTGAATGTTCTAGCTGCTCCTATTTAGTAGTAATAAGACATCATTGCCTACTTACACTTTTCAAATTTTTTTTAGTTTATGTATATATGTCTGGATTATTTTAATGTGATAATTAAAGAGGAATTTTTTTAAAAAGAGAGAAAAAAACACACCCTGTTTCATCCTGTGAGAAATTTTTATTGCTCTGGAGATCTTTTCTATGTAGAAAACCTACCGAGAAAAATATTACTTATTGGAATCTACATGATCATTAATAACTAAGGATAATTTGTAATCAGTTATGCTTTGGGTCCTGTCAGACAGGTCCATGCCTGAAGAGTAAGCAGAGGTTAACATATATCAACATTCAGTAGGTTCCAGTATTTTAAATGGTCTCAAATCAGTTCTAGGTTAAAAAAAAAAAAAAAAAAAAAGCTTTTCTTGGTAGTTTATTTATATTTTTTTCTTGTATCAGTTGCATAAGGTTGGGAACTCTTATTGGAAAGCCATCAAGAATTTGCAAAATTGCCTTGGTTTAAATCTTAGGGTTGTGAGTCTATCAATATCAATGGCCTCTAGACTCTACCATTTTACTCACCAGATTCATGTTCTGTTACTATGACTCCAAATCTGTTTTTATTGCTTAATTTAACTGGCTGCACTCCCATCTTCCCATGAAAAGATTGTAGCTAAGTTTTTGCTTTTTCCCTTTTGAGAGATAGAGAAATTTATGATAATGTACCTTAAAATTCATAAAGCCTTAAGTAACTACTACTGATTTTTGTTTTAAATAGAATCACACTCAAATTTTTGCTTATGTTTTTGTTTTAAATGACAAACCTTTTCAAATAGGACTCTAGGAAAGTGAGACTGGTATTTTTAGTGACATTTGGGACTCAACTGAGGTATTACATATCTATCACTGAACTGCTGGAGAAACAGAGGAAAACTCTTCTTGAAAGCCAGATTTTTGGGGCATCTGGGTGGCTCAGTGGGTTAAAGCCTCTGCCTTCGGCTCAGGTCATGATCCCAGGGTTCTGGGATAGAGCCCCACATCAGGCTCTCTGCTCAGCAGGGAGCCTGCTTCCTTCCTCTCTCTCTGCCTGCTTCTCTGCCTACTTGTGATCTCTGTCTGTCATATAAACAAATAAAAATCTCAAAAAAAAAAAAGGAAAAAGAAAAAAAGAAATCCAGATTTTTAAAAAGGTGATAGGGACATGGGAGTTAATAGTATAAAACCCAGGTTTCTTACAAGCTTATAATGTTCAGTTCGTTCAAACTGTTCAAACTTCAGATCCTTAACTCTAGGGCCAGAATTGGTCACATTTCCATGGAGGAATCTTAATTGTTGTGGAAAGTGCTCTACTGGATATAAAATATGAGCTGATGGCTATCTTCTCCTTTTCCAACTCCTGCATTGTACAGAAAACTTCAACCCTCATTCCTTGAGACCCTATCTTGTTTACACGTAGAATCCCAATCACCTATTGTAAGCCTGTGTCCTTGAGAGGAGGCTGGGATAAAGACCAGTCTTCGATCTTCAAGGTGGTGGATCTAGATTAGGTCTCACAATCACAACGATGCCGCAGAAACCCTTTTCTCCTTTCCAGTGATGTTTTAGGAGTAGGAAAGTGAATAGAATGCAGTTCTGTCAGTGAAATGTAAAGAAAAATTTGTTGAGAGGCTTGGGTGGGGGGATACTTTACTTTTAAAAAGGGAGTAAAGGAAAATAGATATCTTTTTCTTCTGGTCTGGAAAAATTATTGTGTAAGGACCTGATACCTCAGATTGCCGCAGCCTTTTTGCAATAAAGGAACTAGCTATTGATTTCAAGATGGCAGAGCAGAGTAGGTCAAATGATGATATGTTGTCATCATTATATTAATGAACCCTGCAATTGCCTTACCTGTGGATTTCTTGTTATGTTTATGTTTGTATGTTTAACTATTTCTTGGGTCTTTTGTTATTTGAAGCCAACTGCATTCTAAATAATACAAAAATAACAGAGTAACTCCATGTCTTATACTTTCTGGAAGGAAACCGGAAATGCAGAGCCTAAAAAAAGCAAGATATTGGACAGTTTTTAAAAATTCTCACAAACTATTTACTTACGAAATTTTTGAATCTGGCATACTGAAACATTCATGGATCTGTAAAGCATTGATAATAAATATTAAGTGAAAGCACTTTATACCAGAAAGAAGGATAATTTTGAACAAAGAAGAAAAAGGGAGATTATCAAAACTTTTTAAAAGTTTTTCTTTAAAATTAGTGACAGCAAAATATTAGGGACAGTTTTTTTTTTTAATCCCCAAACTAGAGATATTTGGATCTTGCCAAGACATGTTTAATGTTAAAACCTGGATGTATCACTCTCTAAGAGTTTATCAGTGCATATGGGCTTTTTATGATCAATTATAGGGTTATGATCAATTTTAGGACTTTTTTAGTCTTATTTGAGGTTGGGGTCAGCATCAGTTAATCAGAGTTGTATGTAGTATTAGACAAGAGCTGTAACTCTACTGTCGTACTTCCTAATCTTGCTACAGTTCAGACATACCTCCTCAGTCATGATCCTATACCTGTTGCCCTGGTACCCTCAGTTACACAGATAGAAGTCATCCCTAGTAGAAAGTAAGCCACTGCTTCCACTGTGTTGTCAGGACATAAAGATCGTAACTTATTTTCCATAGCCAAATTATATAAAGAGTTCAGGGGCACCATCACAGAGAAACAGTATGGAGAGTATTGACATTATTAGGCAGCCCAAAGAGGCTCTTTCATAATTACAAAGCAGATTTTATGATAATAAATAATAATTGTAATGTAAATAACTTATACTAAATTTTATTTATTTGTTGATTACTTAGATTTGTCTATCTGAGGTTACTACTGTGTTCTGAACTGAGCATATCAGAGGTTGGAATCATGGTTTTACTTTCTAAATAAAATGTAGAAGAATTTAATAAGGAAGAAACTTCAGGTGTTCAATGAATTATTGATCAGACATTCACTGAGCAGTACTATGTGCCAGAAATGTACTAAGGATTTATAAAACTATCTCTTTTCCATTTGAGAACAAGGTAGACTACATTACTTTCTTTCATGACTAAATGTGTTTTAAATGCAGGAGAGCGTAACAAATCTTAAAGGTATTTGAGAGTAAGTCCTTTCTGACACTGCAGCTCCATTTGTGGTGCCTTCAGAATCTAGAAGGGGGGAAAGATTTCCATGTATACAGACTAACAGTCATAATGATTACATTGAATTTTTAAAGCGGTAGGCATCCATGGAAATTTATACCTCCCACTTACATTTAGGTATAAAAGCAAAATCTATTACTCAACAAATGAGTTTAACATTGTATTTCAGAAACTTAAAGCCAAGTTTTTATTTTAATGTAGCTTGTAGGAACCAAGTTAAGAGACATGTACAGTTAAAAATTGACAAGATCAAATCATTTAGTGCCCCTTTAATTCCAGATTAAACAAGGCCTGCCAGTCCAAGAACCAAAATCGATTTTATAACACCCATCAGAACAGGCTCATGATTGTTTCCGTACTTAGCAGCAGGAGGGGTATATATACAAGATAGATGTTCTTAAAGCTGACTTCACCCAGCTTAACAATGCCCAGAATTAATCAGCATTTCCAACAATTTCTGTATTTCTTATTCCCATTTTTAAATGTCCTTTGTCCCCCACATAATTCTTGTTACTCAAAGAAAGAACGCATCACGGTTGCATTGGAGAATTTTCTCTTCACAATAGTGCTGTTCATTTACTTGCCACCTTGTTCCATGAGGAGTTTCAAGGCAGCTTGGTATTACAAGTACGTTGCAGCCAAGTAATGGGGGCCGTGGGTGAAGTGACACAATCTGGGCTGCAGACATCCGAGCAAATGGGGTGGGAGTGTGTTGAGTGGTGGCAGAACAACAATGGGGATGGAACCGTGCCAACCCCTCCCTCTCTTGTTTTGAACCTCTACAGAGTGACAGGGCTGTCAAAGTCCAGGCACCGTTCACAGGTAGGAGGGAGGAGCATCCATGCAGCATTGTCAGTAAAACTGAGCTGTCATTTCAGGATGTGACTCCGACACCACATGCTCCTTTAGAGAATGAAAGCTTAGCTCTCACCTGTCGCTCAGGAAGAGTGATTTCTTCAAATTCCAACAGTCAGTAAGGTGTGATGTCAGTAACACAAACTCTTCTCTTTCCCTACCCTGCCTGGTTATGAGACAGCTGAGGAGGGATGTCTAAGAACAGACAAAAGTTGTGCAAAGTTGTGAATCACGAGTTTATCTCCAGGACCATTTTCCCATGTTCCTAATGCTGTGTTTCCCTTGCAAAGCCTCAGGAAGACTCATTTCCCACCCAGTCAAAATCGACCTTTGTCATTTTCCAATTCCCAAAGCCCTCCTGTTCTCCACAGAAGACTAGTTAACCTGTTAAGAAGATCGCTGGTGAATATTTACATTTATGGTTAATTAGTACTATAAGGGAAATTTAACTCCACAGTCTCATTTCACAAAGAAGGTGAATTGGTATGCACATGCCCTCATAATTACATGGAGAAGAAGACAATGGGATATTTTTATTGTAATTAGTATAACACATTTAATTAAGCAACAACATGTTGAAATGAAAGAAGGCAGGTAGTGAGATAGAGTTGTCATCAGGGAAGTTTGATAGAATGGCTACCCAGAGACAACGCTCTGATATATTTTCTGTGATTAATTTATGGCAATACAGAGTTTTCTCTCAGCTTGGAGAACTCGATGATGCAAGTGTCAAACAGTTAACTAAATTCAGGGCTTCTAGCTTACCCCTATCAGAATTACAAGTAGAAGGCTAAATGTCAATGTGCTAATTAATAAAAAAGAAACACAATCATCGAGTAGACTTGGTGGAGTCATTGATCATTTAGAGAGTATAAGTGAAATTAATAATAATTAGTAATTAATTAAAAATTATTAATAAAACATTATATCCCAGGCACTGATTACTATGCTTTATAAAAGTCATCTAATCTTCTCAACAATACTGTCAAGTAGATACTATTATTTCTCCCTGTCTTAGAAGTAAGGAAGCTGAAACACAGAGGGGTCAGGAAAATTGACTATGGCCATATAACTCATAGCTGGTGCAGTAGGGTTGTGAGCTGAGGTAATCTGGTGTTACCCACTATTCAGTAGTGCCTCACTAGATGGTCTAGTAAGCACAAAGTCAGGGCAAATGTTTAGATACCTGATTTACCTCTTCAGTGATTGGTAAAAGTAACCAACCAATCCTGACTGGTTCTTAATTGCGAAGGATTTTTTTGCCCCAGGGACATTTGACAACATCTGTTGGCATTTTAGGTTGTCACATGTGGAAGAGGATGTTTATACTAGTACTAATACATAGAGGCTTAGAATGTTATTAAATGCCATGCAATGCACAGGACATCCCCCCAAAACAAAGAATTAATGAGGCTAAAATGTTAACATTCCTGTGGCTCAGAGCCCTGGTATAAGGCAATGAGAGCTACATCTGCTTCTGCATGGGGATTTGTGTCCCATTAGAGCATACTTGAGGAACTCTTGGCCAAAGTGCCCTGTTTTTTGCACTTTATTTAAATGTGCACTGCAAACATACCTTCTGATTTGTGTTTTTCCATGTTTCAAAATGATTAATTCCCAATATAGTCAATAATTTAATCCCATGGGTCACATGGGTAGCTTGGTTGGTTAAGTGTCTGACTCTTGATCTCAGCTCAGGTCTTGATCTCAGAGTAGTGAATTCAACCCCTGCATTAGGCTCCATCCCATGTTGGGTGTGGAGCCTACATAAAATAAATAATAATAATAATAATAATAATAATTTAATCTCATTACATCTGATAAAACAATGGTGTAGCCCCCTCCATTCCCTTCCAAAGTTATTTGCAACTCTAACACTTAAACTACCAAAGTTAGCTACAAACACTGAATTCATCTACATGTATTGTGTGATTTAAGCCAGAGCTCTATTTTTTCATAAGCAAATATCACATTTTTTCATCAGGATAGAAAACAAAAGAATTCTAATGGCAACTGAAAAACATTCAATAACCTCAGATATTTCATACATATTATATATCATGCTGCCATTTTCACCTCCAGGTTACAAGTTTTTTATTGGCTTATGTTGACACCTATCCAGCTTTATATTATTGTTTGAGATACAAATGTATTTTTCTGCTTCAGTTGTTTGATATTGTAGCCATGCTCAGTTGTGATTGCATTATTAAATACTATTATTTTAAAATTGTGGCAAAAAAGTCCATGAGATAGCTTTTCACCAAATTTCTAAAATTTTATGGTCATGAGATTATGCCAAGTTCTCTCCAAAAAGACTGCAAGGTGTATATTTTCATGAAAAATACAGAAATATATTTTTAAAAGAATATAGAAATATATTGAGATTTCAGTATGCTAGTGCACATTATTAATCTCTAAAAGAGCCAGACTTATTTGACCATAGAATTATTTTACTCTTGGATCTATTAATACCCTTGCTAAGATACTATGATATCCATGACACAGCTTAAAAATCATTAAATTTTGGTAGTAAATGAAAAAAATCTTGGAACAGTCTTAGTACTGTCAGTATCATGTACAACACTCTTCCATCTTGAATAGGCTAGAAATTTTTTGAAACATTTGTAAACTAAAAAATATATATATATATATATATATATATCATGCAGAAAACATGTGAAACTCTAAAAAGTTTATTTTAAAGAGACGTTGAAACACATGTCATCAGGAATTTCTGAAAGTAGTATAGTGATAACCGATGAACTTAATATTTTGTTGACACCAGTTTCAAATTTGTGTTCATTGTATAAAATTTCCTATCAAATACTAAGTTCTACAAAAATATGTTTAAGCACATAAACTATAGAAATTATAGTATGTCTTTAAAAGCTGAAGGTATGTTCTTTTTTATCATCTGAGAAAAAAATTTCAAAGTTATTTGAGAAAGTGAAGAGGTGGTAGGCCAAAAAAAAATCTTTAAATATGGAGGTTAAAACAAAATTCTTCCCTTGGAGCTACAATTTCAGATGTATGGAGGATTACTTTAACTGTAAATCCCTCCCCTGTATAAGTTAACCACTGCATCCTGAATACAATACTCTTCATAGACATTGTTCAGATTACAAGAAGAAAAGGCAATCTGTAGACTCACCTCCAAAATATTCCTGTGAGCTGAAACTAGAGATGTGATTTCCGACCAATGAACAGACAGAAGAGGCAGAAAGAGGAGACAATGAGAGCAAATGTGGGTATCAAATTAAGCAAAAAGATAGCAAGGTGAGGAACTCACTTGAGACTCCACTGGGCTGGGATCTGCCTGGTAAGAAAAGTAGTCCCAGGCCAGCAATCAATAAGAGCAAATTCAAATCATCTTGGAGCATGTAGCTCCAATTTCAACTCTAGGGATTTCCATAGATAAAGAACCAAAAACTGTGAGCCAAAAAAAAAAAAAAAAAAAAAAGGAAGTTAGACACCATTTTTTTGTCTTTTGGTTTATCTCTAATAGTTACTATAGCAGAGATGTTACTTTACATCAAAATCTATTTTCCCTTTTCTCTTCTGCACATAGCTAGGCCAAAATTCCCAGCCTCTGTCACAGTTAATTATGACCGTGTAACTGAGTTGTAGCCTCTGTGATGTGACTGAAAGTAATGCATACAACCTCTAGGTCTGGCCCATGAATGTTCTCCATATATCCTTTTCCACGATCTCTCTTCCCTTTGGCAGCCAGTGGTTCCAATAACCAAGTGACTTTGAAAGCCATTAAATGCAGATGGCAGAGTTTCTAACTCAATTCTCTTGACAAATGACCATGTTAAAGTAGAGGTAGGGTGTTCTCACTGTACTTCTCAGCAGGAATCCCACATTGCCATAGGAATGTGACTTATGTGTGACTCACGCTTCCCTTGGGAATCTTCATTGTGTTTATCTCCTCCATATTCCACCATTATGAGTCTGGACCTGAGAACAGTAAATGTTGTAAAGAAATCTGAACATTAAAAAAAAAAGAAAAAAGAAAAAAAGACATCTGAACATTTGGCTAGATAGAACTTTGAATTTCCCCCCTTCAGGACAGCATTTATTTTCCTGGTTGGTTACAGGAGTTCTTTATATTTTAGGAATGGTGAAGTCTTAGATTTGCTAATAACATCTTTGATTTATAGAAGACAAGAAAGAAATGTTTGAAGACATTAATTGATGTGTTCAAGGTACAAGTAGCAAAATCATTACTAGGTGCTAGGTCTTCTGATGCCAGTTTTTGGTGTTTGTTTAAAATGCATCTTAATCATTGCCTTTCTTGAAATGAGGCATTTAGAAAGCCAATAAATAGATGTGAGAATAATTGTGCCTTGAGGATGCATTCCTCTTGAAATATTCTGAGAGTACTTCCTGTATACTGCCCCATAGGAAATAATTTTTTTTTGGCTTTTTCCTAAAGATCATGTGCTGATGTAATTCCTGGCACATAGTAGGTTCTCTGTAAATGTTGTAAATGAATGAATGAATGTACAGTATCTTATGGTTAGAGAGATATAAGACATCTCTACATTCAAGGAACACTCAATCTTGTGAAGGTAACAAATGAAAGATAGACAAAATAACACAAAATGGGGTAAATGTTATAAGGGAAATAAGCATAGAATTAATCTGATATCTAAAACAAGTTAGAAATAATTGACAAGCACTACCAAATCCCTTTTCTCAAATATATTAGCTAGGAACACTTCATCATATAATAATGACATTTTTCTTTAGTGAGAACTAATAATGGGATGAGAACCACTTTGGCTTTGGAGTTAGATATGCTTGGGCTTAGTGCAGCTTTACTAACTTCTATCCAAATAATCCTGAGTGAGGCAGCATCTGTGAATCTCAACTTCTCTGCCTTTTCATTTTATTAACAATGTCTACATCCTAGACCATTAGAAGGACCAAATGACAATATATGCAAAGTGTTCAACTCTTTGGAGGTGCTCTGGAGACCTTGGTTCTTTTCTATGCTCCTCAAATAAATTATCTTAAATGTTGCCCATATTAAAAATTACCTGACACTTTTGTCCCTGATTATACCTTTTTGAAAACTATTAATAGTTTATTATCTTAAGGAAATGGCCCAATTTCATTTTTATGCATGTGGCTGTCCAATTTTCCCAACACCATTTGTTGAAGAGGCTGTCTTTTTTCCATTGGACATTCTTTCCTTCTTTGTCGAAGATTAGTTAACCATAGACTTGAGGTTCTATTTCTGGGCTCTGTATTCTGTTCCCTTGATCTATGTGTCTGTTTTTGTGCCAGTACCAAACTGTCTTGATGATGACAGCTTTGTAATAGAGCTTGAAGTCTGGAATTGTGATGCCACCAACTTTGGCTTCCTTTTTCAATATTCCTTTGGCTATTCGAGGTCTTTTCTGGTTCCATATAAATTCTAGGATTATTTGTTCCATTTCTTTGAAAAAAAAATGGATGGGATTTTGATAGGGATTGCATTAAATGTGTAGATTGTTGTAGGTAGCATAGACATTTTCACAATATTTGTTCTTCCAATCCAGGAGCATGGAACATTTTTCCATTTCTTTGTGTCTTCCTCAATTTCTTTCATGAGTACTTTATAGTTTTCTGAGTATAGATTCTTTGCCTCTTTGGTTAGGTTTATTCCTAGGTATCTTACAGTTTTGGGTGCAATTGTAAATGGGATTGACTCCTTAATTTCTCTTTCTTCTGTCTTGTTGCTGGTGTAGAGAAATGCAACTGATTTCTGTGCATTGATTTTATATCCTGACACTTTGCTGAATTCCTGTACAAGTTCTAGCAGTTTTGGAGTGGGGTCTTTTGGGTTTTCCACATAAAATATCATATCATCTGCAAAGAGTGATAGTTTGACTTCTTCTTTGCCAATTTGGATGCCTTTAATTTCTTTTTGTTGTCTGATTGCTGAGGCTAGGACTTCTAGTACTATGTTGAATAGCAGTAGTGATAAGGGAAAACAGCACGGAGATTCCTCAGAAAGTTGAAAATAGAGCTACCCTATGATCCAGCAATTGCACTACTGGGTATTTACCCTAATGATACAAACGTAGTGATCTGAAGGGGCATGTGCACCCGAATGTTTATAGCAACAATGTCCACAATAGCCAAACTATGGAAAGAACCTAGATGTCCATCAACAGATGAATGGATAAAGAAGATGTGGTATATATATGTGTATATATATATATAATGGAATACTATGCAGCCATCAAAAGAAATGATATCTTGCCATTTGCGATGACATGGATGGAACTAGAATGTATTATGCTTAGTGAAATAAGTCAATCAAAGAAAGACAACTATATGATCTCCCTGATATGAGGAAGTGGAGATGCAACATGGGGAGTTTGGGAGGTAGGAAAAGAATAAATGAAACAAGGTGGGATCGGGAGGGAGACAAACCATGAGAGACTCTTAATCTCACAAAACAAACTGAGGGTTGCTAGGGGGAGGGGGGGAGGGAGAGAGTTGTGGGGTTATAGACATTGGGGAGGGTATGTGCTATGGTGAGTGCTGTGAAGCGTGTAGAGCTGGTGATTCACAGGCCTGTACCCCTGGGGCTAAAAATGTATTACATGTTTATAAAAAAATTAAAAAAATTTTAAAAAATAGTTTATTATTTTAATTTGGCTTTCCCTATTAGGAGAGGGAAAGCACAGTCAGCTGCTTATCTTTACCCTCAGACTGTGTACCTCTGTCTTACACAGGCCAATTTGGAGACAGAAATTATGTACTGGTTTTAAATTCTTCAAAAATACAGATGCAGGGTCCCTGGGTGGCTCAGTCATTAAGCAGCTGCCTTTGGCTCAGGTCATGATCCCAGGGTCCTGGACTCAAGCCCCGCATCGGGCTCCCTGCTTGGTGGGAAGCCTGCTTCTCCCTGTCCCACTCCCCCTGCTTGTGTTCCCTCTCTTGCTGCATCTCTCTCTGTCAAATAAATAAATAAATAATCTTAAAAAAAATACAGATGACATGTGGCTTTTTAAGTTCCCAAGATTATAGAAAGCACTAAATAATAATTCAAAATACTGAAATTCTGTTTAATAGAAGTTATAGAAGAGATGGCTTTAATAAAGATTATATAGTGTTATGTTGCCTGTTCTTAAATCATAACCTGATTTCCAGTTGGATGTTAGAGACATAATATTGATCTGGTATACTATGCAGAATAAGTAACAACTGGCCATTCACTGAAGCCTGTTTATTTTGAAATCTCAGGTGCCTCGTTAGCGCAGTAGGTAGCACGTCAGTCTCATATTTTGAAATCTCATGAACTTCCTGCTCTGGGAATGTGACAAGGACAACTCTTGGAGGCCAATGTTTACATTTCCCAAAAAGTAATTATTCTAACTTCACAAGGAATTAGTTCACCCACCCTGTTTGGCTCTGGATTGAGGTATCTTCTTATTTCTGTTCCTTTTCTAGAAAGCTTTGAACTACCATGATTTCTGTTTATCAATTATTTATAGTTCATATTGCCGTACTAAAAAGAGGTATATCAATAGCTTTACTTTCAGAAAGTATATTGAGTGTCCCCAGATAACTAGATTATTAATTTAATAGTAGAATAAATGAAGGTGATTTTTTAAAGCCATAAATCTTTACCTTAAACTAAACTGAACTTATCAAATATTCTATATTCAATGTTTTTTTGAGCATAAGAAATTTTAATTTTCAGTGCAAGAGGATTCCCCTTTCCTCTCATCCTCACCAATGTCTGTTGTTTCCTGTGTTATTAATATCAACCATTCTGACAGGAGTGAGGTAGTATCTGCTCATTGTTTTTATTTGTATTTCCCTGATGATGAGTGATGTTGAGCATCTTTTCATATGTCCGTTGGCCATCTGGATATCTTCTTTGGGAAAGTGTCTATTCATGTCTTCTGCCCATTTCTTAACTGCATTATTTGTTTTCTGGGTGTTGAGTTTGATAAGTTTTTTTATGGATTTTTAGATACTCTTTATCAGATATGACATTTGCAAATATCTGCTGCCATCCCATTGGTTATCTTTTAGTTTTGTGACTGTTTCCTTTGTTGTGCAGAAGCTTTTTTTCTTGACAAAGTCCCTATAGTTACTTTTTGCTTTTGTTTCTCTTGCATCCAGTGATGAGTCTAATAAGAAGTTGCTATGGCCGAGATCACAGAGGTTACTGCCTGTGTTCTCCTCTGAGAGTCTGATGGATTCTTGTCTCACATTAAGGTCTTTCAACCATCTTGAATTTGTTTTTGTGTATGGTATAAGAAAGTTGTCCAGTTTCTTTCTTCTACATGTGGCTGTCCGATTTTCCCAATACCATTTGTTAAAGAGACTGTCTTTTTACCATTGGATATTTTTTATTGATTGTTGAGGATTATTTGACCATATAGTTGTGGGTCCATTTCTGGGTTTTCTATTCTGTTCCATTGATCTATGTGTCTGTTTTTGTGCCAGTACCATACTATCTTGAGGATTACAACTTTGTAATACAGCTTGAAATCCAGAATCATGGTGCCTCTAGTTTTGCATTTCTTTTTCAGGATTGCTTTGGCTATTCAGGGTTTTTTTATGGTTCCATTTTGGTTCAATTTTAGGATTATTTGTTCTAGTTCTGTGAGAAATGGTGGTGGTATTTTGATAGGGCTTGCATTAAATGTGTAGATTGCTTTCAGTAGTATAGACATTTTAATGATGTTTGTTCTTCCAATCCGTGAACGTGGAATATTTTTTCATTTCTTTTTGTTGTCTTTGATTTCTTTCGTAAGTGTTCTATAGTTTTCAGAGTACAGATCTTTTACCTCTTTAGTTAGGTTTATTCTTAGATATCTTATTATTTTTGGTGCAATTGCAAATGGGAGCAATTCCTTCATTTCTTTTTCTGCTGCTTGTTGGTATATAGAAATACAACAGATTTCTGTATATGGACTTTATATCCTGCAACTTTGCTGAATTCATGTACTAGTTCTAGCAATTTTCTGGTGGAGTCATGTCATCTGCAAAAAGTGAAAGTTTGACATTTTTCTTGCCAATTTTGGTGCTTTTAAATTTCTTTCTATTGTCTGATTACTGAGGCTTAGACATCTAGTACTATGTTATATAATAATGGTAAGAGTGGATATCCTCGTCTTGTTCCTGACTGTAGAGAACAGTTTTTCCCCATTGAGGATGATATTAGCTGTGGGTCTTTCATATATGGCCTTTGTGATGTTGAAGTATGTGTCCTTTATCCCCACTTTGTTGAAGGTTTTTATTGAGAATGGATTCCATATTTTGTCAAATGCTTTTTTTGTTTATTTGTTTTTGCATCTATTGAGAAGATCATGTGATTCTTAGGCTTTCTTTTATTAATGTGGTATATCATGTGGATTGATGTGCAAATATTAAATCAGCCCTGCATCCTTAGGAATAAATACCAAACTGGTGCAGTCTCTCTGGAAAACAGTATAGAGTTTCCTCAAAAAATTAAAAATAGAACTACCTTATGACCCAGCAATTGCACTACTAGGTATTTACCCAAAGGATACAAAGATACTGATCTGAGTGGGTACGTGAACCTCAATGTTTATAGCAGCATTATCAACAATAATCTAATTATAGAAGGAGCCCAAGTGTCCGTTGACTGATGAATGTGTAAAGAAAATGTGGAGATATACATAATGGAATATTACTCAGCCAGCAAAAAGAATGAAATCTTCCCATTTGGAATGACATGGATGGAGCTAGAGAGTATTATGATAAGGAAGATATGTCAGTTAGAGAAAGACACATACCATATAATTTCACTTATATGTGGAATTTTAGGAACAAAAAGATGAACATAGGGGAAGAGAAAAAAAGAGAAAGGGGGAAGAAACCCATAAGAGACTCTTAACTAATGAGAAGAACCTGAAGGTTGCTGGAGGGGAAGTTGGCAGGGGATGGACTAGAAGGGTGATGGGCATTAAGGAGAGCACTTGTTTTGATAAGCACTAGGTGTTAAATGTAAGTGATGAATCACTAAATTCTATACCTGAATCAAACAAAAATTGTCACTGGGGAAAAAAATGAAAAAAACAAACTAGAATTTTGTATTCTGCATACCTTCATTAAGAGTCCTATTTCAAGGTTCAGTCAGATAAAATTTTCATATAGCCTAGATAACAAAAAGGATGTACAAAAAACTTTCAGAAAAACTAGGTAAATCGTATCTATCTATTTTTAATTACTTGGGAAATGTTAGATTTCTGGATTCCTAAGAGCCTTAGCCTCAACTTCCTCTCTCTTCTTTACTGACGTCTTTCTAGAAACAAATAAATGTTATGAAGGCCAAATCCATCCATGTTTTTCAGAGTTTTCTTTTTCTCATCATATTATTACCTTTTTTAGCCACGTGTAGCTGCTTATTAGCTCTTATCTATAAGGTCTGAGTTGTTAACTTCTTAGAGAAAGTACAGGACCTTCACTAAAGTCTTATCACCATGATTTTTTACTTTTGTCCACTCAGACTTAGTGCCTTCCTTCTGATATCTGGTGGCCTCAGCTTGGATTTATTCTTCCTTTTGCTTTCTGTTTCCTAACTCTCTCTCTGCAGTCTGATTTTCCTCCTTGCTTTCTCCTTTTCTGTTGGGTCCTCACATTATAGACTACAGGGATCTTCTGACTTTCTATATTCTTCTGCCCATAGTCTCTGTGTTTGCCTAAATTCTGAAACTTTCCTTTTGTTTTGATCATTGCACTTACAGGTACAGATCTGGCTATTTCTTCTCTGTGTTCCTTCTTGGATGCTTTTCTTCTCATTATTCACTTGTTCTTAAAAGTTACATTTTTAGAGAAATGTAAGCAAAAGATTTAATGGAAGAGAACAGAGTTGAAAGTAAGAATTTTAACAGAAAAATGAACTGTCTGATTTTGATAAATGAAACTGTTTAAGACTTTCGATGACAATGATGCCAGATGAAATTATTGTCATTTCTCCCCCAACTGGAAAGGCCAGATTCCTTATATAACCCATATCAGCAAAATATATAGTCAAGAAATATAAAAATTTATGGGGGGAAAATTAACAGTAGGAATTAGGCATCATAAATGAAAAGCTTTTAGAGTACAAATGTACTATTTGTATTTATTAAAAGGATAACTTATCAAATTAATATAATGTTGATGACCTTTTATGCATATCAGATGACAAAAACTGAAGATTACTTTCCATTTATCAGTTCTTGCTTTCTAGAAAATGTATCTGTTCTCCTAAAGTCTACATATGCTGTTCATTAAATTGGTCTCATATTAAGATGTTTTCTTATATGTGGGAAATTCTGTTACCTTTTTTTCTATACCTTTTGTTCAAACCTTCAGCGCTCATACTGACTCTGTTCTTCATCCATGGACATTTAAAGTGTTTTATTAATAGTCCAGTAATTCAGTATCAGGCAGTTTTATTTTTTCTTGTTGTGACTTTACCCTCCAATTCAACTTTAATACTATAGGGAACCACTTTAATTCTGTGATCACACCCTCAAGTAATATCCCTGATGTATGGATCAAGTTTCCTAACTTATTCCCCTTCTGCATGATTCTGGACTTTAATAAGCTGTTTGGAGACTATTATTTTCAAAATTTGGTCCTATCTTGCTTGATACCCCATAAGCCGCCTCTCTGCTGTCACATATTCCATTTGTCACTGCCTCCATGACTGCTTAGAAAGTCACTCATCAATTCCACCAAGATTCTACAACACCTTCCTTTCCATTGTTATCTCCTGCCATACTGCAACTCCCTTCCCAGCTATTGCTGAAGCACAGGTTAAGGCCTTCAGATCATCCTGTATTCAGCCTACAGGCATGAAAGAATACCAAGATCCACCCAAGGGGAAAAGGGGATTCAAAATTGGTCAGCATCTCAGTTTTGCAACATGCTCAGGATTCTGAGACAAAAAATGAACCTGACTTTCACTATATTTCAGTGATGTGGTATTGGGAATGAAAAAGAAAGAATGAATTCTAATTCTGTTTAAGTGGTTCATTTGACAGATCTTGGTGGTTGCTTCCATAAGAAGAAGGGAGAAGTTGAGGATGACTCAGGTTTCTGGTTTGGGGAACTGGGTGGATACTGGTTCATCATCTTTTATCTTAAATGTTGCAATGATGTCCTATTAGTCCTTGCCCTTTTCTACCCTTATATTATCTTTCTAACCCACGTGTTTTATTATGTCACATCCCTGCATTTCAAATCTCCATGACTTCATCTTAACTGCAGGATAAAGTCTAAATTTTTTGTAGCAGTTGACTTTCCTCACAATCCAGTTCTAAACTTAATGTTCTGTTGCACACACATCATCTTACTCTGACCAATCACATGCTGAGCATCTACCTCCAAACATGGCATTACCTCTGTCTGCAATGTTCTTGCCACTATCCCTGCCTAGAAAAGTCCTGATCAGCTTTCAAGGTCTCACTGAAGTATTCCCTGTTATGCAAAAGTGGAGTCTCCACTAGGCTAAAATATCACTAGGTGTAGATCTTCATTATTGGTCTTCTGCTGTTGTATCACAATTTGCTTACGTATCTCTACCATTAAAATACAATGCAGTTCATGTGATTAACTTCTAATTTTATTCTCAAAAGGAGATTGTAGACAGTTTCTAGCTCCACTAGTCATGTATTCCATTTTACTCATTATTTCAAATACATACTTAGTTGGCTGTTTCAAAATTTTCAAAATTAAGAAATGTGTAATTTAATATGCTTAGTGTAAAAATTTTTTAAATTACAGTATTATTTATTTTCCTTTTGTATTATATTTTGGATGTTGTTTACTAATGGACATAGGAAGAAGACACTGACTTGTGGGGGGAAGGAATATTCTCTGGACACTTCAAAAAAAGCCTCAATGAAGAAGGAGCACCTACCCTATTTCATGTGGCTGGATTCTAAGAAATAATAGGATTATTCTGTACCTAAAGGGTGTGGAATTAAAGAGAATTGAAGCAAAAATGCGTGTCCAACGTAGGCAAAGAGTCAAGAAGAGAAACGAAGAAGTTTGCAGCTGAGAGGAGAGAATTGAAGCAAGTGGCAAACAAGAGTTTGTTCAGGGAAACAAGTTTGTTCAAGGAAACATTCTCTGAAACTTCTTTCAGAGGAAACCCATTTTTTTTTAGAGTGCCTGTGACCCTGATCATGTATGGATGCAAATGGGCTGTAAGTGATCCTACATTTCATAACAGCTCAAGGATAACACTTTTCTGAATCTTCTTGTAGGCAGTAGGCTTTCATTTTAATTAAAGTGAGTTTAATATAACCAGGAAAAAGTAAATTTTGAGACCAGTCTTTAGAGAAGTATGTGTAATACTAAAGAGGAATGGAATAATCAAAGGCCTTGAGCCATCATGAATGGCAAAGTGTGCTGTGACCCTTAACTATGGTTTTCAGTAAATTTCACGTATGTATATTTATGTATGCAGAGAGAAAGAGAGACAGACACAGAGGGAAATTGATTTATTGCAAGGACTTGGCTCTTACAATTATGGGAGCTGTCAACTTTGGAAACTTTAGGGCAGGCCCACGGTTAAAGCTCTTGAGTAGAGGTTGAGGTAAACTTTTTTTCCTCTGGGAAATCTGGTTTTCCCTGTAAAGAATAGACTGTCAACTAATTGGATGAGGCCCATCCACATTGTTGAGGGTAATTTCCTTTACTTAAAGTCAACTGAAGGGTGCCTGGGTGGTGTAGTTGGTTAAGCAGCTGCCTTCAGCTCAGGTCATGATCTCAGAGTCCTAGGATCTAGCTCCGTGTCAGGCTCTTTGCTTAGCAGGGAGTCGGCTTTTCGTTTTCCTTCTGTGATATCTCTTGCTCTCGCTCTCTTTCAAATAAACAAAAATAAAATCTTTTAAAACATAAAGTCAGCTGATCATAGATGACTACCTCTACAGAATACCTTCATAGCAATATCTGTATTAATATTTGATTAAATAACTGAGTGCTATATAGCCTACCTATGTTGACATATAATACTATCAAAGCCCACCTCTTGTCAACTTAGCACTCATACATATATCCTTGAACCAATAAAATCTCTAAATAGACTAACAAAGTCCTGTTCTTGCCTAACATGATACAACTATCTTGTATACAACCAAAAACACACTTTTCTCCCCAGAAGAGAATGTAAAGTTCTTGGGTGCTTTCCTTCTTCTCAGTATCTTGTAATTGAGTGCTGTGATATAAAGTTAACTACTATTATTGCATCTTATGTTATATGATGAGGGGATAAGGGAGGCAAGGAAGGAGCCTAGTGTAGATGAATAGACACCAAGTAGGATCTCTGATCCATGTAAGTCTGATTTGACAATCCAATTTTTTGTGTGATCTCAAATACTAATCTTGATCTGAAGCCAAACATTATTTCTTTTCTCATTAATTTGGTAAGCAAATAAGACATAAGATTATTGTCAGGCTTTTCTTTCCAGAGTAATTTGCATACCATATGGCAAACGGGAAATTGCAGGCAATTAAAATGTGCTGCAGTAAATTGTAAGTTGGTCTCCGAATTTAAGCCCAACCTCATGAGACAGCAAAAAGAAATAGATAATGACAACTGAAGATACAACTGTGAACAAGGTAGATTTGGTCTTGTGAAGTCCTACCAAGAAATTGGGGATAAAGAGCTTGTCATAGCTTACTAGCCTAAGAGAAGGTATGGGAGTCTTGGAGGCTAATTTAAAACTTGTTGGTATTACAATCAGTGCTTTGTAAGTCTGACTTCCCTTGGTTGTACTTATTTTCCTTAGAGTTTATAGAGCTACTTAGAATATTCCAGAATTTTTCATATGTGTCAAATATAAGAGTTTATTCCTGCTTAGGCTGAAGACGTCTAGAGAGCATCGCACACTATTAGACTTGGGGTAATAGAGGCAACAATAATCATAGTATAAACATTGCATATGTCCAGAAATATAATGGAACTAAGTTATTGTATTAGTGAACATGTAGTGGAAAAATTGGGGTGAGATTTATTTCAGGAATGTTACCAGAAAGAGTGAGTTTAATATAACCAGGAAAAAGTAAATTTTGAGACCAGTCTTGAGAGAAGTATGTGTAATACTGAAGAGGAATGGAATAATCAAAGGCCTTGAGCCATCATGAACGTGATAAAAGACCACTTCATTGCCCATAAAATTTAATCCCCACTGTTAAAACATATTACAGCGAGATGCCATGATGTATTTTTCAATGTAGATCTGATCTTTATTTTTAATTAATAATACATGGCAGCAGTATCTGAGAGCTGATCTATTATTTATGTATCTCTTTAAAAAAGTCATTCATGCATTACATATTCAGACAGAAAATTCCTCCTATTTTATTTGAAGTTAGTTTTCAATAGAAAATACATTAAGATGTTATTATATATCCTGCAAAGGAAAATAAGTACAATGAAATTCACAATTCTCCCAGATATGTGCATGTCCTGCATACTGAGAGTTAACAGCAGTTAAATGGATCGGATTGACTTTTCACAGAAGATTTTTCTTAATGTTAAAGATTTTTATTTAAAGATAAGAGGCTGGTGGGCGCCTGGGTGGCTCAGTGGGTTAAGACTCTGGCTTTGGCTCAGGTCGTGATCTCAGAGTCCTGGGATCGAGTTCTGCATCGGGCTCTCTGCTCTGCAGGGAGCCTGCTTCCTCCTCTCTCTCTCTGCCTGCTTGTCTGCCTACTTGTGATCTCTGTCTGTCAAATAAATAAATAAAATTAAAAAAAAAATAAATAAAGATAAGAGGCTGGTCCACGTGTCAATTTAGAGCCATAAATAAGAATTAAATTAAGGAAGAATGAAGCATTTTAAAAAATGTATTTCCCTAACTTATTTGTGTACTTTCCAGTGAAAATTAATATGATTATCCAAGCACTGAGCTCTTATAAAAATATTTTAACAAGACATTATATAAAAATCTGATTCAAATTGTGTTCTAGCACTTAAAATGTAAAATGTAAAATGTAAAATATCTCACTCAGTTTTGTCAATACAAACCGTCTGCCAGGTTCTTTCAATGGCTTAGAACTATTAAACAACAATCATGTAACACTATTGTTAATTTCTTTCCTTATCAAGACTTCTCAGTAACATTAGAAAAAGTCAATTTGATTTGGAGCAGACGTAAAACTGAAAATTAAAGTAAAACAGTGTGGGAAGGATGCTAATAGAGAGAGAACTAAGCACATACTAATCTCTATATGCCTGAGACTACTTCATTCATTCAACATTTATTTAAGCCTTATACCGGCAAGATATGGTTCTAGGCACTCAGGATATATCTTTGAACCAAGCAACAGTTTGCCTGTCTCAGAGCTTTCATTCAGTCTCCACGTGGCAGTGAGTTTTAAGAACAGTAAGATCAACAACAAAAAATGAAGAAACCTTCAGTCCTAATATGGGTAGTAAAAAATGTTGAGTATTGTTTGTAATCAAGCTTATTAAACAGAACTTTTCAGAAAGTGTTATAATAAACATTTGCATTTCCCCTACAAAATCAGAGGAAGCATTATTTTGATTGAGATTTTTCCAGTGAGTTAGCTCTTTTTTAACACTGTCTTTACAACCCCAAGCATCAAATTCAAAATGGACACATTCATACAGTTATTCATCTTACAGATTCAGAATCTTACAGATTCACATCAAATATAAAAGCAATAATTTCCTTGATTATTTTAGGTCACAATGCAGCAGTTGGTAAATTGCTACTTGGAATGTTGCAGAAGCCCTAAATGACACTTAACAAAATACAAAAAAATTTTTTTTTAACAAATGCAGTACCTTATTTATTTATTTATTTTTCCATATGATCAGAGAGTGAATCAGCCCTCTGAAGTTTCATAAGGAAAAAAGTGTTCCTTTGAAAAATACCATTATGTTTAAAATTCGTGCCATTTCTTTCTTTGAACAGCTCTTAACCTCTAAATTATTCAATCAAAATAACATTCATCCTTAGTTACTAAAGTACTGTTTGCGCAAATCAGAAAATTTGGAAAATACTGAAAAGCTAGGAAGAGAAAACTCTGAATGACTTTCATAAGCACTGATAGAAGTTTTGATGTGTCTTTTTTTCTTGCCATGCTTTTTGTCACATATTATATATAACTTCATATCTTATCATGCAGCATATATAACTTTAAACATCTTTTAGCTTGCCTTTTTCCTTGGCCATCTTAAATACTTTCCTATGTCAATAAGTATTAATCTATTGTGACATTTAGGTTTTTCTGTAAGTTTAAAATCTTTGAAAGGTATTAAAATACTGCAGATAAATCTGTTTATTTTCTAAGAGTAATTATTGAAATTGGGAGTTGTGGACAAATGCTATGCTCATTTTAAAGGTTTCACTTGTGTGTGTGTGTGCGTGTATGTGAATGTGCATGTATATTTTACCAGAGACCATCTAGTGCTTTATCCCTAGGTCTATGACCATCCATTGTCTTTATAAACCTTTGTATCTTATGTCAAGATTTCTCCTTCTCACTCCATTTAGCATTATCTTGCCTTCCCTCTCATGCAGAAAACAGAAGACATTAGGAAAACTCCCTCAACTTCACTCCCTCATCTGCCAAGTTATTTATGTATTTGCTTATTACTTTTAATTTTCCTCCTTGTTCAGAAGCTTTTTTATTCCTTCCGTGGGTTATCTTCCCTTCTATTCTAAACTCTATCACCTTGTATTATATCTTAGGGTTTGTGCCAACATTTGTCGAAGAATTCATTCATTTTATCTACCTGATTATATTATTTGGCAAAAAAAGTGGTTTTCATTATATGTATTTATTGTCATATAAATATTGATAGAATCTCTAATAAATGCTTTTTTTAAATTCCTGAAATTGATCATTTGTGTTTCCTAATTTTTTCTTCATCAGTTATGCTAGGAATTTATCAATTTTGCTAACTTTTTGAAAGAGCTTATGTTTCTATTGGGAAGTTTTCCTTTTGTAATTTTGGTTTTTGCTTTAATTGATTTCTGTCCTTATGATTATTATTTCCTGTTTTATATATTCTTTGGATTTAAGTTGCTATTCTTGCTTCTTGAAATATGTGCTTGAATTATTGAATTTCAACCATTGTTAATTTCTTATATGTACATTTAAGGATATAAATTTTCCTCTAAGCAAGGCTTTAGCTATATTCCACAATTTCTGATATATCATATTTTCATTTTCTTTCAGTTTGAAATATTTTCTAATTACTTTTGTAATTCTTCTTTTACCTCTGTGTTTTTCTAAACATGTTGCTAGATTTCCAAACTATTTGGAAAGGGTGGTCTACTTCATTTTTAGCTTAACTCCACTAGTATTAGAGAAAATTCTCCAAACTTTGTAAATTCACTGATACTTTTCAAAATTCATTTCATACCCAGTTTGTGCTTTATTTTGGTAAATGGTCCATGCACATTTGAAAAGGCAGTATGTTCTGCAGTTATTTGGTTTATATTGGATTTCTGTAAATTAGGTCAAAATTATGTTTCTGTTAATTGTGTTTTTCAAAAATTGTGTGTTCTAAGATTTTGGTTTGCTTATTCTAGCCATAACAAGAGCATGTGCTCAAATATCTCATGTTTGTGGATTTGACTATGTCTTCCTTGTGTTGTACCCATTTTGCTTTTTATGTTTTGAAGCTAGAAAATTATATGCAAACAAATTTAGGATTGCTTTATCTGCTTGCTTAACTGATCCTAATATTATTATGAAATAGCCCTCATTATCTCTTATAATGCTTTTTTCTTTAAAGGCAAATTTGTTAGATATTAATACTATAGATTAAATACTTTTCTTTTTCTGGTGTTTGCATACATATATGCATCATTTATATATATATGATATATATATCATATAATATATAATATATGTATATGTAAATCATAATCACAATATATATATCATTTTATTGTCAATCCACCCGTGTCCTTAAATATGAGGTGAATCTGTTACAATTTTAAAATATCATGTTATTTTAGGGGCACCTGGGTGACTCAGTGTGTTAAAGCCTCTTCAGCTCAGGTCATGGTCCCGGGGTCCTGGGATCGAGCCCCACATTGGGCTCTCTGCTTAGCGGGGAGCCTGCTTCCTCCTTTCTGCCTGCCTCTCTGCCTACTTGTGATCTGTCTGTCAAATAAATAAGTAAAATCTTTAAAAAATCGTGTTATTTTAAAATTCAGTCTAATAATTTTTGTTTCATTGATGTATGGAATGTACATTTAAACACATTTAAAGCACAAACATTTGTATTAAATTTGAATCTTATTACTTATTTTCTTTGCATCCCATCTGTTTTTTTAATTAATTTTTTAAAATGTTCTATTTCTGGGTGCCTGGCTGGCTCAAGAGGAAAAGCATGCAACGCTTCATTCCAGGGTTGTGAATTTGAGCCTCACATTGAGTGCAATGATTACCAAAAAAATAAAATAAATACAAATATTCCATTTCCTTTCCTTATTTGGCTTACACTTATACACGTTACACAATTTTTGCTCTTTTATTAGTAAATGTTTTTAACCAGAGGTCAACAACTGTGCCGAAGTCCAGCCTGCCACCTGCTATTGTAAATAATATTTTACTGGAACAAGTCATGCCTATTCATTTACCCCTTAATAATAAATTCATTCATTCATTGTCTTTGACAACTTTCACATTACAAAAGCAGTTGAATAGTTATGACCAAGATTTTGTGATGCACAAAGATAATTACTATAAGGTCCTTTAGAGAAACTGCTTACTAACCTCTACTCTAGACTTGAACATGAACCCCAAATTGTATAGTCTGTCTTAAATTAGTATTACCATGCCATGGACAAGGCAAGGTTTTCACATCGTTTGAATACTATTTCTCTTCTTTTTTTTTTTCGTATATTATTTTTTTTTAAATATTTTATTTATTTATTTGACAGAGATCACAAGTAGGCAGAGAGGCAGGCAGAGAGAGAGGAGGAAGCAGGCTCCCTGCTGAGCAGAGACCCCCGATCCGGGGCTCGATCCTAGAATCCTGGATCATGACCTGAGCCGAAGGCAGAGGCTTTAACCCACTGAGCCACCCAGGCGCCCCTCTTATATTATTTTTATCATGTGCTTTATTTCTATATATATTTGGAAATTCAAAAGATGTTATAATTACTACCTAACATAAACACTCATTTAGATTTACATAAATAATTACACTTCTGGTTATCTCTTTTTACCTTCCTGCATTACTGTGGTTTAATCTAAAACAATTTTTCTTATCCCTAAAGAACTTCCTTTAGTATTTATCTTATTGTCAGTCTACTGGTGACAAATTCTTCCAGTTTGTTGGTTTATTTATTTATTTTGCCTGAATGTGTCTTTATTTTGAATGATATTTTCTGATTATTCTGAATTGACAAAAATTTCTATTAGCATTTAAAAGATACTTCATTATTTCTGGACTTCATTATTTTCTGCTGTATAATCTGTCATTGAAATACAATTGTCTCTTTGAAAGTGATGTGTCTTTTTCTTTGGCTGCTTTGTGTTTTGCTTCTAGCAATTTTCCTATGATGTTGCTCTCTGATTTTTCTCTTTGTTGTTCATGACTGACTTTACAAAAGTTCTTAAATTTGTGGTTTGATGTCTTTCATTTGTTTTGGAAAATTCTCAACCATCATTATCTCCTCAAATACTACACCTTATCTTTCCTCTCTTTGTCACTTCCTTGGACTCCAGTTATTTCCAGGAATTTTAATCATTGTGTCCTCTATTTTTTTCTGCCTGTTTTTTAGTCAATTTTCCTATATTCTTCCCATTTTCTAAGACCTTGACCTATAGTTAAATCTATTTATTTAATTATGAATTTCAGGTAATTTTCAAGTTTTAGGGTTGTATTTTTCAGCATTAAGATTTTTAGAAATTTTATTTTACAGATGTTCCATTATTCTGAGAAAATTTTCATTTCTCTTTTTAAACATATCAATTATGAGTACTTTAAGGTTCAAGTCTATAACTCAAAAAGCTAGATCAACCATGTGTGTCTTCCTATATTGTGTGTGTGTATGTGTGTGTGTGTGTGTGTGTGAGTGTATATGTGTGTGTGTTTCTTCCCTTAGTTTTGGACATTTGCACCTTCTTATTTCTTGACAAGACTGTTAGTGTTAATTGATTGCTGGACATTACTAATGAAAAATTTTGGAAGCTGTGGTTTATAATATCTTCCAATGGATGGAATATTTCTTTAGTAGGCGAACCGAGTAAGATCAGCCAACTTTGACTAGTTAAGGTTAGTGTATTTCCAATTTGCACTTAGTTAAAAGGAACAGCTTTTCTGGATTGTGAGTGGAAAGCCTGAGGTGTTTCCATTGGCTTTTTCTCTTTGGCAGGCCCTGAACCCTAATTTTTGTCTCCTCAGCACTTGAAGACCACAAGAATCCCTGCTTAATTTTTTGCCACTTAGCAGTCACTTTCTGCTTGGTTTCTGAACATAAAACTCTGTGCATTCACAAGTTAGGAATTTGCAAATGTATCTTGGGAAAATTGTGATCTGTCTGTTGGATCCATTTTTCTGTGACTTGTTTTTTTCTGAAAGTATAGCTATCAACCCTAGCACCCTTGCTAATCTTGAACTTTGAATTGCCCAGTGAGACTGCTGTAAGCTTTAACCTCCTTCCTGCTGTTCTACACCTACATTTTATGGTAAGAATCAGCAATTCCCAAAGAGGTTGTGTGGCATCTTATATAGTTTCCTGCTCTCCTTCATTTCCATTTTCCTGAGGATATGGTTCCTTATATTCAGTTTGTCTTGTTCTACAATGTCTTGAAGAAACAGCCTTTAAATATTTACTTAGATTTGCAATTGTAATTGGCTTTGGGAGGTGAAGTAAAGTGGGGGTTTGCTGAAACCAGCTCCTGCAATACAGCCAGATATTCCTACTTCAGTGATTTTTACTTTAAACTTCATCACACCTGCTTTCTAGAGGTTTATTTTATTGTTCTTTTTTTTTTTACTCATTAACTTGAAAGCTTTCTTTATCTGCTTACATGCTTTCTTATGTATTTTTCTTTAATTCTATATATTTTCTTCTGAACTTCACTTTAGCTGTATATCACACAGTTTCTTGTTTTTGCTTTGTATACAATTCCCCTTCCCTAACCCACCATCCTGAATGCTTTGAAATTTCCCTTTGGATTTCAAATTAAACCAAAAGCATTTAAGAAAGAATGGTATTCTATAAATATAAAATTTCTAGATGCTAAAGCTTTTTTTCCTGGTTTTGTTCCTGTTTCCAACTTTATGGCATCCTAGATAATGAATACATTATTTATATTTTTGGAATTTGCTGAGGCTTTTCTCAGTTTAAGATATGAATTTAATGAATGTTTTCATGGTGCTTGAAAACAAAATATATTCTGTCATTATTTACTCGCTTTACTGGTTTTGGACTCTGTTCTTCTTTTTCTAGCTCTTTTAGGTATAAGGTTAGATTGTTTATTTGAGATTTTTCTTGTTTCTTGTGATAGACTTGTATTGCTATAATCTCTTCTAAAACAGCTTTTGCTGATGCACCATTGTGTTTTCATTTTCACTTGTCTCTATTTTTTTTTTTTAATTTTCCCTTTGGTTTCTTGGTTGACACATTCATTACTTTTAGCATGTTATTTGGCCTTTATATATTTGTGTTCTTTCCTAATTTTTTCTTGTGATTGATTTGTAAGTTCATTCTAGTGTGGTCTAAAAAGACGCATGATATGATTTCAGTCTTTTTAAATTTATTGAGACTTGTTTTGTGGCCTAATATGTGATCTGTTCTGACAAATGTTTCACATGCACTTGAAAAGAATGTATATTCTGTTGTTTGGAGATGGAATGTTCTGTATATATCTGTAAGGTCCATCTGGTTCAATGTGTCATTCAAAGCCACTATTTTCTTATTGATTTTCTGTCTGAATGATCTATTAATTGATGTAAGCAGGATTTTAAAGTCTCTTACTATTATTGTATTACTGCCAACTTCTTTTATGTATATTAATTGTTGCTTTATGTATTTAGGTGCTTCCATATAGGGTGCATAGATATTTTCAATTGTTATATCCTCTTGTTGGATTTTTCCCTTTATTATTATGTAGTGTCCTTTGTCTCTTTTAAGAGCCTTTGTTTTAAAGTCAATTTTGTCCAAAATAAGAATTGTTACCCACACTTTGTTTTAACTTCCATTTCATGGTAAATAGATTTTCATCCCTTCAACTTTAAGCAAGACCCATCTGTATGCTGCCTACAAGAGACTTTACTTCAGACCAACATTTTACTTAAAATAAATAGGCCATTTACCTAGGTTGAAATTTTAGAGAGATTTGAGCTTAAGTTTCTTATTATTTTATGCTATGTCTTCTATTCATGTAACTTTGCTTTTTAAAAATCTTTTACTCTGTAGTCAGTTTGCATTGTTTCCTCTGAAAATTGGAAGATTTTTTAGCATATCTATAAATTTATGCATTACTTTTATACTCTATTTAGATTACATTACCTCTGTATTATTAACAAAGATAAAATTTTCATTCCTCCTTTCTCAACCCTTTCCCAATCTAACAAATTGAGTTTACTATATTATTTTTGGTTTGGTTAACTTTGGGCTATTATACATACATTTTTAAAAAATCAACATTAAGTGATATTATTTGACTTCTGGATACTATAAATCAGGGAATATTTGCAAGTGCATGAGCACACACACACACACACGCACATGCACATGCACACACATACTTCTACCATGTAATGTCATTGTTACCCTATTTCTGGTTTGCAGTCATCATGTACATATATGCTGATAGCAAGCACATGCTACTCTTTGCCTAAGGACTTTTTCTGATCTGTTGGCAAAGCTATTTGCCAACGTACTGAAGAATTAATATTTCTTAATTAATGCTGAAAAAAGTTGGTGGGTAATCGCACCAGTTCCCCTAGTCCTTGATTGGGAAAACTCCAATACTTGTTCTGCACTTTATTCCAAAGCAGCTCAATAGGATCAAACCCCCATTGCCCATTACTTAATGATAGACCTTTAATAACAACTTCCCTCTGTTTGACTTCCTCATTTTCTATTGGTGCTTACTGTGATCACCTCTTTTTTAAAAATTGTTTGCACTCTATGGTCAGTTAATCTTCGACAAAACAGGAAAAATATACAGTGGAAAAAAGACAGTCTCTTCAATAAATGGTGCTGGGAAAACTGGACAGCTATATGCAGAAGAATGAAACTCGACCATTCTCTTACACCGTACACAAAAATAAATTCAAAATGGATAAAAGACCTCAGTGTGAGACAGGAATCCATCAGAATCCTAGAGGAGAACATAGGCAGTAACCTCTTCGATATCAGCCACAGCAACTTCTTTCAAGATATGTCTCCAAAGGCAAAGGAAACAAAAGCCAAAATAAACTTTTGGGACTTCATCAAAATCAAAAGCTTCTGCACAGCAAAGGAAACAGTCAAGAAAACAAAGAGGCAACCCACGGAATGGGAGAAGATATTTACAAATGACAGTACAGACAAAAGATTGATATCCAGGATCTATAAAGAACTCCTCAAACTCAACACACACAAAACAGACAATCATATCAAAAAATGGGCAGAGGATATGAACAGACACTTCTCCAATGAAGACATACAAATGGCTATCAGACACATGAAAAAATGTTCATCATCACTAGCCATCAGGGAGATTCAAATTAAAACCACATTGAGATACCACCTTACACCAGTGAGAATGGCCAAACAAGAAACAACGTGTGTTAGAGGGGATGTGGAAAAAGGGGAACCCTCTTACACTGTTGGTGGGAATGCAAGTTGGTGCAGCCTCTTTGGAGAACAGTGTGGAGATTCCTCAAGAAATTAAAAATAGAGCTTCCCTATGACCCTGCAACTGCACTACTGGGTATTTACCCCAAAGATATAGATGTAGTGAAAAGAAGGGCCATCTGTACCCCAATGTTTATAGCAGCAATGGCCACGGTCACCAAACTGTGGAAAGAACCAAGATGCCCTTCAACGGACAAATCGATAAGGAAGATGTGGTCCATATACACTATGGAGTATTATGCCTCCATCAGAAAGGATGAATACCCAACTTGTGTAGCAACATGGACGGGACTGGAAGAGATTATGCTGAGTGAAATAAGTCAAGCAGAGAGAATCAATTATCATCTGGTTTCACTTATTTGTGGAGCATAACAAATAGCATGGAGGACATGGGGAGTTAGGAGAAGGGAGTTGGGGGAAATTGGAAGGGGAGGTGAACAATGAGAGACTATGGACTCTGAAAAACAATCTGAAGGGTTTGAAGAGGTGGGGGGGTGGGAGGTTGGGGGAACCAGGTGGTAGGTATTAGAGAGGGCACGGATTGCATGGAGCACTGGTTGTGGTACAAAAATAATGAATACTGTTTTGCTGAAAATAAATTTAAAAAATGATTAAAAAAAATTGTTTGCACTCAAACCTTTATCTCAGAGTCTGCTTCTTGGGGAACACAATTTAAGATATACTTCTATCGCCCTTTATCTCTAAACTTCCATAGTTACATCATTTCTTTTCCCTATGGTAAATAGAATCAGTGCTTATTGCTTTAATATTTCAGTCTATTTCTTATCTGGCTAAAGTTCAATCCACAGTTAGTTTTTTCAAGAAGGTTTCAATGGACTGATATTCCCAGAGTTTTTTATTTTGAAAAAGTATTTATTTGTTACATTGATATTAAAGAACAGTTTGACAGTGTATGACATCCTTAGGTCAAAATTAAATGTATAGCACCACTGTCCTCTTGTGTTTAATGTTATTAAAGAATATTACATGTATTAATCCCCTTTTACATGTATTAATGCTTAAGGGAATAACTCATCCTTGAAGTTTAGAAACTGTTACATTATATCTAGTTTTCATTATTCTCAGATATGTTATGCTATTTCAACGTTTAGCTGCAATATTTCAATATTTTACAATTCTCTTGTATTGAATTTTAAAATATTTATTTGTTCATTTACTTCAATTTCCTTCTTTTGGGATTACAATTATGCCTATATTGAGAATTTTTCTTCTGGCTTCCCTAGCTGAACATTTCCTTACATATTTTTTTAAGTGATACCTGTACCCAGTGGGGCTTGAATTCACAACCCTGAAATCAAGAGTCACACTTGCTCTACTGAATGAGATAGGAAGATGCCCTTCCTTCCATATTTTAACTCCTCATTTCTATTTTATTCAGCTTATTTCTTTATGCCCCTTATATATTTTTAGCAGTTTCCAGTTTTTTGGTATTGATTCCAATTTTTTATTTCAGTTATGATTAGGTTTTATTCCTTCTACTTTTTTTTTAGCATAAATAACCTATGTTTTATCTTTTCCTTATATCTGAATATCTCTTTTCTGAGATCTTGTGTTCATTCTTTATATTCTTAATATATAGGGGAAATAGTGACATTAACATTCTAGAATATTAATGATAAAGTATTTGGTTTCAAAATTCATCTTTCCATGGCAATATTTTTCTGAGGTTTTATCATCTGACTTGCTTTATATTCCTTTCTTCCTTTTTTAGTCATAATATTTTTGTATGTATGCATCTTTATTCTTGCTCATATATTTGAAAAATTTTGCTTAGGAAGGGACCTGTGATTTGATCCAGATTAACAACTACTTTACATGTGATACAGAATTAACCTTTTTTACTTCCAATCCAGTAGGTAGGAGATATTTAGGCAGATCTTTTTGTAATGAAATGTCTTCATCCCCCTTCTATTTACCATGAGGACAGATTTTTTTCTTCTTAATAAAAGAGGAAAAAATTACTTAGAGAAAAGTAATTCTGTTCTCTAAGTAATTCTTCATTTGGCTCTATATCCTCTGCTTTTGAACCATATTCATGTGAGGAAATTTTTTTTTTGGGGGGGGCCAACATTTTCTTCTCTGTCCAACAATTGCAAACAAGAGTAATTTGTATTCAGTGTACACTTTACTTTAAAAATAATATCTGCTGGATTCTTGGTGACCAACTGCCATAAATATCCTCTCTGTACTTTTATTTTTCCCTTCACAACATCTACCAGTTTGTGGTTTGAGGTTTTGTTGACTTATACTTTATCTGAATCTGGATTTTGCCTGTTTCTTGCTTTTGTTCTTTCTTTCTTTCTTTCTTTCTTTCTTTCTTTCTTTCTTTCTTTTTTAATGCATTGGTTGATGTCCACATGGAAAAGGGGGAACTGCTAACTTCTCACCATCACCTTCAAATTGATTGTCTGATCTACATTCTGATCTGAGATTTTAAGAGCATACAGGAAGCATAGAAAACTTGTGGTCCAAGTATTTTATTTTGCAGAAGGTGAAATTCAGGCTACAGTAAAATGATATTCCCAAAGCCAATACCAAAGCTATTATAAATAACAAAATAAAAATCAATGCCAGATCTCCTGACTCTCAATCTAATCCCATTTCAGTCATGTGAACTATTCCACTTCAGAAATTCTAGTGAAATATGTCTCAAAGCAAGTGACATGTTAGGAAGTTAGGAAAATATTAGTAAACATAAGAAATGTGGACAAATTTTCTCAATAATCAAGAGATAATTTTCAACCAACATTTCTACTATAATAAAAAAAAAGATATAGGTCCAAAGTAAATACTACTTTAATTTTAGTGATTAATTATGTGATGATCTCAGCTTATGGTGGGATTATGTTGCTATTGAACACTATGGTGGCTAGTAGACCAGGAATGTCTGATTCAGTCTTTCTCAAGAGTTATCTGAAGTAAGTAAAAGCCATGTACACTTAGTGCTCTTTGGGACTTTGCTGGAGATACCCATGAATTTATTCTGGACATGTGGACTGCCCTGTGACTTAGAATAAAACAGTTTCTCTCCCTAATGCCAAATTTTAATGTATTAATTCAGAAGTATACATTGTTTTTTTTTTTTTAAGATTTTATTTATTTATTTGACAGAGAGAGATCACAAGTAGATAGAGAGGCAGGCAGAGAGAGAGGGAAGCAGACTCCTTGCTGAGCAGAGAGCCCAATGCGGGACTCAATCCCAGGACCCTGAGATCATGACCCGAGCCAAAGGCAGCGGCTTAATCCACTGAGCCACCCAGGCGCCCCAGAAGTATACATTGTTTTAAGCAATGTATATTTTAAGCACTGGATGGCTAGTGATGAAAAAAAAAAAAACAGACAATATCTCTGCCTTCATAGAGCTGACATTTGTTCTGGGACACAGACAATAATCAGATTCATAGGTACATAATAGATGATAGATAATTGAATATGGCCATAAAAAATGAAAGGATGAAGTAAGTGAATGTAGTTCCCTCATTTCCTTCCTGTTATTCATGCCCATGTTTAAAGAGCTCTGGAGGCTGGAGGGAAATAGTTTTAAGGATTGTAAAACTGCAGACTCACCATCTACATATTATTTCAGGTTAGAGATGGGCAGTATTTCAGCACACGGGGTCTACCTTATTAACATAACATGGACTTCATAGGCCCTATGCTTACATAGGGCATATTTTTTGAATTTTATTTCATAATGTATTCCTGTGCTATTTGGTCTGAGTAAAGTGCCAAAAAAAATAAGCCTGCTCATGAGCTACTAAAAGAGTAATGGAGATGGGAACAACATTAGGTATAATGGAAAAAAGAACCTTCTGTAGTGACATTTAAGTTGAAATATAACTAATGAGAAAATGAAGGCCTACAAAGACCCCATGGTAGGTCATAGGAAAAGCAACAGGCTTCACATGTTTGAAACTCAGAAAGGAGGATAATGTAGCAGGAATATTAAGTGGAAGACAAAGTCTTCAAAGATAAGATTTGGGTAATGGGCAAAATTCAAATCATAGAGGGCCTTGAAGGCAAAAAAGGGCTATGGACTTTACTCTCACTATAATTGGAAGCTAGTAGTGTTGGTTTAGCTTGGGGTTTTGGTTTTTAGGCCCCACAGCAGATTCTAAGGCCACAGAAATGAAAATACTGCTATAGTCTCTGTTTTCAATATATTAAAACATCAACAGCTTTGGTTTATAGTATGAACTTTCATTTCTTATTGCTTCTACCTGAAATCAAATGGTTTTAACTTTTCTGTGACTGTATATACCTATGTTATTTAAATTATTGGACTATGTAAATGAATTATTTCTTATTCTCTGTTTCCATTTTATTGGTATCTACAATCATATTTACTCTATTCAGTTTAACTTCTCCTCTTTTGTCCTATTTGCATCACCAGTATAATTTTACATCATCTTTTTAAGGGAGTTTTTACCCAGAACATTGAATAAATGATGGCTCTGAACTTCTCATATATGGCAGGTTTCCCATTTTATAGTTCAGAATCCTGCATGCCTATGCTGTACTTTAAATTAGACTGTGAATAAGGTACCATGCTTAAATGACTCCTATCTGTCAATAACCAATTGTGTTATTTTCTGTGCCTATATTATCCACATATCTTTATTAAAGTTTTTAGTTTATCTATTGCCACATGAACAAACTATCCCAATCTTAGTGGTTTGAAATGTGTTACTTCCCATTATTCTCCAATCTGAGCTGGGCTCAGCTGGGTGGTTCTTCTGTTCCATGTGCTGACTGCTGATGCTTGAATATCCAAAATGTCTTCTTTACTCACATTTCACTCCTCAGCTGGGAGAGTGTTTGTAAAAACTAGTGACTGGCTGGATATCTCACTTTATCCACATGACATATGCATCAGGATAGCTGGATATCTCTAAGTACTGGCTCTGGGTTCCAAGAGAAAGCATTAAAATACCAGCTCCAGGGCACCTGGGTGGCTCAGTGAATTAAAGCCTCTGCCTTCGGCTCAGGTCATGATCCCAAGGTCCTGGGATCGAGTCCCACATCGGGCTCTCTGCTCAGCGGGGAGCCTGCTTCCTCCTCTCCCTCTGCCTGCCTCTCTGCCTCCTTGTAATCTCTGACAAATAATCTCTGTCTGTCAAATAAAATCTTTAAAGAAAAAAAAATACCAGTTCCAATGTGCTAACCTTATTAAACCTCTGCTTGTATTTAGCTTGTTAGTGTTCCATTGGTCAAAATCAAATGGTCAGTCTCTGAATCATTGTGGAAAGGAACTACACAAGCGCATGAATACCAGGACTGGTGCATTAGTGGGTCACCAAAATAATACTTACTGTTTTCAAGAGGAAGTCCTATTTAGCTTCTGATGATCACATGTTTAAATCAGGGTTAGTCTACACTGCATGTGAATTCAATAAAACACCTAAGAATTTCTCCAGCATGTAATCCATGACTACTTGGCTACAATAAATGGCTGTGATTTGGGCAAAGACCAGGAAAATCATTACCATGAACACTTGATAATGGTAATGCAAGGTTCTTCTTCCTGAGGATCTTTCAGTGGGCTCTGACCTGTAAAGTGGCTCAGGTTTAAAAGCCAATTTTCTTAAATATAGTTTGAACAATCTATAAACAATATCTTGTAGACAGCCTAGTTACTTGTCCCAGGAGCTCTGTGTACTATTAGTCATCTCCACAGATTTCTGCAGATTAAGCCCCCATTTGTCATGCCAAATTTTCCATTAATTACAAATATTGTACCCATTTTGTTTCTGGTGGTTACAATTTTGGATTGCTTATTTTGGGATCCTATCATCCCTTTACTACGTGGGATCCTCCTTATGTAAAAACTGTAGCCTTTAGATGACAGCTGCTACTAAACTTCTTAACTTCCTCTCTCAGTAACACATTCTTTGTCACTTTGATAAACAGTGTTCTCTGGGCCTCTTCATTAAACAGTCATCTCATGAGTTTTCTGTCTGTTGTAATATATCATCTTTAGCAAGCCTGTCTGAACTTTTAATCCCCCTTACTCTACCATTTGCTATAGCAATTCTACCTCATGTACTATGAGCCATCAATTTCCCCAAGCTTCACAGTTCCAACTAAACAGTATATTAGCACCATTTTCATCTCCCAAGGCTTCAGGATGTTAAATACTATATCTCTGGAAGGTGAATCCATATTGAAAAATCCTCCGTTATTCAAATTTATGTCTCCCTGATTTGATTCACCTTCTTCAGGATCCAGTCCTGAATCTTGCTGGCACATGTTGACTAGGTCTTCCACCTTTTGACTTATAGACCCTTTCTTCCTTGAGGGGGCCTATTCTTTTTTACCTGGTCATACTGCTGCTGGATACTACTTATTAATCTGGTAGCCAGGAGGGAAGATGGAGATGAATAGTGTGGAGAGATAAAGTACCTTGTTTTCTAAGTCACAAGCTTGTGCATTGTCAAGCAAGGAGGAAGTGCTAGCCTTTTTCATGGAGAGGTGATATAATTCCCGGGCATGGAGTTGGGAGGAATTTGAAGATTAAGATTTTTAAGTGTTTTGACCCAGAGATCCAAATATCACCATCCCAAGTTTCAGGGTCCATTTATTCTCAGTCAGATCCCTGATCTTGGCATAGCAGACTTGTTGGAATTGAAAATTTGAACTTCTCTGGAGTTCTGCTACTCATAAAATTAAGCCTTGGACCTGATCCTTAGCCTTCTCTGACCTCCAGCCACAGGGGATGAGAATCTCTTTATTCTTTATATGCTTCCCTAGGAGGCTCTTGGTCTTTTAAAATTTGTTTTATATTAATGATTAATCACCCTCCACCATTTGTTTTCTTTTTTCAATGAATTAATGGTTTTTGCTACAGCCATCCAGTTCTAAAATCCTTACCATTACTATTTCCTCCTACCTCTCGTATGTCTGAGATATTGCAGCCATCAATCACTGGCTTCCCATCCCAGTTCACTACTGAAAAAAAAGTTTTAACAATTACACTGAAACCATATGCCAGGAGCTATCAGTCCCAATGATGATATCCTCAGGACTGGAGTGGGATCCAGCTCCAAATTTCATTTTAGAGTGTGCTTCCTAGGGCTGCTCCTGGTACTAACTGTCATAAGTTCTCTGGGAAATAAATTTGATATTTACATATAGGAAGTTTGTTGAGAAATATTCTTAGGAACAACACACATAAGGGATAAGGGAAGTGGGATTGAGCAAAGGAAGAAGTTGAACAAAGAAGCAGTTGTGACAGAGACCTCAAGTTATACTTTCAGGAGTCCTTGTGCTGGATGACACTTCAAAGATGTCCCAGTTGTGGGATCAGGTCCCACACTGGGTTCCCTCCTCAGCAGGGAGAGTGCTTCTCCCTCTACCTCTGCTTCTCCCCCTGCTTGTACTCTTTCTGTCTTTCTCTCATTCTCTCTCTCTGTATGTCAAATGGATGAATAAAATCTTAAAAAGGGAGGTGTCCCAATTGGGTAAATGGTCTAGCCTTTTATTAATTAATAGTTTATTAATTAATATTTATTAATATTAGCCATATTAGACTCCCACTGGAACCACTTCTGGATATAGGTTGCCTTATAGGAAAGGTGAGCAGTCTTTCCTGTAAGGCAATAAGGCAGCTTCTTTTTTGCCAAGGGCAGTTCCTAGAGAAAACACAGTTGTGAGCTGTCCTTGGTCAATGCGCCCAGTAGTTGGGAGATACATGCCACAGAACTGAGGAAGTGGCTTGCAATACACCACAGCAAGCACTACTTTGGCTGATTGCTAAAGCCATATCTAGGCTTTTCAAACTGATCTCTCAGAGTAGACATCTATTTTTTAATCTACCCACATCACTTCTCTCTTCCTTCTGGGAACAACTTCGATCTTTTGCTAGGAAATTATTTCCTTCTAATCCAACCATGTGCTCTGAATTTGTGTAGCCATCTTCTTAACTATCCTAACTCCTTCTCCACTGTTGTTAATTGTCCCAAGAATGAGCACCTATCCTCAGCAAGATGAATTAGCATGCTCTTCACTCCTTCTCTAACTGCAAAGATTAGCTCCTGTATCAATCTAGGTCAACTAAAGCCCTTCTTTATGAATTTTTATAATAGTTTATTGAGATATAATTCACATACCATAAAATTCACCCTTTAAAAGTGCATAACTTGATCATTATTTATATATTCATCCAGTTCCACAATCAACTATCTAATTTTAGAATATTTTCATCACCTCAAAAAAAACCCTGAACTCTTTAGCAGTCATTCTTCATCTAACTCTTGGCAATTACTAATCTACTTTCTAACCATAACCCCCAGCCTTTGGCACTTACTAATCTACTTTCTCTCCTTAAGCATTTGCCTATTCTTGACATTTCATGTAAATAAAATTATACAATATGTGGTCTTTTTTGTTTGTCTTCTTTAAGTTGACATAATATTTCCATGTTAAAGTGTGTATTCGTACTTCATTCTTTTTTATTGCAGGATAATATTCCATTGTATATTATATTCACTGCATTTTTTAATCCATTAATCAGTTGTTGGACATTTAGGTTGTTTTCACTTTTTGATTATTGTGGATAGTGCTTCTTTGAATACTTGTGCTTCATGATTTTCTAAATTTTATGCCAGAGAGATCAACTCTCAATCCTACTCAGTTTGCCTTAGTAGATCAGGTTTTCAACCCTTTAAAAAAGTTATTCTAGAATAAGAGAAAAGAAGTGAAGGGAGAGAGAATAGGTCCTTTATTTCATTTTCCCACAAAGCCTGCTTAGTTATATGAACAATTAAAATATCTCATTTTTACATAAAGACCTTAAAACTAGGTTTCTGTCATGTGCATACAAAAAAGTTCAGGGGAATGCATGACTTCTGATAAAACCTTAAGTAACACTACCAGCAGGGAAGCTATTAAAATCACAGAAGTCTAAAGTCTAGAAAAACTTACAGGGCTCCCTCTTTGTACCTCCCTCATCTCTTTATGGAAATAACCTGTCTTTGGAAATTATCTCCAGTCTTAAAGCACTAAACTCCAAAACTTACTTTGGCAAGATGACTCCTTAGTATATCTAATAATCTCTTCCATTTTAGGCTTAAAAATTTAACGCCTTTATTTAGGGTTTTCTTCTATGTGAATTAAATTGTCATTAGTTTACATCTGTCTTCTTCATTAGACTGAAAGCACTTTGAGACCTGAGACTTTTCTTGTTCAACTTCGTGTTTCTAACAGTTCTTATGGAAATGTATTCAACAAACACAAATTTTTACATGTTAGTCATCTATTCTATTCAAGACACTATGATAGGCCTGGGGTTAGCAAAATAAATACTATCCCATGAGGGGCTTACATTTTATTATGGGAAATCTATATTTAAGTCAATATGAATAAACTATATAACTGTTGTTACGGTAAAAATAAAAATATGTACAGGGGATGTAAGAAGATGGCGCTAATTCTACTCAGATCATTAGATCTTAGATTTTTAGGCAAATCCACTGTTAAGCCCAAGGAGGAAATCCTCTTTAGATTCTGACAAGCATATGCAGTGGTTAAACAAGGGTTAATCTGTACTCTATGTGAGTTCACTAACTAGCCCGTTTCAGATTCACAATGGAGCCACAAGTCTTAAACTAATCTGTATTGTGATCTCTAGTTCATTTGGACACATCTCAGATGGTAGATTCTTTTCCTCTTAGTGTCTTAATAGGAACTAGATAGCTAGGCCTCCTTTGGGGAACTAGAAAGATCCTAACTTACTAGTAGACCATTCTCATTGCTTATGTTTATTTGGGAGGGGACGACCCAAAACCTTGCATAATAAGTGCTTCTGCAAGTGGTGAAGAAAACAACAGACTTCCTTCACATGGAGCTTCTTTCTTTCTTCTTTAAGGTCATATGTCTACTTAAAGAAAAAAAAAAAGTTGGCGGCCAGATAGAAATTGTAACTTATCAGTTGGTCACTGAAATCATATCCCTTTTTACTAAGTATAAATGTATGAAAGGGGAAACTATCAATGCAATTGGTATCTGTCACTTCAATCAGAATTTTAAGAAAAGAAGACTCAAAAAATACCCCTTTTAAGGCTATCATAGCAATGAATAAGTTATAGCAAAGATTTAGAGAGTAAAGTGAACTATAGTAAAGATTTAGAAAGTAAAGTGAACTATCTCTATTATATACTATGATAGTTTTACCAATCTATTATGATTTTCTTATTTGTTTGTCTTTTTGTAAGTTGAATTTCCTTTGTGAAAATAGTTTCAGTGTTCCAAGGGACACTTTGGAGATTGTGATTATGACTACTTTAGAGATTGCTTTAAATTGGTCAGGTGTAGGGAAAATTGAACCTCAGGGAGAGTTTCCCTTACTTGCAACACTAGGCCAACTAACCCCATGTCCTTCTGCAATCTGCTAAACATCCCATATAACCCTTTGCCTACTCTATAATATTATTCCTTCTCTATTATTATATTGGAATACTCTCCTACAATTATTCTGTTACTATTACTATTATTTGTCTTACAGGAAATACTCGAAGCATAGAAATCATGGTCATGACACATAGCAGATATTCAGCATATAATTGCTGAGTGCCTAGATAATAATCCATTATAATTGTTTTGAATATTCACCTTTTTTCAGATTCCTTAGTGGAATTTTATGGCAACAATTGATTGTGTCTATTAAACAAAATTCTTTAACTTTTAAGTTGAATTTTTATTAATCCTGTCTATTAAATATTACATTATTAAGGGCTCTCATGAATTATATAGTTTAGTATATATAATGTCCATCCATTATATATCATTATGAAAATATTATACACATAGAAGACACTCCGTAAATATTTATAGAGTGAAAATAGCTTTCTTTTTAATCTTAATTTTTAAAATTTTTTACATTCTATTCAGTTACTCTTCAATACTAATTTCAGTCTTCCAAAATAAAAGGCACATTTTTTTTTTATCAGTGGGAAACAAATGTAGCAAAATTTATACAAAATAATTTCAGTAGTACAGGATCAAATATATTTCTTAGATTTTTCAGTCAAGTTTTCAAAGGGCTTACCTACTCACATCTTTAGCCATTTAACAAATTCACTATACCCTTTACTTTCTGTTTTTTTGTCTCTTCAGGCTACCTCCTAGTAGGTAGCTATGCTCATGCCTTAAATGCCTATCTATTTCAATATAATTTTAAATGTTCCTCTCCTACATACATTTGACTTAGATTCACAGAGAAATCACCCCTGCCTTCTCTTTTCTTCAAAAGTATATGTGGTTTTGATTCCAGGAGATCTTCATGAAGAAATATTTTTTAATTAATCCTTAAGGCGTTCCTGGACCCAATTCCAAAATGTATGTGTGAGTGTATGTGTGTGTGTGTGTGTGTGTGTGTGTAGAGATTTCCCCACACCAACAAATAATTTTCAGACACCAACAAGGCATCTGAGAATTCAACTACATTCTGACACTATTTACCTGGAGACAGCATGAGATTCCACTCTTAAGGATCCTCCACTTCAGACACTAGTCACAAGCAGAGGTGGTTACCTGTGCTTCTGACCAGCTAGGGCTGGCTCAGAGGTTCCCATGACCCCCTCCTGGAGTTCAATTAATTTCCTAGAATGGGTCATAGAATTCAAAAACATTTTACTTACAAGATCACCAGTTTGTTGTAAAAAGGATAAAAATCCAGAATAGCCACATAAAAGAGAAGGATAGTGTAGGCATGTGAGAAGGGACAGAGCCTCCAAGCTCTCTCCAGGTGCACCCCTCTCCCAGCACCTTCAAGTGTTCACCAACCTGTAAGCCCTCTGAACCCAGTTCTTTCAGGTTTTTATGGAGGCTTCATTACATAGCCGTAATTGATTAAATCATTGGCCATTGACAAATTCAACACCCCCCTCCTTTCCTCCCTAAAAGTTCCAACCTTCTAATCATTTGTTTGGTTCTCCTGGAAAACAGCCCTCATCTTTGGGTGCTTACAAAAGTGACCCAATTAACATAACAAAACATACTTTGTATCACTGTCAACACTTAGAACCTTCCAGGGGCTTTGGGAGCTGTGGACACAGATAAAAAATATATGAGAAGTATATAATTGGTCATCTGGATGACCAAATATATATTTTTTATAAATTATACTATCACAGATCCCAGTTAAGGATGGCCTGAGATTGCCCCCAGCATTCCTCGAAGGCTCAGAATGCATGACTTCTATATGAGGTCTTGCAACAGAATATAGAGCCTATGACATTGAGAACCGCCTGTCCTAAAATCTTCTCTTAAAAAAAAAAGGAGTTGGTACCACACAGCTGGTGGTATCTTCTGAGGAAGACAGGGAATGAACTCTAAACTAGCCACAGGAAAGGAACAAAAATAATTCTCAGAATATCTGCAGGAGACATTATTCTCTTGGTATTGGTTTCATGTTATAAACATTCCTGTTATTTGCTTTTGGAGAATGAAGACTTAATTTTTAGTAAGATTTCTCATCACAAAACACAACTTCCTGTTCCTGTTACTCTCTTTTTTTTTTTTTTTTTTTTTTTTAGTTCTTGATTGAGTCTATTATGCTAACTGCTTTTTCTTCTCTGAATGAGTGTTTCAGGCACTGATGGCAATGACTTGCTTTTCATGTCATAGTCCAAGATGATCTGACTTCAGAAGGAAACTTACTTCACTTGCTTCAGATAAATGTCTTCATTTTCTTCTCTTCTAAACTGTTACCAGTTTACTACCCTATGAAATTATGTGATAGATTTGGAAAATAATTTCTCTATTCCCTTCCAGTTCTTGGACTGTGTCAAGGAGGCACACTTCTTAGAACCTGCCCTGAGCACAGTAATAGCTAGTTACACCACTGGCTAGAAACATGATCTTTGCTTCTCTTTCTGTTGAAATTTGTCTCCAACCACTTCCTGTTATTGACTTCTTGTTCCAAATGCTCCCAATGTCAATTTTTATTTAATATGATTTATTTACAATGGAAATTGCCCCAACAATCACATTACTTACAGGAATATTCTTGATCCATCTGATGATCCAAAGGTATTTTCAATTACTCTAGAACCATTTTATATTACTTTATCTTACACAATTCTCCACAAAAACTGAAGCAGAATGTCTAGAAAGGGCTGAACCTTTCATCACTGAATATTCAGTGTCCGGCACAGTGTCTTGTATATTGTAGGCACTTACTAAACTCTTTTTGGATGAATTAATAAATGAATAATGAAAACCTGAGGAGTAATGTCACCATTTATCAAAGGAGGAATAAGACATGAAGCTAACTGATTCAGATAACTGTGGTGAATTAGGGCTTAAGGAAAACATCAATATAAATTGGGTAGGAAGTGAGGCTGAAATTCTAATCTAATCAATAACTAAAGGGTAGAAATGGAGGCAAATTACCAGAGTTCGCAAAGACAGCCAAACAAACAAAAAGAAAAATGGAGAATTTTAGATTTCTTGACATTCAAACATTTTATAGTTTTGGGTGTTAACACTCAGATATGAGCAGGCTCCCTTACAGTAAACTCACTTTTGCTTGTTGGCACATCCAAGAGTATGGAAGTGGGGGCAGAGTCAGCTACAGTATAAGCAGAAAATTCAGTTCCACAAGTCATCCTTAGCTGAATAGAAAAGAGCAGATTCAGCACATCTACTCAATTACTAGAGAACAGAAGCAAGTACCTAATTCAAACAGCCCCACAAGAAGGAACATCAAATAGCTACCACAACCACCAATTGACAATGAAATACTGTTTCATATGGACTTAGCAAATTAATGCTAAAAGGAACTGAATATTCCTTTTTATTATTGAATTAGTGTTCTTGTTTTCTTCAGGTAAATTTCCAGAAGTGAAATTAGTGGATCACATGGTAATCCTATTTTTAATTTTTTAAGGAACCTCCATACTGTTTCCCATAGTGACTACACCAACTTATATTCCCACCAAAAGTGCGCAAGTGTCTCCATTTCTGCACATCTTCATCAACACGGGTTATTTCTTGTCTTTTTTATAATCGCCATTCTGACTGTTGTCAGGTGATATCTCATTGTTGTTAATTTGCTTTTCCCTGATGATTGGTGATGTTGAACATCTTTCCATGTGTCTGTTGCCCATTTCTATGTCTTCTTTGAAAAAAAAAAATGCCTATTCAGGTCCTCTATCCATGTTTTAATTGGGTTGTTTGGACTTCTTTATATATTTTGGATATTAATCCCTTATCAGATATATCATTTGCAAATATCTTCTCTCATTCAGTAGGTTGCCTTCCTGTTTTGTTGATGATTACATTCACTATACAAAAGCTTCTTAGTTTGGTATAGTCCTAATAGTTTATTTTTGCTTTTGCTTTCCCTGACAGGGGAGACACAGCCAGAAAAATATTGCTAAAGTCAATGTCCAAGAGATTACCACCTGTGTTTTCTTTAGGAGTTTTTTCTTTAGGGTTTCAGGCCTCACACTGAGGTCTTTATTCCATTTTGAGTTTATTTTTGTGTAAGGTATAAGGAAATGATCCAATTTTATTATTTTGCATTTTTGCATGTAGCTGTCCAGTTTTCCCAGCGCCATTTATTGAAAAGACTCTCTTTTCCCCTGTATATTCTTACCTCCTTCATTATAGAGTAATTCACCATGTAAGCATGAATTTATTTGTAGGTTCTCTATTCTGTGCCATTGACTTATGTGTCTATTTTTGTGCCAGTACCATACTGTTTTCATTACTACAGCTCTGTAATATAGTTTGCAATCTGAGATTATGATAACTTCAGCTTTATTCTTTCTTGAGATTATTTTGACTCTTTGGGGTCTTTCATGGTTCCATAAAAATTTTAGAGTCATTTATCTTAGTTCTGTGAAAAATGTTGTTGGTATTTTGATACGGAATGCATTAAATCTGTAGATTGCTTTCAGTAGTATGAACATTTTAAAAATATTCTTCTAATCCATGAGCATTGTGTAACTTTACATTTATTTGTGTCTTCTTTAATTTCTTTCATCAATTTTTTATAGTTTGGAGTATAAGTCTTTCATATCCTTGGTTAAGTTTATTCCCAGGCATTTTGTTCTTTATTCAATTTTAAATGGGATTGTTATCTTAATTTCTCTTTCTGTTAAGTTAATTCTTAGTGTATAGAAATGCAACAAATTGCTGTATGTTACTTTCGTATCCCTTAATTTACTGAATAGTTTTTCTGGTGGAATCTTAAGGGTTTTCTGTTTATAGTATTTTATCATCTGCAGATAGTAACAGTTTAACTTTTTCTTTACCAATACAGGTGCCTCATTTCCTTCTCTTTTCTGACTGCTATGGTTAGTTCTTCTAGTACTGTGTTGGATAAAAGTGGAGAGAGTGGAAATCTTTGTCTTATTCTTGAGTTTAGAAGAAAATCTTTCAATTTTTTTACCAGTAAGTGTGATGTTAGTTATTAGTTTGTCACTCATGGCTTTTATTATGTTGAGGTATGTTCCCTCTAAATCCACTTTTTAAAGATTTTTTATCATAAATGGATATTGAATTTTCTCAAATGCCTTTTCTGCATCTATTGAAATGATCATGTGATTTTTTCCCTTTATTTTGTTAATGTTGCTATCACATTGATTGATTTGTGGGTATTAAACCATCCTTATACCCTGGAATAAATCCCACTTGATTGTCTTGAATTATCATTTTAACATATTGAATTCAGTTTACAAATATTTCATTGAGGATGTTTGCCTCTATGCTCCTCAGTGACATTGGCCTGAAATCTTCCTTCTTTCCTCCCTCCCTCCTGTCCTCCCTCCCACTCTTTCTTTCTTTCTTTCTTTCTTTCTTTCTTTCTTTCTTTCTTTCTCCCTCTCTTTCTTTCTCTCTTTTTTTCTTTCTTTCTTTCTGGTAGTGTCTTTGTCTGGTTTTAATATCAGGTTAATATTACTGTCATGGAAAGAATTTGTAAGCTTTCCTTCCTCTTCAGTCTTTTGAAATAGTTTCAGAAGGATAGATATTAACTCTTCTTTAATGTTTGATGGAATTCATCTATGAAGCCATTTGACCCTGGACTTTGTTGGGAGTTTTTAAATTATCAATTCAATTTTGTTACTAATTATCAGTCTGTTCAGATGTTCAATTTCTTCCTGACTCAGTCTTGAAAGATTGTATGTTTCTGGGAATTTATATTTCTTCTACATTGTCCAATTTATTGGCAAAATTTTTCATAGTGATCTCATACTTTTTAAGAAATTTACAGTGTCAGTTAACTCCTCCTTTCTCGTTTATGATTTTATTTATTTGAGTCATTTCTGTCTTCATCTTGATGAGTCTATCTAAATGTTTGTAATTTTGTTTATCTTTTCAAAGAAACAGGTGTTAGTTTCATTGATCTTTTCTTTTGTTTTAGTATCTACTCCACTGTGTTCTTTATTATTTCCTTTCTTTTACTAACTTTGGGCTTTAGTTTTCTTTTCCTGGTTCCTTTAGATGTAAAGTTATATTGTTTAAGATTTTTCTTATTTCTTATGGCAGGACTATAGTACTATAAAATTCCCTCTTAGAATTGCTTTTCCTGGATCCTAAAGATTTTGAACCATTGTATTTCCATTTTCATTTGTCTCAGGTGTTTTTTATTTTCTCTTTAATTTCTTTCTGGACCCATTTGTTGTTTAATAGCAATTTGCTTAACGTCCACATGTTTGTTTCCTTTTTTTTCTTATAATTGATTTCTAGTTTCATACTGTTGTAGTTAAAAAAGATACATAATATGATTTCAGTATTCTTAAATTTATTAATAATTACTTTGTACTCTAGCATGTGATATATCTTGGAGAGTATTCTATGTGCACTTGAAACAAATGTGTATTTTGCTGTGCCTATCCTTTAATATATGTTTATTAAGAAGAATATACATTTTTTTATTAATGAATTTCCCTAAACACTCAATTTATCATAGGTTGGTATGTTAGTTTCCTATTGCTGCTATATAACAAATTACCACAAACTTAGTGGCTTAAAATAACACAAACTTACTATCTTACATTTTGGAAATCAGAAGTTCAGAATCAGTCTTACTTAGGTAAAACCCAAGTGTCAGCTGGGCTGTCTCCTTCTGAAGGCTCTGCAGGGAACCTATATCCTTTGCATCTTTTGGAGGCTGCCTGCATTTCTTCATTTGTGTCCCCTTCTTCATTTCCAAAGCACATTATTCCAATCTCTATTTCCTCACCATGTCTCTTCTCTGACTTTTCTGCCTCCATCTTATAAATATCCCTGTGATTATATTGGTCCCACCTGGATAATCCAACATACTCCTCCCATTCCAAGATCCTTAACTCAGTCCCATCTTCCTTGTAATGTAATGTAACATATACACAGGTTCTGGGGATCAAAATGTGGACATCTTTAGGGAGACCATTACACAGTTAGATTAGTATTAAATAATTAAGTTAAACATGGGGAAAGAGAAGAAAATGAGGAAAGCCTCTCAATAACCAAAAGAAAGGTCTTATTGCTAGGAAATTCCTTCAAATCTTCTGAGTGTTTCTTCTAGTTTTGAGCTAGCAAAATATAATAACATCCTATGAGAATAACATGTAATTTAGTGTCTAAAGATCTGGACCTGTTCTTCAAAAGGAAAATTGTCCATCAATATATAACCATGAAAAAGCAAAATACTATTTTGCTTTTACAACAAGTTACTGCTTTGGGGGAAAAAAGACAAAACGGTTTTACTTTTTAAAAAGATCAAGAATCCAAAAGTAGAAATGAAGCCAACAGCATTAGCAAAACCATCCAGTCTGCAAAGGGTACAGGAATCAGCTATAGCAACTGCAACAGGGCAACAGCGAATGGCCTTAGCTGTCCGTTTATTGGAACACAGTGTCAGCATGAGACTCTTACAACCTCCACCAAGTGGGGTAATGATATTGAGGCCTTCAATATGCTGCTAGAAAAAGAATACAAGGGAAGAAGTCAATGGATCCAAGAGTTTGGTATATTGAGAAACAAGAAACCAACTGTGGCTAGCATTTTTTCCATTCTGTAACACAGGTACAATCAGAAGTCTGCGATTACATGCTGCTGGTGGCATTCTGCCTGAAAAAAGCATCTCAGTGTGAGAATTACTGAGTGCCCCTTCCCTGAGAACAAATGTGAAACAAGAGATAACCCAGCATTTCAGACAGTATAGTATCCTTAAGGGAGAAAGCACAGGAAAATAAAGTCAACTGTGACTAAAGAACGTGCTTGACAGTGAGAAACAAGAACGAAGGAGTGAAAACATCTCTAAAATATCTTTTTATAAATGCACAGGCAGTTAGGATACATGTAAGACTTAGGCCCCAGCATCTCTGTGTGTCTGTGATCTCTACACATTTTCCTATCTTTGTGAAAACAGTGTCTACATATCATCAGTGAAGCAGTGCAGACATTATAATGAATTATGAGTGCAGTTCATGCCTATTCTTAAAGATATAGATGTTTATTTCCATGAGATTATTTCCTGGGGGTAAGTCGGTAGGAAAACAAAAGCAACTTTTCAATATGGATATAGGTATAACCTTGCATGTGATATCCATGTAATCCTTAGCAATGACTTTACATAAACTGAAAAGGAAGGGGAGGAGTATAATAAGAGGGCAGGCCATGGAATCAGATCGAGGATTAAATACTATGTCCGTTATTCAAAACTTTTAAAACCCAGAATCCTCATTTGTAAAATATGGTTAAAGCCACATTATTTTCAACATTGTAAAATACTTAACATAGTGTTTGGCACATAGAATACAAAACAAAATAGGGTATTAACAGCAACAGAAATGAAACACAGGAATAAACAGGTAGAGGAGCTAACCATTACCTCATAACTTTGAACAGGAGTTATATTCTCATTCAATACCTGAAACAAAAACAAAGCTGGAATAATTTTTGAACTTTAGTGGGGGATTTTTCAGTATTTTCTAGCACAAAATCTCATTTAATAGTTTTTAAAAATCAGCCCCAAATTTTAAACACATTTTTGCTTTTATTTTTCTGTTTACCAGGATTATATTGATGTAAATTGTCCAAGTAATGATCTGAAAATGTACTTAATTTTCCTGTGTATTTTACATCTTATTCTATGTGTATTAGAGAAGACAGTATCGTAAAATTGTGTAGCTGGCAGACAGTTGAATATAATTACTTCAAGTTCCTCATTTAGTGATTGTACAAGACTCAGAAATAGTCAGAATTTCCCTGGTTGCCCAGATAGCAAGGTGGAGAGTGGTGAAGATGGCAACCATAGCCTTCTGATTTCCAGTCCAGGGCTCTTCCTACAGGAAAGTCCCTCCATACATGTGTCAGATACAGTTTGCTATCTCAAGACTATCCTTATTAACAAATCTTTGTGCACACAGAGGGAGTGAGCACTGTGTATTTCCATGGAACAAACTGAAATGCCTTTGGAGATTTGGACACTTAATTGGGGAGCATAAGGTGGAATGTTTATGTCTCTTCCTTCCTCCTCAAAATCATGGTTGAAATATTTGTGAAGAATATATATATATACACACACATGCATTTGAATATATACAAATTTTGCATATTTTATATGTGTGTGTATATATATATATGACATATATATATGCAAATGCATCAGTTAGGACATGGTCTCCCCAGTGGATTGTTTTAAAAAGACTTACATATTCTTAAGAATTGAATTTCTAAAAATATTTTCCAAGGGTTTATATGTTCCCTATAAACCAAACCCTCTGTCTTTACCTTATTGTACTGAGATCTCTTAGTAAACAGATATTTATAGAAGACAACAAACTTCTCAATGTATTATTTCATAAATTAGATAAAATGTCTTGCTATATTAATTCCAATACAGAAAATCAACTTAAAGTTAATAATGACTTTAAAGCAAATATTGGAAAGCAGGAAAATATATCTGTGATAGTTTCAAAATTGCTGTCATTTCACATATTTCTTCAAGGTTTCTTTATTATGGTATAAACTATTAAAACAAATTGAGTTATGTGAAAAAAAGTTAATATTTTGGATACTTTGGATACTAAAAAAGACTTTGCCTGAGATAAACAGTTGCTACACAGCTCTCCCTTTTAGATTTCTTTCTAAAAAGAGGGAGAGGGACATTTAAGCCATGAATTATTACCAGATCTTCAAGTTGATCTTCAAAAGTATTTTCAATTTCAAAAGGTAAATTACTAATTTACAGATCGTGAGAGAAGAAGGGACATTTATATTAAGGCTCTGGGAAAAAAATCTTAGTATTTCCGTCTTCAAAGCAAGCAAAGTAAACTCTTATCTGGAGAACCTATTTCAATCCGTATCTAATTTTTTGCTGGAACCAGTTCTGACTTGGAGCAGGAGAGGGAAGTAAATTTTATACAGGATTTTAAATCACTTTACAATTTATGATTCTAGGCTACAAAGTCTGGCCAAAATGAAATATTAAAAACATTCAACTGTATATCTACATCTACATCTTTATATCTTTCAATAACCAGATCTATGCATCTATTACTCCCCTTTCCCAGCAAGTGTCTCCTTCTGGTACCCTTATTTATTCCCGGAAGCGGGGGCATGGTGGAAGGCCCAGAATGGGTCAAGAGTTGGAGTAACAGGTAACGTTGCTCTCAGGTACTCCGAGTGAAAAGGTGAGGAGAGACCAGAGAGTGTTCGGAGAAACCCGAGCAGCCTAAAAAGCAGGCAAGCGTAAGCCCCGGGGTAGTTTCACTTCCTCAGGCTCCCGGCGAGGCCGGGCGGTGGCCCCGTGGCCTGAGCCCGGGGGCTGCGTTTCCGTCCCGCTGGCCGCAGCCGCGGGGGGTGCTCTGACAAGAGGCGGCGGCCGAGAGACGAGCTCGCCGGGGAAGCTCAGGCAGCGGGAGTCCGAGGCTCGGTACGCATCCGTCCGCAGGCTGCCTGGCTTCGGCCGCTGCGATGCTGCCTGCGGCGTCGGTGCGGGTGGGCAGGAGCCGGGAGCGGACCTCCAGCGGCCCAGCGCCCCCAGGTGGGTGTGCGCGCGTGCCGGCAGCCACTGGGGAGGCCGGCAGGGCTTCGGGGCTGAGCGAGAATCGCGCTCCGGCCACAGACGCCAGTGCGCTTCGGGGATCGGGGCACCGGGGCGGCTCCTTCCCGCCGCGGTCAGCCGCTCAGCCGGCGGCCCGGCCCCTCCGTGGCGGGCGTCTTTGAGAGGCGGTCTGGCAGGGACAAGGTGGGAGCGTTCTGTGTTCGGACCCGCGTGCACCGCCAACTTCGGAGTGCTTGGAACTTGCCAGAGCACCTGGGACTGGGGCCTCCAGTTTCTCCAGTCGCCTTGGGACGGGTTTTTAAGTGAAGCGCGGGTTTTAAAATCATGCATAATTCTAAAAATTAACGTGGCATTGCAAAACCGCCTGTCGGGTTTATCTGCCGAGCCGTTCCAATCCAGCCCGGTAAATTGCTAAGGGCGGACTGTGATCCGCTTATCCGACAGGTTACTCTGTGTCCAGCCTCCTCACTGGGCAGATTTTGCTGACTTGTTAAAAGGAGAAACCGTCAGTGTTGTTGAATACGTAAATGGATTTATAGAGCACATGGAGGCAGTTGCACTCAGTTCTTCCTGAGAGTTTCAAATGCATTTGTGAACTTTATAATGATTATAAAGTGTTCGGTTTTAAATTTTTGAAAAAGCCTTCGCTTGGGTATTAAAATTACTGGAGTTGTTCACAGTGAGAAATGCAACAAGAAAATCTGAGTGAAAATACTCATTTGCTGAATAGAATTTCTCATAGCTTACCAGCAAAATTTGAGGCAATGTTGGTTCTCTTGGCTAGTGTTTATTTTTAATATAAAAATTTTAAAAGACTGCTTTTCTTAAAGTGGAAAGTATATTTGTGACAGTTTAAATGACAGGAATTAGAGCCGTTGATATCTTAATGTGTTAACATTTGTGATTTCAGCCTAACAATTTAGTTAAACAGAATGGGCTACAGTTTGTTCAAACTTCTTGGTTGAACAGTTTAGCCAGAAAATGACTTTTATTCCACCTGACACTCAAGAATACTTTGAGGTACTTGCTATTGTGAATAATGCAAGAGTGATGTGACCCAACTGTTAGCTCATTCTGATTATTACTGTTCCTTCTGTGTGTTTTTCTCCATTTACTTTGGTCCTTCCCCAGATGGTATTTATCACTTGTTTCATTTACTTTCATCAGCCAAGGTAATGGGTTTTTTTTTTTTTTCCTTTTTAAAAAGACTTTATTTATTTATTTATTTGAGAGAAAGAGAGAGAGAGCTCAGAGGGAGATTTAGAGAGAGAAGCAGATGCTGAGCAGGGAGCCGGATAGAGGGCTCCATCCCAGGACCCGGATCATGACCTGAGTTGAAGGCAGACTCTGAACCAATCACCCAGGCACCTCTGAAATATTTTTCTTATAAGGAACTATCTTTTGATACTGACCTATGCCTAGTCCTGTGAATAGTCTTCTATGAGAACAAGTTCTGATTAATTCTTTTAACACGTGGAGAACCTTTTCGCGTGACCTCTCCATGTGCTTTGGACAAGTGTTCCCAGAGCTTCGACTTCAGCTTAACATGACACATTGTAGTAAAGTTAGTCCAACCTCATTTTAGAGAAGTGAAAGCTGAGACCCAAGTAGTGATTTTCCCATGGTCCCATAATTAATAATTATTTGAAGATCATCTATTCATGACTTCACCAACAATCTTCTATTCCCTACAAAAGTTGTGTAATACTATGAGTATAAAATGGTAAACAGTTTCATGCCTATGAAGATTTTATATTTCTAGCAGTAGGTATATGGTATATTATAATGACATCTATCTATGGTGTCACCAGAAAGATGGATGAGTAACCAACTTGTCTTTTAATGGAAGTAGGAAAGATATGATACCCCGTACTAAAACAATGTAAAAATGTTGCACAGTAGATGAAAATTCCATTTAGAGGGGCACCTGGGTGACTCAGTGGGTTAAAGCCTCTGCCTTTGACTCAGGTCATGATCCCAGGGTTCTGGGATCGAGCCCCGCATCAGGCTTTCTGCACGGCGGGGAGCCTGCTTCCTCCTCTCTCTCTCTGCCTGCCTCTCTGCATTCTTGTGATCTCTGTCTGTCAAATAAATAAATAAAATCTTTAAAAAAAATTCCATTTATAATGTATTTTTCTTTTTTATATTTAACTAGATACTGTTCTCTGATATCCAAATGAGAACATTTTCCCTTGCTTTATTCCCGAAACTAGTGATTTTAAAAACAAATTTAATTTTAACTGCTACCTTCAATAAGGACTGTTAAAGTGCAGATTTTTCCCCACCCCATAGTTTTTGTAGTTTTTATTAACATTATTTGATGCCTCCAATGAAGAGAGTTAAATGAATTATTAATTGAAAAAGGGAAGGCACCTACCCTGTCTCACCATGTGCTAGATGCTTATATACAACTTGTGAGGGACTTAGTTCTCTCTTTGTCTTAAAGTTATTGAAGATTTGAAGCTTTTCATTCTGACTGCGGTCTTCCAACATAGCAAATAACATTGATTTCTCATTCCAAGGAAATACCCTGGTTCTATTCTGGCGACTGGTAAAATTTACCTCCTTTAGACCAGCTGGAAATGTTCTGATAAGGTTACTTGTGCTGAGATTTTAAAGAGAGGTAGCTCTCTTAGGGTGTTTTCATTTTAATGTGAAGTAATTCTATAATATTGCTTAGGGTTTTCGACTTAAACAGCAATGTACGTGATGTATACTTGGAAAATCAGTGATTATTTTTTCACGGATTTGTAGGTGACCATGCGCTCTGGACTCAGACCACCTCTCATCAGTCTGCTTTATTACTTACTTACTGTTTGATCTTGGATAAATAACTAAATCTGTCATTATCTCAGTTTATTCATTTAAAAAGCAGAAGTGGAGAGAACAATAACACTTATTTGAAAGAGTAGCTTTGAGAATTAAAAGAAAAAATGCATGTGAAGTGATGTTCACTGTACCATAGCGAATAGTAACTGCTTAATGCATGTTAGCTATTATTTTAATTCTTAGGTCATTGGTCAACAGTGTCATAGTCACATATAAAAGATAGAGTTTTTATTGAGAAAACAAACTCTGTTGAATTGGGGGAAAACTTGAATGAAGGCATCAAGCTCCCACATGAAACAGATGAGGGAATATGGCTTCCTGTAGAAAGATGCTGCTATATCCTTGGGGAAATATTGTGGTTAATAGTTCTGAGAGGAGAAAAAGAAGAACCCACAGTGGGAAGAACTAAGCATAAATTGATTAAAAGGACATTAGATTAGGGCATTTATAAGGAAGAAAAAAATGGGAATTTAATAGGACAAAATGAGAACATGTTTTATTTTCCCATATCACAGAGTACCAGTTGTGACCCAGTTCAAAATATATATGTATGTAAATATATGTGGAAAAGTAAGGATTAAACTGAACACTATGGACTACTTCATTGAATTATAAGATGATGGAGAATCTCCTTTACCAAAATATTTACTACGTGTTTTAAAAAAATCCAATATAAAGAGTATTATTCCTGCCAAATATATGTTGCAGTTTTTAAGAATTTAAATAACTGTTACCTGATTACATGAATTACATTGTCATTTTATTACTTTCTTTATATATTATAGAATATCTTACAGTAATTTCAGAGAAAGCTATGAAATAAGAATAGGAAGGGCAAACATTCCAGAAGTTATTATTTAAAAATAAGTTGTTTTGTGGCCTTGTAATTCTTTGCTGTTCTAAATATAAAGAATGGTATCTAAATTTCACTGCAGACATTGAAATAGTCCAGGTGGTAAAAATACCGATATTATATGGAATTATACCCCTCTTGAATTTATTTTTTACTCAGAGAAAAAGAATTATTTTTGCAGACATTTACCACTGAACAGAAATTTCTTTGTTGTTTTCAAGTCCTCCACATTGAAATAATCCAGAAAGACCACTTCCCTTTGTAATCATGAGAAGTAATTTTTCAATGCCTTGTAGTCTTTTATAAGATTTCCCCTGTGTCCAATCAATTAAAATAAGTTACGTCTTATCACACTATGTATGTTTTCCTTTCTTTTTAAGCTCTTATACTGCTTTTCTGTATTAGCAATTCCCGTGCTTTCATTTTTAATGTGTTCTACTTTATAAAGACATTCTAAAAGGTACAAGAACAGTTTCTTATTTGGAATTTCATTTATCATATGCCTCATTTTTAATTATGATCCATGCTGAAGACTAAGTCTCACCCTTTGATAAGGATCAATATTCCATTCATTTTTTGTTCTAACTTAGCCATAGGAAGGATCATGCCTAACTTTCAGAAAAATAACATAGTCCAAGACCACTTGAAATCCTGGCCTTCTTTTAAGACTGCATTTATTGTGTCAACTACTTTGAATTCATATGATATGGATATCACATTACCTTGATAAGTGAGAGCATCAGAAGATTAGCACCTACTTTGAATAAGAAGTTATATCATTGGTGTGCCTGGGTATCTCAGTGATCATGATCACCGACCTCCGGCTCAGGTCATGATCCCAGGGTTCTGGGATAGAGCCCCACATAGGGCTCTCTGCTCAGCAGGGAGCCTGCTTCCCTGCCTGCCTCTCTGTCTACTTGTGATCTCTCTCTGTCAAATAAATAAATAAAATCTTCAAAAAAAGTTATATTGTTCAGTACAATTATATGAAAGTATGTAATAATTCATTATTTTATTTCATTTCCTACAAGAGCTTTTCTAAACTATTAAAGTTGTAACTTCTAAGTCATCGTATCTTTTTTGAAGGGTGTAGAGAGTGGAGAAACACCCATATCAGAGATGTGGGGAAGAAACCTACAATATCAAAGTGGTATGATTCTATGAAATCATGTCACTAGAATGACAAACTATAGAGTATTTCTTGGGACTGTGTGAAGAATCCCTAAGATTTACCCACTTTCCTCATTGGTTGATTACATTTTATTTCGATTTAATAGACTGATACAAAAATCTCAGGAGACAACTGCATTTTAGTACAATTAGTGAACTACTGGGTCACTAATGAGAAAGTCAGTGAGATAAAATTGAAGCAAAATTCTACCTTCAGTTCAGTTAATGAGGTAATTCCATTAATTCTGTCATCACTTTTCAGTAAAACTTTAGAACTTTCACTACTCCAGGCACTTCTGTATAGACCAGAGATCCCTTTTTATCATGCTCTGTCCATCTGTACCCATGATAAATGGGTAAAACCATGTATCATTCAGATTCTTGGAAACTGTCACTTGGGTCAAGAACAGACACTAAATTCAGAGGCAGCTTGCTGCTTTTGCTTACTAGCCAATGATGTGTTTTGTCTGGCTTTTGCAGATTTGTTGGACTCAACAAACCTTTCCTTTCAAAAAAGAGAATGAGACTTCTGTCAGTGGAAGGGTACTGTTTGATGACACACAATAGAGGATGACAGCCAGTTGACTCTCATCCACAATGGATGATTAGAAAGATGAGTTGAGGGAATTGAGGACTGAAAGCAGGAGAAATAGTCTTAGTTTCTGACTTTCCATTTCTAGCTCATATAAGACCTAGCTGCACTTGTTCTTCTGATCTGGTCTCCATAAAATGCCTGTAGTATCCTTACAATTGCCTTCTTTTTAGGTGAACAAGTTTGAACGAGTTCCCTATTTTTGGAGGAAAAGAAGATTTTGGACTAGAATGCCTTGAAATTTGAACTTTTCCTATTTTATTTCTCCAATACTACCTCTTCTGTTTCTGTAAACTTCTTTTCTTTTAGAAAGTTGTTGTTATTGTTAAAATGATGTCTGCTATGCGTCTTCCATCCAAAGTTAATCTGTAAATTATATCTTTTATGCACTGAGAAAAGGGTGTCTTATAAGTCTAGTAGTCCTCCTGATAAGAATATTTAGAATTATCTTGCTTTGGTACTGAAATTGGAAGAAAATCCATGCAGTTATTTTTGTCTCTAAATTTGAAGACCCTAGAGTTGGTGAGGAAATAATTCACTCAAAGATTAATATTATAAGAGTTAATCACTGTTAAGTTTAGAATTTTGAATTATGTTGTTATAAAGCTGTATTAATTATAAAATTATAACTGTTTTTAAATGTTTTTAATAAGGTGTTTTTATAAAATAGATGGCATGCTGTTTTTGGGAAATTTTAAAAATGTATTTAAATTGGGGCATACAGAGTGAGAGAATGCCTATGACATTTATCTTGGTAAAAGCAGAAGTGGAGGTATAAAAGTAGCATAGCTTACTAGCTATTATCTCAGTACCCCTGGGAGAGTAAGTTTTTCAAAATAAGGGCAGCACTTGAGAAATCAGCATTTATTAAATGAAGCATGCTTTTCCTAGTACATTAAAATACAGTTGATCCTTAACATTAATTTGAACTGCGCAGGTTCACATATACATGTTTTATTTTGTTTTGTTTTTGATACAGTATCATACTGTAAATGTATTTTCTCTTTGATATGATTTTCTTGACATTTTCTTTTTCTCTAGCTTATTTTATTGTAAGAATATAGTATATAATACATATAGCATACAAACTGTGTTAATTAACTATGTTACTGATAAGGCCTCTGGTCAATAGTAGGCTACTGGTAGTTAAGTTTTTGAGGAATCACAAGTTAGATGCAGTATTTTCAACTGCATGGGAGGTTGGTGCCTCTAACCCCCGCGTTGATCAAGTGTCGGCTATACCACCTTTGCCATATGATAAAGTCTTATATATCTTAGAATCTGAATTCTGATTTCTCTATTCTGTTCCAGTTGTATTTGTTTATTTCAAAGCCAATATCTGGTAAGGAAAATACTCCTAAGAGATCTTCTTTTCCATAGTTTTCTTGTTTCTTATTAGATATTCTTCCATTCTTCCGCTTCCATTTAGAGATTATTTTATCTACTTCTCCCTCCATGAAACAATTGGAATATTGTTTAACACTTGATTTAGAGGCATTTTTTAATGAAAGCAATCTCACCATTTTAAACAGAAAGAAGTTTAATATAGGAAGTTGAGTTTTTACATAACTATGTTGGGGGTTTGGGAGCAATCTCTAGTCTTGGTCATCAGGAATCATTTTGCTAACAAAGCTACAGGAACCAGTTTTCATAATCGGCCAGGGGGATCTGCCAATTTATCACTATCAGGAAGCTGGGGAATCAGAAGGCACTGAACCTGCTTGTTGGCACCTGGAACAGACTAGGCCAGGATCCCAAGAATTTCTGGCTCATGAGCCATCTCCTATTTGCTGGGTCTGCACCAACAAAAATAGATGCCTTTCATTCCATTGGAATGGTATTATATTTATACACTTATTTGAGGAGAATCAACTTTAAATGTTACTAAATCTTCTATTGGATTAATTTGTGTAGAAAAATCTGCATATGAAAGATCCTAGGTTTCAAAAGAAATATACAATAACTTGGCTTACTTAAGTCAAATGATAAAGTTGGGAACTTTCTACTCATTCATGTTATAACCACATGAAAGTTGAACTTTTCCTCTTGTGGTTCTGTGAACAAATGTGACAAAGTATTGCTTTCTATATTTAAAATGTCCTCCCATGTAAGTGAATTTTCTCACAAAATTCTTTAAAATTCTTTAAATCATTAATTGTGACCTTTATATAGAAGGAAAGTAGCTAATGTTCTATTGGTTAGTTATACATTGTGTAAGATATTACAATAAAAAAAAAGCATGCAATGCCTTTTTAATAGAAATTTAAGGTAGACCTTTGGATATGCATATAGAATTGTAGCTTAAAATATATCAAGATTTTTATTTATATTACGGAGCAGGCAAACTAATCTCTCACCTATTTTCCTAACATTTCTCCAATTTAACATTAATAAATATTATTTTAAAGGCAACTAAATGTGGCCACCTTTGTTGATTGATTGCCTATACAATATCTCTATCTAGCTATATCAATTCAAATATGGGAACTGTCACTTATTCTGTGACTTCGAGCAAATTACTCCTCTAAAATCCAATTTCTTTATATCTGAAATAGGTAGCACACCTATTTTTGATATAATTAAATGTAATTCTATTTGTAAAGTGCCTGGAGCATTTAGAGCAGGTGCTTAGCAAATGGCAAATGTTATTACTTTTCAGCATGAAGTAGTATTCAAATTTCACTTTTATTAGAAGGAATGTGTTTACATCGCTCTTTCTTAGCACTTCTGGTTTCACATACTTATGAATCTCAAGATGGAGAGCTTCATATAAATGTTCTTTCAGTTGTCCTGTTCAATTTTTCTGATTGCTATATTAAACACAGGAATATCTCAAATATGCTTCTCTGGGTATTCCCTACAGATTGAACTTATTGAAACTTATGATCTGCTATGAAAAAAAAATTATATGATTTTATATGTGAAATTGTATATTGTCTTCAGGGAAAATAGTTAGTGGGTAAAGAACACTTCTCCCATTTTGAGAATTCTGTTTTTATATCATATTATTTTAAAATAAAAATGTGATTTTTTTTCATTTCTTTATTCTTGAAGATTTATATATTATCCATATATTATCTTCCATCCCTTCTGCCACCCTCCCCTCCAAAGAAGAAAACAACACACATGGAAACTGGGTCATAGTAGAGTTGATTCAGAGTCTTTTAATTTTTGTAATGAAGGCATTTCTAATATGCTCATATAGGTAAAAATAAGTTGATACAGTTGTATAGGTAAAGCTTTAGTGATATTTTCAGAATTGCTTTAATTATGTCTAAGCAATTTGTTCCCAAAAGAGGGTAAGTCTATATAATGTCTCACCTAGATCTTTGAGGGTCAGGAGAATAATAGAAATGTCCACCTAAGCAAATAGTTCTGAGTAACCTATGAGTAATTAGAAAGTACTAGTAATTATGGAAAGAAAGGGAGGGCTTTTCTATTCTTCTGTGAGAACCAGTCTGCTGAGAAGTTAGCAATTAACACATACTTCATTTCTGCTTCTCCTTAGAAAAATACAGAAGATTCATTTAAAAAGTATGTTCATATTTTATTATGTTATTTTCAAATATTTTATTACTTTATGACTCCTTAGAATATTTTCTCATCTGGTACATATAAGAATCTAGGCTCCTCATTCTTTAGGTAATTCTGTTACAAGACCTCTTTGTACCTCATGATGAAAAGAGGAAAGAGCATTTAGTAAGACTTGCAGCATAGTAGGTGCTCTGCGATTGATAGTTATCATGTCTGTTTCTAGGTGAGTCAAATGGGTGGACTCATGGGACATTATGAAGGCTGACTCATAACTTCTTTTGTCTCGTGGCCAATACCTGAAAAACCTGAGCTCATAGTTCCAGGGCTTGCTTGCTTTAGTACTGTGCTGCATGAATGGTACTATGTAGCATATATGTTCCTTGGAAAAATGGTTCTATAAAATCAGTTTTGAATGTGCATACTGGGACATTCCAGTGGTCTGAGAAATTCTGCAACTAACAATGTATCTTCAATTTTCTCTAGTCCATTGTTTCACAAATGTATTTAATCATGGAATGCATTGTCATCTTAACACTGGTAGAGAAAAAGGGGTTTTTTACACCAAGTTTTTATCCCTGTGAAGTGGCAAATAGTTCTTGAGAGGATGGTTCTTTCAAACCAGAGATCGGTTACACTGCTTTTAACCGTATTTTCCTCAGTGCGTTGGTCACCTTTTGAGTGAGAGGGAGATGGGCTATATAAGGGCTATATCTATATTAGGAATAGAAACAGAAGAGGGTATAGAGTAGGGAAAATGACATTGACAGGCTGTGTAGGGTGCACAAGATTTGGCTGTTTCTTTAATTCCCTTATGATTAATTCTAACTATTCAAATGAGGATTTTGATTGTGAGATGCGCCAGAGTAAATGGGAGGAAAATTAGAAGGGGATCATCTGTTAAGAAAAGTAAAGTTGTATGAATGCAATAAGACTGGGTATGTGTGGGGCACCTGGATGGCTCAGTCAGTTCAGTGTCTGCCTTTAGCTCGGGTCATGATTCCGAGGTCCTGGGATCAAGCCCTCCTTAGGGCTCCCTGCTCATTGAAGATTCTGCTTCTCTCTCTGACCATGCCCCACTCAGGCACCCTCTCTCTCTCTAATAAATAAGTAAAACCTTAAAAAAAAAAAAAAACCTGGGAACATGCATACCATTTTCTAAATGTAAGAGTATTTTGGAGTGTGTGTGCTTATGCAATCGGTATTTCAATAGTATGTATGTGTCTCAACCTAGCAACTGATTTTACAGATATTTTCACGTCAGACTACGTAAAGCAGCCACTATGTCAATAATCATGTAAGCTGTGTAAGTGGCCTCACGTTGTTCAAATATTGGGATTTTATTCATCAGAACATTCCAAAGTTAAGATCAAGATTAAGTTGACTACCTGGTTATAGCCAGATAGTTTCCATGTTAGAAATGTTTGTAAGTGAAACACACCTTTGAAGCCAGCGTTATTAGGAGTCACCCAAGTAAGTTACTGCTGAAATATTTTTCTGATGGAAACATAATAACTGATATAAATGCAAATAGTTTAAGCTGAGAATTTTATGTCTTGGAGATTGACAAAGAGTGCATGTAAACAACACTAATAAGACAATGGCTTTTATTACTCACATAGATTGGATGCTCTTGAAAGGAAGGAATAGCATCTGGCATCTGCTTAGCAGAGGTAAGCACATTAATAGATGCTTGCTGATTTGCTGGTAGCACAAGAGTGACAGTAAAGTCACCAAATTAAGTTTATGGAAAGGATAAATGAAGTTGTAGCCATTTCTGAATTCCCCACTTCTGAGTTATAAATCTAGCTCTAGATAACAACCCTGGTTTCAACTTTCTTTTTCAAATCAGTTTGCAGAAGGGCTTTCTTTAATTATGAAAAAAATATTAAAAATTCACAAAGCCTTTTACATAAAGATAATTTTAGGGCACTTTCCAATATTAAATTAACTTTTAACCTAATAACAACTAGTTTATTTTTACTGAAATGTTTATAACTTAGAATATTTAGCTTATTTTTAAAATATCTTCTGGGGCAAATAGAAAAAATCTGATCAGTGTCTAAAAGCAAATGAAATTTAATACCCTTCTTGTGTGTCTAGAAGATGAAATGCTTTGTTTTATTATTCTTTTTTCTAGAATAATACTTGCACATAATTGAAAATATGTACAATGGCTAAAAAAATAGGAAAAGACATGGTATATATAATTGTAGTTTTTATTTTTCTATGTTTACTTTTAACAATTTTACTTGTTCAGCTTTGTAGTGTTAATATATGTAATATTTGTTTATGCACTTTAAAGTTACATTTGTATAGCAGTTTGGTGTCCTGTCATTCATAAATATTTCAGTTTTGTTCTCTCTTCATGTAAATCTATTGCACAGTGTTTAAAAAGAAAAGAAAATCCACAATGATTTATTGGATAAAGATCATCCTCAATACAAAACCATTACTAACCTAAAGAAAGACTGAATAGTTTTTAATGATATAGGAAATACTTTTTCACTGTGCTGGATTTGAAGTAAAAAAAAGCACAGGATTGGGTGCCCGGGTGCTCAGTCAGTTAACCGCCTGCCTTGGGCTCAAGTCTGATCTCGGGGTCCTGGGATTTAGCCCCACATTAGGCTCCCTCTCCTTCTGCCCCTCCCCCCGGCTCCTACTCTGTCTCTCCAATAAATAAAAATCTAAAACAAACAAACAAACCAAAAAACCCCAAAACACAAAGGATCAAGTAGTGGCTCTGTCACTAATGAGTGATATGACTCTCTGATGCCCAGGAGACATTATGTATATTGATGATCACATTAATTCTTCATGAGAATGATTGGCTCATAATACTAATTCAATTAATATCTCTTATTTTAGAGAAAACCACTGCAGAAATTAAAATTGCTTTCTCTAAGCATTTGGGATTGAGGATATCCATCAAGAAAGAGTGGACTAATGCCTCTATTGTCTATGCAGTAGTAATTATCCTTTATTCATTCACTGTTCAAACATTTATTTTTGATCTGTGCTAGGTTCAAGAAATACATAAAAAGGTGGCTTCATACCTCAGAGACTGCATTTAAGTGAAATAAGGATGGGAAAAGCTGAATGGAACTATTTCTTTTTATCTACATTCTGATTGAACATCAGATAACTCAAAAACCTTCACTGCTGAGATCTGAATAATTTAGTTATGAGAACTAGTTAGCAGGATGAGCTACAGCTAAGAGTGTTTACTGTGACTACTGGGGGTGACTCTTGATGCATAACTTCTGTTCCAGAAAGTCACTACTCATTTCAGAATGCAGTCATGAGTGTAGTCCCCTGGGACAGCATTTTGCAAATTTCAGTCATTCTCACAAAACCTTCCTCAAATTTTTGGCTATTGTACCCTTTTGTTTAAGAAAAAAATTTTTTAACTTTTTTTTTTTTTTAGCTTAAATGTATTTTAAAGGAACATTTACATCACTACCATAAATGAAAAATCATTACCACTTACCCTAAAGAGAAGGTGGCCATACAAATAAACAGATTGAAAATAAAATAATGCTGAAAAAATTATAGGTAAGGACAGGTTCTGGGCACATAGATCAACCTCTGTTTGATAGTGTTAGAGTTCATGAAGTCACAGGAGCTTCAATCTAAGACACTATCCTTTACCAAATCCAGGTTGAAGAAGTATTCTGAAGGGAAAGACTTTCTCTGATTCCCTGTCACTATGTTTCTGGGAGTTGGCATCCCACCCACTGGCTAATGCTGTCCTCCAGAGGCCAATTTCACCTTACAGAAGGTTGAAATGAAGTTTTATTTAGCACTTATAGGTGTCAGGAACGATGATAAATTCTCTACATAGTTTATCTCATTTAATTCTCACAACAACAGATTTCATATATGATATTATCTGTACATTATAAATGGGGAATCCAAGCTCAGAGAGGTTAATTATTTGCTTGAAGCTGGCTGAATTAGGATTCCAAGACAGCCTGACTCCAAAGCCTGACCTCCTAGCCACTCTATAACTCTCTGAAATAAACTCATTTTATTCTCACAAAAACGCACATGTACACTCACGTTAGAAAAGCAATCCTCCCATGTGGACATTTCCGTTTTTATAGTCAATGAAGTAGTCATGTATATCGGAAGTCATTTTAATAGAAAATAAGTAACATAAAAGATGATATTGTTACCCATTAATAGGCCAACATTGAAACATTCTTTGCAAGGGATAGAATAAGCAACCACAGTTTATAACTAATAATTGTAAACTTTTAGAAAGTTTTGCTGCTTTCAGGGTCCTTAGAGGTTAATGAAATAACAGGAACTGAAATATCTACAACACAATGCTAGAAAAACAATGTCTTTAATGAAGGCCACTGGATATTTAAAATCATCAAGGCTGGAATAGAGATGTGATTAAAATATATTGCAAAATGGCTGCAATGAAGAGTACTCTAAAAGTGGAAGGCTAATAATTTGTATCTGCCTAATGCTTTGTGACCTTAAAGGAATTTTCAAACCCTAATAATTGACTTTTAGAAAATTCTCCTAATGTATCATTTACTTTGACTCAGTGAGAAATCTAAACAATGATCATTTAAAGTATTTAATCAGGGTCATCCTGCAAACACTCTGAGGAAAGCAGAAAGTATACTTGCACATATATCTGTTCTACTTCAGAAGGCTTTAGGAAAGGCCTAGAAAGGGAACTTTTTCTAAAAGGCTTTAGCAAAGGAACTAGAGCTGAAGTAGTGTTCAGATGTTTGATAGACAGAATAATGGCTCCCCTAAGGTGTCTACATCTTAATCCCTGGAGCTGTGAATACGTTAGACTACATGGCAAAGAGAATTAAGGTTACAGATGGAATTAAGATTGCTGTATCAATTTACCTTGAGATGGAGAGATGATCATGGATTATCCAGCTGGACCCAACGTAATCACAAAGGTCCTTATAAGACAAAGAGAGAGGCATTAGAGGGGAACCAGAGACATGGCAGCATGAGAAGGACTCAGCCCGATTTTGCTGGCTTGAAGATGGAATGGGGCCATGAGCCAGGAGCTGTGGATGACTTCTAGAAAATGCAAATAAATAGTTTCTTTCCTAATGCCTCCAGAGGAACACAGCCTTGCCAATGTCTTGATTTTAGCTTACTGGGACCTGTTTCAGACTTCTAACCTTCAAAACTGTCAGATAATAAATTTGTGTTGCTTTATGCCACAAGTTTATGTGATTTTATATGGCAGCAATAGGAAATGAATGCAGATTTTTAAACACGTGGACACCACAAGGACAAAGAGTAGCATGAACATCACAGATCAGGTCATATCTATCAGACTTCACTCACCATCAGTCTAATTAAAACGCTGGATTATAACCATGAGGAAATAAACTTTTATAAAATATAAACAGCATATCAATATTACCCTTAGGTGGTTATCTTTGGCAAGATATATCCTTATTCATTATTGGAACATCTCTCTGGAACTCACTGTTGTTTTTATAGTGAAATAAAAAAGGAAGTCCCATTATTGTTTTTTGTTCACGTTTGGTGTTTTTAACCCGTTTAATAATCCTTATCATTAATGCTACCGGCTGCTGTTGCTCTCACAGTTCTTACTAGAACAGATCTGTGAGCTTCAGCAAAGTATCTACTTTCTCAGTGCCTCAGGTACCACAAGTGCAAAATGGGATAGGAAGAGCATATGCTTACAGGGTTGTTACGAGGTTAAAAGAAGTTAATTCTTGTAAACACCAAAACAGTCATTGGCACATATTAAGAACTAGCTACATTTAGGTTGTCTTTATTGTAATCATCATCATCATTGTTATAATCCCTGCTACGCTTATCAGTGAGTGCTGAATGCCACTACCTATTCTGATACACAGGCTTCAGATTTTCTTTCTAGGAATTACAGATTAGTATCCCCATTATTTCAGGTTAAGAAACTGAAACAACTTAACCAGGTTGAGGAGTGAGGACTGTTCTGATACATCTAGCTAAACTAATAGGTTTAGTGCTAGATGCCGTCTGCTTCCATTACATAAAGGATTTTCTGTCCCAGCCCACTGAAGGACAAAGATACTCTGAGAGATGACGGATTTAGATGTGCACTCTTCATAAAAGGTCACTAATATTGTATTATAGTCCTACTCTGTTTACTCTCTGAACATGAACCATTTTTAATCCTGGTAGAGAATTATTTTGAAACTGTTTTCTCCTAGTGATAAAAATTTGGTTGGAGCCAGACTGGTTAGGCATGAATAGAACCATATGTGATAAAATCTTTAAGGGAATTTTCTTATAAAAGTATTACATATATGCATTGTAAAACATTTAAAAATGGAAAATATCATGGGACGCCTGGGTGGCTCAATTGGTTAAGCAGCTGCCTTCGGCTCAGGTCATGATCCCAGCGTCCTGGGATCAAGTCCCACATCGGGCTCCTTGCTTGGCGGGGAGCCTGCTTCTCCCTCTGCCTCTGTCTGCCTGTGCTCGCTCTCTCTCTCTCTCTGACAAATAAATAAATAAAATCTTTTAAAAAAAAATGTTGTTTAAAAAAAAAATGGAAAATATCAGAATAAAATTATAATATACCACAGTCTTCTCCTCAGAAATAAGTGTTGTTAATATTTATCTTGAATTATATGTGTTTGTATGTGCATTCATAAAAGAGTTCACATTGTATGTATTGTTTTGAAATGTTCAATGTGATTTGCACATTGATTCATGATACATTTTCATTCTTTTATGTCAAAGAGATATTTTATAAAATTTAAATCTTTTAAATTTGTTAAATAGTTCAATTCTGCATTTTGTGATATTGAAGGACTTATTGATACTTTCTTTCCAAGATAATACTTTTACACTAACCCTAGGATAAATAAAATCAAAAGATTCTTCAATTACAGGTGTTAATGCAATATTACAATAAACTACCTCATATTGAGGTAATTTCTAAAAATCCATTTCCTTTTTCTAGTATGTAAATTCCTTTAAGGGCAGGAATTGTGCTTCACAATCTTTATATCTCTTAAAGTCTGAACAGTTGTTTTGAATAATAATCATTAAGTGATTATTAAGTAAATATATGAAAAGGTATAAATGATTATGAAATTGATATTGAGGTATTGTCAACATTATACTTATGGATGACTATGGAAAATATCCTGCTAAATGTCAAAATGCTGGATCTGAAAATCCAAGCAATGACTGAGACTATAAAATGTTAGAGCACTTTAAATAGGTGATGGGGATTGAGGAGGGCACTTGTCATAATGAACACCAGGTAATGTATGGAATTATTGAATCACTGTATCGCACACTTGAAATTAGTATCACACTATATGTTAACTAAATGGAATTAAAATAAAACATTTTAAAAAAGAAATTAAAACAAAAGTAATGTTAGAACAGTGAGGGTCAAGATCCAGAAGGGTAGGAACAAATATGTGTTAAATATGACTGTTTGGAAGTGTTAATAATTTCCAATGAATGGACTGTATCATTCATTTCTCTGTATATTTTCAAGTCTGTTGCTGATTTTCAACTTTGCTTGCAATTGCAAACCACATTAAAATATAAAAATTCCTCAAGTTCAAGCAGTAAAACTTTTAAATATGAAGAGTATCTTATTTTTATGCCTTCAGAAAAAAGTATAGGGGGAAATTCAGTATTCGGATAACTATTTCTCTACATTATGTTTAAATGTAAGTAACTAAGCAATCAGATTCAATAAATATGATGAATTACAAAAATTAAGAATAATTTAAAGCATTTATTTTCATATATCCTTGATAGCTCTATCTTTAAAACTTTACATGGTGTAGAGCTTCTCCTTATATATTTTAATAGGAGAGAAGAAATGTAGAAATAATTGTAAAAATTCTTTTTGTTTCTTCGTAACCTAAAATTCTACTTCTTTGTCTGAAAGTTCACATTTTTAAAAGAATTCATTAATAGATTTTATTATATTATACATTTCCAAATGTCAAATATTAATGAAAATAACCCCATCAGGAATTCCTTATGCTTCATTATTTCAGTTCAGAATAGAATTTAGTATTTAATCTTGTGCAAAATATTAGCCATGGGTAAAGTAATTGAACGTGATTTTTTTTTTTTTTTATCTTTGGTTTTTGTAACCAGGTTAGTGCCTGACTTCTGGGCTGTTCATTTTCCTAATATGGCACCTGGAGCATGATAATTAATAATAGTAAAGCAGCAATTTTTATAAAAGTTAATATGAAGTGGAATAGTTTTAAAATTGCTTTTACTTAACCACATACAGTATAAATTCCTCCCCATCTATATTACTTCAAATAGTTTTGGATAAACATCATAAACAAAATATTTACTTTAAAATTATAACCTAAATTTTAAATATATAATTTCAAATATTTTGTTCTTTTTTTAGAGCAATTTGGCCATATATGACTAACAAAATCACCTTGGTGAAATAAAGCAGATTTTGAGCAAGTTAATGATTTTAGTAAATTAAATAATACATATGCATGCATTCCTTAGTAAACAACATAAGCCATTTGGATTTTTTTCTTATTAAAAAAGACCAAAATCTTTATATTTTTATATATCAGAAAAACTTGAGAGAGAATAATTGCAACTGTAATCATCAAATATACTACTAGAAGTACTGTCTATATAAGAAAAAGAGACTACAGTAATTCTCAAACTTGAGTAGACTAAAGAATTACCAGGATTGCTCTGGGTGCTTCATTATATGATGGATGATAACCCTGATCTCAATTCTTTCCAAGTCCCAATCCTAATTCTATGTCCTAATCCCAGTTCTTTCCAAGTTCCCAAGGTGGTTCTGGTGTAAGTAATGCCTTGACCACATTATGGGGAGAGAATGGGGTCACAACAGGGCAGTGTAGCTCTAATCAAATAGATAACAGGGTTGAAGACTTTTCTAGAGGTGCCTAGGGTTTTGATCCTTTGCTGTTGTGTGAGCTCTAACCAGAAGTCATGTTTACCAAGAGTATAGGCCCCAGGAGGCTTTGGGTTGCTTCTGGGAGTGGTAGGAGACACACTTTGCTAGGTTTGCTGTTTCCCTTTTAGTCAAGAGTGGCTGCAGAAGATGCAGACATCAGGAAGGGGTGGGGGGTTACATGCTTTCTGATGTAACTTTCAACAAAGGAGTAGCTAATTATCCTATTCTTCCTTCCAGTATGTACATATTTCTAGTATATAGACATTTCTGAGATATTTTAGAATCCCCATAGTAGGTTGTGAGATAAACTTCCTACAGAGGGTTTTGCTAAAGGTGTGTTCTTACTCAGTTATATTCTCATATTATGACATCATATGTAATTCTGCACATAACAAAACTGTTGAAAGACATTAGTGTCTAAATGATAATCGGATATTTGCTTATGTAATTACATTGGAAGATTTCATTAGAGTTTGAGAATATGGAGTGTATTTGTCATGTCCTTGTTTTATATACTTCAGAAACAGGAACCGAAGAGCGTTCATTTGCGCAATTAAATCTCCCCTAAAGTCCGTGAAAAGAATTCAGGAAGAAAAGCAAGCTGTTTGGTCATTGTTTTTAAGCCATGGCTGGCTGTACTTTCCCCCCCACCACTGCCGTCATCTTGTGCTCTGGAAAGAAGAGGTCAAAATGGGGAGTGAGGGAGAGCAAAGAAACAAGGGAATAACAATATAATTTTCTCTTGCTCAGAACTAGGACAGCAAAATTACATTTGCCAATGTATCTAAAGATAATTCTCTTTTTATAGTCTAATAACTGATCATATGCTTTTATCCATTGGAAACCTCAAGGAAGGGACTGCAGTTTATTTCATTTTTTCAAGAATATTGCCTGCATTATGGCTTGATACCCAAGCCAGAGTACAAAATCCATGTGAATTTAAGCCCAGACAACTACATGGGTCTGGTTGTATATTTATCATTTTAGTTTCCTAATGGAATATGGTTACTCACAACCAAATGTATCATTTGGTGGGTCATATAACATGGAGTTTATGAATGACCAGTTAGGCTTCATAAACACTTAGTGTCCTATAGGCAGACCTTAATGTCTGTCTGGACTCAAGTATACTCACAAGTTAATTTTCAGATAGAAAAGAATCGTTAGAAGAATAAAGCATGGTCTTTCTCCAAAACCTTAGGGGTATGAGTTGTGGATTTTCTTATTGAGAGTTGTCAGAAGTATGAGATAGCATTATTATAAACTCTAAATGACAGGGAAGTCTGCACTGCAACCTGGTCTTGTAGCAGAACTCTTGATTAATCTGGCCCCACTCAGAGCTGGTATCCTTATTGGCTGCCTGGTAAATGGTCAGGATACTGACCAGGTATCTATGCTTCCTTCAGAATGCAAAAAGGTCCATCCAATGGTGAAATGCAGTAACTTATTTTTCAACACGCAGTGGTATCCTGATATGCCTTGAACCATTGGATGTGTAGAAAGTTTGCCAATGTTGCAGGATAGTGACCTTTAGCATGGTGATAAACCTCACACTCTGGTACATAAGTGTCATATTAAAGCTTCAGGGACATTAGCTCTTTCTTTATGAGCAAGTTTAATTAGAATCCTGTCACCAATTATATTTTACATATTATGATAACATACCTTATGGTATATCAATATTTCTGCAGACTGTATTATGACAGCGAGCATAGCCTTGAGGTTAGAGACAGGTGTTCCTGTCCGTGACAGGTGAATGCAAACTGCTTATTACTTTTATTGATTGCAATTACAAGGAAAGTATTTACCAGGTCAATATCTGTATATAGTTTCTGTAAGCTGGTTAATTTGTTCCAGTGAAGATATGTGTAGAACAGAAGTCGATATCAACACCTAGTTATGTTTGTGAAAATCAACAGTTATCTTGTACTGGCAAACTGATGAGTTGAATGAAGATGTGAAAATATAATCACTATTACATCTTTCACATCTTTCTTTGTGGTGCCAGTCTTTACAGTTATACCAGGAATATAGTATTTGCTTTAGTTTATGTTTTTGATGGTGGGTGGTGGGTGGATGGAATTAGACAATTCTAGACATATATTCCCTTTCCTACTATAATATCATTCTCTGTAAGGATTCTGGCATTTGCTATTTATGTGTATTGCCATTATATGTTACCCTAAGATATCTTTATGGGCCACTGGAACTAGTGTTAAATATACCCAAGGCAAGATGTCATTTGTCATTACACCTTCCGTAAGTTCCCATTCTTACTAGGGTGCCATGCTGATGTTTTGGGTCTTCAGGAATCTGTGTCAATGGAGATCAGTAAAATAAACATTAGGACATATGGGCATTCTTTTCTCCCAGTGTACATAGCTGCAGGCCTCCGGGGAAATGCTTAGAGGAAGATTCATTGTATATACATTTAGAAGCTTCTTTAGATAGAGGCTTCCCTTTGTCAAAGGGATTTGGCTTTTCCTCAGCCAAAGGGCTCTGAGTCTATAAACCAGATAGGAGCCTGTGAATCTCCACTTACTTCAACTTAAGTCAATTTTTGCACCTAATTCTGGAATTGTTTTGTTTATTAAGGTAAATCTAAGGGTTCATAGGCTATACATGTACTTCATTCATAAGGACCTTCAGCTCAGATAGTTACCACAACAGATCCCTGGAGTGAAAAAATATGTAGATTAGTTAAATTGCCTCTAATGATTGCTACCATTCAGACTTCTCTACCAATCCAGACTTCATTATGCCTCATTGACATAAAAAAGTTCAATTTGAAGATCCAGTTGTTGTCACCATGTCCAGGCTACACAGGACATATATCACAGAGCTTTTCGTGATTGAATTTCTTAATGCTTAGTAAAGAGAATGTCGGAATACTCTAGAGCAAGGATCAGCAGCCTATAACCAATATGCAAAATCTAGCTGGTGACCTATTTGTGAATAGTTTGTGAGCTAAGCATAGTTTTTATACTCTTAAAGGGTTATAAAAAAAAAAAAGAAAGAAAGAAAAGGAGGTAAAGCATAGGGTAGGGAGAAAAAGAAGCAGAAAGTATCTTATTTGACCCACAAAGCCTGAAGTATTTATAAATAAAATTTGCTTGCTGACCCCTTTTCTCCATCATAGAAGGCAAGTCTAGCAATATAATCACATTGACTCCATAGTGATGGAGTCCAGATTTTAATTATCCATTCTAATAGACTGCAAGTGCCCCCCCCCCCGGCACTTGAGTTAACACATTAAGTTCTGAATCTTGTAGGACTACAGTCTTATTGATGGATTTAATCAGGTTAAGTCTTCCCTTTTGCCATCCTTGGTCTAATAACCCTTAAAATCTATTCCATACGTTCTTTCCAGACTAATGCTGATACATATTGGCAGGATTATATAATATTTTTTTGGTGTGAAATGGTTTTTCTAAAATTCCTTTTATTTATGGGATCTAATGCTAGTTATTGACCTTATGGACAGTCAAGGAGGGGTGTTGGCATAGATGCTGAAAAAAGTTGACATCACTTTTGAAGCAGTTGCCTTAGATAAAATTCTGAAAACTTTTTTTTGTTTGTTTTTGTTTGTTTTTAAAGGGAACACATGTTCCTTCAGTTAAAAATGATCCAGAGATGCTAGGGAATTTAAAGTTCTCAGCCTCGTCTCTGTCCCCAGTCTCTCTTGAGTCTTATGATTCCACACTTTTTTAAACAGTGTCCTCACATTGGCTTAAGAATCTTGGGGATGGGGAGTTGCCTGCTACTGGAGCTATAACCCTGTCTATGTATATGCACGCTCTGGGACAGTCAGAGAAACCATTATACACCAATCACCCCATCCCTGTAATTCCTGTTGCCACAATATTAACTAAATTCCATAGGCACTCGAGCTTCCAAACTTTCCCCTCCATTGACAGTCCATACCAAATTATCCCTGGTGAAAAATTGAGTCATTATGTTGCTTCTGCATGCCATAAATTGTCAATCTATTATTTTCCTTTGGCAAGGGGTCGCTTGTATTCTCTGTAATTATGAGAGCAACACAATTCCAAAATTGATCCCATAGAATCTATTTTCTGTGGCCACTCCTAGTACCTGTATTTATCAGGATCCTGGCAGGAAACAGATAATACCATCAGAGATTTTAACTGAAAAAAAAAGGGGGGGATTATTTATTAATATGTACAGGGCTGTAGAATCCAAGAGGAGATAGTTAAGTATTGAAAGACTAAAAGCAGGAATATTTTAGTACCCTTGTAAGGGAAGGGGAAGGAAGATGGTTGCTAGAGCTGCATAAAAACTAGAGCCACGGAAGAAAAGCCACAGAAAAGAGGGCCACAAAAGAAAGCAGGTACTGCCAAAACCAGAATGGGGAAGTAAATGAGAGAGCTAGTAATTAACCCTATCATTCCTTTCTCTCACCTGCTAATGTTCTAATGTGCTTTCCACTGGAGTGGGCATGGGAGCCTGAGTGATGTAATACATATGGAAAGAATCAGCCTGGACAAATCATAAAAAATATACAGGTCCTAAGGAGATTATTCTTGAAGGTGAATTGAAGAAATGAGAAACATTTAAGAGACTGTGTAAATGTGATACTATTACCATATTCAATTAATTCTGACAGTATTTTTCTGTTTGGGGCTGGCTAGTCAAATTCTCTGAAATCAGAATTCATCTTAAAAGTTATAGTATAGGGGCACCTGGATGGCTCAGTGGGTTAAAACCTCTGCCTTCGGCTCAGGTCATGATCCCAGGATACTGGGATCAAGCCCAGCATCGGGCTCTCTGCTCAGCCTGCTTCCTCCTCTCTCTGTGCCTGCCTCTCTACCTACTTGTGATCTCTGTCTGTCAAATAAATAAAATCTTAAAAAAAAAATAATAATATTTTTTTCCTTAGAAAAAAGGAATATCAAATAATAACCTGTCTTATGGTCAATGTTATGTTGTATTGAATTATCAGTAATGACAATAAAAGGAAGGAAAGGCTATAGACACTGCAGAAATAGGATTCCACAAATTTGCACTGTTTGACATATTTCAAAATCTGTTCACAGATATAGAATCATTTGTGTTTATAATTTTAAATAAACTATTAATAATTTGTATCAGAGATTAAAAACTGGTAAGGTGAAGGAGTTGAACATTTGCAGTTTATATATGAGGGGTAGAAGATCTTTGCAGAATAATCCTGTAGCAGTTCACACCATGCTTTTTTTTTTCCTCTTACAAGGTTGTTCTGTGAAGCATAAATGCATTTGTTTGCATCTTAAAGGGAAGAAGAAAGAGGAAGGTTCTGCATTTATATAAAAATAACTTTTCCTGGTTGTTCTTCATCATAGCTAAAAAGCATAATCTTAAATTGATGTGTTCGTGCCTTCCTGTATTTGAAGGAAGAGCTAAGTTGATGTGACAGAGAAAGATTTCCCCTGAAGAAAACTCTGAGAATTGGACATGAGTGTAGGTAGTTGATTTAGAGGATGAACCCATGAAGCACTAGTGAAAAAATAGGAAATGTGAGACAAGGGGAGAAAAGCTAATAATGTGTATATTAATAAGCAGAAAACACAACAGACAATTACAATTCAGCATCCCTAATGTAGAATAACCCCCCAGGATTGTCCCCCTGAAGGATGGGAAGGCTATTATTTACACACTGATTTCCATAATTTTGGATTATGTAGTACAGTAGTATGTAATACTATGGATTCAGGCCATTGCAAAAGTGAGCTGAGGTTTGTGGGCAAGTAGATGAGCGTTGGTTGGTGAGGGCCTCACTCAGCTTCAGAACATCCAGCCTTTGAGGAAGGTGAGTGGAGGGTGACTGAGGCTTGCCTCACAGCCCTCACTGTCCTAAATCCCCACACTTCTGAGCTGCCAGGCAGATGCATGGCGCTGAGGAGGCTCCCTCAGAACAGAGAAAGTCCTCCAGCAGCAAAACAGAGGTTGGAAATGGTCAGTGTGCTTAACAGCTGACCACTAACCTGTAGCTCTTGGGCCAGGAAGATACGGGATGTACGTTAGCAGAATCTGCTACACAGATATACACAGAAAACACCTGGTATTTTTTGCCACTCTGAATAAGTGAAATTAACCAACGAGTTATAGTGTGTTTTACTATGTTAATGCCTTTGAGAAAAATCCCCAGTTTTGTTTCCTTGTGCTAGTTAAAGTACAAAGTTAGAGCACAAGACAAGTTCAGTTACACTTACTATGTATTTTGAATAATGATATATTTGTGTGTGTGTGTGTGTGTGTGTGTGTGTGTGAGATTCAATCAAGATTAATGTTTGTGTTACCACCACTGAGTCCTTTTGGGCTATAAGTCATTTCTTTGTAATTTTCTGTTCTTTTTTCTTCTGTACTTTGGTCACCAGGTAGAAAAAATATAATATTGAAAAGATGCATTATGCTATCTTTCTTCATTTTGCACAGGCATTGGTAAGAGATGGAATCTTATTCAAAAAGAAAAAATATGCCATTTGAACCTACACATATGTAATAGGAAGGGTTTTGATTCATGCTCAGTCTCATTCTTTGGTAATATGTAGTATAATCTGCTCTCAGTGCAAAAGCAATTATTGATATCAATTATTGATACAAATTTCCTTCAAGTTAAAAAAAATTGTTATAGTACTTTGTAGGATAAATAAAAGACATCATTGTGGAATCTGAAATACCACTTCAGAGTAAATTTATAAAAATTAATATGGCTATATTCTGTTCTACCCTTGTAAAATGCTGTCATTTACATTATGTTGTTAGACTGGAGATTTACATTTTAAATAATTTATTTACAGACCTTAATTGAGTCTCCAAAAATGACTTTCTTTTATTTTGATGAAGCTTTCCAGGAATGAAAATTTTGTGTTTCTGTATTTCAAATTCATCTTTTATTGTTTCATTTCACAGCCTATAAAAGTCAGTCAATCTTAGCAACAATAACCTTCCTTTTTAAACTGGCAAATAATGATTTAAGTTTGATTATTCCAAGTGTGTAAAACAAAGGCCAGTAGGTGTCTCATGAAAATCAATAGAGAACTATTGTTGGGGCCACAGTCCAGATGTTACTCAAGGACAGACTTCTGTTTTCTGAGTAAGGAAGAAGAAAACCATGGCTGTGAAAAGGCTTTTTATATAACTTTTGCATTTTGACTCAACATGGTTTCAAAATGAAAAGACTGGAAGGCAGCATAAGGAACAATTACTGTCCTTGTGGCCCTGACAAGTTACTGAACCTCTCTGAGGATCAGTGTGATCACCGGTAAAGTAAGAATAGCAGGACAACTCCATGTAGTTTTAGGAATATTAAATGAAATAATACATGTTACATGCTTAGCAACATGCCTATTACATGGAAAGTGTCAGTAAATAATAATTGAGAAAGTTAAAGATTAAAAGATTGAAATGACTTTATCTATAGAGAAGAAAGGGGTGACATTGAGTGCTTATCTTTAAGCTTTTGGAAATTGTCATACAGGGGTTATAGACTAACTATAAGTCAAATATAAATTTGGAAGGAAGGCTCAGTTTTAACCTAAGAATAAAATGACCATAGAATATGGAGAAAGGTTACCTGTCTACTATTTCTTGGGAAGTTTTAGAAAGATAAGTTATGATTGTCTCTAGAATTGATTTCCTATGGTAGTGTGTTACCCAACTACGTAACATGGAAATATTCATTCTGTACTTCCTTTTTTTTAAAAGATTTTATTTATTTATTTGACAGACAGAGGTCACAAGTAGTCAGAGAGGCAGGCAGAGAGAGAGGAGGAATCAGGCTCCCCGATGCTGGGCTCGATCCTGGGATCCTGAAGGCAGAGGCTTTAACCCACTGAGCCACCCAGGTGCCCCTCATTCTGTACTTTAAAGATTTTATTTATTTATTTATTTTAGAGAGATCAAATGAGAGGGGAGCAAGGAGCAGAGGGAGAGGGACAGGCAGACTCTACATTGAGCATGGAACCCTCTCTGGCTTTTGGTCTCACAACTCTGAGATCATGACCTCAGCCAAAATCAAGAGTCAGAGATTTAACTGGCTGAGCAACCCAGGCACCCCTTATTCTATACTTGTTCTATAATTTTATTGACTTATGTTTTAGAGTCAAGAAGATAGTTCTGTAAGTTCTTCATAGATAACCATACTCTTGGAGTACCTCATATGTTCTATTTCCTCTTTTTCCTTGGTGGGAACCAGAGTCCTTGTAAGATTTCACAGACTTTGCATACTTGAGATTAACTCATAAGCTGCTTAATATTGACTAACCCAACTCATATCACCTATGAAGAATTTGTCTTAATCTCTTAAATAATGTTGTGTCCTTTTCTGTTAGAGTTTAAAAGTACAGGCTGTAGGGTCAGACTGCCTGCAGTGGAATCCAAATCTAGTACCACTTCAGTTTTCCCACCTGTAAAATGACAATAATGTTTGAATCTACTCAATAGGGTAATTTTGAGAATAAAGTAAAATGATATATGTAAAACACATGGAGTCCTAGTTTACTTAAAACACTTAATAATTCACATTATGAATTTTGTCTTTACTCTCTAGTTTATAACTATATGGTAGCCTACTCTGGCTATATGTAATAGAAAGGAACCTCTTTCTCTACCCTTCCTCAAACATAAAAATATTGAATTATGGCGCCATGTTTGTGTTTGTTCAACAAGTATGTATTTAGCATCCAGGCTGGGTGAGACACTACACAGAGAATAACAGAGCTACCCTGATGACTCATACACAACTTGTGTATGATTCCCATATGTTTTCTTCCAGATGTCATCTTCATGCTGCACACATAAGTGTATTAAAAACTCTACTGAATACCTGTTCAAGAAATTATGAAAGGCATTATTTAGGAATCAAGGAGTTTAAAGAGGAAGTATCTGTCCTTAGAGATGATATTTATATCATGAGAAAAGATGCAGATAATTCAATAAAAATACAATAGCTTTCAAAATCATTATAGTCTTAATTGGCCCATCGGTGTTATAGAAAATACAAGCTTTATATCCAGAAGAAAAAAAAGATAATTGTAGATTACAAGAGTTTTGGTGTTTTGCTCTTTGTATTCATGATAATACCTTACCACTGATTTTAAGGATGATTATTTTGTTTTATAAAATAATACAGTTTTACTATGGAAATATAAGCAATATGGAAGTTTTTAATTCTTTATTTTTATTTTTTAAGATTTTATTTATTTACTTTAGAGAGAGAACAAGAGAGTACAAAGAGTTGGGGGGGCAGAGGGAAAGGGAGAAGTAGACTCCCCTCTGAGCAGGGAGCCCAACAGGGGGCTGGATTCCAGGACCCTGAGATCATGACCTGACCTAAAGAAAGCAGATGCTTAACTGACTGAGCCACCCAGGATCCCCTGGAAGAGGTTTTTTTGTTTTTTTGGTTTTTTTTTTAAGATTTTATTTATTTATTTGAAAGAGAGGCAGTGAAAGAGAGCATGAGCTAGGAGAAGGTCAGAGGGAGAAGCAGACTCCCCGTGGAGCTGGGAGCCCGATGTGGGACTCAATTCTGGGACTCCGAGATCATGACCCGAGCCGAAAGCAGTCGTCCAACCAACTGAGCCAGCCAGGCGTCCCAGGAAGAGTTTTTTTTTTAAAGAAAGCAATGTATCTCTCACAGTCCTATCTTTCATGGGTAGCTGTTACTATCAATAAAATTATTTTAAGTAGATGCTCATGGAGTGATTGTTTAAAAATGAGATCATAGGGGCGCCTGGGTGGCTCAATGGGTTAAGCCTCTGCCTTTGGCTCAGGTCATGGTCTCAGGGTCATGGTCTCAGGGTCCTGGGATCAAGCCCTGCATTGGGCTTTCTGCTCAGCAAGGAGCCTGCTTCCCCCCACCCCACCCCCGCCGCCTGCCTCTCTGCCTACTTGTGCTCTCTCTCTCAAATAAATAAATAAAATCTTTTAAAAAATGAGATCATATTCTACAAGCTATTTTTTAAATAAAATAATATAAAGTAAAATTGAAGGACATTAATTTTCAGATAAAAATCTTTACTTAGAATACTCTAAATTATTATTGTTTAGGGAAAATGATACAAAAATAGTGAGAGGATGGAATCATTTTTTTTAATTCATAAATCAAATTTAGGAAGTATTAAATGACTAAATTCTATCAAGGATGAGGTTAATATTTTATACTATTTTTTCCAAAAATGCTCAGCTTTCCCATCCCATGAGTACGTTTGTTTCATCAAGATTTTTAATATCTGATTTCGTAGTGCAATCATAATCCCCTCAACATTTTATCTTTGTTCTGTATGTACTTATATGAAACCTACTGCGTTTTCTTTTTTCAAACTTTTTACATTTCCATTTTATTTACTCTGGTTCTTCTATATGTAGCCTGTATTTTTCTTTGTTATTTAAATTTTGAGTATGGTTACACTTGCATATTGAACTTTGGTAAAACATCTATAATGAAAACCAGCAGTCCTTTGCTCTCCCCATCACCAAACACAATTTCATTCTCCATAGAACCTCAAGAACCATAGTTCTTTCAGATTTTTCCTTTTTGTTGTTCTGTTTCTAAAAGATACATCTATCCTACAACTTCTTGATTTACTAACTCTAACTAGTATCTGTTGGTTTCCTGTAATGCTCTCGGGCTCTCCTTCCTCAAATGCTCCATTCACCTGTTTTAAGTCCCTACTGGTCTCTATACCAGGCCTCTTGCATAGCTGTCATCATGGAACTTTCTTCTTTCTTTTGGTACTTTACTTTTTTATTGCAGAATAATTTACACACACAATCTGAGAAATGCAGATAAATTAACTTTATACATAAAGTTTATACACACACACACACACACACACACACACACACACACACACATACACTTTGTGTGACAACGATTCAGACCAAGAAGAGAACATCTCCAGAATCCTGGCAGGTTCTCCCATGCCTGCTTTCATTCATTAATCCTATGCCCAGATATCCTATTTGTATCACCATGAATTTTTTTTGTTTATTTGTTTTTGAACTTCATATAAATACAATCATTGCAGAATACACCCTTTTTCTTCTTTCACCCCATCTTTTGTCTTTGGATTTATCCATGTTGCATGTAGCAGTGGTTCATTTTCACTGCTGTACAATATTCTATAATATGAATATAATATTATTTTTTTAAGAACTTTCTTAAAATTCATTCTAACCTGGGCTTGAAATTTCTCTGAAGAAATCTTTGACCAACTTAATATTTTTCTCCTCTTGGGTGAGTTGCTCTTCCTTCCTGAACACATGAAGACATTTTATAGTAATCATTAAACCAACGGCAATTTCAACAAGATAGATTTTCCCTTAACAATTTTTCTTAGAACTTGATCATTCCCCACTGATATATGGAACTGGTTCATTTTTCTTTTATATTTTAAGGATTTTTAAAATTGTATTTTAAAATATGTTAGTGTCTTTTGTTCTTTTCTACTGCAGCTTTTTTTTTTCTTAAAGATTTTATTTATTTATTTGACAGACAGAGATCACAAGTAGGCAGAGAGAGAGGAGGAAGCGGGCTCCTCACTGAGCAGAAAGCCTGATGTGGGGCTCGATGTGGGGCTCGATCCCAGGACCCCGGAATCATGACCTGAGCTGAAGGCAGAGGCGTTAACCCACTGAGCCACCCAGGCGCCCCTCTACTGCAGCTTTTAAACTGTCTTTATACTAAGTCTTTTCCTTTTTAGTCTCTTATGCAGATATATTTGTACCAATTGCTATACCTTGTTCTCTTTTTCTGCATTTACTATGAAAATATCAAGCTTTTCTTTTAGTCCAGAAATTAAAATATTATCTATGTTTATCCTAGTTATTGCTTTTTCTAATTTATGTATTATCTGGGTAATGGTACTGTTTTGGTTCAATTTGTCTCCTTATCTCATACATTTTTAAATGATACTTTTTAAAAAAAGTTAAATCAACTTGCGTTTGAACTCTGATTTTATTTAATCTCTAGTCTTTTTATACTATAGATAAATTCTATGGAGTTTTTTACTTCCCTGCTTATGATTTCTACTAGTCTTCGCATGCTGTTACTTTAATTATTTTTATGATCATATTATTACTGTTAATATTATTTGTGTAATCCCTTCCCACAACTAGAAATTTGTTTTGTTTATCTTTTCATTTTGCTTGTGTTTCTCTTAGCTCTGTTAAGGCATCTGTTTGCTTAAGATAGTGTGGACAAATTATTCTTTAAATTCCCATCCCTCTCTTTTTTGCTACTTTTTATTTTTCCCTTCAAACTACAGTTTGGGTGACAAAAATCTATATTCCAGTCAGTTTTTAATGACCAGAAAGAAAAGGGGAGGAGAAGCAAAGTGTCCTGGGTTGGAGGTCCTGAGTTGTAGTCTCTAATGAGACCTGTTAAATATTGTCTGTAAGGCCCCTGACCTCTGCCCAAGGATGCACTTGGGTTCCTGTGGGATTTGCTGGGCTTTTCTGACTCATCTGTGAGCCCTGGCCTGTGGAGAGTCCTGACAGTCTTTCCTGCTGTTGCAGACACTCCCTCGTCAGTTTCCAAATGGAGAAGATTCATAAGCACCGTGGTGGTTTTTGTGATGACTCAACTTTCTTTATCAGAATTGGTTATAGGTTCAGAGAGAGGTTTTGGATTAGTGTTGTTCCATCAGAACCTTCTAATTATTTTATCAGCATAAAATTTAGTTTATGACATGAGACAGTACCCCCTTTATTTCATTTCTGCTATTGAATTTCTTTCTTTTTTTTTTTTTTTTAACAATTTTTGTTTTGTTAGAATTCTGAGCACCTGTCTTTAGGCAGTCATCTTTACCTGGAAAAAAAAGACTCAAAAATTCTTTAATGAAAATTCTCTCATATCTTCACAGAACAATCTGATTCCTTAGGTAGGGCTTATTTATTTTTTACTTTTACCTTCATTTAGTAGAAGAAGGAACAGTTGCTCAAAGGAGTTAAATACTGTGAATCTGGATAAATTTTGTGATTACTGGCACAGCCATGTCTGAGCCTAGGTCCTATAATCCTGCAAAATATTCCTTTTATTCTGCCATGAAACCTCTCTCTTCTTTGGGTTGAGCATCCTGGTTCACTCTGGTACAATGAGTCTAGTGTAGACTCGCACAAAGCATGAACTGTGTTGACCTTAAGGATTACTTTAATCCTGTATGATTTCATAATGGGGATACCATGAATTATATTATTGGTCTCTGGTATAATAAAAGTAATATATTCCCTAGAGAGTACATAAAAAAATTGAGATTAATAATATAATATGTTGTTAATATTTCAAACATAAGAAAATTAATATATTGTTTTCTGTTTTTCCAGAAAATACAAGAGACATCATAATGATATATGAAGAAGATGCTGAGGAATGGGCTCTGTACTTGACAGAAGTTTTTTTACATGTTGTGAAAAGGGAAGCAGTCCTATTATATCGCTTGGAGAATTACTCTTTTTCGGATGTGGAATTGCTGAATTTAAACGCTTACAAATGTAAACTTCTGATATTATCAAATGGCCTGCTTAAAGACCTAACTCCAAAGAAATGTCAGTTTCTGGAAAAGGTACTTCATTCACCAGAGAGTGTGGTTACTCTGCTGTGTGGGGTGACAAGTTCAGATCAGCTCTACAAACTATTAAATATCGCTGGAGGCAAATGGGAGATGTCTACTGAGCAGGAGCCCCAAGATTACATCGCTGTAATTGAGAGTATCATATTCGGAGGTAATGTTGCCAAATCTTCTTTATGTATTTTTATAATTAAGAAATCTAAAGTTTTTTTGAACCAATGACTATCTGATACTAAGATAAAAAAGAAAAATGGAAGCCAACTTTATGTTGAATGTATGTTGCACTTTCTTCAAATGCATGAATGTTCTTAATTTTTAGCTATTTTCTTCTAATCAGGGCTTATCAGTTGTTTTAAAAATGGTTTATAAATATATTCCTTAGGGTAGCCCGTGTGAGCTCATACTTGATAGAACAAGTATGGTATGCTATACTATAGGGCAGTTTGGTTCTAGAAGTTGGTTTCTTTTTTTTTTTTTTTTTAAGATTTTATTTATTTATTTGACAGACAAAGATCACAAGTAGGCAGAGAGGCAGGCAGAGAGAGCAGGGGTGGGGAGCAGGAAGCAGGCTTCCTGCTGAGCAGAAAGCCCAATGTGGGGCTCAATCCCAGGGCCCTGGGATCATGACCTGAGCTGAAGGCAGAGGTTTTAACCCACTGAGCTACCCAGGTGCCCCTTAACTGGTAATGCTTGAGTTACTATCTACCCTATTACTATTACCAGTCAGTAGCAGTCCAAGCTTTGAAGGTCTGCTTTAGAATTATAAAACTTCCATTGTGCTGACAATTGTATGATTTCTATAACTATATTATGGAATACTGTTATTGTTTAATTAGTTGAAATAAAAAAATTCATTTTAATCATATAGCCACATGTCAAAGAGCAGAACACAGGGTTCCCCTCTGGTAATTAATTACAGTTCCATGTAATAATCAAAACTCAGAAGCTCTCTAATGTTAAAGTTTCTCCCTTCCCCTGTTCTTTTCTGCTTCTGCCTGAGTGCAGAGGTGGTGCCATGTCAGCTGCATTCCTGGTTTTCTCAACCTCTGTTTAAACCTTTATTCCTAGTATTCTAACTATGGCTCCCTTTCCTACATGGAAGAGGTGGGGTTTTTAATTTCTACTGGCCGTATCAAATATGAAGTGTTGCCTCCTTTTCTTGGAGCATATTTCTGGGTCTTTGGAGTTGCCTTCATTCACTGGGATGTGTCACCTGCAGCTCCTTAATGAGACAACTGTGTCCTCTTTTTTTTTTTTTTAATTTTTTATTTCTTTTCAGCGTAACAGTATTCATTGTTTTTGCACCACACCCAGTGCTCCATGCAATCCGTGCCCTCTCTAATACCCATCACCTGGTTCCCCCAACCTCCCATCCCCCACCTCTTCAAAACCCTCAGATTGTTTTTCAGAGTCCATAGTCTCATGGTTCACCTCCCCTTCCAATTTCCCTCAACTCCCTTCTTCTCTCCATCTCCCCTTGTCCTCCGTGCTATTTGTTATGATCCACAAATAAGTGAAACCATATGATAATTGATTCTCTCTGCTTGACTTATTTCACTCAGCATAATCTCTTCCAGTCCTGTCCATGTTGCTACAAAAGTTGGGTATTCATTCTTTCTGATGGAGACATAATACTCCATAGTGTATATGGACCACATCTTCCTTATCCATTTGTCCGTTGAAGGGCATCTTGGTTCTTTCCACAGTTTGGTGACCGTGGCCATTGCTGCTATAAACATTGGGGTACAGATAGCCCTTCTTTTCACTACATCTGTATCTTTGGGGTAAATACCCAGTAGTGCAATGGCAGGGTCATAGGGAAGCTCTATTTTTAATTTCTTGAGAAATCTCCACACTGTTTTCCAAAGTGACTATACCAACTTGCATTCCCACCAACAGTATAAGAGGGTTCCCCTTTCTCCACATCCTCTCCAACACATGTTGTTTTCTGTCTTGCTAATTTTGGCCATTCTAACTGGTGTAAGGTGGTATCTCAATGTGTTTTTAATTTGAATCTCCCTGATGGCTAGTGATGATGAACATTTTTTCATGTGTCTGATAGCCATTTGTATGTCTTCATTGGAGAAGTGTCTGTTCATATCTTCTGCCCATATTTTTATATGATTGTCGGTTTTGTGTGTGTTGAGTTTGAGGAGTTCTTTATAGATCCTGGATATCAACCTGAATGTCTGTACTGTCATTTGCAAATATCTTCTTCCATTCTGTGGGTTGCCTCTTTGTTTTATTGACTGTTTTCCTTGCTGTGCAGAAGCTTTTGATCAGGCCCCACATCAGCGGACTCCCTGCTCTGCAGAATGCCTGTTGTCCCTCTCCCACTCCCCCTGCTTATGTTCCCTCTCTGACTATGTCTCTGTCAAATAAATTAAAAAATAAATAAATAAATAAATAAAATCATTTAAAAAAATAGAAATTCCTCTTTCTATTTTCTAGCATTCCAACTTCTTCAAATTCAATACTTTCTAAGCCTCGTTTTAGTTATCTATGGTTGCATACCAAGTTATTCTAAAATTTAGCAACTTAAAACAGCAAATGATGGTTATATCACAGTTTATGTAATTAAGGAACCTAGGTGCTGCTTAGCTGAGAGCTTATGGATCAGGGTATCTTGTGAGGTTGCCGTCAGTCTGTCCAAAGCTACAGTCATCTGAAGGCTCCACTGGTCACTAGGGGAAGATTTACTTCTAACAGGAGCATATACATTATTGGCAAGTTTGTTATTTTTTTAATCATCTCAGTGGATGAAAGTCATCTCTCATGGATTCCTGAGGAAGGGCCCTTGGGAGCCACATTTCTGAAATTTTGCATTTTCAAAATTCTTGCATGTTTGTTTCTCAGAGTATAGTTGGGCTGAGGACCATTTGGCTCTTCTTTCTTCTAGCATTGTAGAATTTAGGGAATTCTTAATTACATGGCTGAATAAATGATTCTTAATTTATATTTGAAGTCTAGTGATTTTCACTAGAATTTTATTCTAGCGCTGACTGTTCTGAACTATTTTGCCTACAGATATGGTGATTTTTGTCTTTCTTTCTTTCTTTCTTTCTTTTTTTTTTTTTTTTTGGTCTTTCCTCCAAGATAGAGATTGAATTGTTCTTAACTTATATCTTTAAGTATTTCCACTATTTTATTGTTATTATTTGCACTATTTTATTATTATTTTCTTCTTCAGTGATTCCTTTTATATGTGCATGGGATTTATTTTGTCTGTGCTGTACTCTATAATTTCTAATTCTTTTTCATTCATTCTTAATATATATTTATTTAGTTTGCATCTATCACTTCAATCCTTGCTACTTTCTTATGCTTTCACTACCCTCTCTTCCCCTGTATTATTTCCAGTTTCTCCTTCATTTTTCTTGTGCTTTTATTTTTTTCCATTATGCCATTTGGTTGAGTACTGGAAGCTTACGGTTCATCTCTTGCTCTTGTGCTGCTAACCTTACCTTGACACCTTGTATATTTGCATTACCTAGTTGCTTCAAAAAGGTGATTGCTATTCATTCCATTTGAAAGTTCATGGGGAAATATTTGGTCACAATTTTCTGCTTCATTAATGCTAACATGTTTTTAGTGTGTCTTCCCCTGTATGCCATTGGTTTTCTGCTCCTCTCTTCCCCCAACCTTTTCTCCCACTCTTGTAACGTCTTTATATAGACCCAGTGCTGGTGCAGTTTTTCTTTTCTATCACAGAGCTGAGTGAGTTTTTCTTAGTCTAGCCAAAGGAGATAGGCAATGTGGGTTTTGTTGTTTGCTATGTTCTGTTCCTCTCACATACAATGGAAGACTTTACTTCTCTCTTTCCACAGGTATAGACTACTTTCTGTAAATTTGTCTTTTCTGTATATTTCTTTATTTAGCCTCACTTTCTCTGCTTTCTGAAACCATCCACAGATGCTTCCTCCTGAAACTGCTGCATTTTATGTCTACAACATAGAAAGGCATGGCTCCTGGCCTTAAGGTAGATAGGTTTGTTAGCTCTTTTTTGAAATCTGCAGCTTCTGGATTATTTCTTAAGGTTTCTTTTCTCTTTTTCCTCCTGCGCACCCTTTTGCTCAGCCATCACTGATTTTGGAACCATTCCATTGATCTGGAGGTCTAGGATTGCTCTGTTTCCTATTTTCAATACATAGGGCATTTGCACAGTTGTCTTTCATTCTCTGTGTTTTGGAATGATTTCCAGGAATAAAATGGGAAATATTGACTCTGCGCTACAATATTCAAATTGGCAATCCTCAAGTTTCTTACAGTCTCTGGGTTTTTTAGTTCTTCTCATGACATTATAGGCTTTGGGGGTTTTTTTAGTTGAAAAGGAAAAATGTTACAGTTGGAAATTATGGAAAAAATTACAATGATGTACATAAAGTGCAAGTGATTTTATGCTAATTTCCTCCCTGAGACAGAGGAGCACTAAAAATTGGTGGCAACATTTCAAGTGATTGTCCACACCCATCATTTCTATTTTCTTGAAGAACTTGAGGTTTTTTTGACCACTTAAATTACGATATCACTGGTAGGTAAAAATATTGAATATCTTTTTGCTGTTTTATTTATTTTGTTTTACGATAAGTACCTTTGGGTGGCTATGTCAGTGGTGTCCTGCTGTATCTTCAAATTATACTCTATTGATATTTAGTAGGAGAAAAGCTTACACTTTTTGGACACCACAGGACTGACTTTTGAAGACACTTTAACTCTCATCTTCCCACATTCAAGTTTTAGACTCTGATTTCTTAGAGTAACTTAGATGCACCTGCCCAATGGAAAATATAATGAAGTTGTGTGGGAAAATACATTCCAAGGTGATAAATTTATCTGAACTACAAGCATGCAACCAGAATGTAGATCTATAAACAATTTGCAGACCATGCATAGAAGAACTTTTATGTGTAGGTTGTGTCCCTTGACAAAATTGATGCTGAATGCTATAATTTATGTAACAATAAATGTTTTAATAAAAGTTTAAATGATCTGCTAAAATATTTTGTTACATACTGCTATTGGTGTTGAATACATAAAGTCTGGTTTTTAAAAAATAGGCGAAATAGGATGAAAGGTGTGGAATTCGATTTTTATTGCCTACTTATTATTCAGAAACATGATAAAGAGAATAATAAAAATGCCAGAAAGTCATGGAAATAATTAAATGTTCTAATACAGTCACGTAAGAAGGAAAAACCAGAGGAGATTTTTATAAAAGTTAATGAAAAAGAAAGACATTTTATAATTAATCAAGGCTCCAGAGAATTTTTTAATATAAAAAAAAAGATGAAGAAAAGATATGTTCATGGTTAATCTGAGTATTTTATTTCCTTTTAAGGAATTAAGGAAGTTAAATTTCCTGTCTTCTTAATTCTCTAACTTAAAGTAATACAAAACCATCTGTGTTTTCCACATTTCTGTGTGTAGTACAACCACTTTGACCGTGTTTCTTCCTTTTTTGGTCTTCTATTTCTTTTTTATTTTTGGAGCTTCACCTCATTTTTTCCATCTAGTTTTTCTACATATGTAGGTTTTAATATAGCATTGTTTATATAGAATATAAATAATCTACTGTCAAACTTACATAAAATAAACTAACATTTTTGAGTGTTACCATTGTATACTTTATTGTTTATAAATCTTACCTCTAAAAGATGAGTAGTTTCTGTGATCATGACACATTTATTGGTCTCTTTCCTCCCTTGTTCTTTGTTTTATATAATGACATCTTTTGCCTTTGGAATCTTGGGAGCCACAGTGGTTTGTTCTAACAGTTGGGTCAGTGCTCTCCAACCTTTATTTTATCGTGTTTTCATATGTATGTCAAGATATAATATTCATGTTTCCTATTCATTTCCTTACCGAGGGTGAGATGGAAAAAGAAAGAAGCCTCAGTTCTTTTCATTGCCACAGTAAAGAATTACAGGACAGTGAAACGAAAGTAAAACCAAGCAAAGTTTTATTAAAGTGCACTTAAAGGGGGAAGTGAGCTGGTCAGGAGAGACAAGGGCCCAGAAACTCCGGGGTGTGACTTACCCTAATTTTTCTCTTTCGAAGAGGTCCTTGGATCACAACATTTGAGAGACAGGCCTGGATTATATAATAATTAGCCAGCTACCTATGTCCTTTCCCAAGAGGTATTCAAGATGCCTGCTTGGGGGTAGGAAACCGCAACATTATTTCTATTCTAGAGACAGATCAAATAAGGACAAGGGGCTACTTGTAACAAACACCACAAACTTAACTCTTCCTTGGATGGGATGCTGTAATGGCAAACTGACCGCTAGATGGGTACAGCGGGGAGATGTCTGGGCGGTCGTCAGTTGGAGCTTGCCATCAACACGTGTAAGGCCCATCCTCCTATTGTTCCTGCCTAGCTTCCTTGCCTAATAATTTTATATTTCAGTATTTCATATTTATCTGACTTTCTTCTTTGTCAAATGGTAGATGTCATGGCAGGGGGAAAGCTGCTCTTTCACGAAGAACTTAACATTTTAATTTTGTTACTATATTACCAAACCAAGGACTCTGATTTCTTAGCTTCATTAAACCTAAAGAAGCAACCTAAAATTAAGAATAGCAATGTTAGGAGAGACTGGGTGGCTCAGTTGGTTAAGAATCCAACTCTTGATTTCCACTCAGGTCATGATATCCAGATCTTGAGATCAAGCCTGGGGTCAGGTTCTGTGCTCAGCACAGAGTCTGCTTGAGATTCTCTCCCTCTGCCCTTACCCCTACTTGCACTCACTCCCTAAATAAATAAATAAATAAATAAATAAATAAATAAATAAATTTTTAATAACAAGAATAACAATGTTAATCTTGGAGTTACTAGAAAAACAAAACAACAACAACACAACAGAAACAAACTATCTGGAAGCATTTGCTTTTCTTTCTTTCCATTTGAGTCATATTTGCCAGAGCTCTTATTTGCTGTGGTCAGTGAAGTCTGGTTTGCTGGTCGGTGAGGTCAGATGGCCTTTGAAATAAAGTCCATCCTTTCTGCGTGGACTTTCAGCTCCCCCAGGGTATGGCTCTAGCATAGAGGGTCAGGCCATCTCTGTTGTTACCCTTAGTGTAGGCACAGGCTGTTCACTAGGGCAATTACACCACCTCCCATTGAATAAACAAAATTTCACATTCGTGCCTCTGTACCATTGTTCTTACACTGCCTTCTTTACCCAGAATACCCTTCCCCATATTTTCAGATGAAATCCCAGCCATTCTTCAAGGTCAGCTGTAAAAAGCTGCTTGATCAATGAATTCATCTCAGATCCTTTCTCCTTGAAAAATATTTTCTTCATCCCTAATTCTATTAAAATTTTATTGTTTACTAAGGATTCTCAATTCTTTGTAATTATTTTTGAAAATTTCTTTTCTTCTCCCTATTTCAATTTTAAGAATGTAATGCTGGTAAGTTTCTTTTTAAAATATTTCAGCATTCTAAACATCCAAAAAACAATGGAAGAGTACAAATTGTGCTTTTTAAGTGCAGGTTTATGAGTGTTTATTGGTGCAGTTGGGCTTTTCTTTTGATAATTATGAAAAGGTTTACTGCAGTATTCTTACCAAGAATACATAACTGAATCTAATCCTGATGAAAATATCAGACAAACCCAAACTAGAAGAGAGTCCACAAAAGAATTTTTTGTACTCTTCAAAAATGCTAAGGTCAAGAAACTAAAAGAAAGGATGAATTATTGTTCCAGATTGAAGGAATCCAAAATTATATGAAAGCTACATACAATGATGATCTTGAATTGGATGTTGGACTAGGAAATGTGGGACAATTGATGAAATGTGATTATCAACTGTGTATTAGTGTTGTCTGATGTTCTGTTCTCAGATTTTGGAATTGTTTTGGTTATGTAAGAAGAGTATCCCATTTTTAAGGAAGTATGTATTGAAGTGTTTAGAGGTAATATAGCAGGATGTCAATTGGCATATATATAAACACACACATATATAGATAGACATATGCATCTATTTACACAGTCATATGTTTAGACGTATGTCTCTGTGTGTATTATATGTATGATAATTGGCTAAATATCCTGAGTTATCTACGTTCCAAATGAGCAAAGTAAGCTCATACTTGTGCTAGGGGTTAATAGCTGTGCAGCTTTGAGAAATGATGCTTTTCTGAGGACAGGGTTGAGTGCTTGCGCTGTGAAGTTCGACCTAGTTACCCTGTGATTGGCATCCACGGAGCCTCTAAATGTTTATTTCACATGTAATGATACAGCATTCTCCTGCCATTCTTACTTTGGGGAAGGGGGAATCATCTGGCATGAGGCATGAGAGGTCAATCTTTTTTTCTAATAATATATAGCCCTTATGTCAAGTACCATATCTATGTCTTATACTCTGGTTTGTTGTATATTGTGTTTTCCTCTTAGAAAAACTAAGTGGTTCAAAAATGTTAGATGATGATCAGGAATCTTCAACTTACAATGAGTTTATCCTTAAAATTTCCTATATAAGCTGAATGTTTGAAAGATAAATTTATTTAGTTCATTAAACAAATTTTAAATAAATATATTTCACACAGAAACCCTACTAGTTGCTTCAGAATAATAAGGGTAGCAGAGAGCTGACTTAAGTAATAATACTTTTCACCTGATATTATTATGCTGATTGAACTATTTTTACATATAAAGAGCTTTAAATAGTTTCTGCCAAAGAATCAGTGCTCAATAAATATAAGTTGGTTTTATTACTTTTCTTTCTATACATAAAATGAGAGAAAGAAAGGGAGAAAAGGTGGAAGAGGATAGACAGACAATTGGGTTTGTTTTTCTCACTAGCTGGATGTGGTAAATATGGAGAATAGTATATACATGTTAAAAGCAAGCAGAAATTCTATTTTCTAGTGGCTCTAGTTGTTCATCTTCATAATTTGATGGGTTTGGGCTTTCTTTAATAAGATGAATGAAATAGAGCCACTCCTAGTTTATTAAATGTTTGTAATTTTCAAAGTTTAAGTTTTTTTAAGAGTAAAAGGGAACTTGGGGCGCCTGTGTGACTAGGTTGGTTAAGTGTCTGACTCTTGATTTTGCCTCAGGTCATGATCTCATAGTTGTGTGATCAAGCCCCACGTTGGGCTCTGCGTTGGGCATGGAGCCTGCTTGAGATGCTCTCTCTCTCCCTCCCTCTGCTCTTAACCCCCTCTCCCTCTCTGATAAAAATTAAAAAAAAAAAAAAGAGTAAAGGGAACTTAAAATGGTAAGTAAATTTACTGGTTTTATGAAGTAATGAAAGTCTTACTGTATTGTTTCATGAAGTAAAGGAAGCCTCCCTACATTGTTCCATCTTTATATAATAGCAAGAAGAATAAACACAAATCATTATTCACTTGGTAAGTCTCTAGCCATCTTAGTCAGGCTATGCAAGGAGTGGGGAGAGGACTTGCCAAAATTTCAGATACCTTGCACTAACCTAGTCCAACTGAATTACAGCTCCGGGAGTGAGTTGTGAAAGCAGAGAGCAGAGGACTTGGGAATAAATATTAAGTGAGTTCCCCCTGTGGCTTGCATACCCTCAAATTTAAGAATCACTGATCTGCACCAATTTTCTCATGAATATAATCCTTGTTAATGGATAATAAAGCATTGCTCAAAGAATAGAAATAATGGCATTATGCATTTTAAATCAGTATCTCTCCTCTGTTGTTTGAAAATTTCTAAATTTTCTTTTAGAAAAGAAACTCATTTATGTTGATTTTGTAAGTGTGTATGTAATTATAATTTACCTCCTTAGTTTAGAAAGTAATGATTACTTTGAAACATGATGCCTGATCATTTTTATTGGTATGAAAATGTTATTGAAATTCTATTCTTGTCCTCTAAGGTGAAATACATTATGCATACATAGCAGAGTATATGTGTATAAGCATTTTGTAGAGAGATTTAAGAATCACACACCTGCAGGCTCGCCTTCACCTTAAGATACAGAATGTTACTAATTCCTTTGAACTCCCTGGGGACTTCTCCCCATCATCTTTCTCTTTCCCATTTTCTTAGATAACCACCATTCTGCAATTTCTTTTTATAGTTTTACTTCATGTGCATTTATCTATAAAATATATTATCTGGGTTGCTTGGGTTTTTTACTTTATATTAATGGAAACGTATGTATTAACTCTTTTCTGATTCAATATTCTGTTTTTGAGACCTATCCATGTTGATGTATATATAGTTGAATTATTTTCATTGCCCATAATTGGAATACATCACAATTTATCTTTCAACTTTATTTTTCACGTAAATTATAACTACTTACAGAGCTTTTTGGTTTTGGTTTTCTTTAATCAATGCAATTACAATCCTGGTGCCCAAGTGTTAGTTTTGGAGCATGTGTACAGGAAGAGAATTTTTGGGTCACAGGATATAATAGTTAATGTAAACTGTCTTTCTAGCACTGTTGTGCCAGTTTACTTGATAAAAATATAAGAGTTCCCAGTGCTTCCCATCTTTCCAATACTTGGTGCTTTCTGAATTTGTAGTTTTGCAGTTTAGTGGCTGTGAAAATATATTTCATTATAGATTTAATTTATACTTTCTTGATCACTAATGGACATTTTCTCTTATATTTACATATTTATATATTTCATATATTCAGTCTCCAGTTTTGTTTTATGAGGTGCTTCCTTGTGTCTTTTACCCACCTTTTTTTGTCTTTGTAAGAATGATTTGTAGGGTAATTTAAAAAATACTCGTTAATATTTTACAGATACCTTCTCAAAGTTTGAGTTTAGGGCTTCAATTTTTAACTTACTTTTTCACAGTTCTGATAAATATGCTCTTAATATAGTTAAGTGTGTAAATAATTTTTAAGCTTACTATTTATTATATTCTGTCTAAGAAATCTTTGCCTCTCTTAGGTCATACAAATATCTTCTAAAAATTTGAAACTTTTGACTTTCTCATTATCATATAACACCCATCTGGAACTAATTCTGTATGCAGTATGAGGTTGGCCTACAGATTGTTTTCCATTGTGAATTACCTGTTTCTTGAATGTTTCAATCAAATATATTTAAGAGTTTTGGAACCATTCAGATTTTCTATTTGAGCAATTTTTGTTGTTTAAGAATTTGCTGATTTCACTTGTCTTCAGATTTCTCTGTATAAAGTTGTTTATAACATTCTTTTATTTTTTATATTTATACAAAATGACACGCTTTTTTATTTCTTTTTTTTTTTAAGATTGTATTTATTTATTTGACAGAGAGAGATCACAAGTAGTCAGAGAGGCAGGCAGAGAGAGAGGGAAGCAGGCTCCCAGCTGAGCAGAGCCCGACATGGGGCTCGATCCCAGGACCCCAAGATCATGACCTGAGCCGAAGGCAGAGGCTTACCCCTGCTGAGCCACTCAGGGACCCCCATGCTTTTTTATTTCTAAAGTCCTTTATTTGTGTCTCCTTTTTGTGTGTGTGTGTCTCCTTTTTTAAATATCAGTAGAACTTCTCAGTTTTTCAATGTCATTTGTCCATTTCAAAAGACAACTTTTAAATTAAAAAAATTATTTCTAATGAATATTTTTTAATTAAGTTATTTTTATTACATTTAATATGTTATATTTTTTGAAAAATTTTAAATGCTTATCTCATGGACATGTAATCTTTCTGTTTTCCCTTTTTACAATAAACATTAAAGGCTATAATTTCTCTCTAAGTACTTCTTCATCTATATCCAACAGGTTCTTACAACTCTTTTCAATATTACTCAGTTCCACCTATTTTCTAATTCTATTTTGATTTCTTCTTTAAAAGTATTATAAATAAACAGTAGCATGGGTTGTTGGTTTTTTTTTTTCTTTTTAGATTTTATTTATTTATTTGACAGACAGAGATCACAAATAGGTGGAGAGACAGGCAGAGAGAGAGGTGGAAACAGGCTCCCTGCTGAGCAGAGAGCCCAATGCAGGGCTCGATCCCAGGACCCTGAGATCATGACCTGAGCTGAAGGCAGAGGCTTTAACCCACTGAGCCACCCAAGCGCCCCGGTGTGGGTTTTAATTTATCTTTTTGACATTGATTTTTAAATCTTATTGTATCTTCAGAGAATGCAGTCTATATTAGTCAGGTTGTTTGAAATTTATTGAGTTCTATTTATGGCCTTGTATCTGACTGATTGTTAAAATATTCCACATGTACTTGAAGAGAACACTTATCTCCATATTTAGTATGCACTGTTTTTTATGGCCATTGGATCAAGCTTGTTACTTATATGATATATCTTTTTACATTCTTCTATTTTGAACTATCTTTATATATTTGCTCTATCTTTATAGATTAGGCATATGTTTTATAAATGGTACCTAGCTGGATTTTGAAAATTCAGTCTTAGCAACTTAATCTTTTAATGTATAATTTAATCAGTTTACATTGATTATGATATCTGATATATATGGATTTAATTTCATCTTTATTGTTTTTTTATTTGTTCTATTTTTTCATGTTTCTCTTTTCTTTTAGTCTTTTTTTGCCACTTTTTAGCTTGAGGCCCTCCCCATTCCATTGGTGTGCTACTTTATTCTTTTATTGATATCCTAGAAATTTCAGGATGTATATTTAAAGTGGCAAGTAAATTATTAAAAATTGCCTTTAATTATTAACTATTATCTTTAATTATTACATTTCCTTTGTACTGAAAAATAAAAAGACCTTTTATAATGTTTTAACTCTAATCATCTCTTTTCCAATTTTACAGGGTAATAATTCTTAGTTTTTTCCACATTTTTTATACATATAGAATTAATATTTGTTTAACTTAAACCATATATTTACAATTTCTTTGTATGCTATTCTTTCTTGCATCTCAAATTCTCTTCCTAGGGTTATTTTCCTCCCCATGAAATATATCTTTAAAGATTTTCTTTGGTAAGCTCTTGTGGTAATATAATAAATAAAAATAAATAAATAAATCTCAATTTCAGTTTGCACCAATTGCACCAATTGCACCAACGATGCACTATTTGCATCGTTATTGAAGACAACCTCATTAGATAGAGGAATAGTTTTCTTTCAGTTCTTGAAAATATTATTCTTGTTTCCTCATACCCATGTTGCTTCTGAGAAGCTGGTTATCTGGCATCCATTCTTCTGTAGGCAATCTGTTTTTCTGTTTTTTTCACGGTCAACTATTAAGATCCTCTCATTGTATATGGGTTTCTTCAGTTATGATGTGTCCTAGATTTTTAATACTTTTATTTATCCTGCATGTAATTATTTGAGCTTCTTAGATCTGAGATTCCATGTCTTTCCATAATCTGAAAAATGTTAGCCATTTCATCTTCTAGAATCTTCCCTCTTCTCCATTCTTTCATTCTTTCCTGGAACCCTATGATTAAGCACATGCTCAACCTTCTCATTCTCCCTGTATATCTCTTAACCACCCTTTCACATCTGCTTTCCCTTTGTCCCTCTCGCTTCACTTTACTTAACTTCTTGAGATTTATCTGTTAGATGTCTCAGCCATTTCTCATCTGCCTTTGAAAATTTCATTGAGTTTCTAAATTCAGTTATTACCTGACATTACACATTTTATCTCAAGAGTTCCATTTGGGTGTTTTATCAAAGCCTGGCCCATCTTAATAATCTTTGATTTCTTCACAGCCTCATTTTCTTTTTTTATTTCTTTTGATATATTAACACTTATTTATATTCTTTTCCTGGAAATAGTAATATGTGGATTGCTGGCCTGGTTCTCTAAGACTTTCTGCTATTTAAGTAATTTTTTCATTGTAATTGATGTAACATGGAACTTTATCTATGGAAATCCTTTGAGGTCTGATTTTAATGTATTTTGCTAAAGAAAGGATTTAGGTCTTTTTCTGCCAGGAACTCGAATTTCCACCTGGGACCACTTTAAACTAAATTTTTGGCTTGCAGTTTTTTTGGCAGTTTTTTAGGTAAAATCTATCCAGGTCCTAAACCCATGTGAATGCTTGTAGTCTGGGAAATCTTAAGAAACAATCTTTCTGCATTTTAATTCCACCCTGAGCCAAGGCTGAGAAAGAAAATTTCTTTTTGCAGGTTTTGGTGCCTTGTTTATAAAAAGATTTCTGGTCTGATATCTCATTTTGCTCATGCCTGGACTTTTCTCCTTTTCAATGAGTACGGGTCTCCTTAATACCCAGTACCACTAGGGATCAGCAAAAAACTCAGAGCAAAAATGGGTTCCATTGTAGTCCCTTAAGACCATGAATTTGTGCCTATTTATTGTTTTGGTCTCTGAGAAATTTTCTTACTTCATCTTCAGTTATTCATAAATGAATGTTGTTATTAATATTATTGTTCTAAATATTATTATTTAGAGTATTTCAGGTTTGCTATAAAGGGATGGATATTTCTGAATGTCTAGTCTGTTATATTTCTGTAAACAGGTTACTAGAAATACTTATTGTAAATTGTAAAAAGAATTGTTATCTTATAAGGACTGTGAACAATTAGAAATTTCAGCTAATTAAGGTCTCTGGCAAGCATCTTGAGAAATGACCTCCAGGAGGCTTTGAACCAAATATCAAAAGCTAAAACTGCCTTTTCTCTTTGTTTTTCCTCTAGATGTTTTATTTTCATTATCACAATCCACCCATGAAATAAAAATTCATAAAGCCTAAGTAGATTGTTAGTGCAAAAATTGTGGACATTCCAATTTGAGAGGAAAAAATGCTTTTAAATGACTCTAAAATGCTGCAAATAAAAATTCTTTTTAAAGATTCCAATGAAATAAATGATATTTAAGCACATAAAAGAAATAAGCATATATGAGGAAGGGATTTCTTAGAAACAGTGAGATTTAATCAATATTTCAAAATAAGCCAACCAGGATTCTTTAACTGGAAAGAAAAAAGTATAATAAATAATGACTGTGTTTTACTTTTCCCATCATCTGTCAGTCATAAAAGATATAAGTAAGCCCATGTCATTGTAGGAAAGATATGATTTAATTAATAGTCATGTTTTGTTAGCATTCATGACACGGCATTAGGTAGTTGAGTTCAGATTCATATCAAAGAAAATACTAGTTTTTTTCGTAGTGGACCTAATAATAAAGAAACTTACTGATTAGTAAGAACAGCAAATTAAAAATAAGTGTGATGTGGTGTATTAATTAAATGGAAACATTTGTAGTATGGGTTTCTCTGAAAATTTCTATTGCGGGGATACCTTTTGGGGGAGCTTATTTTATGAACCATGGTGCTCTTTAGTGAAAAGGATATCCAGTAATCAGGCATTTTCTGTGTGCTGGCCTTTGGTCAGATGTGCTTGGGGAAATGTGGCATAAAATCTACTTTTGGCTTTACTGAGTATTCTTTTGAATACACAGTCTGCCAATTTAGTAAGGTATGAGGGAGTTGGGGCAGGAGAGGCCATAGGATGAAACTAAGGTATAGCTAAAAAAGAATGTTTTAGATAAATTCATGAACCCTTAGATTGTAACTAGAGTACATGAATAGTAATAATCAAGTTCATTACTTCAGTCTATTACAACTTTCTTTAAATTTAAACATAGTCAGTTGCGCTGATCAGAAAGTGTAAACCTACCATAGGGTGACTGTTTTTTCTACCATGTAAATATCACATTCAGATAATTTCTTGTCAGTTCTACTCTTGTACAATTGTTTATCTGATTAGAAAGAAAACCTTAGAGTAATTGTTGTCTAGTCACCTGTTTATATTAATGTCTGTTATTCATAAATGTAGGGTGATAAAAAATGACTCTAGGTAGGCTCAATTACTTGTTTTTATTTATTTAAATCTTTGGTTTGGGGAGTATGTGACAACATGGACAAACGCTGTGAGGCTAAGGCAAATCTGTTTCACTGAGAAAACATATGTAGCTTTAAGTGACAATTCATGTGTAGGTGTTCCTGTATAGAGAGACTAGAGAGCAAGCCTGAGCTACGCAGTCCAAAGGGCCTTTTCATGCTTCTGTGGAGTTCAGTTTTTAACTTCAAGGCCCTGGTTTCAAAGCTATCTTAAGTGTGGGTAAGATAAAACTAGATAAGGGTTTTAGAAGGCTTTCTGGGACAGATAATGGCTATAATGACTGGGAAAGGAAGACACTACAATGATACAGAAGAGAAGCATGAAAGCCTGAATTAAGGAATTAACAGGGGGAATGGATTCTAGAGAACACATTGGAAAGATGTTTCAAGGATCAAATAAGTCATAAGGACAGATTGCAAATATAGAGGTTGAGAAATCACAGGAAGGTGAGGCTCTCTCTCAGATTTCTGTCCTTCACCGTTTTATTCCAACTAGCTCTCCCTAAAAGTAACTTGAAACATTTTGTCTAAATTGAAGACTTTCAGATCTGTAATTCTAGGTTAGCAATTCTTAAAACTTTTGCTCTCAAAACAACTTTATATTCTTAAAGTATTTTGAGAACCCCAAAGAGCTTTTGTTTATGTCAGTTAAATCTATTGATTTTTACTATGTCAGAAATTAAAATGTAGAATTTTAAAAATTATTTCATTTAAAAATAATAAGCTCATTACATGTGAACATAAATAACTTATTTCTATGGAAAAGGACTATTTTTCAAAAACAAAAATATACTTGCCCCCACTTACTACCTGGAGAGAGATTCTAGGCCACAACACAGGAAAGAGTAACCCACGTACAGTAGTTAGTAGCCTCCCAGAGTTCAGAGATGGAGGTGGAAGTACAGGAGACTGTGGGATATCAAGTTCACAGGCAGGTAAAAACTGCTCAGAGAGGGAGCTGAGGGAAGGTGCAAGGGATTCCCCCTTGAATCCTCAGCTGAATACTCTTTAGGATATGTCCGCCAAGAAACTCCTCAAGACCTGTGGAAGAAACATCTAAGGGAGGAGAGGAACATCTCAGGAGCTCACTCAGAGCTGGAAAGAGTTTTGTTGCCACCAGCAAGATTGGAAAAACCTTATAATCCAAGAAACATTGGGTGGGATATTTAGAAAGGTATTGCCTGGGTAGTGGAGGCAAAATTAACCATAAATTAAAGGCTATTCTGGCCACCTCACAGAAAATTTAAAAGCAAGCCTTAAAAATATCAAAGTGTTTTCAAGTAAAATAACTGCATCCCAGAGCAAAGCTCAGGAATATCTGTAGGAAGGTAGCACCCAAGAAGATAAAGTTCATCATGCCCACAAGCAGATAAAAAAACATTATCCAGCAAGCAAAGAAGCAGGACAATTTTCCAATAATCAATAGAAAAATCAATCTAAAAGGGCTTGTATCCAGAATATAGAGAGAGCTCTGAAAACACAATAATAAAAAGAACAAACATCCAATGAAAAAAACTGGGTAAAAGATACTTTACAGAAAAAAAAAAAAAAAAGATATCCAGAGCACAACAAAGTGCATGAAAAGATAGTCACATTATTAGTGGAACATGAACTATAAAACTGTTCCAAAGTAGTTGTATCATTTTACCTTCTTACCAGCCATGTTAAGAGTTCCAGTTGCTCAACACCCTGTCAATACTTGGTCAGTTTTTAATTTCAGTCATTTTAATAGTTGTAGAGGGGTATCTTACTGTTTGTTTTTTCTTATACAAAATCAATATGTATTTTAACCATGAGTTCCCAGTGGTTGATAACACAATTTGGCACCACTGTCTTTGTCATTAATGCTTAGGTGACAGTGGGTTTACTCTCCACTGCTTTTGTGCCGTCATAGGCAAATGACATCTTAGTATTATCACGGAAATTGTTTTGACTTCAGAGACTCCTTGAATCATTGCTCTACTCTGCACTTTTTCCCTAGATTTCAGGTTGTTTATGTCCCACCTTTGGATTTGCTAAAATCATTGTTTCTTCTACTTTCCCTCTGTTAAAAATATTGAACCCTATTCATGTGTTCCATATTTTAAAGACATTACTACTGCTCAGTCACCCCAGTGCTATCACAGAACCCTCTCTTCCACATTCAGCCAAATTCTCTGCCTTAGAAAAATGCCTTTACCTTCCCATTCTCCACCCCGATTGACCTGTATCATCATCTTTCTCTTTCCGGTCTGCTGCTGGTGGCTCCTTTCCTTTCTTTCCAACGCACAGACTGATTATGGGACTCTACATCACCAACAGAATAAAGTCAATGTGCCTTAGAACAGTAGCAAGTTTTCTCATAATCAAATATTTTAAATGGTGACATGATTTAAAACACACACATTGATTGTTCACTAATTTAGACAATAATTAATCAATTCTAACAGTAAATGAATAATAATAACTTTGTTTATTTAAGACAAAGGCTGGTAGAACTGTTTTTGTACTTCTAGAATGTATTAAGGTTTGAAAAATTATTAGCTGCCAACTTTTAGATTCAAGGATTGAATATCTGCTTTTTTTCTTTCTCTAAGAAACTAATAGTTCATTATAACTTCAGAATTCCAATTAAAATGATGGATTGTTTGAAAAGAGTATTACTCAGAAAGTCTGAATTATAAATGTGAGTTCAGGTATGTGATGCTCTACACAGGGTTTTATTTTGTCCCTGTAAGCTTCTCTGGCTTAGTGATTTTATAAACTAGCTCAAATTATTTCTGGGGCCGCAGAGACTAAGGGTTCAAGGTGTTCTCCTCACTTCATGACATATTTTCAAAGTCTCTATAAAGTCTGTCTTTTAAAATTTTAATCAATTTATCTTTTTGAATCCTATTTTTCTTCATTTTATTTTATATATTAGGACATTAGGACATTATGTCCTAAAGTCATTTTTTGGTCATTATTATATACGTTGAAGAATGAAATTCAAATACCAAAATTGTTAGCAGAAGCTTATTAGTCCTAGACAACAAAATGTAATTGCAAGTTATTTATTGAAAATAATATAAAGACATTTAGTCAGAATATTTTCAATTGTATTGGCAATGGTCTTTTAAAAGATTTATTTATGTATTTTAGAGAGAGAATCTCAAGCAGACTCTGCCCTTAGTGTGGAGCCAGAAGTGGGCTTCTGTCTCACGCCCCCAAAATCAGAACGTGAGCTGAAACCAAGAATGAGATATTTAACCAACTGCACCACCCAGGCACCCTGGCAATGGCATTTTAATCACTATGCTAGGTAGCCTTTCATCACATTCATATTATAAATATATTGCCCTCTATTCCAGATTTCTACCGCCTCCCTTTGTTGAATCAAAGCTAAGGTGTACTGTTTCATATTACTCAGAGTCATTATGTTATTAATTACATACTACCTAGTTTTTGTCATTCTTTGCTACTCCAGAAATCCTGCTCTCATTTTTGCCAAAAGCTGTTTTTTTGCATGTTTCAGTTACACCTGTAAATGCCCATCTGCTGTATTAATAGAATCAATCTGAGGCTTCTCTGAACATTAATTGTAGTGTTACAGGAAATACACTATGTTTAGGACAGAAAAGCAAAAGATTGCCCTCTCTTATTGCAGAAAATATATATCTAGCTTTAAAATGTATGTCAAGTGAGTCAATATCTTGAAGTCTATGGATTGTAATCTGAGGCCTATAGAACTTCACTCTCAAGTGAAGATTGAGCCATTGGAGGCGAATTTTCCATATGAACTGCATTTTACTTAAACATGGCTTATTCTAGCTGGTAGCTAACCATTTGTGAGTCTTGGTAATTATTTTCCTAGGCAGACTTTTTAAGTTTTATTTTTTTAACATCAGTAATATTTTCCCATCCACACTTAGGCTTATGCTAGAAGATCAAATTTAGAATCATACCAGATTAACTAGCAGCTTAAAACAAAACAATAGATCTGATACTGATTTCCCATATTTTTACATCTCATGTAGGAAATAAAGTGAGAGGTCCTTATATTTTAACTTAATTCTTCAGAGAAACAAAATACACAGTTTTTAATTATTTTTTTTAAATAAAAAAAAAAAAAAGATTTAAAAAGTCAGACCTTTTATATCACCAAATGGAAATTCACTTACATTCATATATGGAAGATGTATATTTTTCGTATTAAGTTTGCATGAGAGATTTCAGATTATTTTTACTAGTGTCTTAATACTTCTGTATATTGGGAGAGCTGAAAAAAATTTCAAATCACCACTTACAGTTGCATAATAGCAAAGTTGGAATTGCAGGTCTTCCTAGGAACTATATCCGTTAACTTTTTATGGTTGTACTCTTTACTAAGCAAATAGGATTTACTTTTGAATTGTAATGAGAATGTGTGGGCAGATGGAAATCAACAGAAGTCCTTCTCTTAAGTTTATCCTGTATCTGTATTTTTTGACTGTTAATGGTATCATAATGCTATAAAGTGTATTTATAAGGATGTAAGTAATGCTCATTAGTTTCTTTAATAGCTTCCCATATGAAGCTTAACTTTTATTCAACATTTCCTTTTATTCAAGTCCTCAACAAGAATTCCATTTATTATAGTAATTGAGAACATGTATTTTTCAGCCCTGTTTGCATGCCACCCAGTCCCCCCAACAAATTCTCTTATCATTCCTTTCAATAATCTAGAGCTTTTTAAGTAAAGGATTTTCTCAACCATTGTTCCATTATCTACAATGACTAGAACCAAACACAATAATTTTGTTGTTCGACTGGCCAAGTTCTTTTGAACTCATTTAAATTCTTTGAAAATATGAGAAAGTAAAGTTCATCTCTAATTTGTAAATGTTTCTTCATCTTTCAAAGCTGTTTAGAAGGTAAGAAAAAGGAGCTATACAGTTGTGGGGTTTTTTCCTTCCCTTCTTAAGGATAATATATAATTTCACATATTTATTTTTTATAGTTTTTTTAATTTCAGCAAATATATGACACCGACTTTGAATTTTGGGTAAGAAATTTAAAGTAAAAAAAATTTAAAGATTTTATTCTAATTATAAAAATAATTTATGCTGATTATAAAAATCTGAATAGTATGGATAATATTAAAGGAAGACACATATATGGATAATATAAAAGAAAACATATATATAAAAGACACAAAAATGTCACTCAGAATGACAATACCTGGTGGCAATCACTGTTAACATTTTGGCATTTTTTATTTCAAAGATTAATTCTTGTATTTAGAATATAAGATACTTTAAAGTTGAAAGAGTATTTGCCGAATATGTACATACAGTCATTTTAACATAAAATCACAAGTTATGTTCAAAGAAAAGGCAAAGCATAATAAGCCTGGGACCATACTGTTGAAAGAATGTGGGAATGAAAAAAAATTTTTTTAAGTTTTAAAACATTTGCAATGAGAGCCCAGCATGTCAAATTTGCCTTTGGTTTGGGAATGATATATTAAGAACTGTTCCACGAGAAAATGAAAATCTCCCTCAAAATCAATATTGTACTTTAATGAAAGATTCCAATTTGGAACAAATAGTTCAAAATAATGAAATAAAATATGAATATATGGAAGCATAGATTTAAATGGTAATGATAATTACACAGAATTGTACAAACTATTGATGTAGGGAGAAGCAAAAGTATTTCAGAGATGAGGTACAAACAAATGAACTATTATGATAAATTAAAGAAGTTATAAAATTATAAAAAAAATTGTTCTAGTACTTCACATGAGGAATTATTTTTAAAAACTCTTTTTATACATAAATTACAGAGTTGAAAGTTAAAGTTTTCAGGGTAAAACCCATCTCAAATAATATCTTCCCCAACACTGTTATTGAAAGATAGTCATTAGACCCCAAGATATTACATTCTTTGTGCAGGTTCCATGCTGTCAGAGGGGAGGAATCTGGAAAAATCCATGATGAGTCAAGATGTTGGCTCCTCCCTTCTGAAGCCTCACTTTCAAATGACACTAGTGCTCACATGAGAAAGCATATTACTTCCCTTCCATTTTTTGTTCATGATTGATCCATTTATTCCTTACATTTTCAACAAAAATATTTTCTAATATTCATTTATGAATTTCTATGAGTCAAGCACTGTTATTATAACTTAATATAAATATGTATTTAATTGTTACAGAACCAGTGAAGTCTCAGTACTGGTACCATTCTGATATTTAAGTAAAAATACAAAAAAAAAGGAGGGTAAGCGACAAGAAAATAACAGAACTGGAATGGACCAGATACTTCCGGCACCCACATTTCAAATAAATAGACTAGTGAACAAATTCTGGATTGATTTTGAACAAATAAATTTTGGGGTACTTTGGGAATACCAGAGCATTTTTAATTTTTTTGAATGTACACCTACTCAACTCTATTCAGAGTATTCTTAAAAATTGTCCAGGTTTTTACATTTCAGAGGCTAGGATGAAAACCTGAGGTAACAATAACTAAAATGAGCTTTGCTGAGGCTAATGCTGTCATAGGCAATGAATCTTCTCCTTCCCCATCATCTGTATTTTCAATTGTGGGGAGATGCTAAGGTTTCATAAGCCACCTCCACATTCTAAATTTAATAGGAGTGTTAGAATTTGACAGATTTTGTGTCTTGGGCCCTAAGTCTTAATTTATGTTTACAAACTTGCAATATATTTTATCTGAATACAGTATTGTGCCGTTCTTCCATTCCAGTTGTCTTTCTCATGCTAAATAAGCTTCAGGACTTTTTCCTGTCTGAAACAGTATAGCAATACTTTAAAAATTAAAACTTTTAAAATAAATAAGTTTCTGAATTTTTCATTTGAAACATTTCCTTTTTTATCCAAAATGTATTCTTTTTTCATTTTAGGAATCACATTCTAAAATTGTTATCACATTTCAATTGTGATAACTTTCAAAATTACAAACAAAAAATACTACCCACTTTTCCTGATCTGCCATCTTCTGAGTATGTGTGCCTCCCTCGTTGATCTTATTTTACATACAGAAAATTTGTTTTCATGTTTCCTTATCAAACAATTACTTCCCTATTTTGTGCTTTTCATGATAAATAGTCTATCATATTAACAGACTCAACAACATAAAATGGCACCCATAGTTCCTTCTTCATCAGCATATTAATCATACCAAACGGCTCTGATCATCATCCACTTAGATACTTTCTTTGATTAGCCTTTTCATCTCCAGGATGTATTTTCACATTGTTAATTGAAACATTAGAACCAAGCATTTATCGGTTTCCCTTTTATTGTTACATTTACATATTAAGAATGCTTTTTTTTTTTATTACTCTGAAGGCATTTAGAAATTAGGAATGCTTATTCCATAACCCAGAAAATTCATATTTTCCATGTCTAATATGCTTCTTCACTTACTATGTTAGTACAATACCTGTGTTATTTATTTTTCTTCATTACTCAATTTTGAATGATTTTCTTTTAAAATATATGTATTGGCTATAAAGATCCTTCCTTTGCAATACATGTTTTCCCCTTTAGCTTGGTTGATTTCCTACTAAATAATGGTTTTAGCCAACTGACATTTATTGGGTTTCTACTATGTGGCCAGTGTTTGGTAGTCACCTGAAGCTGAGGTAAAAATGATTATCAGTTGTACTATCAAAAGTTCACTATGTAATGAAAAAGATAGGAAAATAATAATATATAAATGATACTATCCATGTGACACTTTCTAATGATGTATAGTACATCATATGAGCTATGATTACCAGGAAGCTGGGAAGATCTCCCACTAGGAGTGTTGACGGGAGTGTTGAAAATTAGGAGGAAAAATGGGACTAGGTACAACAAGCAAAAAGAAAAGAGCAAATGAGCCCTGGGCATAATATGACTGATGAATCACGGAACCTCTACCTCTAAAACTAATAATACATTATATGTTAATTAATTGAATTTAAATAAAAAATAAATTTTAAAAAGGAGCATACATGAAAAAATGAAAGATTATGGTTATGTTCAGGGACTGGGGAGGAGATTGGAATGGCTCCAAGGGGAGTAAAGCATTGTCACAGATGAAGCAAACAAAGTGGGTCATTAGGGCTCCTCTTTGCTCTTAACAGAATCAAATGGCCGGTGATAGGCCAGCTTGCTAGTACTTGTGTGTGAAGCTGGGGATGAGCAGGATGTATATGGATCAGCAAAGGGTGTTTGTTTCCCTTTAATGGAAAGTATAGCTCTGTGGCCAACAGACCAGTGTTTGGAATCAAAGAGTTTCATACCAGCTCTGTGAGCTATGACAGTTTGCCTTTTTAAAAACCCAATTGTTCATCAGTAAAATCAGAAAATAAAAGTATATATTTCTTAGGATAATTGTTAGGATCAAAGGAAATTATGTATATAAATCTCTACCTAGGGTATTTCAGACTTAATCCGAAATCAATGCATATTACTTCCTATATTTACCATACCCCAAAAAGACTTCTTTTAGGGGCTTTCTGTCAAAAAGATGAGCCCTCCCTCAAAAACAATTTTTTGACTTAACTGCAAAAATTTCTTCCTCATTTTAATATATCACACGGAATAAATGGGAAAAAAAGCAAAACCTATTTCTGCTCCAAAGGAGGGTAGATTCCATTTCTGTTATTTTTATTCAAGTTAAAGAAGAGTCATGCTTAAATATAATATTTCTGAGAAAGTGGGAATGTCACTTAAAAGGCTGCTTTTACATGAAAGCAGGAAATTTCAAAGTCAGTTTGTCTAGTCACATGAAAATATGAAACTAAAAACTACAACACATCCTAAAATTATTTACATGTAGCACTGGAATTTTTTATTTAATTTGGAAGTTAAAATAACATCCTCAGGTACGAAGTCTCCACTACTTTATGGAAATAATCTTAGATATATCAGCTTAAGGTGTCGATTATTATTTACTATGCATTAAATGCTGGTAGACATTTTTCTAAAACATAGGAAAGAAAGTTTATTTTCAACATTCAAGTTCTACTCTTAGATAATTGTAAAGAATTTGAAGATACTCGAAAGAAAAAAAGCAGAAATGTATCTTTCTCCTTCAAATCCAATTTAGACTGAGAAAAATCGTCATTACCTATTGATAATGATTTCACATGTTCGGCATTATAAAAAGAGTCATTTTCTCTGGCAGCAAGAGTCAATCCAAGCATACATAAGCAGCTCCTGGGAATTCTTTGTAAAATAAAATATTCTTGTGAGATATTTCAGTGAGCAACAAGACTGGTAAACATACACACTCACACATAAACCCATTTCTATGGAAATGAGCTACCCTAACTGGAACATCAATTTAATGTCAAATGGAGTACAGTCTTTTGTTATCATAAGGATTAATGCCTTAGACATTTTCAGTGGAGTTGTGGACCATATGTTGTTTTTAACAGCTCTGAAAATTTTATGTCTTTGATTCTGTCAGATCATCCCTGTGACAAATTGCCATATGTACAATTTCACTGTGCGTGGAGACAGTATAGCGTAGTGACTAGGGATCTCTGAAATCTGACTAGTTTCCTCTTTGTCTTCAGCAGTAACTAGCAGTGTGGCCTCGGAAGACTTAATTCACAGCCCAGTCCCTCATTTTCCTCATTTAAAACAGCAGCTCCCACTCCATCTCCTTGAAGTCCCATTAGGCTTCCTGGCTTTAATTTTCTTCCCAGCACTCCCCAGCATCTGCTGCTCTCCACATTTTATTCGGGTAGGTTTGCAAGTTTGGGAAGGAAGGCTCACCTCAGCATCCTGCATAACACTTAGTACATAGTTAGTACTTCGTAAATATGTGTTTGAAGAACAAATGAATTAATTTGTAAAATGAGGACGATATTATCATCTACTTCTTGCAGTTGGCTGATATTAAGTATGTTAATATATGCAAAGCACTAAAACACTACTTAACACATAATAAATGTTCAATACTTGTTAGGTGTTATTAATAATCCTGAGGAAGTTTGTTTATAAAATCATGGATATTCATTTTAGATCAAATTTCTTTTTAAAATTCTCTTCCTTTCAGGCAATGAATTGATTATAGCTTCCTTTTCATTTACTAAACATCATCACTAAAATTCCAGCTTTCTGACAGTAATTTATGATTGATCTTGCTACATTGAGAGGGGAAAAGTCAGGATTTAGATCAGCTTGTTAAGACACTACGTATATTCACTCACTGATGATGTCAGAGAAATTCAAGTCCCAACAGCAAGGGCATGAAATTTGAAGTGAAGGGTGATATCCTGATATATTTTTTCATGCTTTTATTACTTAATTGCATCTAATCATTCATTCATGGAAGTTAAAAAGAAACATTCTATTGACTAATGCTTAGGTAATTCAAATGTACAATCTCTTTTGCTCATTCTTTCCAAGGGAAACTTTTGGGCATTGTAGAAGGATGTGCCCTCCTTTCTCTTTCTAGTCTGTCTTTCTAAGAACCTGTTCTTGTCCTTCTAATAGCTTCCCTCCTTTCTTTTTCAGCTGTTGAGTCATTCTTCAAGTCTAGCTACTCCACAAGCTCATGCCCTTCTCTGCTGAGCCATTTGAGGAAGTCGGATTAGACACACTTGCCTTGCTCTTGCTTCCCTGTACTTAGTACTCTGTTGTCTCCTGAAACCTACCATATTCAAATCTGTAGCTATGTGTAAATACCTGTATCAAAGCCAGTAGCAAAACCAAAAATATTATAATTGCCCTTAAAATGGATGACTTCCCTAGTTTGAAAGGAAAGAAAATTATACTTAGACCCATCACAAAAAGAGGCTGGCACTTCTTTGCTCTTAGTCAATTTCCCCTAACCTCAACTTCTTCAAGCATTTTCAGTTGAAATCTATCACTTCATCCATTTTACAACTTATTACTGAGAATTTGTTATGTGCTCAACAATGAACAAGATAGTTCCTCAAGGATTCAAGGAAAGAGTGATAGGAGCATGGTTCTGGTGACTACAATGTTCTCCTCTCCCCTCTTCATTGTTTTATATTTAAGGCCTATTCTGAGAGGGTCAGACTGAATGCTTGATCCTTGATCCTCATAGTGGTCTTTATCTTGACAACCACCATGTGGAACATTCAGTGTTCTTTGGATACACACGTACACATGCACAGAGTAATGTCTCTCTAGTTAAACTACTTAAAGCTTAAGGAGGAGCAAACTCAAATCACTTTATAAACAACACTGATATTTTATGTCCTACACAAGGACCAGAGGATCTTCTGTGTTTAATTTGCAAAATTTAAGATTTGAATTCACTATTTAAGGCTCTATTACTTTCTTCCTGGGTTAATTGTATCTACCTTTTTTTAAAAACTCTGTTTGATACAAATACTATATTGTGTGAACATAAAAGATTATGTTCAGCTGAAAAATTTATAGGGGAGGAACAGTTTCTGATACAGAATTTTAAAACTCTCTACAGATAGTTTTAAATGACTGATATAAATTCAGTAATCCAGCATTGAACAGGGACTATAGTTTCATGCATGTGTTTAAAATAAAATATAATGTATGTGAAAATCTTGATAGCAAGGAGCCATTGGAATATAGCCATACCTTGTTTTATTGTGCTTTGCTTCTTGTGCTTCCCAGTTTTTGTGTTTTTTACAAATTGAAGGTTTGTGGCAACCCTGCATCAAGCAAGCTTCTCTTCTCTTCCAACATTTGCTGACTTTGTGTCTCAGCATCACATTTTAGTAATTCTTCCAATATTTCAAAACTTTTCATTATTTTTATATTTATTATGATGATCTGTGATCAGTGACCTTTGAAGTTACTGTTGTAATTGTTTTGTGGTACCATGAACCACACCCATATAAGATGGCAAACTTAATGGGTAAATGTTGTATACACATACAACATCTCTGTTCTACCTACCAGCCTTCCCCATCTCTCTCCTTCTCCTTGAGCCTTCCTATTCCCTGAGACAAAGCCATATTGAAATTAGACCAATTAATAACCATACAGTGACCTCCTATGTTCAAGTAAAAAGAAGCTATAAATAAGAAAGCTTAGTGAGGTAGACATTTCAAAAGCCCAGATCATCTGAAAGCTAGGCCTCTTGTGCCAGTTAGTGAAGTTGTGAAGGCAAAGGAAAAGTTCTTCAAGGAAATTAAAAGTGATACACTAGTGAACACACACGTGATAAGATGGTAAAATGGCCTTATTGCTGATATGGAGAAATTTTTAGTGTTCTGGATAGGTCAAACCAGCCACGACATCCCCTTAAGGTAAAATCCAACCTAGGGTAAGGCCCTAACTCTCTTCAAGTCTATGAAGGCTAAGAGAGGTGAGAAATTGCAGAAGAGAAGTTGGTTCTTGAGGTTTAAGGAAAGAAGCCATCTCCATAACATCAAAGTGCAAAGTAAAGCAGCAAGGGCTGATGTAGAAGCTGCAGCAAGTTATCTGGAAAATCTAGCTAAGATCATTAATGAAAGTGGCTAGACTAAGCACTAGATTTGTAATGTAGATGAAACAGTCTCTTATTAAAAGAAAATGCCATTTAGGACTTTCATAGCTAGAGAGGAGAAGTCAATGCCTGGCTTCAAAGCTTCAAAGGACAGTCTGATTCTTTTGTTAAGGGCTAACGTAGTGACTTTAAGTTGAAGCCAGTGCTCATTTACCATTCTGAAAAGTCTATGGCCCTGAAGAACTATGTGAAATCTACTCTCTCTGCTCTATAAATGAAACAACAAGACCTGGATGACAGCACATCTGTCTACAACATGGTTCACTGAGTATTATAAGCCCACTGTTGAGACCTCCTACTCAGAATAAAAGATTCCTATCAAAAGGAATTTAGTCACCCAAGAGCTATGATGGAGTAATATAATGATATTAATGTTTTCATGCCTGCTAACACAGCTTCCATTCTGCAGCCCAGAGGTCAAGTAGAAATGTTGACTTTCAAATCCTGTGATTTAAGAAATACATTTCTTAAGGCTATAGCTGGATCAGGACAAAGTAAATTGAAAACCTTCTGAAAAAGATTCATTATTCCAGAGGCCATTAAAAACATTTGTGATTCATGGGAATAGCATATCAACATTAACTGCAGTTTGGAAGAAGTTGATTCCAACCTTCATGGAGCACTTTGAGGGCTTCAAGACTTCAGTGGAGGAAGTAACCACAGGTGTGGTGGAAATAACAAGAGAACTAGAATGAGAAGTGGAACCTGAGGGAGTGACTGAATTGCTGCCATCCCATGATAAGACTTGAATGGATGAGGACTTCTCGTTATGGATGAGCAGGGAGATTGTTTCTTGAGATGGAATCTTCTTCTAATGAAGAAGCTGTGAAGGTGGTTGAAATGACAACAAAAGTTTTAGAATATTATCTAAACTTGGGCAATAAAGCAGCAGGAGGGTTTCAGAGGATTGAATCCAATTTGGAGAAAGTTCTCCTATAGATAAAATGCTATCAAATAGCGTCACATGCTAGAGGGAACGAATTTGTGAAAGGAAGAGCCAGTCGATGTGGTAAACTTCATTGTTGTGCTTTTTTTAAGAGATCGCCATGGTCACACAAACCTTCAGCAACCACCACCCTGATCAGTCAGCAGCCATTAACATCAAGGCAAGATCCTCCATCAGCAAAAAGATTATGACCCAAACACAGATAGTGGTTAATAATTTTTAGCAAATATTGCTAAAAATATTTAGCAAATATTTTTTAGTTAAGATATGTACTTTTTAAAAACATAATGCTATCACAAACATTATCGACTACAGTATAGTGTAAACCTAACTTTTATGTTAACTAGGAAACAAAACAAATTATTTGACTTGCCTTTTTGCAATATTTGCTTTACTGCAGTGAACTAAACCTACAGTTTTTCCAAGGTAGTTTGTATAAAACCCTATTACACCTTGTCCCATTTTATTTTTTCAAAAATATACATTTATATTTCTCAAACAAAGGCTAAAAGGATATATATCATAAAGTCAACTGGAGTTACCTCTAGGAAATGAAACTACAGGTAATTTTATTTTCTTCTTTTTATTTTTGTGTTCTAAATTACATACAGTGAATATTTATTGCTCTTGTAAAAATATATAAATTTAGTTATGAAAACTAGAATTGTTGTGTCCTGTTATCCAACAAGAATGATGAATAATTTTTTGTTGTTCATTTTTGTCTAGTGACTAGAAAAAGTAATATTTATGGGTTGTTTAAAGTCTAGTGTATATTATAAAGAATGAAAAAAAATGACTTTTATTTCCACCTCTCTGAAAAAAATCAGTTAAGGTAACTGTGATTTTTCTTGTTATATGTACAAATAGTATATTTATACATACATATACACTTATATGTATTTATGCATATACATAGGTATGTGCATATATCTGTACACATACACACATATGGGCTTCTTTGTTAAGGTAACATTATAACAAAAATTGTCTCATGCCACTGCAACTTCACATGGAACACTATGCAAACTATACAGTTTATGACTCTCTGTTCAAATTAATCTGTACTTTTTCTTTCTTAATTGTAAGGAAAGAATAACAACATAAACTGGCAAATTGTTGAATATGTCAAGGTTGAGTATGTATTATCATACCCTATGTATTTCAATGGGATATTTCACAAGACAACAACAAAAGAATCTTTCCTCTACTCATGAATTCTATATCCCATGTAAAAATTTAACACTCAAAGTTGGAATGATCAATTCATAGAAACGTTTTTCTTCTTTTGATTTTGCAAATATAGCAGTTAAATAGAGTCAAAACTTTGAAATGTTATTCATTAAAAGTAATAATTGAAAGTCTGATGGTCAGTTTTATTTGCAATCTTATTGAACAGATCTTGACTTTATTTCATTCTGAACAATCTGCTTAAAGGAATTATCTTCATACATGTCGAATTTCTTCAGAGATGATATAATTAGAGTTTGTTTCATTATCTGGCCTTTCAGTTCCTCTATCTCAGTGCTTCATATATCTAGATATAGGAGGTAATGTTGATATAATGATGATACTAAAATTGCCTTAGCAGCTCTCAGAAAACATAACAATGGAAATGTGTAGGAAAGGAGGCAAGCTTAGGGCTTTCTAAGCTATAGTGATTTTTCTCTAGCTTTGTTCAGTTCCTGTTTTTGGAGTTATACTGACTGAAACAGAGATGTACCTTTTTAAGACAGTCAGGCATAAAATGTAATAGATAAATAACTGGTCTTGAGAGTCAAACCGACTGCTACCCTAGCTATGATAATAAAATCTAGGCATGGATTAATTCAATCATTAAATCAGGCAACAAATACTTAGAGCATCTACTCTGTGAAAGGCCCTTTTATATGCAGTGGAGACATTGAGGTGAAGGAAAAGAATTAATTGCCTGATCTCAAAAGCTTGACTTCTAGATGGATGGACAAGAAACAAGGAAACAGGTAAATACATTATATAATTTCAGTTAATGGCTCTTGCTATGATAATGTAATAGAAAGTTATCACACTAAGGTATAAATTGTTACTGCACATTGCTTATCAAACTCCAATGTGCATTCAGATCACTGGGGATCCTTTTAAAATGTATATTCTGATTTAGTGAGTCCAGGGTGGAGGCTGGGTGTTTGTATGTCTAATAGTCCACTGGTCTGAAGATCACACTCTTGAGTTGCAATGTATAATACCATTTCTATGCAACAAGTTTGACTAAGAGGTCAGTAGGAAAAAGCCCCTTAAAGGAAGAGTGGGTTGAAGGTGATGGGTTAAGAAAAGGGATGGGAAAGCATAGGAAAAAGGAGAAAATATAATAAAATGAAATGGAAATACAGGTAAAAATTGTACACGTAGGCCACAAAAGAAAGCATCTCTTTACATATGCTTTGCCTTAGAACTATCCCTGCATATTATGAACTAAAATTAAAAAACTAAATTATCAAGAATCTAAAGAGTCAATTATAAACTTACATTCATGCTAACATTTGAGAGAATTTTAGCTAGTAGTTTATGCAATTAGAGTGCCAAGAAAGAAATAGGCATTTAAAACAAAGTAGATTTACCTTCTTATTGGAAACCAACATTTGCTTGGCTATATTGAGTATATTTATCTTTGTATGTATTTGGTAGGTAAGAAGTTTTATTGTTATCATCATTATTTTTGTTTTGGAGGTAGCCTTGAATGAAATATTCCTTATTTGGTGTCCATTATAATGTACAAAATACAACAAATATTGTTTAAGAATGCAGGGCACCTGGGTGGCTTAGTTAGTTCAGCGTCTACCTTTGGCTCAGGTCATGATCCTGGGGTCCTAGGATGGAGCCCTGCATCAGGCCTCCTGCTCAGCTGGGGAGTCTAGTTCTTTCTCTTCTTCTGTCCATCTCCCTGCTCGTACTCTCAATCTCTCTCTCCCTCACTCTCTTTCTATTCAAAATAAATAAAATATTTTAAAAAATGGTTCTAAGTATGTCAGTGACTAGACCAATATGTTGGTAAAAATTACATTTCTTTGTACAGTACATTTATTTTTTTCAATCTCTTGGAGAAATTATGTGTTTACTTACCTGAATGGTGGAGAGTATTATATATTTTTTTAAAGATTTTATTTATTTATTTGAGAGAAAAACAGTGAGAGAGAGCATGAGAGGCGAGGTCAGAGGGAGAAGCAGACTCCCCATGGAGCTGGGAGCCCGATGCGGGACTCGATCCCGGGACTTCGGGATTGTGACCTGAGCTGAAGGCCGTTGCTTAACCAAATGAGCCACCCAGGCGCCCTGAATATTATTGTTTTGGTTATGATCATTAAAACTCCAGAGAAGCATGCTAGATTTTGTATTGCCTTAAGCACACTTAACAAATCAGCAATATTGTAATTATAGAATCATTTACCAAGATTATAAATTTGACAAAAACAATATACTCAGTTTTTTGAAATTCCAGGGGAACGTTGTAGTCCTTTCTAAACAACAGTTGTATTATAAATTGAGAAAGATTGATTTAGAATCTTTTGAAAATATAAAATGTTTTTATTCATTTTGATATAAGAAATCAAAAAAGAAAAGGAAACTAAAAGTGAATGTCTATTTTAGGCCTGACACACCACACATATTATTAAATGTAAAGAAAACAGTCCAACAAGAAGGGCACTATTTATCCTGTTAAGCAATTGAGGACACTGGAGCTCCTAGTATCCAGTACTTTTCCCAGGATTACATGGGAGGACAAGAGGGTTTTATTAGCAGTAGGTATAGTTCTTCTAGATTAGTTTTTGTTATTGTTGTTTCCAAATCATTTGTGATGAAAAGTTTGGTTTGTCTGTTAACTATTACCAGATTTGAAGAATCTTTGGGCATTGAGGAATAGCTTTTTTTTTTTCAAATCAATATAATAAAAACAATTCAAATATGATAGAAGTAAAAGATTCCACTTTTTTCCAGTCTTTGCCTAGTTTTGTTGATTATCTGAAAATCTGTCCCCATACCAAAAGAGCATTTAATCAATTGACAAATAAATAGAAACAAAATTTTAAAAATCTAAGCTAAAAATTAGATTTTTTGAAAAAATATGTTGTTAAAAGATGGATGTTTTAAGAAGCATATGGCAAGCTTTAAAAATTACATATAGGGGCACCTGGGTGGCTCAGCTTGTTAAACATCCAACTCTTGGTTTTGGCTCAGGTCATGATCTGAGGGTACTGGGATCAAGTCCTGTGTCCAGCTCTGTGCTTGGCAGGGACTCTGCTTGAGATTCTCTCTATCCCTCTCCCCTCTCTGCTCTCTCTCTCTTATAATAAAAAAAAATAAATGTTTTTAATAAAGTTACACATATACCCATTTTTGTCACTTAATTCACAAAGGAAAATTTATTTTCTAGTGCTTTACTATTTTACAAAGTTTTACTGTTTACTAAGATAGAAGTGCAATTTTATTTGTTGTTAAGAAAAATACACAAAATTATCCTGCTAAGGGTATCTGTGATTATTTTTGCCTAATACTCAATTCATTTTTAAAGAGGAGGGTCACCTTTGTTCTAGATGATATCTTTTAGAATCGCTTAGATCACCCTAACATAGAGAGGATTTGTGAAACGCTGAATCATTTCACATACTAACGGCAGAGCAGTGCTTCCTACCCATTTTTGTCATGACCTATAAAGAAAATAATCTTTTTATTATTTCATTTACATGTATAGAGGAGGGGTAAAGATACATGTGCTTGGTCTATAATCTTGATCAGCTAATTTTATTCATCAGTTATGCTTGATCATTCAAATCATTCAACTATTTAGGAATGTGTATAGTTCAATCTGTAAAACAAATACATTTTCCTTATAGAAAAACCAAAATATATATTATGTATATTATTAACATTATTAGTAATATATGTAATAAAATTATCCATAACCCCATCAGCCAGAAATAACCACTCTTGATATTAATGGAATATGTACATTTTTATATGTAGCCAGTGTATTCTTATGTATTGAGAATATATCTTAAATCCCTACCACATAGTTCTGTATATGTATGCTTTCTTTAAAAGACTTTATTTTTTTAGAACAGTTTTATGTTTACATGAAAACTGAGAGGGAGATAGAGATTTCCCATATACTCCCTGCACCCCACACCCACAACATGCATAGCTATCCCCATTATCAACATCAATCACCAGAATGGTCGACCACTTAAGGATGGATCTACATTGGCACATCATAATTACCCAAAGTCCATAGTTTATTTTAAGATGCACTCTTGGCATTGTATAATCTATGTGTATGGGCAAATGTTTAATGATAAGCACCTTTCACTATGGTGGCATACAGACTATTTTCACTGCCCAAAAGTCTTCTGTGTTCTGCCTATTCAAATCCCCACCTGACCCCAAACCCCCGCCAACCCCTTATCTTTTTACTGTCTGTATGGTTTTGCTTTTTACAAAATGTCATATAGTTGGTATAATACAGTAGGTGCTCTTTTCAGACTCACTTCATTCACTTAGTAATATGCATTTAACGTTCTCCATGTCTTTGCATTGTTGATAGTTCATTTCATTTTAGCTCTAAATAATATTTCATTGTCTGGATGTATCACAATTTATCCATTCATCTACTGAAGGACATCTTGGTTGCTCCCAGGTTTAGGCAGTTATGAAGAAAACTGTGCTATAAACATCCATGGGCAGGTTTTTGTGTTCACCTAAGTTTCAGCTGATTTGGGTAAATGCCAGGGAGCATGTTTGCTGAATTACATGGCAAGACTATGTTTAATGTTGTCAGAAACCACCAAAGTAATTTCAAAAATGGCTGTACCATTTGCATTCTCCCAAGTAATGTAGGAGTATTCATTTTGCTCCAAATCCCCACTAACATTTGATATTGTCAGTGTTCCGATTTTGGCTGTTCAAATGGATAGATGCATACTGTTAACTGTTTTTTGTTTTTTTTAATATTGCATTTACCTGATGACATATGATGTGTAGCATCTTCTCATATGCCTGTTTGCTACCTATGTATCTTCTTTGGTGATATTTTTTTTTTAAGATTTTATTTATTTATTTGACAGAGATCTTAAGTAGGCAGAGAGGCAGGCAGAGAGAGAGAGGAGGAAGTGGGCTCCCCGCTGAGCAGAGAACCCAGGACCCTAGGATCATGATCTGAGCCAGATGCAGAGGCTTTAACCCACTGAGCCACACAGGTGCCCCATGGTGAGATATTTTTTAAGCTTTTTGGCTGATATTCCAATTTTGGTAATTTTCTTATTGTTAGATTTTAAAGATTTTTGTGTATTTTGCAGAATAGTCCTTAGATGTGTCTTTTGGAAATATTTTCTCCCAATGTATGGCTTATCTTTTAATTCTCTAGATATTATCTTTTAGATTTTTTAAATTAACATATAATGTATTATTTGCCCCAGGGGTACAGGTGTGTGAGTCATCAGGCTTACATACTTCAAAGCACTCACCATAGCACATACCCTCCCCAATGTCCATAGCCCAACCACCCTCTCCATACCTACACCCCGACTCCAGCAACCCATAGTTTGTTTGGTGAGATTAAGAGTCTCTTATGGTTTGTGTCTCTCCCAATCCAATCATGTTTTATTTTTTCCTTCCCTACCCACCAACCCCCTCCCACCTGCCTCTCAAATTCCTCATATCAGAGAGATCATATGATGATTGTCTTTCTTTGATTGACTTATTTCGCTCAGCATTATACCCTGTAGTTCCATCCACGTCATTGCAAATGGCAAGATTTCATTTCTTTTGAGGGCTGCATAGTATTCCATTGCGCGCGCGCGCGCGCGCACACACACACACACACACCATATCTTCTTTATCCATACATCTGTTGATAGACATCTAGGTTCTTTCCATAGTTTGGCTATTGTGGACATTGCTGCTATAAACATTCAGGTGCACATGCCCCTTCGGATCCCCACATTTGTATCTTTAGGGTAAATACCCAGTAGTGCAATTGTTGGGTCATAGGATAGCTCTATTTTCAACTTTTTGAGGAACCTCCATGCTGTTTTCCAGAGTGGCTGCACCAGCTTGCATTCCCACCAACAGTGTAGGAGGGTTCCCCTTTCTCCACATCCTCGCCAGCATCTGTCATTTCCTGGCTTGTTAATTTTAGCCATTCTGACTGGTGTGAGGTGATATCTTATTGTGGTTTTGATTTGTATTTCCCTGATGCCGAGTGATGTGGAGCACTTTTTCATGTGTCTGTTGGCCATCTGGATGTCTTCTTTGCAGAAATGTCTGTTCATGTCCTCTGCCTATTTCTTTTTTTTTTTTTTAAGATTTTATTTATTTATTTGACAGACAGAGATCACAAGTTGGCAGAGAGAGAGGGGGAAGCAGGCTCCCCGCAGAGCAGAGAGCCCAATGCAGGGGTCGATCCCAGGACTCCGGGATCATGACATGAGCCAAAGGCAGAGGCTTTAACCCACTGAGCCACCCAGGCGCCCCCCTCTGCCCATTTCTTGATTGGATTATCTGTTCTTTGGGTGTTGAGTTTGATAAGTTCTTTATAGATTTTGGATACTAGCCCTTTATCTGATAGGTCATTTGCAAATATCTTCTCCCATTTTGTCAGTTGTCTTTTGGTTTTGTTTCCTTTGCTGTGCAAGAGCTTTTGATCTTGATGAAGTCCCAATAGTTCATTTTTGCCCTTGCTTCCCTTACATAAGCTTTGGTGATGTTTCTAGGAAGAAGTTGCTGCAGCTGAGGTCAAAGAGCTTGCTGCCTGTGTTCTCCTCAAGGATTTTGATGGATTCCTTTCTCACATTGACGTCTTTCATATATTTTAAGTTGTTTTTGTATGTGGTATAAGGAAATGGTACAGTTTCATTTTTCTGCATGTGGCTGTCCAATTTTCCCAACACCATTTGTTGAACAGTCTTTTTTCCATTGGACATTCTTTCCTGCTTTGTCAAAAATTAGTTGACCATAGAGTTGAGGGTCTATTTCTAGGCTCTCTATTCTGTTCCATTGATCTATGTGTCTGTTTTTGTGCCAATACTATACTGCCTTGATGATGACAGCTTTGTAATAGAGCTTGAAGTCTGGAATTGTGATGCCACCAATTTTGGCTTTCTTTTTCAACATTCTTCTGGCTATTCGAGGTCTTTTCTGATTCCATATAAATTTAGGGTTATTTGTTCCATTTCACTGAAAAAAATTGATGGTATTTTGATAGGGATTATATTAAACATGTAGATTGCCTTAGGTAGCATAGACATATTCACAACATTTGTTCTTCCAATCCATGAACATGGAACATTTTTCCATTTCTTTGTGTCTTCCTCCATTTCTTTCAGGAGTACTTTATAGTTTTTTTGAGTACAGATTCTTTGCCTCTTTGGTTAGGTTTATTCCTAGGGATCTTACGGTTTTGGGTGCAATTGTGAATGGGATTGACTCCTTAAATCTCACTCTCAGCTAAATCCTTAAGTCTTGTTCTTGGTGTATAGAAATGTAGCTGATTTCTGTGCATTGATTTTATATCCTGACAGGATACTGAATTCCTGTACAAGTTCTAACAGATTTGGAGTACAGTCTTTTGGGCTTTCCATATAAAGTATCATATCATCTGTAACGAGTAGTAGTTTGACTTCTTTGTTGATTTGGATGACTTTAATTTCTTTTTGTTTTCTGATTGCTGAGGTAGGACTTCTAGTACTCTGTTGAATAGCAGCAGTGAAAATGGACCTCCCTGCCATGTTCCTGACCTTAGCAGAAAAGCTCTCAGTTTTTCTCCATTGAGAATTATATTCACTGTGGGTTTTTCACAAATGGCTTTGATGATATTGAGGTATGAACCCTCCATTCCTACACTTTGAAGATTTTTGACCAAGAAAGGATGCTGTACTTTGTCAAATGCTTTTTCAGCATCTATTGAGAATATCATATAGTTCTTGTTCTTTCTTTTATTAATGTATTATATCACATTGATTGATTTGCAGATGTTGAACCAACCTTGCAGCCCTGGAATAAATCCCACTTGGCCATGGTCAATAATCCTTTTAATGTACTGTTGGATCCTACTGGCTAGTATTTTGGTGAGAATTTTCACGTCTGTGTTCAACAAGGATATTGGTCTGTAATTCTCTTATTTGAGGGGGTTTTTGTCTGGTTTGGGGATCAAGGTAATGCTGGCCTCATAAAATGAGTTTGGAAGTTTTCCTTCCATTTCTATTTTTTTGGAACAGTTTCAGGAGAATAGGTATTAATTTTTCTTTAAATGCTTGGTAGAATTCCCCTGGGAAGCCATCTGGCCCTGGGCTCTTGTTTGTTGGGAGATTTTTGATGACTGCTTCCATCTCCTTACTGTTTATGGGTCTGTTCAGGTTTTCTATCTCTTCCTGGTTCAGTTTTGGTAGTTTATATTCTCTAGGAATTTATCCATTTCTTCCAGATTGTCAAATTTGCTGGCACACAGTTGCTCATAATATGTTCTTATAATTGTTTGTATTTCTTTGGTGTTGGTTGTGATCTCTCCTCTTTCATTCATGCTTTTATTTATTTGGGTCCTTTGTTTTTTCATTTTGATAAGTCTGAACAGGGGTTTATCAATCTTACTAATTTTTTCAAAGTACCAGCTCCTAGTTTCATTGATTTGTTCTACAGGGTTTTTTGTTTGGTTGGTTGGTTGGTTTTTTGATTTCTATTTCATTGATTTCTGCTCTGATATTTATGATTTCTCCTGCTGAGTTTAGGTTTTCTTTGCTGTTCTTTCTTCAGGTCCTTCAGGTGTAGGGTTAGATTGTGTACTTGAGACCTTTCTTGTTTCTTGAGAAAGGCTTGTATCGCTATATATTTTCCTCTCAAGATCACCTTTGCTGTATCCCACAGATTTTGAACAGTGTGTTTTCATTTTCATTTGTTTCCATGAATTTTTTTCAATTCTTCTTTAATTTCCTGGTTGACATGTTCATTCTTTTTTTTTTTTAATTTTATTTATTTATTTGACAGAGAGATCACAAGTAGGCAGAGAGGCAGGCAGAGGCAGAGGGAGAAGCAGGCTCCCCGCTGAGCAGAGAGCCCAATGCGGGGCTTGATCCCAGGACCCTGAGATCATGACCTGAGGCAAAGGCAGAGGCTTAACCCACTGAGCCACCCAAGTGCCCCAACCTGTTCATTCTTTAGTAGGATGCTCTTTAGCCTCCATGTATGTGGGTTATTTTCTACTTTCTCTTGTGATTGAGTTCTAGCTTCAGAGCATTGTCGTCTAAAAATATGGAGGGAATGATCCCAATCTTTTGGTACCAGTTGAGACCTGATTTGTGACTCAGGATGTGATCTATTTTAGAGAATGTTCCAAGCACACTAGAGAGGAATGTGTATTCTGTTGCTTTGGGGTGGAATGTTCTGAATATATCTGTGCTATCCATCTGGTCCAGTAGTCGTTTAAGGCCTTTATTTCCTTGTTGATCTTTTGCTTGGATGATCTGTCCATTTCAGTGAGGGGGTGTTAAAGTCCCCTACTATTATTTTATAATTGTTGATTTGTTTCTTTGATTGTGTTACTAATTGGTTTATATAGTTGGCTGCTCCCATGATAGGGGCATAGATATTTAAAATTGTTAGATGTTTTTGTTGGACAGACCCTTTGAGTATGGTATGTGTCCTTCTTCATCTCTTATTATAGTCTTTGGCTTAAAGTCTAATTTATCTAATATAAGGATTGCCACCCCAGCTTTCTTTTGATGTCCATTATCATGGTAAACTGTTTTCCATCCTTTCATTTTAAATCTGCGGGTGCCTTTGGGTCTAAAATGAGTTTCTTGTAGACAGCATATTGATGGGTTGTATTTTTTATCCTTTGTGATACACTGTGTCTTTTGATTGGGGCATTTAGCCCATTTACATTCAGGGTAACTATTGAAAGATATGAACTTAGTACCATTATGTTGCCTGTAAGGTGACTGTTACTGTATATTGTCTCTGTTCCTTCCTGGTCTACTACTTTTAGGCTCTCTCTTTGTTTAGAGTACCCCTTTCAATATTTCCTATAGGGATGGTTTGCTATTTACAAATTCTTTTAGTTTTTGTTTGTCCTTGAAATTTTTTATCTCTCCTTCTATTTTCAGTGACAGCCTAGCTGGGTATAGTATTCTTGGCTGCATATTTTTCTCATTTAGTGGTCTGAATATATCATGCCCGTTCTTTCTGGCCTGCAAGGTCTCTGTGGATAAGTCTGCTGCCAATCTCGTATTTTTACCATTGTATGTTACAGACTTTCTGGATTTTCTCTTTGCCACTAAGACTTGTAAGTTTTACTATTAGATGATGGGGTGTGGACATATTTTTATTGATTTTGAGGGGGATTCTCTGTGCCTCCTGGATTTTGATGTGTGTTCCCTTTGCCATATGAGGGAAATTCTCTACAATAATTCACTCCAATATACCTTCTGTCTCCCTCTCTTTCTTCTTCTTCTGCAATCCCAATTATTCTAATATTGTTTCATCTTATGTTATCACTTATCTCTCGAATTCTCCCCTCATTGTCTAGTAGTTGTTTGTCTCTCTTTTGCTCAGCTTCTTTATTATCTGTCATTTGGCTTTCTATATCACTAATTCTCTCTTCTGTCTCATTTATCCTAACAGTAAGAGCCTCCATTTTTTTTAAAGATTTTATTTATTTATTTGACAGATAGAGATCACAAGTAGGCAGAGAGTCGGGCAGAGAGAGAGAGAGGAGGAAGCAGGCTCCCTGCTGAGCAGAGAGCCAGATGTGGGGCTCAATCCCAGGACCCTGGGATCATGACCCAAGCTGAAGGCAGAGGCTTTAACACACTGAGACTCCCAGGCACCCCAAGAGCCTCCATTTTTCTGTTGAACCTCATTACTAGCTTTTTTAATTTCAGCTTGGTTAGATTTTAGTTCTTTTATTTCCCCAGAAAGGGCTTTTATTTTTCCAGGCAGCGTTTCTCTAATATCTTCCATGCCATTTTCGAGCCCAGCTAGCACCTTGAGCATTGTCATTCTGAACTCTAGATCTGACATATTACCAATATCCATATTGATTAGGTCCCTAGTCTTTGGTACTGCTTCTTGTTCTTTTTTTTTGTGGTGAGCTTTTCCCCCTTGTCATTTTATCCAAATAAGAATATATGAATAAGAGAATAAAATATTAAAAGGGTGGCAAAGACGGCAGAATAATGTAAGCTAACCAAATCAGAAGAGACCCAACTCAGGAGGAGAATAAAGGGGTAAAAAGAAATTTTAAAAAATTCAAATATATGTATATGTGTGTATATATATATACACATATATGTATGTGTATATATATATATGTTAGACTGGTGAATAGAAGAGAGCCACCCAGTTGATTTTGGGTGTATTCTTGTCTCTTAGAAGAAACTACCTCCCAAAATTTTAAAGAAAGAAAAATGTATATACATATAGAAATAAAGGTAAACATGTTGAAGGGATGGAATATGACTATAAAGATGAAAATTTTAAAAAAATTCTAAAAAAGGAATTGATAAGATACATTGGTTGGAAAAAGAAAGAAAAAAATGTGGAGAAAATTTGCTTAGGCTGGAGACTAGAACGAAGCCCTGTGCTAGATTTAGGGTATATTTTGATCTGTTAGAAGAAATTGTATCCCAAAATTTTCTAGAAAAAAAACCCTATATGTAAAAAAAAAATAAAGTTAAATACAATGAAGGATAAAATATGACTATAATAATGAAGGTTTAAAAAAGATTTTTTTAGAAAGGTATTGTTAAGATAAACTTGTTAAAAAATGTTAAAAGAGGAAAGAGACAAAGTTGAAAAAATTAGAATAAGATAAAAAATAAAATTTAAAAAAATTTAATTAACTTTGCAAGGCTAAAGTATAATGGGGAGAAAGCCATGAATTCCATGCTTTGCTTTTCTCTAGCTCTGGAATTCCACTATTCTCCTTGATCAGTGAGCTTGGTCTTGGTTGGATGTTTTTGCTGATTTTCTGGGGGAGGGGCCTGTTGTAGTGATGCTCAAATGTCCTTGCCAGAGGTGGATTTGCACCACCCTTGCCAGGGTCCGGACTAAGTAATCTGCTCAGTTCTTCGCTCTCAGAAGCTTTTGCTTCCTGAATACTTTCCATAGAGCTCTGGAGGATAGCAATGAAAATGGTGGCCTCCAAGTCTCTGCCCAGAGGAGCCGAGAGCTCAGGGCCCTACCCCTCAGTGTGCCCTCAGAAAAAAAGCAGGCAATCACTCCCGTTTCCCTGGTCTCTGGCCTGAGCTCACCTGGCCTGTGACCAAGTATTTCTGTCTCTGGCACACAGCCCCATTTGGAGACTTCAAACCCAGCAGAATCTTGCCATGCTGCTCTTCCAGAGGAGGAAGGTGGGACTCCCTAGATCTGCCACTTGTGTGGTTCCTGCCTAAAGAGCTGTGGTCCAACTGTGCCATGGATCACAGTTTAAGGTAACGCCAAGCTGAGAGCTCACTCCTTGGCTCCGTCTCTGTGGTCAGCTTTTCTGCTCTGATACCTACGAGCCTGCTTCACTCAGACACCCTCTATCTTTCTGTGACCCTGCGGGACCTAAGACCGCACTTTCCCTGCTAGGGCTCTACCCCCACTTAGCCTCTGGACCGATGTCCCTCAGTGGAGTAGACTTTTAAAAGTTCGGATTTTGTGCTCCGTTGCTCCACCACTTGCTTGGAGCTGGCCCCTCCCCCCATTGTCTATCTTCCTGTCACTTTGGATTCACTTATCTGCACATGCTACCTTTCAGAAAGTGGTCGATTTTCTGTTTCTAGAATTGCTGCTCTTCTTCTCTTCAATTTCCTGTTGGGTATGTAGATGTTCTGAATGGTTTGATAACCATCTAGCTGAACTCCTGCGACCTGATGTCATCTCAGTCTGCTACTCCTCTGCCATCTTGACTCTTCCTAGATATTATCCTTTACAGAAGTGGTTGTTTTTGTTTTTTTTTTTTTACTTTAATGAAGTCCAGCTTATCGATGATTTATTTCATGAATCATATCTTTGGTGTTGTATCTAAAAAGGAATCACCATACTCAAAGTCATGTAGGTTTTCTCTTTTGTTATCCTCTAGAAGTTTTATAATTTTGCATTTACAGTTTAGTTTGTGATCCATTCTGAGTTCATTTGTGTGAAGGGTGCAGTGTCTGTATGTAGGTGCATTTTTTACATGTAGATTTCCAGTTGTTCCAGCACTACTTTTTGAAAGACTGCCTTTGCTCCATTTTATTGCCTTTGCTCCTTAGTCAAAGATCCATTGACTATTTTTATGTTGCTCTATTTCTTGGCTCAGCTCTCTATTTTATTTTAATCATCTATTTGTTGTTTTTTTTTTTTGCCAAGACCACACTGTCTTGATTACTGTAGCTTTATAGTAAGTGTTGAAGTTGGATAGTGTCAGTTTTACAACTTTGTTCTCCTTCAATATTGAGTTGGCTATTCGGGTCTTTTGCCTTTCCATATAGACTTTAGAATCAGTTTGCCCATATCTATAAAATATCTTGCTGAGATTCTGATTAGGATGGCATTGAATCTATAGATTAAGTTGGGAAAAACTGACATCATAACAACATTGAGTCTTTGTACCTATGAACATAGAGTATCTCTCCATTGTGGGGGCACCTGGTTGGTTCATTGGGTTAAAGTCTCTGCCTTCGGCTCAGGTTGTGATTCCCAAGGTCCTGGGTTGGAGCCCCACACTGGGCTCTCTGCTTGGCGGGGAGCCTGCTTCCACTCTCTCTCTGTGCCTGCCTCTCTGCATACTTATGATCTCTGTTTGTCAAATAAATAAATAAATAAATCTTTTTAAAAAATCTCTCCATTTTTTTTGGTTCTTATTTGATTTTGTTCATCAGAGTTTTATAGTTTTCATCATATAACTCTTGTATATATTTTGTTAAATTTATACCTAAGTAATTCACTTTTGGGGGTGCTAATGTAAATGATATTGAATTTTTTTTTCAAATTCCATTTGTTAGTATATAGAAAAACAATGACTGTTTTTGCATATGAACCATATATCTTGCAACCTTGTTTAATTGCTTATTAGTTCCAGGAATTTGTCAGTGCTTTTGGATTTACAAACAAACAATCCTATTTCTTCCAATAAATACAATTTTATGTCTTCCTTCTTAATCTGTGTTTTGTTTCCTTTTCTTTCCTTAATTGCATTAGGAAAAACTTACAGTAAAATGATGAAAAGGAAAAGTAGGAGGGGACATTTTTACCTTCTACATAATCTTATTGGGAAAGCTTTGAGTTTCTCACATTAAGAATGATGTTACCTGTAGATTTTTTGTAGATTATTATTATTAAGTTGGGGAAGTTTCCCTCTATTCCTAGTTTACGGAGAGTTTTTTATTATGACTTGGTATTGGATTTTGTCAAGTACTTTTTTGCATCTATTGATAGAATCATATTTTTAAAAAAATTTTTAATCTATCAATGTGATGTATTATGTTAATTGATTTTTAAATGCTTAACAAACTTGCATAACTGGGATAAATCCCACTGGTCATGGTGTATGATTCTTTTCATTCTTCTTTGCATTCAATTTGCAAATATTTTGTTGATGATGTTTGTATCCATGTTCATGAGAGATTGGTCTATGGTTTTCTTTTCTTGTAATGTTTTTTTATATGTCTTCTTGTATTCTTTCTTTCTTATAACTTTAAGTATTAGGGTAAAGCTGGCTTCATAGAATGAGTTGGGACATATTACCTCTGCTTTTATCCTTCTGAAAGCAATTATAAAGAACCAGTATATATTTTTTTCCTTTATTATTTGGCAGAATTCACCCATGAACCTATCTGGGCCTGGTGCTTTCTATTTTGGAAGGTTATTACGTATTGATACAATTTCTTTAATAGACATTGGCTATAGACCTATTCAGATTGTCTTTCTTTTTGTGTGAGTGCTGGGAGATTATGTCTCTCTAGAAATTGGTCTATTTCATCTAGGTTACCAAATTTGTTAACATAGAGTTGTTTATAGTATTCTTTTATTATCCTCATAGTGTCCAAGGGATCTATAATGCAGTCCCCCTCCCCCTCTTTTATTTCTCATGTTAATAATTTATGTGTGTCTTCTCTCTCTTTTTTTCCTCTCTCTCTCTGCCTCTCTTGTTCTTTATTAAGCTTGGCTAGAGGCTTATCAATTTGACTGATATTTGCAAAGAACCAACTTTTGGTTTCTTAATTTTTCACACATTTTGATACATTGTACTTTCACTTTCATTCTGATTAAAAAAGACATTTATAATTTCTTTTGAGATTTATTCTTCGACCCATGTGTTATTTAGAAGTGTATTTAATCTCCCCATATTTGGGGATTTCTCAGTTATCTTTCTGTTATTTATTTCTAGTTTAATCCATTGTGATCTGAAAGCAGACACTTTACGCTTTATTTCTTTTAAATTTGTCAAAATGTGTTTTATGGCCCAGAATGTAGTCTGCCTTGGTCAGTGTTCCATGTAAGCCTAAGAAAAATATGTATTCTGCTTTTGTTGGATGAGACAGTCTATAGTTATTAATTATATGCCATTTATTGGTGGTATTATTGAGTTCATTTATATCCTTACTGATTTTCTGCCTGCTGGATTTATTTCTAAGACAGAAATATTGAATTCTCTAACCGTGATAGTGGATTCAACTGTTTCTACTTGCAGTTCTATCAGTTTTTGTCTCACACTGTTTGATGCTCTGTTGTTACACCCATGTACATAAAGAATTATTAAGTCTTCTAAGAGAATTGACCCCTTTATCATTATATAATGTTCTTTTTAATCCTGATAACTTTCTTTACTTTGAAGTCTGCTCTGTCTGAAATTAATATAGCTAATCTTCCTTTCCTTTAATTAGTATTAATATTGTCTATTTTTTCCCTATCCATATACTTTTAATCATTATGTATCTTTATATTTAAAGTATGTTTCTTGTAGACAACATATAGTTTGGTCTCATTTTCTGATCTACTCTGACAACTTCTGTGGGCTTTTTTTGTGCATTTAGATCATTGACATTCAAAGTGATTACTGATATAGTTAGATTGATACCTACCTTATTCATTACTGGTATGTTTTCCCCTTGTTCTTTGCCTTTGTTCATATTTTGTCTTCCACTCTTTGTCTTTTGTGATTTTAACTGAGTGAGATTTTATAATGATTCCATTTCCTCTCCTTTCTTAGTATATCTTTTTATCTTAGTATATCTTAGTATATCTCAGGTTTTTTTTCACTTTTTTAGTGGTTTTCCTAGAGTTTGCTATATATATTCATAACTAACTCAAGTCCATTTTCAAATAACACTATACCGCTTCACAGATAGTATTATTACTTTATAATAACAAAATAATCCTAGTTCTTATTATTGTTGTCATTCATTTTTATATATACATATACATATATATCATATACACATAAACATACATACTCAAATACAGTGTTATTTTGGACAAACTATAATCTGTTAGATCAATTACCAATAAGAAAAATAAATGTTTTTATTTTACCTTAGTCATTGCTTCTTTGATGCTCTTCTTCTCTTTATGCAGATCAGAGATTCTGACCTATATTATTTCCTTCTTTCTAAAAAACATCTTTTAACTTTTCTTGTGGCAGATCTACTAACAACAAATTATCCCAATATTTAATTTTCAAAGGAAGTCTTTATTTATCTTTCACTTTTGATGAATAATTTCATAGCATGCAGAATTTTGTGTTTGTGGGTTTATTTGTTTTTATTTAAAGATTTCACTCCACTTTCGTCTTGCACATGGTTTCTAAGAAGTCAAATATTCTTGTTTTTGTTTCTCTATAAGCAAGATTTTTTTTTCTCCATGTTCCCTTAAGATTTTTTTCTTTATCTTTAATTTTCTGCAGTTTAAAGATGATATCATTTTTTTGGAATTTTTCTAGTTGGTGTTCTCTGAACTATTTGTGATTTGGTATCTGACATTAAAGTGGAGAAATTCTCAGTCATTATTCTTTTTATTTTTTCTTTTAAAGATTTTATTTATTTATTTGTCAGGGAGCGAGAGAGCACACAAGCAGGGGAAGCAGCAGGGAGAGGGAGAAGCAGGCTTCCACAGAGCAGAGAGGCTGAAGTTGGACTCCATCCCAGGACCCTGGGATCATGACCTGAGATAAAGGGAGACACTTAACCGACTGAGCCACAGAGGCATCCCTCAGTCATTATTCTTTGAAATATTTCTTCTCTTCCTTCTTTTCTTCTACTTCTGGTGTTCCCATTACATGGATGTCACAGATTTGTCATTTCCCACAGTCCTTGGATGTACTGTCCTATTTTTTGTTTTTGTTTTAGTTTATTTTGTTCCTATTTGCTTTTCAGTTTTCAAGGATTTTATTGGTGTATTCTCTAGCTCAGAGAGTCTTTCCTTAGTCATGTCTAGTTTACTAATAAACCCATCAAAGGCATTCTTCATTTCTGTAACAGTGTTTTTAATTTCCAGCATTTCTTTCTGGTTCTTTTGTAGGTGCTCCAATACTCTGCTTATATTACCCATTCATCTTGCCTGGTGTCTACTTTATACATTAGAAACCTTAGCATATTAATCAGAGTTGTTCTAAATTCCCAGTCTTCTAATTCTAACATCCTTGTTAAATCTGGTTCTGATGCTTACTCTGTCTTCTCAAGTTTTGGTTTTTGCTTTTTGATATGCCTTCCAATTTTTCTCAGTAAACATGGTGTGCTGGGTAAAATGAACTGCTTTAATAGGCCTTTAGTAATATAGTAGTGAGGTATGGTGGTAGGAGAAGCTTTTTAGAGTCCTATGATTAGATCTTAGTCATTTAGTGAACCTATATTTCTGGACCATGAACTTCACAAGAGTTCCTTAGATTTTTTTCTCCCCCTTCTTTGTGGCAAGATGGCTACGGTGGGCTATTGTTGGGCACTTCTCTTCCCCAGATCACTTAGACTCTGATAATACCCCAGTAGTTTAGGCTGTCATTAACCAGTCTGCCCTAGGGACAAAACTTTCTTAGAAAAACAGAGTGCTCTGGAGTATCTCAAAATGGTCTCTTTCTCCCTCCCTCTGCCAGAAGCAAGAGGGGAATTTTCTCCAGTATTTTCTGTGGGCATCTGGTCAAGCTCCTGGAGGTAAATCTCAAAATAATGCAGAGCCCCTACTTTGGCTGGATTTGCCTGCAGTTCTTAACTCTCAGATTTGTCCATACTGAGCATCCAACCGTTTGTCCACTACAGTTGAGGCTTCCCTACCCTGGCACTGGTTCCTGGGTTGGTTTTCACTCCTTACTCTTTATAAGTTGAAAGTCCTTGTATTTGCCTATCTCTCTAATTTGGGGACAGCAGTTTGTGTTATGTACACCCCTTTCTTATGGATCAAAAAAGAGTTGATTTTTCAGTCTGTTCAGCTTTTTGTTACAAGTGGTGATTTCTAAATCTCCTTATATGTGGAACCTGAAACTAGAAGTCCTATACTTTTTATTTTACTAAATGTGAACCTACTAAATTTGTAATTTTATAACTTGAATTTTTTTCAGTGATGTTATAAACTTGTTCCTTATAGGTAAATACTCTTTGATGGAATTTTTATTGGCAACAGTATCTTTTTCATAGTACATATTTTTAGTCTAGTTCCTTATTGCTTAGACCACTTCCAATTTTCTGCATTATAAAGAGTACTTCTGTGAACGTTCATGGAAATAAATTTTTTTGTACAGTCATGATTATAATAAATAAATAAAACAACTCTTAACCTAATGTCACAGAATAATTAGCAGAAAACCTCTAGATACTGACATGGTAGAATAACTTCCACCTTCTCCTAAGGTGATTAAATAAAATCAGTTTCCTTGTTCTTTCATCAATTCACAAAATGATTGAGCCAGTTCTACACAATCTTTTACTGTTTTGGTGTGTGCGAATGTGTGTGTATGTGGGGTGGGGAGAAAGAGAGAGAGAGAAAATAAACTGCTAATGATAGTATTTTAAATTGTTAGAGAAATAAGGGCTGTTTTTCTCTTTTTTCTTTTTTTTTTAATTTAAATTCAACTAGCCAAGATATAACCCATCACTAGATTCAGATGTAGTATTCAATAATTTATCAGTTGCATGTAACACCCAGTACTCATCACATCACATGCCCTGCTTAATGCCCATCACCCAATTACCCCACTCCCTCACCGACCTCCCCTCCAGCAACCCTCAGTTTGTTAAGAGTTAAGAATCTCTCTTGGTTTCTCAATAAATGCTATTTTTCATTTCATTTCAAGGAAGACTAGTACTTGGAAGAATTTGGAAATACCAGATATTTTTGTGCTTTGTTCTGTAACTTTCATAGGACAAAAAAACCAAAACAAAACAAAATAAAAATAATAAAAATAATAAACCCACCACTGTACTTAGATGTGGCATGGGGATAGTTTCTCCCTAGAGGGCATTTTTTTGTTATTCTGCTTTACTGATAGAATTACCTTATATGAAGCTGTAACTTCACTTTTTTTTTTTTGATACAGTAGACAGATGCTTCCATCTATATTGCCTTTGACCCTTATTCTTTTTTGTCCTGTCAGTGTCCTTTTGCCTAGGACTAGGAACACACCTGTACTTGAACAATTTGGATTTTTTTCTAGACACCACAGAGAACCATGGGCCATCTCAGTAAAAGTTTTAGAAAAGGCACCATAAGATTTAGGATTGTTGTTAAGTGATTTGAGGGAGGTTTCAAGAAAACAAGGCTTTGCAGTAGTTCACTTGCTCTCAAAAAGCAGTTGTAATTTTATGATTTGATATATTGACTTTAATCCAAAATTAGGTGACCAATTATCCCAGTATGCCAGCAGCTGAGGGGCTTCTTGGGACACAACATGCTCAGTGGTTAAACCAGGAAAATCCCAGACAAACCAGGAGGAGTAGGTAGCCTTCAATAGAGAGCAAGTTAAATGAAAAGAGCCTAAGGCTGAAATTGGTAAGGAAGTAATAGCTACTGACAGGAGCTAGGGTTGGGGATGTTTGGTCATTTTTGTGATTTTGGCAATGTTCATATGTTCGCTTGGGTTCAGACATGACTACAAAGTGCTCTCATCTCTGACTTGCTCCATCATGGTGACAGAGTAGCCATGTCTGATGTTGCTTTACCTGGGAGAACACTGGGCCAGATCCCAGCAACACCAAGATTTTTATACAGTGTCAGGGTAGTTTCTAGCTGTCAGGGGCTGTTTTCCTTTTTTCCAGTTCTCCTCCTTGTGGATTTGAGGGATAGTTCTGGAGTTGACCTAAGTTTATACACGTGTTCTAGTTGTTAGAGACTTGGTTTCAGCCTCATTGGTCTGTACGCTAATGAGGTGCTTTAAGCTTTGAAACATTGAATAATGAAACAGTTATCCATCATCCTTAACACAATTTTTTTTCTTCAATTTTTCTCAATAGAGAAAAATGTTTTAACAATTGAGACCAAATGTTAAATTGCTAAATGTTAAAACAAAAAGAAATCAAATATTCTTTTCCCTTGAGATTCAAAATTCATATTAACATATTTCACTGTTCTTAGTAATACTGCCATAAAGAAACCCAGCCTATTTGATATAGAACAAACATACTTTTCACAGAGCATATAAACATTTAAATGAACATTAATATCTACTACTAAACCAGTGTTGTATAGAAATACCAATTTATTTAGTGAAGTTTGCCAGTTGTGCTTTTTGTTTTTAAAAATTAGAAATATATTTAAAGAGTAAATAATTATTCTGATTTAAAATAAAATAAATTTTCTTAATTACAGTAATGGAAAAGAAAGAGTTTCATTTTTTCAGGTTTGCTAATTTAATATTAAGAAAAAATATTAAATGGCGGTTAGATTTTTTGGGCGAAAACCTTAAACCACTAAGTGAATATATATAGTTGGTATAGTTTACTCACTAAGGTTATAATACTAGCTAAATTGTGAAGCATTATTTTAATTATTAACATTCAGTATCTTAAACTCAGTTCTGTTGTCCTATATTTTATATTAATTATTTAGCAGTTTTTATAACAATGGTGAAAATAATATAACCTTAGCTATGTTATAATCATGATATATATAATGATATATGTAATCATGATATATATAATCATGAATTCATGAATTTTTCTCTAGATTCTGAAGACTACCTTGAGGTCAACATTCCAACAAACCCAGAAGTGGAACATTTGGGGGAAATAAGTAAGAGAAAGGAAATTGAAGAATTATCAAAAGCTTCAAGAGACACCATACCCCTGGCAATGGTGCTTCCTGCTGAAATTCCATGTGAGGTGAGTAAGATACCTTGTTATTTAAGTGGCTGACTCTATTGTTTTCATAAATATTGCATTTCACTAGAATGTAAGCTCTAACATAGCTGGACACTTTTTTTACTTTGTTCATGTCTATGTCCTCAGAATCCAGATCAGTATCTGGTAACTAGTAGACATTTGATAAATATTTGTCAAATAATTTAATATTGGAGAATATATGAAAGGCTAATTTTATCAGGTGTTATTTGACATGTTGCCAAAAGATATAAATTGCTATATATATGTATCAAGCCACTTTTTTAAAAAGTTGGATTCATATTAACCAGATCAAGGATTTTATTTTTATAATGGAAACACATTCTTGAATAGAATTGAAAAATACTCATATTCTAGGATCACCGATTTTTCAACTCTTAAACATGTATTAAAGGCCTACATTATTAAGTGGAAATATAAGATCTAGAAGAGATGGTCCTTTCAGGAATAAAAGGGTAATGCAGCAGGGGATGGAGTGTGGATTTCTGAGAAGGACTATATGAATGCATGTCTTCCTCCTAAGTCTTCACTGGAATGAACTACTAAAATAAACATACTGGTAGAACTTGACCTGAAACTGGGTCTGCATAATCTCCAGACAATAGAAAGACACTGATCTTTAGTATCAGTATGATTCTGTGGTGTTCTTCAATAGAACAAGCCAAAGATACAGGAGAGCCTTGGAGGTTGCATGAATAGGTCCTTCTGGGAGAACCCAGTGGATTTATGCCACAGGTGACAGGGGCTGCATTTGTCTCGGAGGTGTTTTTGGGAAGACACTCTCCTGATTTTGCTGGAACCAGGAGTCCTGTGCAGTTGGGCAAGGTTTATTTCCTTCATCCCCAGACCCCATGCTTAAGCAGAAGAATCATTGTTTTAAGCTATTATGCTTAATAATGCTCAATTCCGGAGAGAGAAGAACTTCTTCGATGCTACCTTAGGGACTCTAAGAAACTAAACTGGTCTGGTTTCCGGGAACTAACACAGGTGAACAGGCTGAGGAAAATTACAACTTACAGGCCTGGAAAATGTGAGGGAGGGCAGGGTAAGCAATCAGAACTGGTGGCTCCTATTGAGTCAGAAACAATGGAAGAGACAGAAATAAATAGAAAAAACTGTAATCAACAGGAAATGAGAATTATTCTCAAATACGTAAAATCAACCAAAAAAAAGGGGGGGAATCCCTCTGGAACTAAACATTACTCACCAAGAACTCTGCAATGAGTCTGCATAGCTGCTCTGAACAAAACCTACAACAGTAAATTTGGAAGAATGTAAAACCGTCCCCCAACATTAAATTTGCCAAGAAATTGAAGTGTAAAAATTAAACCCCACTATGCTTCAGGCTGAGACAGCTCACTCAGATGGTTGGGTAGGATCAGGATTCTTTTAATAGCAGAATCATGGGCTGTCTTCTATTGACATGGATATAATTCTTTCAGACCCTTGTAAGTTAAATTATTTCAATTTCACATCTCTCTTAAGTACCCCAGTTTTTAAGAGTTGGAAGGTCATTCAAGATTATTTTAGTGTCAGCCACATGCACTAAAAAAGTCAAAATAAACTGATCCCTGGATGAAAAATAGTTATCCCAGTCAAAATCTTGTGTTCCCAGAACCTAGATCTTAGTGCACTCCGAGTCCATATAACAATGGCTAAGTACCAAAGGAAAAATCATTTGTATCCAAATGAGTGAAAATCATTTTTCAGATTTGCCAGGATAACTTTCAGTCTGTGTCAGCTGTCTGAAAGCAAAACCCATGAGCTTACTCATTTCTGAGGCCTATTCCAATTAATGGGTGAGTAAAGATCACTGAAGAACAGGACCTTGCCTCCCCATAAGTGAGACTTGAGACTTAGCCATGTCTTACAAAATCTAGACATTTAGCATACTAACTTTGCCAGTCATCAGGTCTTAGATGATACATGCCTCTTCTACACCCAGCACCTTCGAAATCTAGTGAGTTCCCTTACAGTTTTGTGTTGACATCATGCTAGCACTGAGCTGGGTAGGAGTTCTATATAGTGACATGACTTTCATTCTCTCTGACTAAGAGGGAGTTAATCTGCCTCTTGCTATAAAATTCCTTGGATCTGGACCTGCCTCTTAGAGAAGTTCCCTCCCTGTTCCCTAATAGCAGCTTCATAACTGATAAAACCAAATTTATGATTATTTGAGTGTCCAGTACTTTCTCTATTGAATTAAATATACCCACACAATTATTTTTTTTAAAGATTTTATTTATTTATTTGACAGACAGAGATTACAAGTAGGTAGAGAGGCAGTCAGAGAGAGGAGGAAGCAGGCTCCCTGCTGAGCAGAGAGCCCGATGTGGGGCTCGATCCCAGGACCCTGGGATCATGACCTGAGCTGAAGGCAGAGGCTTTAGCCCACTGAGCCACCCAGGCGCCCCACAATTATATTTTTAATTAACGTGTTCATAATAGTTAAGGAAAGGCTGGATAATGCAGGTCTTCCTTCCTAGAGCAGGCTACTTCCTCTGTGGAGATGCAGGAAACAGATGAAGCTGTGAGTCCTGAGGAGTGTAAGGAGTAGAGTTGGGCATGTTGAGTTTTAAAATGTCATGTTTTAACAGGCTTATTCCATCTAAATTGTAAAAATATGTACAGATTGTCTCCTATGTACATAATTCTTGCAAGATGCCACAAAGATATGAAAAAAAAAATTAAAAAATACTTCAGGATTTGAAAATCTAGCTGGGAAGCCAAGACAAAGACACAAATAACTAATTAAGAGCAGAGGGCATGACTTAGGAAAGAGGAGTATGGGTGTGAAATGTTCCACAATTCCTTTGAAAGTTATTATGTGCTGAAGTTTAGGGAGAATTTACGGAGTTTATGAAACCCGAGTCAGACCTTGACAGAGAGGAGAAGTGTAGAGAGACGGAGGGAGAGTAGGAAATAAATGGCATGCCAACATTATGTACATATAGACCTGGTGCAAAATGAAAATGTAGAGGCCCTTGTTCAAATTAATAAGCACTTTAAGGCAGTGACAGCAGAACATTAAACCAAGTGCGGGGCCTTCGATGTAGAGGGCCTGTGTAACTGCACAGGTCATACACCCATGAAGCTGGCCCTGGGTACAAATGCAGATGTCAGTGCCTCATTTGGGGTGGTCAGTATGCTTGTCTTTTGTTTAAAACTGTCCTTTGGAAATGGTTGAAAGGTGGAGTCCTGCCCTTTATTAGGGCGGGAATCTGATGCATAAGAAGCAGCCTGTGTGAGCCTTCCTGAATGAGAATGAGTTAGCTAGGTGAATAAAACATTGAGAGAGGTTGCTTAGGCTTACTAAGTTTGAGAGGGGAGGGGTCAAAGTTAAACAAGACATGGCGTACCTATGAAAGAGAGCTCTGAAGAACTTTGAAGCAGAGGATCTTGGGGATCTGGGCCAGAGTCAATAGGAAGTTATTAAAGACTTGGAATAAGGTGACAGATGTGAGCAACAAAGGAACTAAAAAAACTGAGCTAAACATGAGGTCCTGTGAAGAGGAGGTATCAAATGTGAGGAACAAGAGGGGCTCATATTCCTGACCTCAGGGGTCACATGAAGCAGTGTCTTGGTGAGGCATAGGGAAAGAAGCAGGGAGACATTCTTGACACGTGGGAATGTGTGTTAGCTGGAATAGTGGCATCTTTCCTCCATTTGCAATGTAATTGATGAGGAGAAATTTAGTTTAAAATATCCTTCAGGCAAATATTTAGGAGCACTAGACTCTGGTGGAAAAATTCCTGAAGTGGAAGTGTGTCAGCTGAACCAGTTCTGTGACATAAACGTATTCATAGAGACCCTTTGGTACAGAGCATTAAAGATATAAGTTTTATCTGTAGGTGATTTATGCTTAGAGACATAACTTTTAAATAAGAGAACTTTGAAGTTAATGACTCTTGGGTAAACACAGTTTTGTAAGAGTATATAAATGAGGTTTCTGTTTATTTTGTGAGAGACTGAAATTTAGTTTGACTTTGGGGGTGATATCGGAGATAAACATAAAAATGGTATTTTCATTTTGGTCATTTTGAAGGGTTAAACAGCACAATGTAGAGTATAGATTTTGATATAGATAGTTCTGATTAATCCTCGGAATGTAACTCTCTGTATTAGCTACCCTATTCTTAAAAGAGAAAACTAATAGCTTTCCATTTTTGTTTCTGTCTGTGTATATTTTGATTAGGATTAAAGGAAATATCCTTCTATTAAAAGTGCTTCACATAATTCCTAGTATAACACAGATGCTTAACAAATATTTATTCCTTCTTTTTCTCTGTATTAATGTCAATCTTTTTATCCCTAATTATTTTTTCTGGATTTTTTTCCAAAAGAGTTTTCAAAAAACTTTTTTGCCTTATCTACAGAGATTTAGCTTTTTGACCTCAATAAAATCTTGATACTTTTAGATTTATAACCTTTATCAACTCAGTAACTCTCACAGATACTCATCACAAATAAAGAGTAACCAGAGAACCTCTGTTAGGTAAAATTTAAAACTTTTGGATGTTTAAAATATGGGACATTAAAACTCATATCTAAAATATTAAGAGATGGGGACGCCTGGGTGGCTCAGTTGGTTGGGCCGCTGCCTTCAGCTCAGGTCATGATCCCAGGGTCCTGGGATCGAGTCCCGCATCTGGCTCCTTGTCCAGCAGGAAGCCTGCTTCTCTCTCTGCCTCTGCCTGCCACTCTCCCTGCTTGTACTCTCTCTCTGACAAATAAATAAATAAAATCTAAAAAAAATAAATAAATAAAATAAAGTATTAAGAGATCCTAGAGCTAAACTTATTCAACCCTCTCATTTATGGATAAATGTACCAAGTTCTAGAAGAGTGAAGGAAAAACGATTTTAGGAAAAAAAGGATTTGGTTGTAGATTACTGTTCCCTGGAGGTCTGTGAAGTGATGCTTATTACCCTGAGAGAGGGAGCCTAAAGAACAGGGAAGACTCGAGACAAAAAGAGAGTAACTGTGTCCTCACTGTTTTTTCAGTTGCCAAAGATGGGAATGAAGACAAAATAGATACCAAGTTGATAAAGTTAAAATGTAGTGAGAATCACATTTACATATTTTATTTCTGAATATAATTGAAAATATGGACATGGTGGAAGACAATTATGCACAGATTCTGTCATTAATAAATATAATGTGTTCTTTTGGTTAATATAAACCTTTTTAAGACCCTAATTGGGTAATATTTTTTATCTTACAGAATCCTGGTGAAATATTTATTATTTTGAGAGATGAAGTCATTGGTGATACTGTGGAGGTTGAATTTACAACAAATAGTAAACGCATTAGGACACAGCCAACCCGTTGGAATAAGACAATCTGGTGTATGAAAGCTTTAGGTAAGAAACTTTTTTATGCATTAATAAATATAAAACATCATCCTGAGTTTCTTTCAATAAATTTAAGATAAATGGTTTCACTTCCTTACAGAACTAAGATTGCTCTGCAGGTGCTTCCTGTGTGTAGCTTTCACATACCCAAGGTGGTTATTAGTAATCTGGATTCCCAAAAGTATGAATGTGTAAATTATGAGAAATTAGCTTGTGGACCATGTGGTGAAATGACTGCCTGCAATAGCACATCGTTTTAAATATGTCAGTAGAGAGCCCGTTAATATACATCAGTGATTAAATATGGAACTAAAACTATATGCTTTATTCTAATAGGATTAATGAACATTTGGATTTTCAATCATGAATGTTATCCTTTCCTTTTTTTTCTTTTGTCTTTTTTTTTTTTCTTTTGCCAAGCTCGTGAATTTGGATGCTTTGGAAAGCATAATTCTTTTTCACTATTTATCATCATGGTACCATTTCTATATATAATCTTCCTTCATTTCCTTATTTAACTTATGAGGTTAACCATTTTATTATCCCCCTTTGCTTGTAGCATGATAATGTAGCAGATTTAAAATTCCAGATAGAATAGCCACACCTGCCATAATAATTGTACTAAAATCACAGTCTACTATGTTAATTTCTGAATGTTTTGATATAAATGTAGGACTACTTGGTTTTTGAATTTATTATATCATTTAACAATCAGAGAATAAAATTACCTTGTGATACTTCTTAAATGTGAAATTTGTAAAAATTTTTTACCAAAAAAAGTACACAATCTTTTTTTTTTTTTTAAGATTTTATTTATTTATTTATTTATTTATTTAAGAGAGACAGCGAGAGAGGGAATATAAGCAGGGGGAGTGAAAAGAGAGAAGCAGTCTCCCCACTGAGCAGGGAGCCCAATTCAGGACTCAAGTCCAAGACCCTGGGTTCATGACCTGAGCTGAAGGCAGATGCTTAACGACTGAGCCACCCAGGCAACCAAAAGTACACAATCTTATTATGAATCTATACATGTAATAAAAACATTTAAAATTGGGGCACCTGGGTGGCTCAGTGGGTTAAAGCCTCTGCCTTCAGCTCAGGTCATGATCCCGGGTTCCTGGGATCAAGCCCCTCATCCGGCTCTCTGCTCAGCAGGGAGCCTGTTTCCCTTCCTCTCTCTCTGCCTGCCTGTCTACTTGTAATCTCTGTCAAATAAATAAATAAAATCTTTAAAAAAAAAAAAGCATTTAAAATTAAATATGATGTGAAATTCATCCTGAACTTTTTTTTTTCTTTTGGAAGTTAGCTATTATGAAGACCATTTACAGAACATTTATAAGCATTTCTATTGTGTTATGAAAAGCATGCATCTCCTCTATGGTTTTCCTTGCACAGGTTAGGTCAGAGTTGAATTATAGAAAGGGAAGGACTGTATACCAGGCACTTACAAACATTTCAGACACTGTTCCCTGTTATGGGCAAGGATATGCAGAAGTGAGATGAGAAAGAACTTTGTCTCTTTTCTTTTTCTTCCCAAAGCCCCTTATTTACTTATGCCACATTTAAAAATGATTTAATGAACATTAATTTCTAACTAATTAGTTTTCAAGTTTAAACTAAATCTAGTTAGACTAAAATTGCTACAGCAAAATCAATATTGCAAATTAAGAAGTACTTAGATAATATTTCCCAAATAGCAAATCAAAGTGTCAAGTAAAATTATTCACATTAAGATTATATGTTCAGCTTACCAGTAGCTAAAAGCAATACAAAGAACAAATTATGTCAAAATTCAAATGTTTTTCAGAAAAGCAGAAAATTAATAGTCTGTATCTTTCAAGATATGCCAAGCCATATGCTATGTGATTGCACAGCACATTTGTAGTAAAAAATAAATGAACCACTATTTACCAGTTATGTTATTTAACCTTTCCTACTCTTATTTTCAGTTAATATGTTCTGGAAATTAATGAGAAATTTTCTTACCAGGTGTTGGAATATATAGGATGGTTCCATGAAAGTGTGTGGGACATGCCTCCACAGAAGTGGCCCCAGAGTCTTATTTTTTCTGCCTCATACTACTGTTTCTTAACATTTTTGTAACCTTAGCAAGAGCTACATTTTACATTATAACTCAGTACATACTCAGAAATATAGTTAAAGCGAAGGTTTAAAAAGTTGTGATGAGAGTAACAGTTTTAGCCTTGATAAGTAAAGAACTTGGAAGTTGTCACTCCTATTCCTACAACAAGAAAAAGCTAAACAAACTGAAAATCAGTGACTTATCCTGAGCTCCTCAGAGAACTAAGGTTTTGGGCAAACCACCATCCCAGAATCTTGAAAGGAAAGTAAATCAGAAGAGTGACATCTAAGATCTGCTTGGCTGGAGAAGAAGTCACTGGTGCCATAAAGTGGTAGGCACACTTAAATGGTAATTTTGATCAATTACTAAGGGTAGAGTGTGAACTAGCTCAAGAGTAAGAAATTCCTGAGAACATCCCTAATTTTGAGGGAGTCACCTCCAGGAATCTTACCAGGTTCACATAGTGAAGCTCTAAGGAAGATCTTCTAGAGGCTCTGCCAAGGATAGAGGAAAAATAATCATGGTGAAATACTCCCTGTATAATCTCCATAGCAACAGCCAACTCTTCAGGGAAACTACTTTACCAATGCCTTATCCCCCCTGGGGAAGGATATCTATCCTGTTGTAGCCCCCTCTAGCTTTTCTGTCTCACTTGGGGTGGGGAAAGAAATTCATGCCACAGGACAAACACTTGTGAAGGTGACAGCCTAAAGATACCAGCCCACTTGAAGACCAAGATTTAATGACAAGAAATGATTAGAATGCTTCCCCCCACCGCAACCTGACTACCACCACAAAAAGGTCTCAGTATAATGGCAGAAGGTTACAGCTGGAAATACTGCAAGCTGCAGAATCTTTCTGAGGAGGAGTAGTTAGGGAAGCCCAAGGTCAAAAGGAAAGACAAAAACAAGGATAATAGAGGAATTTGAAGCCTCTGGGATCCACAGCTGTAGCAAACATGAAATATGGCCCCTCTCTCAGCCAGATCACTGTTAATTCTCTCACTACATGCCTACTTACTTCAGTTTTTCTACCTGACACAGCATGTCTGGTTTGCAACAAGAAATTATAAGACACGCCAAAAAGCAAGAAAAAACACAGTCTAAAGAAAAAAGCAAATACCAGGCCAGACTTAGATGCGACACAGATGTTGGAATTATCTTACAGGGAATTTTAAATAACTATTATTAATGTGTTAAGGACTATAATGGAAAAGTGAAAAACATGCAAAAACATATGGGTAATATAAATAGAGAGATAGAAACTATTTCTTTTCATTGCCAGTCAAAACCAACTCAGCTGTAACCATGATGTGTTAGTGGGTCACAAATCATAGGTGGAGAACTATGCTTTGTAGGTACACTGACCAATGTGGCCACTAGCCACCACTAGTTATTTAAACTTTATTATAATTAAATGCAATTTAAAATGAATTCTCTCAGTTGCCTAACCATATTTTAAGTGCTTCATTAGAACATATCCATCCTCTCAGAAAGTTCCTTGAACAGCACTGAACAGCACAGTGTAACAGAGTTCTTTTTTCTCTACACAAGTTGTGGAATAAGAGAGTATCCAGCATGCTCTTTAAAGGCTAGTGATTTGTCCAGAATCTTTAGTGTAGCCAAGGAAACAATTAACTAGTAGCCAAAAGAGCTGTTTTTATTCTGTTTTGTGCCATTTACTGGGTAACTTTAGAAAAGTCCCAATAGTGCCTCAACTTCCTTGTTGATAAAACAACTTCTCTAATTACATTTTAAATACTTATAGACATTTGGAAATAAGAGAGATAAGATACAAGACAACCCTTTAAATATCCAGCTGAAGAATAAAGGGTTAATCTTTCCCTCTAGTAATTCCTTTAAACATAAGGAGTGGCTTTTCTGGAATACCTCACCCTCAGCTTCTGGATAGGGTATGATAAACCATTTAAAAATTTATGGAGGGGGCGCCTGGGTGGCTCAGTGGGTTAAGCCTCTGCCTTCAGCTCGGGTCATGATCCCAGGGTTCTGGGATCGAGGCTCTCTGCTCCTCGGGGAGCCTGCCTCCTCCTCTCTCTCTGCCTGCCTCTCTGCCTATTTGTGAGTTCTGTCTGTCAAATAAATAAATGAAATCTTTTAAAAAAATAAAAATAAAAATTTATGGGGATCATCTTTCTAAGTATTGTACTCCTTATATTGCATCCTGTCTTCTCTCAGTCCTCTGTTTATATCTCTTGATATGAAAGCCACCAAATTTGTTCATCCCCCTTCACCTTTGGAGATTCATGTTCAAGAAAGCTCCTAATTCTATGTTATCTCATATATAATCCCTGAACTCATTGGTGATTTCTAGGGGCAGGAAAGATCTTGATTAATACCCCACATTATCTAATAAAAGTCTATACCGGGGCACCTGAGTGGCTCAGTCAATTAGGTGTCTGCCTTTGACTCAGATCATGATCCTGGGGTCCTGGGATTAAGCCCCACATTGGGCTCCCTATTCAGTGGAGAGCCTGCTTCTCCCTCTCCTCTGCTGCTTCCTCTGCTTGTGCTCTCTCTCTCTCTCTCACTTTGTCAAATAAATAAATAAATAAAATCTTTAAAAAGAGAGAGAGTCTATACAGATTTAAGTCTCTAAAAAATTTTTTCTATACTTCTTTGAATACCAGGTTAAGATGGAAAGATCTAAAATGAAAGTGGAAACATACTAGGGATCCTTCCCCATTACGAATACATCAAGTTCAAAAGATGGCCTCCATCTTTCCAGTCTCTTTCTGATGTAGAAAAATTGCTCATATGATTTGATTTCTGATCATCTGGGTCATGATTTAATCAGCCATATTACTCAAAATGTGGTTTTCTTTCTGTAAATACTCTCTTGTACAATAGCCAGAGCTTCGTGTACTAAATCTGGCTGGTATTGAGGACTTCACACTATTCACACACTTCACACTATTATCCCAGAGGAGAATTATTTCTAGTCACCATTCCATAGTCCCTAGGGTATATAGCCATAATCATCATGGAGCAAGATGGCTTCTAAGACCCTTACTATCACTCCCAAATTTTGAGCAGCCTGATAAAGCAGTGGTTTTCTATCACCATCTCTGATTGCAAAAGTCAATTCTATGCATCTCTTCTCTACTTCATATTCAGTGACATTACCTCGTGTATTAGTCTCCTCTGGCTGCCATAACAAAATTCCACAGACTGGGTGGCTTAAAGGACAGAAATTTATTTTCCTCACATTTCTGGACACTGGAAACCTAAAATGAAGGGGCAAAAACCTTTTTGGCAAGATCTCTCTCCTTGGCTTATAGATGGCTACCTTCTTGCTCTGACTTCATATGGCCTTTTCTCAGTGCATGGCACTTCTGGTGTCTCTTTCTCTTCTTATAAGGATACCAGTCCTATTAGATAAGGGCTCTACCTTCTGACTTCAGTTTAACTTTAATTATCTCTTTAAAGGTCTTATCTCTAAATACAGTCACCTTGGGGGGTTAGGGATTCAACATAGGAATTGTGGGGTAGAGGGAACATAATTCAGTCCATAGTCTTTGGTTGCTTGAAATCAGCCATGGTGGAAGTATATACTCCACAGAAATTGGCAAAAACTATGAATCACATCTTTTTGATTTTCTTTTTGAAAAGTCAGTTTATCAACACAACACTGGGATAAAGAAGGCTTTACTAAATTGAGAAGGTTTCTACAAGACACATCTGCTGGTATCCCATTAATCAGAGCTTAATCCCAAAGTTATGTCTAGCTATAAGGAGGAACAGAAAATTTAGTCTTTTTAGTTAGATAGTCATGTGCCCAGCAAAAAAAATAATAATAATAATTAATTAATTAAAAATCAAGATTCTGTTTCTAAAATGAGAATAAACTTTGGGATAGGCAACTAACATTCTCTTTTAGATAATAGTACCTCTTTAAACCAACTAATAATATAATTAATTAATTAATTAATTAAATTATGTAAAATAAAACAATTATTTCTTATTATTCCTTCCTTTCTTTGAAGAGTTTCTTAGTCATTTTAAGTGTGTGAATAATACTCAACACTGAGGCATGTCACATACTCTGAGACCTACTTACAGTGCTCAGAGCTCTCAGATTTTTCACCAACCAACACAACTCTTTGCTGTATGAATGTTCTTTTTAAATGTATGTTTCTTTCTAATTTTGGTAACAATTCAGAAAAAAATCAAAATTATATTCAAGTACAATTATACCAACCAGTGAAGAAATCTTAAGATGCCCTTTTTCTAAATGGTATCTTTCCCTTCTCACATACTTCCATAGCTTAACCCGATTTTTTTGACAAAATGTCCTCTAATTCTGTCTTCTTTTCCTCTCAAATTAATAAATTCATACACTTATAGTTACTTCATTTTCTAAAAAACACACCTTTCTAATGGTATCCACAGGTTTATTACTGACAGGAACTGCCTTGTGCTAAAGGAATTCGAAGTTATTCAGGAACTTGCAGTAGTCTCTGCTAATGCCAAAAGTTATAAAAATACATGTGAAGTCTTTAAACTAGAAATATCAACTAATGTTTACTCAGAAGGAAGATGGTATTCCTCTGGTATGTATAGTTCAGCCAGAAAAATACTTTGCACGGCAGGGGGACAACCAGTTAAAAGTTGAAAGAAATGTAAAAATACCCACAAAGATATAGAATCTCTTGTTAATTAAGAAACTGTCCTGGATAATGTAAATTATAATTTCATATTTCATTAAAAGAGTTCAAAAAATACTTTATTTAGGGTGTGCCAAATATTATGCTTAACCTACATAGGTAAATAACAACAACTGATAAGAAGTTTTTCTATCATAATTGAGGAGAGCAGTTTTAATATATATTAAATTGTTACCAACTTTTAGGCATGACCAAAGTTTTGAAGCCACCAATATTTATTTAATAATAAAATAATATTCTAATCAAAAGAAAACCATATTGATTTCAGTTCCCATGGAAACATTAGGTGGGTTCATGTAAGGTTTACTATGTGATAAAAGGCTTAAGTTGGTTGATAAATGAACACAGCTTCACAGAAAGTAGAAATACAGAAAGCAAACAGCTCTTAAGTTATTGGATTTGTGAAATACGTATTTTTAAAGAATTAATGAAGGTAGTTCTGACTATTCAAAAACACTTTAGATCATGTTTTCCATAAACTGTTTCAGTCTGTTGTCCCTCATCTGGAAGGACAGACCACTTAAATCCCAGAGTCAGTGTAGGTTGACAAAGAATTTTAAATGGCCTGGACCTTGAGATTTGAAATTTGAGTAGAATTTCTTTTTTGCTGTTGCTCCTCTATAAGTTTTCTTTGTTATGTATCTGTGTTTGATGTGGGCAAGAAGTTCCATCTTCTTACACTATAAGCCTTTTTTCCTCTCCATTGCTAACTCTAATACCATTGCTTGGTTTGGTGATCTTAACTTATACTTGTGTGTATTTCCAGTGTTAAATGTTACTTCCTGACTTTAGACAAGTAGCAGAATTCACTTTCCTTCTCTTCTGAGTCCTTAAATTAATTGGCTTTTATTTTTATTAAAGAGCTATAAAATGTAAGTACATTAATGGCCACACTCAAAATAAAATAATGCTCAAGTGGAACAGGATGCTGTTTATGAAAAGACCAATTCAACAATACATATTTAACAATACATATTTAATACATCCCAGCCAGATGAATCCATAAGGAATCTTCCAAGGTCTTGATTTAATAACCGACATTCAACAGATAAGAAATACAGCAAAGACAGTACTTCAAAGGACATCTCTTGGGAAGATTATTCTAAAATCAACATCATTATCAATAGATCTAATGGTACAAGTTATCAAAAATCAGTTCATTTGCTTTCAAGTTAGATTTTAAAGAATTTGGATATTTTAAGCATCCTGTATCAAAGAACTACCAAGCACATATTCTCATCTTATATCTCTCATGATTCATCACCCAACTTTCTTTTAGAAGGTGATCATCCCATTGCAAACTCTAATCTCTTTTCTGATAAACAAAATCGATATCTTCTTAAAATTGTCTTTCTAGGGGCGCCTGGGTGGCTCAGTGGGTTAAGGCCCCTGCCTTCGGCCCAGGTTGTGATCTTAGGGTCCTGGGATTGAGCCCCACATCGGGCTCACTGCTCAGTGGGGAGCCTGCTTCCCCCTCTCTCTCTGCCTTCCTTTCTACATACTTGTGATCTCTGTCTGTCAAATAAATAAATAAAATCTTTTAAAAAAAATCATCTTTCTAAAATCTACCAAAATTTATTTCCTTTGAATAGAGTAACTCCAGAACTCTCTTTACTATATGTGGGCAGCTTCAACTGATGAGATGTACCTCTGTTGCATTTTCTCTTACATTATCTTCTGGATGGACTTATTTTGGGAGGAGAGAACTTTTATACATATATATTCTTTATAATACAGGTTAGGTGTCTAGTCAAGAAATATGGAAAGAGAAAATTACAGCTTCTTGATCTACTTAAGCTTAAGATTGCTTTTGTTAGCTTTAAATCTCTGAGCAAAATTATAAGAGGTCCTTTAATCTCTTTAGGAGATAAAGTAAAATTAATGCTTAAACCTTAGAAACTTTTAAATATTCAAAGCTTCATCAGGTGCCTGAGGTTAGAATAGGTTTTTATGATCTTGTACCAAATGGCTTATAATCCAACCCCCAGATGTCTGGGTAACAGTTTTCCAGGAGAATTTGGGAAATATCTCCATGACAGAGAGTCAGAATTTTTTAAAGCAAATGGATTTCAAGGCTTAATTTTGTTTACTTTTGTTACAATAAAACAAAATAACTTTCTTGCTGAAATGATTTTTTATTGTTATTCCTTCGTATCGATCCCGAAATTCTTAGGAAACTCTAACTCTGTTGTTATGTTAGTGCAGAATTCACAAGGCATCATATCAGAAAAACTTGTTCTCAAAAAGCATTTTGATGAGGAGTGCCTGGGTGGCTCAGTTGGTAAAGCAACTGCCTTCAGCTCAGGTCATGATCCTGGAGCCTGGGATTGAGTTCCGCATTGGGCTCCCCGCTCCACGGGAAGTCTGCTTCTCCCTCTGACCTTCTCCCCTCTCATGCTCTCTCTCTCAAATAAATAAATAAAATCTTTAAAAAAAATGTGGTTTTGATGAATGTATAGTATAAATAGTGCTTAAATAGCAGGGTATTAATCCTCGCCTTCCCAAGTTTTTCACAGTAATCAATTTCATAAGAGTTTGATAATTTCAATCGAGTCCTATTCTTTCTCTTTCCAAATACAACTTCGAGAAACTTGCCTATAATAAATGAGAATTTTCTTAAGGTTATTAACAGATACACAACTTTAAATGAATGACTGTATCCTTCTATATTCTAAAGTATTATGTAAAGATAATTATAGATTATACCAAAAAAAGAAGGTTTAGTAGTAGGGAAAAAGGATTTAGGGCTTTGCTTTTACTATAATTTTAGCATGTTCCAATCTTGTAAGGTTTTATTTAATTAAGTCTAAAACTGTACATTATATTCTTTGGATACGAAGGATAAAAAAGAACACATTTAGTGCTAGAAGTCAGTAAAATTGTTATGAATTCTTAAATATTCCTTCATATTCTCTAAAAGATACAAAAACAGGGTACATGCATTGCATGCTCAGCTCTTAACTCTTGTTTGCGTTTCCAAGATTTTCCTGCTGGCTCTGTCAGTGTCCGCATCTACTGTGATGGAGTCATTAAGGCCACAACAGAAATGAAATACTCTACAACGGCAAAGCCTATGGAAAACCTACTGGGAGTGGCACATCCAGGAAACAGTGTGTGCCAGGTAGGTGGATCTTCCCACAAAGTTGGTAACAAGCCAAAGAGCCAATGCTGGATAACAGAATGAATGCTTTGATATAAAGTCTGAATGTTGGTTGAATAAGAGTGAATTACTCATCAGTAGGGAGGGAGGAAATGGACTTCTGTGATGCAGAGATGCAGATGAATTAGTTTGCTTAACTCAAAAGTCATTCCAGAGAATGTCACTGGGAGACAGGTTCTCCGTTACAAAATCGCTTTTGTGATGGACTCATTTTAAAGCTGCCACGGAGCAGATAAAGAAAGACAGAAGGATTAGGCTGAACTCTGGAGAAACAAATACCCTCTTTATCCAGACCTGGACAGTGCAATATAAAAGTCAGGTCATTGAGGTTCAGGAGTCAGACAAACCAAGAGTACTACCGAAAAGGGAGCCCAGGGCACTAATCTAGGAATTGTTATTTTCATGTTATTTTCATGTTATATTTCATATAACAATTTCATCAATTGTTATATTTCATGTAATAAAATTGTTATTTTCCAAGCTCAGTGTGTTTTTCTTTGTTTCATTTATTCCTGTTACCCGAAAGTGAAAATTATTGCTTTAAATTGATAGTATTTATTAGGAATTCCAGAACTGCTCAGATTTTCAGGGAAGTGTGCAAAGAGGCATTTGCAAGCCCCAGGTTCTTTCTCTAGTGTGACAAAGCATTATTCAGCAAAGAGGACTTGGTGAGGAGTTTCTAGTCTTCTCAAAAGGCCTTGTTTGAGGCACTTACAGGCAAATGGAGATGCTGCCGATGCCTTCATCAGTAGAGAATGCAACAGTTGCATTTTGATTACTCTTAAACCATTGGTTTGACTTCTGCATTTTATTTATTTATTTTTTTTGTTACCTGACCCACTTTCAAAAGAAAGTTGTTTAATGTGGAATGTTTATCCTTTATGTGCTTATTCCATCACATTTTCAGAGTTAAATAAATGACATTTCTTTTTAAAGCTACTTGATAATTAGATTATAACCTTTTTAAAGCTACTTGATAATTAGATTATAACCTTTTTAAAGCTACTTGATAATTAGATTATAACTGAATTGCCTTGGGTTTCTGGCATGGACAGGGATGGTAAAAGGGACTAAAAGTGAAAAAGAGGTAGCTAAACAATGAGATCTTCAAATTTACCACAAAACACTCTATAACGAAATCATCAATGATAATATGGCTGGATAATATGGCTGACAGGTTGTCACGAAGACTTATCTGTTTAAACTAGTTTGAAATTGGAGGCTTTGTTATTTATTTTGTGTGACACATTTTTCTGTTAGAACAATGGCAAAGGTAAAAATGTCTTAGAGAATGTTCAGGAAATAAAGTACCATTTGTCAAACTGGTGACTCTGAGGACGTTTGATAAAATGTCCATATTGTAATTGCAAAGCAAAAACAAAAGTATTAGCTTGAAATACAGATTGTTTCATTTTATTGTGACAAGTCTACCTTATCTTCCACTTTAAAAATTCCATTCATTGCGAAAAGATTAATAAAAGTGATATATTGCATTATCAGTATTCAGTTAGCATAGAAGTAAAGCAGAACCCCCAAACATATTTTTATGTGGATTTTACCTTTGTGGAGAAAAAAACTTTCATATGCAAGAAGATTAAATATAATGTATTACTCAGACAATTTTTCAGAGTGCTTTATTAAGCCAAGTCATGGTTCGTTTTACAGCTTTGAGTGAATAAAAACTGTTTTGTATCATTTTCAGATAACTAGAAAATACTTTTCACACTCAGTGTCAGAAAAGAGAGGTGAGAAAAGGTTATGATTACATCTTAGGGTTCTCCTCTTCACCTGTCCCTGGTGGCCTAGCAAAAGGAAGGATGCTAGACAGTCAAAGCTTGATTCAGGCTTTTACTCAGGGGAGAATCACTTTGAACCTGAGAGAATACGGAGAGGTACAATTACTCTAACTTGGTGACAGCAGACCACAACATGGTAAGAAGAGACATTAGGAGATTTAGTTTAATCTGCACAACTGTAGATAGGCTTATGAGTTTGGTACTGTCGTCAGGGGACGTGGACGTGTCATGAAATTAGATCAAACAAATTCTGAGACTGAGACCTCAGACCAGACCGAGCTGTACTACCACAGGCCTGAAGGAGGGAAAAGGCTACCATTCAGTCAGCCTCTGTCAAATCTTAGACCAGGAATGGCATGGGGTTCTCCAGTCCACCGGCACTTGGACCACATGAGTTATCCCTTCTATGAATTTGCAAAGATAGTGAAAGGCAGACTCTACCCCTGATGAAAAAGAAGGAACTGCTGGGGCATTTCCTTGATGTGTGTTAGGGTTGTTTAGCCTCAAATGAGGTGGCCCAGCCCATACTGTGCTTCCCTTTGCAGGCATTTGGATTTCCCTTTTGACGTTTGGCTTTGTTCCCAAGCAGATTACATTTTTTAAAATGTACAAAAAGGTTTGCTTTTCCGTGCCAGCATAGAACATTACAGTAATTGTTTCTTTCATGTACTTGCTACTCTGTCACTTAATTGGGAAATTTGGATATTTTGCAAATAGTTGACTGAACATCTCTAGTCAAAGAACAGCATGCATTGTAATTTTATTCACTGTAGTTATCATGCATTTGTAAGAAAATATACCACCAGATTTTAATTTCTTCAGTATCTGATCTACTTTGTTGAAATGGCATAGCATAAGAGCCATCCTGAGTTTTCCTGTAAATTTTAATGGCAGATGTGTCTTAAGTAATCTTAAAAATTAGTAGTAGGACACTTCCTGTAATCATTTAAAAGCTATTGGGCATATAATAATGTGAACATCCTGTGAATTTGAGGAAAGGAATACTAATGAGAAATCTGTGGGTTTTATTTTTCAGTAATCCTAGAACTTGTAATAAGAAACTTTATATTATCATTTAAAAGCTGTTGGATATATAGCAAAATGACCACTCTGTGCATTTGAGAAAAGAAACGATGAGATTTTTGATTTTCTTAGTTTATTTTTAATGATGTCCATTAGGTTTTAAATAGTTTACCTAATTTGCCTTAATTATCTAACTCCCTAAATCATTTCATCTTTTTTGGATAGATATTAAATCCCAGCATGTAGCCTCATAAACGTACAATTTCCAGAGCATTACCTAAAACAACAAATTTAAGAGAGATTCAATGAAAAAATGAAAAAAAATCCAGAGTCCAACTTGGAAAGATAATTAGAATTCAAGTAATAGTGTTCGATATACTGGTAACTCCCATTTAACTGAGATAATTAAAACCTTTGAGATTTTCATTCTATTTACAAAAGCATCTGGGGACAACCATAAAGTTAACTTTGTATAGGAACAACTAGATACAATATAAGAAAACAAATTAGGTCAAAATGCTATAAGAACATAGCAATTATTGATCAAATCATTAGCATCCTATCTGTTAAAAGAGTTTTTGAAGTGGTACTAAATAATTCTTTTTTGTTGTATTTCTTGTTGCTACAATGATACCTTTGCGCTGCCTGTATCGATCATTTTTGCACAGTTTGCTTTACACTCATTGAAATCTTATTTTCATGTTAGGGTACACATCATTTCCAGTTTTTATTAAATTATATATATGATTCAATCTTTGGTTTGCTGTTTGCATATATTTAATATAGTGTGAAGCCAAGTACAGTTGGGATGAGGGAAGATACATAAGGAACTCTCATATCATGAGGAGTTTTGTAGTTGTGAATCGTACTCTTAAAAGTTAGTTTTTTCACAAGGTTAAATTCAGATATTAACAGGTGATTCAGGAGATTCACCCCAAAGCCTTTCAGTAATTTTTTTTAATGTCCTTGTCTCCTTGGGAAGACTGGTGGACACCATTCTTCTTCTTTTCATCAGCTTCTGTTGATAAGCGGTACAGAACCATCTAGTATCTATACTTCACCATAATGCCAGTGTCGTCTGAGATGCTCCCTTGCTACAGACTTCTGCTGACTCCCTGGATAAGGTGCAAAATCCCCTGAACAGCATATCAGGCTGCAGAGTCCCACATCTCTCCCAACATCGGCTCTTACCACAGCATACCCTCCGTGTCTTCTTAATTCTCTCTTTGAGTCCTATGGTTTAGCCCTCCATGGTTGCTCCCTCTTAGCACATATTAAGCTCTTCCTTCTTTCCCCCTTCTTTAAGGCATGGGCTTTGTGGGATTTTTCATCCTCGCATACCCAGTTACTTTCCTGCAATTGGCTCCTGACACATGAGACACCCTGAGACAAAATGGGAAAACACAAGTGCTTGCTTTGTCCTCCAGTGCTAACTGAAAACGTAAGTGAACTATAGTTCAGGTATATAAATGATAAGAAGGAGAATGAAAACTGTCCTCTTAAAATACACTTTAATTTTTCCTCAGATTGAGTAAGTGAATCTGGTATTTATGAAAATGAAGAACACTCAGAGGCCCTGGATACCAGAAAAGTGGAGAATTTGTGCTATACATTTTTCATGTTCTCCCTCAGGAATGAACCATATGTTCACCATGTTGCTTGTTACAGACTTTTAACAGCTACAGGGTTCCAGATTCTAGTCTTCCCTTTCTTTTGAATATTCAGTAATGTTTGCTACTCAAAAAATGCCTACGATCTATGATCTATGATCACTCTTTCAAAAAGGCTGCATGTTATCTTTTCTTTCCCTTTCCTGGAAAGTGACTGCATAGCACAGGAGAACCGTTTCATTCTGGGTGGTGCAAGTGCAGGAGTTAGTTTCTTAAACCGAATCAGCAATCTCCTCATGAGCGCTCATTCTCTTTAGTATGGAAGGAATTTCCTCATAGGTACAGTGGAGGAAGCTAGAATATATGATCTGCGTTGGCCAATTCTGACTCAAATATTCCACAGTTTTATGACAAAAAATAAATACTTCAACTGGGGATTCTGACCACTCTGACCAAAGAGGATTGGCTTGCAAGGGTTCTCCATGCACCCTTTATTTCACTTGTATTAGCACTTCTTCCCAATTTTCCCTGCAGAGAAGGAAATGATGTGAATTTCATGTATCTTTCACCACTTTTATTACGTGTTTCCTATTTCTGATGAAATATTTGAAGTGAGGAGGGGAAGAAAAAATGAAGTACCATAGGGGCATTTATTTCTGGGTTCCTTTTTTCATATTTTTATGCCCTTAATTAGAATGGATCAGTAAAAATAAGGCGTATCTATCGAAACTTGCATTTTACTGATAAAATCAGTGACATTTTGTGCCATGCCTCCACCTGGGATAACAATTCAGCAATGGTTACTGATGCCTTATTTGGATAGTTCAGACTTAAACAACAATCCTCAGCTCACTTGCCAATCATTGAGTGAAACAGGAGCATACCATTTGGTCCCTTCATCCACATCCACTTATTTAGGAAATAAAAAATAAATTAGTTAACTTTAACAGCAGTTACAGTAGCTATTGTCAGGGAAAAAATAAGTATTTCTGAATGGAGTTACTTAGCCATGAACACAACCATAGTTTTAGTTCCCATTAATTCTCTATCCTATAAGCCATCTCAGTCCATATTGGCCCCATTCATTTCAGCTTATGTTTCACTGTTGTTTAGCATGTATCTTATTAATGCCACTTTAATTTATAGTTTCTGCTTACTCAGTGGAAATAAATAGTCCCTTCATTTTTTATTTCTCTCCAACTAAGTATCTCTTTGGCTTTTTATATTCCCCTCTACTCTTGTCACTGGGGTGGCTTTGACTGCCCTTTGCAGAGGATGTCTGTGTGTCCACGTCAGTGCTTCCTGTAAATGACCTCATTCGAGGGCAGCCTTCTGTTTTAATATCTAGCTCTTTAGAGGCTTCAGATCTTCTTCAACCATAAAGAATGTTTTTAAACAATCCAGAAAACAAAGCACAAGTCAAATACGGTTAACAATATTCCTCCATTGCTATTATTCATAACAAGACAATTAGGGAAAATTACAGAATCTGCCTCTGGAATGAATCCCAAATCATCAATAACCCTTTGGAAATTAGAAGACTGAAAAATCCTTGTGGCAAAAATGTGTTTGTTGGCATTTTTAAAAAGTCATTATGCATTCTGTGGGCCTCTTTCCTAATAATAGTTATAGTATCAACAATAAGATAAAGCAATAAAGTAAATATGTAATCTGGGAACTCTAAATTGTGTTTAGCATTCACAAACTATGCTTCCACAGTAAACAGCATCAAGATGCAGGAAATGAAGTAAAAGAAATCTTTGACAAGGAAAATTCAACTTCTAAGAATCCTGCCTCTCTCCCTCCCACCGCTCTCAGCCATTTAGCCGTCAACCATATTGCCTTAAGTAGCAGCACACAAAAAAATATAGTATGTCAATTGTGCTCAAGTCCTACACAACAAATCCAGTGGATGTTTTTCTTGTTCAATTTAACTTGACTTTCAGCAGCAACTGATACCATTGACCAAACTCACTTTCCTGATTTTTTTTTTTCCCCTTAGCTTTCAAGAAGCCCTATCTTGGGCACTTGGGTGGCTCAGTGGGTTAAAGCCTCTGCCTTTGGCTCAGGTCATGGTCCCAGGGTCCTGGGATCGAGCCCTGCATCGGGCTCTCTGCTTAGCGGGAAGCCTGCTTCCTCCTCTCTCTCTCTCTCTCTCTCTCTCTGCCTGCCTCTCCACGTACTTGAGATCTGTCTGTCAAATAAATAAATAAAATCTTAAAAAAAAAAAAAAAGCCCTATCTTTCTGGTTTTCCTTCTACTGCCTTCACCTTTTCTTCTCAATATCCTTTGTAATCTCTTCTTTCTGTGATCTAGAAAATAAAGTTACAATTTCAATATTTCTTAGGCTCTCTTCCTTTCCTGATAAATATTCACTTGCCCAGGTTAGCTTATCCACTTACAAAATACAATCCAAATGTGGTTTTCCCAGTCTTTCTGCCTCGGGATAGGCATCATTGTCCAGTTTAAACATCAAAAACATGAGTCTCCTTAATACCTTCTACTGTCTCACCTGACAAATTCAATCCATATTCAATCAAATTCAATCCATATCAGTTTTACTCACTTCTTCCACATCCCTCCAGTTCTAGCACCTCGTCCTCTGCTTTTCCTCTGCCTGAACCCCAGCGGGCTCCTCACTGGTCCTCCGCCATGTGTTCTTGCACCTGACCTACTCATCTCAAAGTCCATAGTCAGAGGGAATCTTTTAAAAAGAAAGGTCTCAGCAGGCAATGCTCCTGCTCAAACCCTTTTGTGCATTCCAAAGGTTATGTGGATTTAAAAAAAGAAAATCTTTTACATGAACAATATGGCCCTGTAGACGCTGCCTCCTCTCTTTCTCTCCAGCTTAATCTCACTCTCATTCCTCTTTCTCTGCACTCTAGACACACTAGTCAGCTTCCAGTTCCTGGACTTTTAGTTTCTAATTTCCTACTACAGGGCCTTTATATATGCTCTTCTTCCTAACTGAAACATTTTCCCAATCTCCTTTCCCCTCACTGACTTCCGCTAGTTAATTCTAATTCATCTCCCAAATTTTAATTCCAGCTTCTCTTCTTCAGTGAAGCCTCTCTTGAACTTGTACATCTCCCTATGTATCTCTTTGTAGCGCTGATCACATTCCAATTTGATATCTCTGTGTATGATATCTGTCAAATTAATATCTGCCTCTCATTAAACTCCAAGGTCATTTTGGGCAGAGATCCTATGTATTTGGTTCCCTGTTTCATCTCCAGAGCCAAGTACACTGCCAGAAATGTGGTTACTGAATGCCTGTTCCATTGGGCAAAGGAATGAGAGGTATTTTAAACATTAAGTTACCCTCCCAAACTGCAGTGACCCAGCTATCAGAGCCCCTTATTCCAACAGCCACCAGCTTCCCCATAGTACAAGCACAGCCTTTTTTCAGAGCTCAGGTTATTGGACTGTTGGCTGAAGGAGTGCTGTTTCTGACTGAAATAGAAAAAGCAGGACAAAGAAGGGAAAGACAAAGGAAAAACCAAATGAATATAAAACAATGAGACTAATTCTAACAGTCTACCTTGGGAACTAGTACCTTAAACAACTCAAAAAATAATTTCAAAAAATTAGGAAATCATGGCATTATTTAGAGAAGTCTTTTTTGAAAGACATTTCTCTGGATATTATAGGGCAATTTTTGTTTTAAAATTTGTGTTATTACTTATTTAACAGTAAGTTGTTACAAATTAATTGCTAAAGGGAGGTAAGGGTGAGAAGATTCATGGTTCCTAGGACTGTTCTTTCTAATGCCTGCGTTGGGAGAACTTTGGCCTTTTGTTTGTTTCATCATTAATGTCATTAAATATGTCTATTTTTGAGTCTGTTCAGGTTTGGTCAAATTAAAGCTTTGAGACTTTTTGACATTATGTAAATGAGGGGTCATATTGAAAAATTCAGCAAAATCAAGCTTCAGTCAATTTCTAGTAAGGTTTTTTTTAACTTTATTAGATTGCCTTTACCTAAATTATAATGTTTATGCACGACTGATGGAGATGGCAGAAGCTCCTATTTGTTCCCCCAGAATTTCTTTTTCCTTTCTTATATGATAATATAACTTTATCTGGGCACGTGTTTGCCCAGGTAAATATTGCACTTCCTGATTCCCTTGAAGCTGGGCAGAGCCATCTAACTACCCAGCCAGTGGCTGGGAGCATGTCCGTAGATATGTGCACATCTCTGATCATGTCCTTTGAAGAAGGGTGGAGTCTCTCCTTCACTGACTTTTGTCTCTAACTGGTTACAGCAACAACATGGGAGTGATGGATGAATCAGCTAGGACCATGAAGAGGAAGTATAGCACTGAACCCAGTAGAGCCCGGATCCCTTAATCAGCCCTAAATTAGCTTGCCTAATTCCAGGCTTTCATGTTAAAGAGAAATAGGCTTCCATCTTGTTTAAGCCACTGGCATTTTGGGTCTCAGTACCACAATAGCCAAACCTACCTTCTAATTGATTTATAAGACATGGGCCATTGAATTTAAAAATTTAGAAAGAAAAAAACAACTATTTTCTTCAGTTGCTACAAAAACAAGTTTGGGGAGCAGTCTCCTCATTAGAGACTGGTGTGCTATTCTAAATCACAGTGATTACATTTCATGAGTAGGTATGAGAGCTCACATTATAGTATTTAGAGAAAAGGGAATTAATATGTACTGGAGATTTTACACATTTTAAACTCTTAAATAGTTTTGTCAGTTAAGTATCATTAAGGTCCATAGCTAATGAGTCCTAGAGCAGGAATTTCAACACAGGTTTCTCAGATTTGAGACATTTTTTCTTATTATAATACCATTTTTGTGCTATGTAAAGAGATGCCACAACTCTGAATACTGAACCAATAATAAATAGAACATATTTGAAGAGCATCTTAAACTGCATTGTTTTATATTTTCATATTTACTTTTGCATTTGCGGTCAGACATAGGTTGAAATTCTAAGAACTGACTCACTTAAAACTTAGAAAAATTAATATGACAAAGAAAAATATCTCCTTTATCTTATTCTGTCACTTATTTAGGTTACTGCATTAACTGTTTGGAGTTAAATACTCATAATATTAAAAAAAAAAAAAAAAGTCTTTGCATAACCCTGGCAAGTATTTGCTTTGCTCCTTTACCCATCATTTTCTTTACAAGCTACAGTAGGAAATTTTGTTTAAGATACGTTATGTAAGCTATCAAATTTCCCTTTAAATGGCTATCTTGGCTCACTTTCACAGCACACACCGTGAACAGTGGAACAAACGAAATGACCTTTCTTTCACTAGTTAAACAAGCATAACAATTTGTTATAATAAAAATAACATGTTTTGAGCTCAACCATTGACTTTCCTTTTAGATATCTGAAGGTCAAGAGTAAAATGGAACCATTTAATGGGCTTTGTCTCCGATAACATTTTACAACCCTCCTATGGTTATTTCACTCAAGTTGTTTCTCTTGCTAATCAAGGTACTTTAAAACTATTACTGTCTTTCTCTACCAGATCTGTAACATTACTTTAATATTCTGTGGCCAGACTGATCGGGTTCATCACCCACCATTAATGCTGAAAACACTACTTCTTTGCCTGCTTCTGCTGTGAAACCTGGACAAGCCAGATTCTCACATTTTTAACCACCCAGGCAGCTAGAGTTTTCATGTTAAGAGTTAGACAAACAGACACAAGGGGACCAACATCTTTGGAGCTTTTGTTTTTGTGGTTAAAAAAAGAATAGATGTGGTTGCCTACTTTACCATCCCCCTCCCGTGTATGCCGTCTTTCCTTCCCCTTTCTGGCTGCATTTGAAGTGTCCATCATGAAACTATGGGACCATATTTATTTTTTACTCAAAAACTGTATCAGATTTTATTCTTTTCTCTGTGGCTAGAATGTAGTATTATATACAGTGTGTTTAGAATGTAAAGGCATAAGTTAAAATCCTTGATGTTGTGCTTACTAGCTCTACAGTTTGGGGTGTTACTAAGTTTTTTGTAACATAGTATTGCATCTATTAAAAAAAAAGTCATTTAAAAAAAATCTACCATGAAGGCATGTTATAAAAATTAGAGACAAATTATGTAAACTTAGCATATTCTAGGTATCCAGCATTTAGTTATTAGTACCTCAACTCCTGAGTCTGTTTCACTGTATGGACTTATGTTACACCTGAAACATAGAGGCTTTCGTACCAGTCCAGACATCTGAAGTGTCTCCTCATTGCTTCTATTAGATGATACTGTTCTAAAATCCTATTAAGGATAGTTTCTCAGTGCAGTCATGCCCAAGCAGTATTGATGCCCTTTACTCAAGAAAGGGGGACATCAGACTTTTTAAGGGGGTGCTGCTATGTAGACAGACTCTTCTCAAGGAATTCAGCTTTGTGTAATGAATATTTCCTGGTTTGTTTATATTTATTTTTCTGGTTCATTTTGTTCCTTTTTTTTGTGTGTGTTTACTTAAACTTTTAATTATTAGAAATTATAGATGTGTATGTATTTGTAAGAAATAATAGAGATTATGTGTTTGGTTTTGGTTTGTGTTTGGTTTGTGTTTTTCAAGGAATTGGTCCATTTCATGTAACTTGTCAAAATTATGTGTGTGGACTTGTTTCTTGTACTTCCTTATTATCCTTTTGATGTCTGCAGGTTCTATAGTGATATTCCATGTTTCATTCATGACGTTTGTCATTTGTATCTTTTCCTTTTTTTGGTCAATCTTTCTAGAGTCTTGTCAGTTTTTTACTAATGTTTTAAGAGGATCATCTGTTACATTGACTTTTTTCTATTTTATGTCTTCTATTTATTGATTTCTGCATTATATTTATAATTTTCTTCCTTCTACTTACTTTGAGTTGTTTTTTTTTGTTTTTTGTTTTTTTAGTTTGTTGAAGTGGGAACCCATCGTATTTACCTATATTTTTTACTTACTATGTTCTTTCTTCCTTCTTCATGTTACAAGATTTTTTCTTCTATCATATTCTTACTGTTTAAAGAACTTCCTTTATCCATTATTGTAGGGTACATCTGCTGGCAATAGATTTCCTCTTTTCCTTCGTTTGAGAGTGTCATGATTTCTATGTCATTTCTAAAGGATGCTTGTGCTGGGCATAAGATTCTTGGTTAATAATTCTCTTCTTTTAATTTTTGACAAATAGTGTGCCACTTCTTTCTACTACTACTACTACTGTGTTTCTAATTGTTTTTACCCTATAGAGTAAGGTTTTGTTTCTCATTCAAATTTTTTTCTTTGTCTTTAATATTCAGCAGTATAACTATAATGTTTCTTGAAATGACATTCTTTAGCTTTACGTTGTTTATGGTTTGTTCAGTTTCTTGAATCTGTAGGTTTATCTCTTGCTAAATCCAGGAAGTTATCAGCCATTATTTCTTTGTGTACTTTTTCATCCCTATCCTCTTTCTCCTCTTCTCCTGGGATTCTGATCACATGAACCTTAAATCTTTTGTTATAATCTCACAGATCCCTGACACTGGTTTTTTTTTGGTCTGTCAGTCTTCTTTGTCTCTGTTGTTGAGGTTGAGTATCTTTCATTGTTCTATCTCCAAGTTGACTGATTCTTTCCTTTGCCCCTTGCATTATGCTGTTGAGCCCACCCACAGCATTTTGATTATTGTGTTTTTCAGTTCTAAAAATCACAATTGATTCTTTTCTATACCTTCTATTTCTTTGCTGAAACTTTGTATTTCCTTGCTGAGGCTTTTTTAAAAAAAAATTATTTCAAGAATTATTGTATTATCTTGTTGAAGCTTTTTATCATGACTGTTTTAATATCTTTTCCAGATGATTCTAAAATCTTTGTCCTCTTTGTATTGACATTTATTGATTGTCTTTTTTTATTCAGTTAGAGATCTTCCTGGTTCTTGGTATAAAAATTGATTTTCTATTAAAATGTGGACACTTTAGTTGTATTTAAGTAGAAGAAAAGGAGATAGTACTGTTCCATCTTCTCAGAAGTGGCATTCCGTGATTCTAAATATCTTTTTTTTTTTAAAGATTTTATTTATTTATTTGTCAGAGAGAGAGAGAGCGAGAGTGAGCACAGGCAGATAGAGTGTCAGGCAGAGGCAGAGGGAGAAGCAGGCTCCCTGCTGAGCAAGGAGCCCGATGTGGGATTCAATCCCAGGACTCTAGGATCATGACCTGAGCCGAAGGCAGCCACTTAACCAACTGAGCCACCCAGGCGTCCCTCTAAATATCTTTTAAAACAGATACTTTATATATTTTTCTCTTTTAAAAAATACTTATTATAATAAAGTTGTTTATCAGGAATAACTATATGTATCTGTATAGATATATATATATATCATGCTTCAGATTCATATAGAGTCATGATCTATAAATATGTATGTGAATTTTTTAAAGTTCATTAATCAATCCCACATTTCCTTGCATGACACTGAAAGAATTCTGGAAAAAGTCATATATTTATTTCATATGTACAAAGTTGTTATCCTTTTTTTAAATATAAGATTGTCTATCTCATTGCTTAGTTTTTTCTGAATTCTTTTTCTAATATTCTTGATAGGTATAGATCTAAGCAAAAGTACATATGTATATATATTTATATTATTCATATATAAGTAATCTTTCTTATAACCAAATACTAGTGTAAACATAATTTTATCATTACATTCTAATTTTCACATCAAGTTGTTCCTTATTAACTAAAATCTCAGAGTGGTTAAAGGTGTTGCTGAATAAATGTTAAACTACTCTATTTTAACCTCTATTTAAACAATCATTATATCAACCTCATTAAGTATGTTTTAGGTTGCACAATTTATTTTAAGGAGAGGAAATTTTTTTTTACAAGCAAAATTCATATCAGCTTTATTCATAAAAGACAAAAATGAAAAAAACCCAAATGTTCTCTAACTGGTGAACAGATTAGCAAAATGCAGAGCACCCATGACATAAAGAAGTACCGCTCGACAACAGAAATGAGCATTCTTTTTTTTTTCTTTTATTTTACTTTATTTCTTTTCAGTGTTCCAGAATTCATTGTTTATGCATCACACCCAGTGCTCCATGCAATACGTGCCCTCCACAATACACACCACCAGGCTCACCCAACCTCCCACCCTTCTCCCCTCCAAAACCCTGTTTGTTTCTCAGAGTCCACAGTCTTTCGTGGTTTGTCTCCCCATTTTCAAATTTCAATGTCAGTGTTTAGAAAGGTTGCCTATTTGTGTCCTTGAAATTTAGAAATAAGCATAACTGCTCATATCAGATTTTTCTAGTTAGGATATCTTCTAGGGAGAAATCCTTTAGGAATCATTTTTAATAGCCATTTCTGTGATTTTTCACATGTTTGTTTGTGTCCTATACCATTTTTTTGTAGGCATAATACTAGAAACAGAATTGTGAAATGGAAAATAGATGTGATTCAACTAGTTATGATAGGCTGGAATATTAAAAGTTTCCTATATCTTTCCTAATTAAATAATTGTCTACATGGTGAAGGTTTTTTCCTTCTTCTTATTTTAAAAACACTGCCACTGTATTTTTAAAAATTCAGTGGTATAAGCAGTAGCATCTCTCACATTAAAGTGTCACAGTGCCTTAGGGGAAGAAATGGTGCTTCCCAAATTCCTACTGGGAACTCTTGCCCTTTTGAATTCTCATTTGTGTCTCATAATCTCAGAACTGGAAGGAATCTCAGAGTTGATCTTACACCTAACTTATATGTGAGTTTGGTGACTCAATGACACACCAGTCTGTCCATATTAAATCTTGCACACTTTATGGAATAAATACCAAGTTTATCTCCTCACATAGAAATGTCACTAACTAGATAATAGTCTATGCAGAACTCTTGTGGCCAATGGCACAATTTTTAAAGAAAATTTATAAACTAATGTTATGGTTTTCATATTTTCATGGTCCCTTTCATTAGTTCGTATAGCTAAGACATTCTTTTTGAGATTTAGTATACAGAAAGTGTAACTATATTGCCAGTAATGTAAATAAGTTTAATTTAATCCACATAATAAACATTTCCATGTTAATTTTTATAGGCCTTAAACAACTCCTTGTTGCTCACAGAATGAATTATAAACTTTTTATTTCATATACAAAAAACTTTTTGAAATGCCCACTTCCTTCTCTCTCATTCTTCTGCAGTTGTACGGAAATTTCTAAAACCCTTAACTGGATCATGCTTTATGATACCTCCATGACAATATGCAATTTGTTCCTTTAGTCCAGAATGCTCCTTATATGTGTAGCAATCTCAGTTTAGCTCATCTCACCTACAAAGCCGTTTCTAACCTTTTCATCCCGTGTGGAATTGAGCCACCTCCCTTGCCTGCACTGTACTTAACCCATGAAGATTTTCTATCACCGTACATTGAACTCAATTCATTGCCCATATGTAATTAGATGACCATGAATTTCTTGAAGGCAAGGCTTATTGTTGAATCTCTCCTCCTTTTTTTAAAAAAAAATGCTCCAGAGTTAATGGTCTCACATAGTCCATAACCATAGCATTAAGAAGATTAATGTTGGTTTTGCTTAGCATTCTATAGCTCTAAGTTGAGAAGACTTTCATCCTCTCTCTCCACTTTTAAGGAGGACTTTTAAAAATCCAGAGAAGCCCAGACCACTTTGTTATTGAAGGCATGCAGATTTATTGAAAGAAATAGAGTAAGAAAATGTCTTTTTTTTTCAATCCAGTCATTTAATTTCTGTGACTAGGTATTGGTAATAAGTCTAATTTTATTTGGAAATCATACAAAAACCTTAATTAGGAACTTTTGTTCCACAAACCTCTCTCTACTCGATGGCTTTGGATTGGACCACCTCCTCAGATATAGTTATCCAGGTCTCAAGCCAAACTAGTCATAGCCATAGCTCACAAAAAACAATTTTAAAGGAATGGTGGGTCTGTTATAGGCTTGTCACGGGTAGTATGATTCTACATGGCTCATCTCCCAAGTGCTCAGTTTAGGGAAATAGAGTCAACATATAGCTTATTCTATAGCTGGGGGCAGGGGGAGACCAAGATGAATATTCCCCCTCACTTTAACACAGAAGTGAAATAATCTATTTAAAACTATACCATTTCTGATCCTTAGGTTAAAGAACCAGACTCATCATTTTATTACTTCATTTATTAAAATGTAACATGTATTTTAACAGAATTTATTTTTGAAACAAATTCCAGTGTTATCATTGATCTGCTGTAAAGCTTTATTAAAATTAATAAGTATTTAAATAAAATTATTCATCCAGGCACAAAGGTTTTTATTTATTGCATCTATTTTTCCATTGTTTTAACAACTGATATTTAGAGGCACCTGGGTGGCTCAGTTGGTTAGGTGTCTGCCTTCAGCTCAGGTCATGATCCTGAGTCTACCCTTCCCCCTGTTCAATGGGGAGTCTGCTTCTTCCTCTCTCTCCACTCCTCCCTCAGCTTGTGCTCTCTCTCTCTCTCTCTCACTCACTCTCTCAAATGAATAAATAAAATCTTTAGAAAAAAAAGTAAACAAGTTTTAGTCAAGCCCCTAATGTTTTGTACTTTTCAAAAGAGGGGCCAGTTTTATTAGATAGATTAACCAACATTTACCCCAGCTCATGATCTTTATTATGTTGCACTAAGATAAGTTTCTATGTAAATAACTGAACTAATAAAAATTTCTTTTTTGTTTGAAAACAGAAAGACATTGATGAACTTGATGATATTCTTACATCCATATTCAAACATGAGATACCATATTATGAGTTTCGATCGTTCCAACCTGAAATCAACCCCCAAAAAGAACGTGAGTATTTTCCAACTGCATCAATTATTCACACACTATAACTAGTTAATAAATATTATAGCCAAGAATATAGCTGGCTGCACTGCTGATTAAATGTTTTAGACAATTCCCATCCCCTGGTAAGAGAGCACGTTTGTAACAAACTTCTAGAGGTCCATTTGGTAAATTGTTTTATCATGAGCCCCAAAAATGTGCCTAACTTTTAAAATCAGCAAACTTGATTCCTGTTGTTATTCTGAGGAAATTTTTAGACAATTGATAATGGAGATTGTTCATCACAGCTTTATTTATAATTACCGAAAGTAGAAATAACTTAATCGAGGTAATTGATTAAATAAATTTTGGGACATCCATTAATGCAACATCATAAACAAATTTTATTATGAATTGATTTGCTGGCTGGAGTGATGCTTTGATATATACTTAATCGAATAAAAGCAGGGTACATAGCAGTAGATAGAGTGTGATCTGCTTAAAACAGTACATAGGTTTAGTAGTATATATGTATCTGTATATATACATATTATATATATGATAGTATATATAGTTTATATATAAATAAATATAGTTTATATATAAATAAATATGGTTTATATGTGTGTGTGTGTGTGTGTGTGTGTGTGTATGGTTTGGACAGGCATGCGCCTGTTAACAATAGTTATGCAATTGCAGGTATTAGGTCTTTTTTCCATTTTACTTAATCTGTGTTTTCCACAATGACTGTGTTATTTGTGTCATAAAAAGAAATATATATATGTATCAAGAAAATTATGGAGGAGCTATTACAAGAAAAATCATACTTCTAAATTTTATCATGAGCTCAGCGGTGTATTTTCAAAATCGCCTGTTCCTACATAGTTTGTTGACACACCATTTATAATTTGTTTATATTCCCACTGTGTGCCAAACACTATGATAGAGATGTAATGGTGAGTAAGACAGGAATGAAGCTAAAGAATATGAGAGGTTGACTATAGGTATACTGTAGGACTATTTAGCAGAGGCTTTTTCTATAGGATTTCTATACTATTTGAAGCGGTTTTATCCTCAGGCTGACAAGCCTCAGGGAAGCAGGAAGAAAAGAGGAGGAGTCTAAAGTCACAGCCAATTGTGATTTACCTAGATGTGCAAGAACCTGTAAGATGTTTGCATTATGAGTTTACATTAAATGGAAAGGTTAATAATGGGCTAGTTCTGAAAAAGGAATCCGGTGAGAGTGATAAAAGCGTATTTCCCATATACATTTTAACAATGTATATATAACTCACTAAGGTTAGAAATTAAGTTAGGGTAGAAAAGGAACATAATTTGATTTCTCACTTGAGACACTCATCATTTGACTGGGAAACAAGATAATATATGTCATAATAGAAAGAAGCAATGCACTAAACTCTATGGAATTTATTATATCAACAATAGAATTTTAGAAAAAAAGCTGCATTCTTTTTCAGGATATGCTTCATAAAGGAGGTAGGATTTTACCTATGTCTTGAATGATGTGTTCCCCTAAGGAAAGGGAAAGGAAACAGAAATTCTAGACAAGAGAAAGTGCATTGAAAAGTATGAGGATGGAACTATTACCCAATTTTTCCAATTTCTTCAGCCTTGCATTTATTTAGGCTTGTGGAATAGAATTGTGGCTTTAGAGAGAAAGGAATGGTCTCTCATTTATATGGTTTAAGAATTCTAGCTAAGTTTAAAAGTGCTTCTCAGTATCTTGTTTAGGTTACAGAATGTGAGTTTTATTTTTTTAATTTTTTTAAAGATTTTATTTATTTATTTGATAGACAGAGATCACAAGTACACAGAGAGGCAGGCCGAGAGAGGGGAAGCAGGTTCCCTGCTGAGCAGAGAGCCCTATCCAGGCCTCAAGACCCTGAGATCATGACCTGAGCCGAAGGCAGAGGCTTAACCCACTGAGCCACCCAGGCACCCTAGAATGTGAATTTTAGAGTTGGAAAGGATGGAAGAGCTCTGGTCCTTTATTTTTATAGAAAAAGAATTCTGGATGTGTTAAATCAGAGTTCCTGATACTGTGAATACAGTTAAGCTTCTACTTTTCTAACAAACCTCCAAGTAAAGCTGATGCTTGCCAGTCTCAGATCTTTCACTTAGTATTAAGTATTTAGAGCAGTGGTTCTAAGACTTGGTGCATATTATAATTAGCTCTGGAGCTTTAGAGCATTTGATGCCTAAACCACGTCCCTTTCCCCCAGCAATGAAGAATCTGGAAGTGGGTCCCAGCTCTCAGTACTTTTTAAAGTTTTCCAGGTGATTCCAGTGGGTGGCCAAGTTTATCAGCCCCTTGTTGCTTCAAAATATTACAGATTTCTACAGCAAAATCATTCTTTGTACTGACCTTTGGCATAGAGAAAATACTATTCTCTCAGGTCAGAAAATTAGTAGTATAAGAAAGTTTTGAACCATTGCTAGAATATAATGGTCATTACATGTTTGAAAAAGATAAAACAATTACAATTTTAAAAAGAAGTTAAAAATGAAAAGTTCAATATAATCTGGGTAATTCATTCAGAAACCTCATTGCTGGGTATTGTTAGATGACAGATGCTATGAAGCCTATAACAAGAAAACAACCATCATAACATCAGGCTTTCATTTCTAGTGGAAGTACAAAATAGCAAAATACAAATCACAGAACAAAAATACACAAGATAGACATGAATATGACTGAACTCATGTTTTGCTTGCCTCCTTGACCTCATAATCTTGAATCAGTGTCAGCTTCAAAAAGCTGGTCTTAAAGACCTTGCACCTGTATTTTCATAGTGTTCAAGTTAAACTGATGATAAGATTTGAGAAGCCTTTATACACAAAGTGGAATTAATTGAGCAAGAGAATTTGGGAAAGAAATGGTAGGTTGTTAAGGAAGTTCTATAGAAACATTTCTAGAGATGCACTGAGACGTAAATTCAGCAAACAATGAACCAGGTATAACTCCAGATTCTATCCCTGAAGACAGTTCTATAATTATTTGGTGAAATGTTTTATTTATTAAATATGTATTATTTATTACTCTATATTTTAGCTGAAATAAATTGGAGGTTAGGACACTTTGTGGAGAAGATAGTCATAAGGAATTGGTAGGGTATACTCGGGTATTAACCTACCCTTAGGGTGAGCCATGGAATTACATACAAATACTCATGGTTCTTTAAAAATATGATGCTAAATGCTATATTAACCAAACTGTTATATCATTGTTCCATCCTCTTTTCAAGTTGACTTCGGTAAATTCTGGGCTTAGTTCCTTCTTACTTCATTTATAATAAGTAAAATGCTATTCCATATCATTATGCCTTGGCCATTTTCACTCCTGTCTTCCAATAAATTTCCTCATTTGACTTTTTTCCCCTAGGCAAGCAGCATTGAGATGTGGGATTATAGAGATAAGATAGAAATTATATAAGAAACAATATCTACTTTAGTGTTCTCTTACCCTTTAATGCTTTATTATTGACTTAAAAATAACATTTTTCATAGGAAAAAATTCTCCCTAGTAAAATAATAAAAGATTTCTAAATGAACTTGATATGGTAATGGAACATAGGACTTTTGAACACAACAGTCATAGAAATAATTCATGTACAACGTTCCAGTATGTGAATCACTTGCAATTGTACAATCAATACAGGGTATTTTAACAGGCAGTTTCCTACCGATACACAAGATACTAGAGTAAGAAGTATCTGAGTACCTTCTTAAAGTAAGCGTGAGTGATTTATGAGTGAATTCTGTTTTGGTTGTTGATTTGGTATAGGCCGCTGTGAAATCGGTTTGTAGGTGACTGATGGTAGGGTGGTGGGGCCAAGCAGCTCAGCTGCCAGACACCATTGCCTTAGCCCCTCTGCAACTCTCCCCTGTTCTGAGCTTCAAGCCCTCTTCTGCAGAGTCTTAGGAAAGTCTTGCTATAGAAGATACATAAACTTCCCTAACCTCAGAACCCTCCCAAAGACTGCAATAAAGATTACATGTCATGTAATAGGAAAAAATAAATAGCTTGGCTTGTTTTTAAAAGAGGTTACAGTTGCTGGTACCAATTTGTAATTTCACCAGCAGTGTTATGCTCCACATCTTTTCTATATCAAGAATTGCAAGGGAATTTATTTTTGCCATCTGACAGGTGTGAAATGATATATCAGTCTTTAATTAATACTGTTATTATTAATAGAGTCATGCATCTTTTCTTTTGTTATTTACAATTTTATTTTTCTTCAGTGAATTTCCATTTAATAGAGTTTATGTATTTCTATTGGTTGCTATCTTTTTCTTAATCGAATTGGGGATTTTTTTCTTTTTCAGTTATATTCTTTTTTTTTTTAAGATTTTATTTATTATTTATTTGACACAGAGACAGAGAGATCACAAGTAGGCAGAGAAGCAGGCAGAGAGAGAGGGGGAAGCAGGCTTCTTGCCAAGCAGAGAGCCTGATGCAGGACTCAATCCCAGGACCCTGAGACCATGACCTGAGCCGAAGGCACAAGCTTAACCCACTGAGCCACCCAGGAGCCCCTATATTCTTTATAGTAGCTATTTGTTAGTTCTATACATTGTAAATATCTACTTAATTGATTGCTTGTTTTTTAGTTTATATGGTATTTTATGTAAGCATATAATTAAGTTCGTTATAGAATTTGTTTCTATTAGAACTCATCCCCACCTCATTCTTAAAATTATCTTTGTTCTTCTTCCTCCTTTATTTGTCCTTTGATATTTAGGATCAGCTTGTCAAATTCTATTAAAAACTCTAATAAAGGGGTGCCTGAGTGGCTTAGTTGGTTAGGTGGCTGCCTTTGGCTCAGACCATGATCCGAAGATCCTGGGATCAAACCCCACATAGGGCTCTCTGCTCAGTGGGGAGTCTGTTTCTCCCTCCCCTCCCCTCCATCCATGCTCTCCCTCTCTCAAATAATTAAATAAAATATTTTTTAAAGTTCTAATAAAATTAAGTAAAGCTATAAGTTAATTTTGTAAAAATTACCACTTTTTAACATACTTAACTCTCTCTGGTCATATGCATGTAACTTTATTTATTTGGGTGTTTTTATTATATACTTCAAAAGTATTATATTTTTATAAAATCCTTAAAAACTTCTATTAGATTTATTTCTGATTATTTTATGGTTTTGATATCATCAAAAATGTTACTTTAAAATTATGATTTTTAATTATTTTTGACTCTTGACCTTTCCTTGATACCCATGGGATTGAGCCATGTATCTTATAACATATCATAGCTCTGTGTGGAAAGAGGAGTTTTTGCAAATGAGGAATTACTATTCTCATTTCCTAAGAAGAAAATTAGGAACAGATAGAATCAACATCAGGGATATTTTACAAAAACATTTTTAATTGAATATTTTCCCAAAATATAAATTTTGCAAAACATGAAGTTATATGGACCTTTTCAGTTTTCTTTTTAAAATTTAATTCTTTTATTTGAGCATAGTTGACACACAATGTTACATTAGTTTCAGGTGTACAACATAGTGATTCAACAAGTTTGTGCATTATGCTGTGTTCACAAGTGTAATTACCATCTGTCTGGATACATTGCTATTACAATACACTGACCATACTCCTTATGCTACACTGTATTCATTCCATAACATGGAAACCTGTATTCGTTTTGATTATAAATCACTTGAGAAGAAAATAAAAAACAATGAAAAAAGCCAATCTGAAAGGAAAATAAATGGTTAAGATTATTCCTTATTTTGGGATAAGTAGTGATGGTGGTAGGAAAAAAATACAGTCATGTAATCTCACTTTAAATTAGTTACAAACACATCACTGTTTAGTAAATATACTAAATTAGGGACAGCTTTACACATAACACACTATCAAAACATGTAACGATTGAGTAAATTGGAGATTTGGTATGTAAATTGACTGTAAAATTACAGATTTTTCCACTTATTTTCTTGATAACTCAACCTACAGGTATATAGATTTTCACATCTTCTACCCAGGACATTTGTTAGCATATTCTCAAGTTGATTTCATGAACTGATGGTTCAATTTGTATCAAATAATAATAAAATAAAACAAGAACTTTGAATCCCTTAAAATGTTTTCCACTTCAATAACCAAAAAAAAGTTATTCTTTTAGTATTATATTACTGGTATTTACTTTCACTGTGTTTCTTTGAAGATTCTATATTTCTCCAGGTAAGAAGTTTGAAAAGTTATTCTTACAAGCATCATACCTGTGATTGGAGAATGTACATTTAAAAAAAAAAAAAAAGATTAAGAAAGGAAGGAAGGAAGAAAGCAAAAAAAAAAAAAAATAATGTTGATACCTAGGCAAAAATTTGACCTTCCCCGCACATGAATTATTCCCCAGACAAGGAAGCACCTCTGGCCTTGAATCCATAGAGAGCATAGGTAAGAAAGAACAGTATGTCCTATAGAATCAAAGAAAAACCTCCCTGGCCTGAGGTTGAATCCTAACATTGTGAAGATAGGCAATATGTATCCCGAGTCCAGCAACCATTTATGAATGGTCAGCCCCTTCACATTTCAACATTTGTAATTCTTTCTCATTATACCCATTCCCACTAGCATAGCAACACATATTCTGTAATAACGGAGAAGTCTGTAAATTATAGATTAAAAAAGATGAGCCTGTAAATGTATGTTTTTTCCCAGTTAAGAGAACTTTGATCTAAAAGATTTTATTAAGCAATCTTATTCGTTCATTCATATTATAAGTGTAAACAGAGTACCAGATACACTCCTAGGTACTCCTGGGTCGCCATTGTACAAAAACCTGTCTTCGTGGAACTCTTATTTTAATGAGGGCAACAGAATAAACAAAATATTGTTTTAACTAGTAATTCGGGTTTTAAGAAAAATAAAGTGGGGAGGTAGAAAGATGGGAGGTGGAGATGTCATGTGAAGATTATAATATAGTTTTGTATTATCTACATGTTAGAAATAGTATCTTGCTGCTACACAGAGAACAGATTATAGCTGGGTAAGAACAGAAGCAGTGACACCAGGCAGGAAGCCATTCTGGTTGTCTTGATGGGGGGAGGGGATGCGATGACAGCTATCACCTGGTGGGGGCAGTGGAATTACTAACATGTGCCCTTACATGGTAGATATTTGAAGGTAAAAATGGTAGGACTTGCTGACAGATTGTCAAAAGCCCAGGAATGAGGTCATTGTGGTATTCACAGCCATCGCCTGGATAAGACCACTCTGTAGAGAGGGTAGTTCAGAGTAAAAGTCAGTCCTGGGTAATGCACTATTTAGAGGCCTGGAAGAGAAATATCCATAAAAGGAGACTGAGAAGAATCACTTATTGAAGTAGCAGTGTTGTCTCTCGAGAGCAAGTAAGGAAAGTGTTTCTGAGAAAAAGAAGTGATCTACCACATCTTATCCTACCACTGAGAGTAGAAGTGGGAAAATGCCACATAATAATTTGTAATTTACAAAACCATTCACTAATGCCCAAAATGTCCCCCCAGTGGATCTAGGTATTCCCCAGATCTTTGCACCAAAAATATCACTTGGTCTATCAGTTTCTCCTGAAAGTCTCTATCAATAGATAGTATCTGTAGAGCAAATAATGGACAGATTAAGAATTACAGTTTTGAGTAACTCCCCAAGACCCCCAAAATTCTGCAAAAAAAAAAAATATCTAAAAGTAGTTGGAAATGCAGGCTGATTCAGAGACTGCAAGTTGTTAACAAATGAAATAAAGCACTACTCAGAAGACACAGAAGAGAATTATGTAGTTGTAACTAACTGCCTCTCAAGTTCATTTTCTGTTGTACTGAACCTGAATTTTGTCTGTCATATACACTTCCCCATTTTAAACATCTCCAAAGTTGAAGGATGAGTTCATATATACACACATTGGGATAAGATATGACTAGAAGACTACAGGACAAAATTATGAACGGAGCAATGTAATATACAAGGGACAGGACGACAGAGAAGTTAAAAAAAAAAAAAAAGGAAAGAAGTAACAATTATGCAGAGAATCCAAACTGGCAATAGCAGGGTTAACAGCACATGATAAAGAATAGGTGAGGCTTGGAAGCTAAAGCAGTAGGCTGCTTGTGTCTAGCTACTTTTATAGCGTTCCTATCCTGAGAGCCAGTTTCTGACTTAGGTCATTCTGGAAGCCAGAAAGATGAGCTGGGATGGCAGAAGTTGTATCCTTATGGAACAAATTGTTGACAATAATAGAAATCTGAGAAATAAGCATGACCTCTACCCAGGATATCTGACAGAAATTATATCCTCAGTGCTTATTATCCATAGAATCTGAATGAAGATTACCTCTGTAAGAATATAATGTGAGATGTTTGGTTGAAATATTGTTTCTAACAATGTTTATTTCTCAGATTGCTGTAAGACTGAATATTTCTCCAGGAAATAAGTAAAGATAAATATATTTTAACAGTAAATTTTCTCTTCGATTGTAGTCTTTTCCATTGACAACACAAAAAGATATTTTGAAATATGTAAAGCAGGGGTGCCTTGATGGATCAGTCAGCTGGAAGTCCGACTCCTGGTTTTGCTCAGGTTATGTCTCAGGGTCCTGGGATTGAGCCCCATGTCAGGCACCACTGGGCTCTATGCTCAATGCAGAGTCTGCTTGTCCCTCTCCTTCCCCCTCTGCCCCTGCCCCCATGCTCTCTCTTTCTCTCTCTCTAAAATAAATATATACATACATACATAAAATCTTTTTTAAAAATTAAAAAATAAATCAAACATTTAAACCATGATGGAAATGGAAATCTCTTAAAGAAACAGTGAATAGAATGGAGAAAAAGTCTTCCCCAGACATACTTTGTATACTTTGCAGTTTTACTAGCTCTCTGTGAGGTTTACCTCAGTTTTCCTGGCTATCCACTCTTGCTTAATCATTTAAACCAAGCCCCATACTTCCTTGTATTTAGCATTTTGCTCTTGAACTTCGGTGGACATCAGAATTACTTGGAAGGTTTGTTAAAACTCAGATTGCTGGACCCTACTCAGAATTTTTGATACAGTAGGTCTGGGATGGGCTCAGGGATTTTACATTTCTCACAAATTCATAGATGATACTGATGTTAGTGGTCTGTGAGTCACCAGTGGAAAGCACTGAGTAAACACGCAGTAATGATATGACATGAATAAAATTAAATAAATTGTAAGAATATATTTAAATAATTTAAATAATATAACTAAAGTCAAGATATCATATTTGTTTTTATCTCTTTTTGTCCCAGGATTTAAAGGATAGTTGCAGAATGAAGTAATCTTAGAGTCCTTATCTAAAACATGTATGTTTTGTGTACGTTCATTAAAAAAACACAAAAAAACCCTCAAGAATTCTTAGAAACTTAATAAACTCTATCCTAGGTACTCTTCCAGATACTGAGGAAGGGTAGAAGAATATGAGATAAATAAAATACAACCCAGTGATACAGTGCCACTGTATTTTTTTTTTTTTTAAAGATTTTACTTACTTATTTGAGAATGAGAAAGATCACGAACAGGAGGAAAGGTAGAAGGAGAAGCCACCTTCTCACTGAGAAGGGACTCTGATGTGGAGCTCGATCCCAGGACCCTGAGATCATGACTGAACAGAAGGCGAACACTTAACCGACTGAACCACCCTGGTGCCTGCATTTTAATTACTTTAACTAATTTAATTCCTCGCAAGAATCCTGAGGAAAGTACTATTTTTAATCTCTGCTTTACAGATGAGACATTGTATCTCTTGCCCAAATAGTGGCAGAGCTGGGATTTGGATCCAGACAGCCCAGCTGAGGTGGCCACATTACTAACCAAGGACTGCAGCCCTATTTACACTGTAATGAGCTGTAGCTCCAGGGTGCCGAGGGAGCCCAGAGAAAGAAGAGTAGTCAGAGGAAGCTTCCTAGGGAGAGAATCTTAAATTTGGAGGAAAGGTTATGAATTATTTTTGTTAAAGTTTAAAATTATTTTTTTGTTTAAAAAAAATTATTTTTTTAATTTAAAAAAAATTATTTTGTTAAGTTTAAAATTACTACCTAAATGAATATTTATATAAGCAAGTTTGAAATTATCTCAGATGCTCTCTATGTTATTTTTTGCAATCTTAGAAATATGATTTTTGTTTCATAATTTGTGATTTCCTTCCAGTCACCCTTTTTGCCTCCGTGGCAAATACTATCCTTTAGGATGGAGCTCTGTTTCTTTTGTCCATGGACTTATTCCCAGTCCTGTAAGTGTTTCTAGTACTCAATAAACATTTGCTACATTAATTAATTTGTTAATGACAACCAAATTAACTACAGAAGAACATCAATAAGACCGTAGTCAGCAATCCATATAGACTATAATGTTTGAGCTCCAAAAATAAAAGAGCTCTTCTTTGTAGGAATATAAGGCAGCAATTTTAATGTCATTATTTTGTCTTTTCTTTTCTTTTCTACCTCAATCTGTGGTATTAGCCATGAGCAGAATGAAAAAAAAAAAATGGCATATGAGCTTTCTGAATATGCTGCTTGAATTCTCTGTGCTCAGAAACCCAAAACACATATGTTCATCTTCTCTGGACTCACACACAAAAAAATATATGGCTTTCAGGGTCAAAAATAATAAGTTTAAATCTGTAAATTTATCATAGGGTTGGGGAAAAAAAAACATAGACACTGTCCATTAGTAACTGATAACAGAAAAGAGGCTCTGTAATATCCATTTTATTAAGAAATGCAAGCATGGGTTAGCCTCAGTCATACACACACACACACACACACACACACACAAAGAAAATGGACTTTTTTTTTTTTATTATAGGTTGAATAAGTTATTACTTAAGGAACTCCTCTTACTTTTTCAGCTGCTGTGCAGTAGTAATCCTAAACCTGGAGTTTCTGTCTTCTGAGATTCTTGACAGGTCCAGAACCCCCCAGCACTAATCTATTATTAACCTCTCTCCAAATATCTTTCACTTCTGAAAGGGGCTCATTTGCTCTCGAAATTCTACCATTACCAAATAGTTATAGAAGATCTTTGTAGTGTCACTGCAGGTCTAAAGACTCATCATACTACTCTGAGAAGGATCGTCATTCAAAGACTCAGAAGAACTGGTTTTTATGTCTTGTTTCTATAGATTATGGTTTACCAAAACCACTATGGTCATTTTCCTCATGTAATTAGTCAGGATGCACCAGAGAAACAGAACCAATAGGATATGTTAAGAGAGACAAAGAGATAGAAGGAGGTTTACTTTAAGGAACTGGCCCATGTGATTGTGGAGCAGGCAATTCTGAAACATGTAGGTCATGCCAGCAGGCTGAAAATCTCAGGAGTAGATTTTGTTGCCTTGAGTCCAAAGGCAGTCTGGAAACCAAATTTCTTCCTTTTTGGGGATCCTCGGTCTTTTCTCCTACAGCCTTCAGCTGATTGGATGCGGCCATTCCCATGACAGAGGCGAATACTCAGAGGCTACTGATTTAAGTGTTAATCATATCTACAGTATACTTTCATAGTTACATCTAGACTTACATTTGACTAAACAACTGGGCATCATATTCAAGTAGGTGACACTTAAAAATAACGATCACACTTACCATCATTCTATTGTTTAGAGGTGAGCAGCTCTAAACAACTGTAATTTAGCCCCACACCTCTTGGGATTCCTAGCAATCAGTTTGAAAAATGGCTACTCAATTGATTGGTAAAGCAACTATAACCTAGTAGCTGGAAAATCTCCTAAAATCTCCTATCCTACTTAATAGACGAGGATGTGTTGATAGTGTGGTTAATAATTTGAATTCATGTATGTAATATAAATCCTTGATCAAGGAAAAATAGATATTGCTTAGAATGTTAACACATACTGAATTATAGAGCTATTACTACCTTCCTGTTTCATGAAGGTGTCTTTTAAGTTAACATTCCCTGCTTAGTATAATAAGCTAAATTATCCCTAAAGAAATTCATGTCCTAATTCCCAGATCTGTAATTAAGTTACCTTACATGGCAAAAATATATCTGGGGCCTTATTTCAGAATATTTTCTCATCTAAAAAAATCATCTCAGATTTGATTCATCTCTGAAATGAACAGATATGTGTAATTTGACTTATTGCTCTATAACTTATTATGGCAGCTATTCCATCAACACCCATACCTGTACCTCTTCATGGCCATCATTGTCACCTTCCTTAATGAGTTTCTCTTTCTCTTACCTTGTAACTTTGTAGCCATAAACCTGAATGTTATTTTTTTTATTGTGTTATGTTAGTGAACATACAGTCCATCATTAGTTTTTGATGTAGTGTTCCATGATTCATTGTTTGTGTATAACATCCAGTGCTCCATGCAGTATGTGTCATCCTTAATAGCCATCACCTGGATGTTATCTTAAATTCACCTCTTTCCTTCAGAGCCAGGCGACTCACTCATCAAGTCCTATTAACTTTTCTTTTGAAGTGTCCGACATTTCTATCCTTCCTTGTCCATTCCAGTGTGACTCCACTCTAATTCAGACCATCAGTTATTTCTCCTTGCTCCTGAGAAAGTCTTCTAGCAGGTTTTTATTTTCTATTTCTAACATATTTCATTTTCTATCCTACATTTGGGCACTCCCCTAAATATTCTTACATTCCATTTTTATACTGTCCCTATATTACGTATGATGGTGCTCCCAAAGTCATCTTAAGCTCTAACCAGTAATTTTATTGCTCCCAATACTACCCAAAATTTCCTCCTTGCTTTAGTTCATCTTTTTTAAAGATTTTATTTATTTATTTGACAGATGGAGATCACAAGTAGGCAGAGAGGCAGGCAGAGAGAGAGGAGGAAGCAGGCTCCCTGCCGAGCAGAGAGCCTGACTCGGGGCTCAATCCCAGGATTCTGGGATCATGACCCAAGCTGAAGGCAGAGGCTTTAACCCACTGAGCCACTCAGGTGCCCCTTTAGTTCATTTTTATTTTCAAAATTATTTAACATTTTTAAAGAATAAATCATTTGCTTAAGACTATAAAATCTGAGAATTGCTGAATATTCCTTACTACTGAAATCAAACATCCTTACCTGATATGTTGGTTTACTGCCTGGTGGTGCATATCCCTTGGATTTCCATGGGAGACCCATACAAAAGCTAGTGGGTGGCTTTCTTCCTGTAAGTCATGGCCTCATGGAAAGTGTTCAGCTCTCTGATCTTAGCTTCACCCATCATGTTTCCTTACTTAAGTTGTTCTAGATTTCCTGACCCTTTCTAAGTTCTTTCCTGGCTTCTTCTTAGGTTCTTAGTTTGTTTTTGCTGTTGTTGTTGTTGTTTGTTTCTTTGTTTTTGTTTTTGTTTTGTTTGTTTTTGTTTTACTGTCAAGATTCAACAGAGACAAAATTAGTAGTTTTCAAAAGTCTTTTTGAAATGAACAGAGAGGAAAAGAATGCAGTCACACTTCTATAGAAATAACATTTCTAGAGATTTCTTATTTTAAACAGAGAGTAGCCACAGACTGGCCAGATTAGTTGAACTTAGAGCAGCCCCACTCTTTTTATTACTTCATCACTGTCTGAGTTAGATAGTGGAGAATGGATAATAAACCTACTAAAATGCTATGAGATTTAACTTTAACTGATACTATTATAAGAACTGCTAATAAGGACTATACGTCCTCCTTTGTTTCCTAACATCACTTCCAGGTATGGGGTCCAAATTCCCAGGCTATTTATTGTGGCTTCATGGATTACTTCATTCTTGTTTTACATGTTGCCATTCTTGGCCACTGTCTTGGATAAGAAGCTGTTTTACAGTGTGTCCCCAAATACTCTTTCTCTGGGATCAGACCGTCTTGCATCAGTCTGCTGCTTCCCTGTCCTGCTGCTCTGTTATCACTCATTCTGACAATACATGGCTGCAATTTCTCTTTTTCAACTGCATTCATTCATTAGGTGTCATATTTTCTTCCCTTTCTCATCCTCCTTCCTTTTTTCCTCTTTCTTCTCCTCTTACTACTGTTGCTAATTTTATGGTGGATTCTATCTATGAGGGTATTCAGTGAACAATGAACTCTCTCTGGATTCAAAGTTACATGTTTCATTCATTTCTCATGCTTCTTGTTAGTTGATCATTCAGATATTTTGCATGCCAGAACATCAATCTTCCATAACTTTATTTTTATAGCTTTATAAACTCCCAAATTTTAAGCATTTAATTACAATAAAATATACGGAATCTAACCAAAATCAAAAAGACATACAATCACTCGAAGGAATTTATATTATCTGAGAACAACAGAGTAAGGATTCACTTTCATCCTAGATTTTCCCTATTATTTTGCACAAGTCTGGAAAGTAGGAAAATAAACAAGACAGAGTCAAGGCACTAGGACTGTTCTTTCTATATCTAGGGTGGTTGCCAGTATGGAATCTAACCATGCCCAGTTTGGATTTTGACCCTGTAAGCCCTAAACATAGAGACAAGCAGGAGAATATCTCAGAAATCATGGGCTGAAATGTTCACAGCTTCTTCCTCCAGCCTGATGCCTTTCCTGGCCTCACTCTGAGAAGCAACACACAGGACTGCACCCAGAGATTCCTTAACAGTGTGGAAGAAGGAAAAGAAGGCACCATACTTTTGAAAATGCCCAGCCATGTTGCAACAAGAAGCAAATGTCGAATTCTTTCTCCACAAAGGAAAGGGGCCTTTAGATTTATTTACAATGCAATTGATTCTCATTGTTCATGGTAGTTTTGTTACATAAAGTCTCTGAATAGAGAATACTGAACATTGCACAAGGAGAAATACAGTATTAGCTTCCTGCAAACCTCTGGTCACATTTTTGTCAGTCTATTAATACATAACCTCATTTTATGCACGTTTCTGTTTAAAAACCCAGCATTTAATATGTATTTTTGAGTCCTTGATATAGAACTCACCAACAAAGTCATTATAATTCATGCCTGAACGAAATTTATCTAACACTCTTATTTTCTTCATAAAACGGATCACAGCCTTCTTGTGCTTGGGAACACCAGACAGCACCTCTGTGCTATGCCAGGGGGTCACTTTGTAAACAACTGATCACCACACCACCACCAACAACAAAAAAACCCACAAAAATAGAAAACATGGCACTACATAGACCACAAAGAGGACATTTGCTTTAAGTATGAGAGTTGAAATAAGAAAGCAGGGTGTTGTATTGTTTGACTTCAGCTGGGAACATGCAGTCAGATTTTTTACTGCTCTGCACATGTCTACAAATCACCACAATAGGGCCACAAGTTTTGATTGGGAGGGAACAAATAAATTTTTATGAGTAGGAAAATTTGAAAATATGAAATTGTGAGTAGTGAGGATCAATAGTACTTGTTTGTATGAAAGAATACATTAGACCTAGGTTTAATAGCTTATTGGTTAGATGTTATCATTTTCATTTAAACATTGAGAAAACTGAGACACAAAATTCAAGTAACTTGTCCAAATTACACCATTAGTAAATGTTGGAGCTGGGATTCCATCTATCCAATCTGGTTCCAAAGCCCTTATGTTTAAGCACTAACTGCACAATATTGCCTCTCAAAATAAACAAGTATTAAGTTTTAGAATTGCAAGGTTTAGAATAATAAAAGTCATTATTTTGAACATTATTTATTAAGATGAAACCAGAATTCATTTGAATATAATGTTTATTAGGAATTTAACCATTTTTACTAAAACACTTAAAAAAAAAAAAAAGAACTTGCATGACGTTTCCTGAGACAGTTACAAGGGTCATACAAATTGGATACAACTTTTAATATTTTCTCTTAAATATTTGAGACTATTTTAGTAACAAGAATGTAATTATGTAATTAATGAGGTGTAATGTAATTAATGTAATTAATGAGGTGATTCCAAAATTGAGGTTAATACTAAAGTGTGTGTCTATGCACTTCCCACTCATATTTTTTTAAAGATTTTATTTATTTATTTGACAGAGAAATCACAAGTAGGCAGAGAGGCAGAGAGAGAGAGAGAGAGAGAGGGAGGCAGGCTCCCTGCTGAGCAGAGAGCCAGATGGGGGGCTTGATCCCAAGACCCTGAGATCATGACCTAGGCCCAAGGCAGAGGCTTAACCCACTGAGCCACCCAGGTGCCCCTTCACTCATATTTTATGTAATACAAGAGATAATAAAACTGTAGCAAAGGGATTTGATGGAACACTATTTCCCTTGTGCATTTAATTTTCACTGTCAAGGCTTTAGAAATATAATAACTCTAGAGGTATTTTTTGTTGCTTGAAATTTTAAATAGGCTTCTGTGTTTACTATTTCAACAGGATGTGGAGAATGGCACTTCACATGTTGCATTTGTCTTCTCCTGTCACAGAACAATCAGATTCATACACCCAGCAATGCTCCGTTTTACAGACCTCCAGAAATATTAACATTTTATCAGACTCCAAATCCTATGATGAAAAGAATGAAAATTATTACCTTTCTTCAACCTTCACAAATGTCATCCTTACTCTTTTAATTGACATCTAATTAGCATTCAGGGAAAATTACCCTAAAACCATCTGTGGCATGCCTTCTAACCCAGAAGTCCCCAGCCCCTCTAATTTTATAAATGAAGAGTCAGAGGTCAGGGAGATGAACTTTCTTACACATTACAGATTGAGTGGCTGAGCTGGGATTAGAAAGCAGTCTCCTGACTTATCTTTTCTTTGCTGTGTGCTTCATTGTTTTGTCTTAAAGTGGCCACCTGCTCATTCTACTTTGAGTGAATAAATATTTATGATTCTAGATAGTGATTTATGAGAATAAATGGATTACATAGCCATGCACTTCCAGTTTGTATCATCATCTTTTAAATTTTTAAAGCTTATATTCCAACCTTGGGTATATTCCCATTCTATTATTCTGGTGAGCAAGGTTAATCTTTTGAAAGCTTTGGTTTGATTACTTCAATCTAATTATTGGCCACCTCTTATAGGGATTACCTTGAACTTTTAGAAATGGCTCAGCACAAACAACTATATGACTCAATTTCTTTACTACGTACCAACTCACCTATTTATTTTTATTTGCAAAACTAGTGAAATTGGAATTTCCTTGAACAAGGAGAGACATTAAATTCTGTTCTTCTGGAATTAGCATTCAACAAACGTGGGTTGAAACAACTGAAACTGAAAATTTATTTCATCCAGAAAAAAAGTCAAAAGCAAACTGACCACACTTTAGTGTGAATTGTGGTTTCTTATTTACACCTTGATAATAAAATTCATTACATCTGCAGTGATTCTTGATTAATTCAATGAAAATTTCCATGAAATGAAGCAGGTGTACACTACAGAGTAAGCAAATTTTATAAGACTTTTTATATCTTCTTAAGGAATCCATTATTTTAATCTAATAAGTAAGATTATAAACTACTTATAAAATAAATGTTGTATGCACAGCAAAGGAAACAATCAACAAAACCAAAAGACAATTAACAGAATGGGAGAAGATATTTGCAAATGACATATCAGATAAAGGGCTAGTATCCAAAATCTATAAAGAACTTATCAAACTCAACACCCAAAGAACAAATAATCCTATCAAGAAATGGGCAGAAGGTATGAACAGACATTTCTGCAAAGACATCCAAATGACCAACAGACACATGAAAAAGTGCTCCACATCACTTGGCATCAGGGAAATACAAATCAAAACCACAGTGAAATACCACCTCACACCAGTCAGAATGGCTAAAATCAACAAGCCAGGGAACAACAGATGTTGGTGAGGATGCAGAGAAAGGAAAACCCTCCTACACTGTCGGTGGGAATTTAAGCTAGTGCAGGCACTCTGGAAAACAGTGTGGAGCTTCCTCAAAAAGTTGAAAATAGAGCTACCCTGCAACCCAGCAATCACACTACTGGGTATTTATCCTAAAGATAAAAATGCAGTGATCCAAAGGAGAATGTGCACCCCAATGTTTATAACAGCAATGTCCACAATAGCCAAACTATGGAAAGGGCCTAGACGTCCATCAACAGATAAATGGATAAAGAAGATGTGGTATATATACACACACTGGAATATTATGTAGCCATCCAAAAACTGAAATCTTGTCATTTGCAACGACATGGATGGAACTAGAAGGTATTATGCTAAACAAAATAAGTCAGTCAGAGAAAGACAATTATCATATGATCTCACTGATATGTGGAATTTGAGAAACCATAAGAGACTCTTAATCTCAGGAAACAAGCTGAGGGTTGCTGGAGGGGGGGGAATGGGAAGGATGGGGTGGCTGGGTGATGGACATTGGTGAGGCTATGTGCTATCGTGAGTGCTGTAAATTCTGTAAGACTGATGAATCACAGGGGCGCCTGTGTAGCTCAGTGGGTTAAGCTGCTGCCTTTGGCTCAGGTCATGATCTCAGGGTCCTGGGATCGAGTCCCGCATCGGGCTCTTTGCTCAGCAGGGAGTCTGCTTCCCTCTCTCTCTCTCTCTCTCTGCCTGCCTCTCTGTCTACTTGTGATCTCTCTCTGTCAAATCAATAAATAAAATCTTAAAAAAAAAAAGACTGATGAATCACAGACCTGTATCCCTGAAACAAATAATATATGGCATGTTAATAAAAAATAAAAATAAATGTAAATTTAAGAAAATCACTAACTGGTGTATGAGCTAAGACTAATAGGACTCTTTCTCATTACACGTTCATCACAAGAGGCTATTGCTCCCATTATAACAACAAGCAAGATGATTTTCAAAATCAGCATCTGTTTTTTAATCCAGCAGAAAATTAATGACAAAAAAACCTAAATAACCAAATTCCAGAAAGAGTCCTTCATAAGAAAGAAGAAATTCATGACTTCCTTTATCCTTTACAGAGCAACAAGAACTCACTATTGATGAGGAGTAAAGAGAAACCAGCTGAATGTTTAGCAAACTTTAAGTGGATATACTAGGCTAGTGTGATGGACAAAAATCCCACAGAGCTCCAATTACAGACTGGATCTGCATCACCCACTACCTCTCTTTTGTAGGCTGTTACAAGTGCACAGAGCTAGTATACCAAGGGCTAGAGGGCAGGAAACCTGAGAGAGCTCCTTGAAAAACATTCTGACCCCTCCCTGAAGTCCTGGTCATGGCTGCTGAAGAATGAAAGGGGTCAGGTTTGCTGAGGCAAATCCCACCAAAGCTTTTACCATGTGCTTACAGAGAGCATATGGAGAGCAAGTTATAAATACAGAGAGGCATCAAAGCTGGAAGAAATACTTCCAAGCTATTGGGATGGTAAGGAGTCTGTATTAACCAAGTATACTACAGAGGCCTCACAAAATCTAAAAGAGATATTCTGATGTGAATTCTGGAGGCAGGACTGGAGAAAAAAAAGAATGTCTGGTAACCCAAAAGCTGACAGCCTGTCTCTACAGCAGCTGAGGTTTCTTGAGTCTCAGCAAGGCTCAGATGCCAACCTGTGCTGAAGAAAGTTGTGATCCTGCCCTCAAAATATTTGAGGCCAGTAGTTAATGGAAGCTAAGTAAAGATGCAAAAATGCTCAACCTCAGTTCATCGACAGAAAAATTTCACTCCATTCCCAAATGTAGTTGTCTGACTGAGGCAATGGTATGCCTTATTCTGGGGATAAACATTATTTACTTGAGCTCTTTAATACAGTACAATAAAAAATTACAAGAAATATGAAGAAGGATAAAAAGGTGACCCTTGGTCAAGAAAAGAGACAGTGATTAGAAGCAGACACAGAAGTGTTCCAGATGTTGAAATAATCAGATGAAATACTAGAAAAGCTATGATAAATATATTATAGAATCTATTGTAAAAGTTAGGCAACATGTGTAAAAAGATGGCAATTTTATCAGAGCAATAGAAATTATAATAAAAAAGGAAATCCTAGAAATATACAATATCAGAAATTTCTAAAAAATTAAATGGAGTTAATCGTAGAAACAACAAAGAGGAAAAGAGAATCAGTAAACTTGAAGACCGTTCAAATAAATTACTCAAACTGAAAAAGAGATGAAAAATCTAGACTCAAAGTAAAGCCATAAAAAAGAACAAGCTCAGTTCATCTACATACTAATTTGACTCAATTCTGATCCAAGCTGCATAGAATAATATTAAATAATCTAACATATGTGTAATTGTATTCCCTTAGTAGAAGTGACAGAGAAGGAAGCAAAAAAAAATTTGAAGAAATAATGGCCAAGATTGACCCAAAATTGAATCACATCAATCCACATATTCAGTAAGCCCTGTAACTCCCAAGCAGAATAAATTTACAAAAATATCATACCAACACACACCATAGTTAAACTGCTGAAAATCAAAAATAAATAAAGTCTTAAAAGTAGTTAAAGGGAGTTGAGGAGGAGAGGGTGAAGAGTTTGTAGTGGGGAAAGCACATTCCATACAGGAAAACAATTTTAAGAATGGTATCTGACCTCTCATCAGAAATAGAGGCTGGAAGACAATACAATACACATGCATATATGATTCCACTTATATGAAATCCAAGAAGAAATCAAACTTACCTATGTTGATAAAAATTAGAAAATGGTTGCTTCTGAAGTGGAGAATTGACTAAATGAGACACGAGAGAATTTGCTACCATGATAGAAACTTTCTTTTGCTTGTTTTGGGTGGTAGTTGCATGGATGTATAAAATTGTTAGAATTCATTAAACTCATCAGTGCAATCTTAAATCATATTTTCATAAAAAAATTTTTAAGCCCCAGAAACACAAATATCTTTACACAAAAACATTAGTGATCATGTGATTACAAACATGCCTGTTCAAGATACAGAGGAATCCATTCATATCTCAAATTCTCGTAATAATCAAATCAAGGTGAAAATACAAAAAGTATGATTTTTATAGAGTATACATAAAAGCCTGGACTAGTTCTTAGCATAATCATACCTGTATTAGCATGAATATCTTTATTCATATACATAAATATAATATATTCACATGCTGAGTATAATTTGATGTTCTACAAAAATAATGCTAAAAGATCATGATTTAATTAACATTAAAATAACCCAACATAGTTCCTATGAATCATTTCAAATTCTTTGAAAGGTTAGCTCTGTCATATTTTAATTTAAAAAACTTAAATTAGAAATTTTTTCGTTATTGACCATGTATATTAGCAGGCTGAGCATTTCCAACTTAATGAAAATAAGCAGGTAAAATAACCTCATCCAAGATAATAGAAAGTGTTGCTATAAATGATTTATTTAGGCCAGTTTAAAACTGATTCATCATTTTATAAAGGACCAACTATTCTGGGGTAAAGCTCTCAAGATTGTACTTTGGAGTAATGAAAAGAATTAGGGATCTTATGGTTGGAACAAAGATGAATTAGGACAAGGATGCTTTAATCTATTGACAAAGAAGAGATAATATTTATCGAATGCCTATTATGTTTCAGACACTTTGCTGGGCACGTTTTCTGTGTTATGTCCCTTAATTATCTCAATAGCCTTACAATTTTGGAAGAGAAGGCTAGGCTCAGATAATTAGTTGCCTGTTGAAGTTCACATAGTGAATGCCAACTCTAAGCCTGTGCTTTTGTGACTGTCATATTCTACATCGTCTAAAGGTGCTTGTTTGCTCTCTCTCTCTCTGTCAAATAAATAAATAAAAATCTTAAACAAACAAACAAACAAACAAAAAACAACAACATTTCTATTACTGGTTAGGAACATAACAAGATACCCTCTAAGGCTCTTTCATGTCTGTAACCTCACAAAGTATTCTAGTATATTAATGGATTTTAAGCTGCCACTAGAAATGAAGCAGAGAAATGGGAAATAAAGAAGCCAACCTTCAAATCTGTAGCACCCTTTACTATTGCTATGATCTTAAAATCAATAGAATTTCTTCCATACATGTCAGAAAACACAGTTCACAGTAGCAGAACTGTTAAGAAAGGCAGCCTGAAAATCCATGACCTCTTGTCCCAGTCCTTGTTACACTTTTTGATGTACAAGAGAGATTTTTAATGAAGTTTGTTGTTGTTGTTTCTAATATTATATTAGTTATTTGAAATTATAATATAACTAATATTATATTAGTTATTTGAAACTTGAGGGATTTACTGACAGGGGTTTGGTGAGGTTAAAAGGTGACTGTGTTCCCAAAATGATTAAACATTTCTTTAATGATAAAAACATTTTAAGTTGCATTGACAGTGATTTACAATTTCACCAGAATAGCAGTGTGCAAGAATAATGCATAAAGCATTGATTGCCAGGCAATGTTTTTTATTTATTGTATGATGTGTCAGTGAGAGAGATAACCAAGGACTTATAGAAATCTGATATTATCATGTCAATATTTTCTTGATTAAATTTGCCCTGGTTTAATTATAACAGAAAATTATATTTCATGGTGCCTTTTAATAAAAATAAATAAATAATTATATCTTAATACCTTTTTAAGTAACTACATTTTTATTTTGAAGATGGTACCTACTTTAGACAGTTTCAGCTTTCACAGGCTCATCTTCATAAAATATAAGAATACCATAGAAGAAGGGACCAGTGCATTATTATTGAAATATAACCATGGAATTTGCCTATATCTGTTTAGTACTAACACATTTTAAAGGGTGAAATATTTCCTTACAGCAAAGTTCTTAATGTTCTTAATGTATCCTGGAGGTTTTTATTTTGTTTTCTATTAAAACATATAAACCAACAAACTAAATAATTTATTCTGCCCTGAGACACCCAAGTGAATTGAAAACTCAAAGTCTCATTTCCTCATTTCCTTTTCTGTTCCTTTAGTCTACAAAATAGCAAAGAGGTAAATGAAGCCAGATTCAGTTTTCCAAAATATTATGGAAGAAAATTGACTTTTGTTTTGACACCTTTGTTTCTGTTGCCATAAGCCTTCCAGTTGCTTGCTCCTGATAATGCCACAGCTATTCAAGCAAGCTGGTGTGTAATTTCTGTGACACATTTTTTCCATCTACGTGTGAAAGTGTAGAATAATAACAAACCAACACTCATTTCTGTGTGTATGTGTTTTCACTGAGATAGCTGTTTACATTCACTGTTTTACCATTACACATAATTAATACTTCTAATTGATAGTTAATAACCAATTTTGAAACTCAAACTCTGAAATATTGATATGAAAGCTGTAAAATCCTGATGGAAATTTCCATGCTGAAGATGTTTATCAAAGTGCTCACCTGTATTTTCTGTTGCCGTTCCTTTTTGAAAGAAAAATTTTACATAGAAATCTCATATAACCTTTCCAGCAATTATGTGTCCATCTCACCTTCAGAAGGCAGCAAAGTAAGCATGGCAGTAGAAAACACAGAAAGGTTTCATAAATGGACCTATTTAATATTGTTAGTGTTTGGCTAATGTTGAAATAGATTAAAAAAGAGTTATTACAATATGATACTTGTGTTCTGTTTTATTTTGTATTTAAGAGGTTGATATGCTTTTCCAAATTAAACTTACCCCCCAAGTAAGAGGGGGGCATTAGTGCTAGGGAGAATATTAGTTTCTATTTATTGTATGCTGAGAAATACAAAGAAGGAGATGCTTCATTGTTAGAACCACTGATGGTTTCTTACATGCAAAATCACAATGAAAATCTGTTCTATTTTGTGAGAATTACTTTTAGGAGTAGATTGTGTTTGACTTTTTCTTGTGGCATTCCAGACAAGATAAAAACACATCAATCCTTTGCCTTTTCTGCTTATAGATACTCATTTCAAAGAACTCCCAACTCTTCTCCACTGTGCAGCAAAATTTGGTTTAAAGAACTTGGCTGTTCATTTGCTTCAATGTTCAGGAGCAACCTGGGCATCTAAGATGAAAAATTTCGCGGGTTCAGATCCAGCACATATTGCTGAAAGGCATGGTCACAAAGAACTCAAGAAAATCTTTGAAGACTTTTCAGTAAGAGTTTTTTTTTTCCATTTTATCTCTAAAACTCTTTTATAAAGCACGTGTGTGTGTGTGTGTGTGTGTGTGTGCACGCGTGTGCACGCGCATGGACACACTGCTCTTTTGGAAATGATGCTATTGCTAGGCCACTTTGTAGTGTCTTTTGGTCCTGAGTCATTCATTGTGTTAAAAAGCTTTTTGCAAGATAGGTCAACTTGTTTTATTATCACTATAAACCAGCTCTGACTCCATGCTTCCTCCCCCAAGTAGCTCTTTTTTAAAACTTGTCTTTCTGGCTTCTCTATAGTCTGTTCCATATTGAAGAGGAGATGGTGAAAAAGCAATGAAAACCCATTACCTTTATTATTTTTTCATTCAAGAGTCTAAGTGTCTAAGTAAGACACTATTAGGCTATGAAATTAGATAATTATTAGGTTAAAGGAAAACATTTTGATAATCATTCAAAAAGTCTATTCCATAAAAAGTTTATTCATGTTACTTAAATTTGTTTCTCATATGTGATTCCTTTTCTCTGTTAAGTCCCAGATCCTTATTATGGAGATTGAAGCCCCAAATTTCAGAAGGATATTAGCTTAGCATTAGTAAGAATACAACCAAGAGAAGATTTTGAAGGGGGAGATACTACCTTAGTATATAGAATTCACTTTGTATTTTTATGATCAGCTTTAGAAGAGAAATTATTTTCTTGTAACAAGAGAAATGTATGTACATTTTGCTCAAGAAAGTGAATTATGCTTCTGATGGCTGTTTGGAACAATAATTGTCTTGGTGAATATGTCAAAATTTGTCTTTGGATTCTCAGAAGATAAATAATTTTATTGCCAATGAACAGTTAATATAGAACATTGAAATGCTACTGGAAGCTTCGGGTCATTTTTAGCATTCATTCTGATTATTAGATTAAGTCAATGTAATGTTAGTCTTTATAAACCATTGATATTTATAGATTTCAGAGAGTGAAATGATAACCAATCTATCTTTTTTCTCACTTTTAAGAAATAGCACAATAGAATATCTGTTGTTTTTATTTAAAATAAATACAGAAATGGATAAATAAATAAACAAATACAGAAATGAAGTTTTGTAACAAAATTGAAAAGGTACCTATTTTTATTCTATATCCTTCAAATCAGGAATAAGAATTATTTTTATTCCTAAAAAGATTTCAAATTGTGACTCTCCTGTATCTAATGAGCGCATTCATTTTAGTAAGTATCTACTCTCTACAGTCATTGACCAGTATATGGTATGTGGTATATGTCTCAGGTAAGTCAATGAATCAGTTCAGCCTTGAGCATATTTGCCTACAGTACTCTTGTGCAGTGTCCCTGGGTTGCCTGTGTCAATTCTTTACAACGATCTTCTCAAGTTGTTAACCACTGGTGGACTTAAGTTAAAATTTTTTATGAAAGTCTGTAGCATCCAAGGTTAGTTTCTAAGATAAACCCTGATTTTCAGAGTGATGCTTTCACATTTCATTCTCCAGTGAAGACTCGGCTTTTAACAGGTGCAGCCCCATGCAAACTGCATGTGCCCCATAAATAACATGAAACTAGATATGAACTTAAGTTCAAAGGTAGGATTTGATGGATATGGGAAATGATTTTCTTTTTCTCTCACATCTGTATTTGTATTTGTACCTCTGCTCTCGCAGTAATAGCAATGATACAAGCTGGTGGTATTATGGTATTATTATCTATGCTGGTACTGAAAACATGAAAGAAGTGTCGGTGTTAACTAGATAACATTCTCAAAAAAATGAAAGCTACTCATTCATAATGAAGAAATTCTGTTCATAGATTAGCATGGATATCCTAGATAGAAATTATTGCCTTTAAGTCACTGTTCACTCTTTTATAATGTCTGCATTCTAATTTTGCAGTTATACTTGATCATTTATGCTATGAAATTTATTAAGTGATTGTCTATATCTTGTCCCTTTGTGAGCCATTAACATTTTGCCAGAATGTCTTTAGTAGACATTGCCATTATAGGTGGGATAGATGAATTACTTTGTGAATGTTCTGATGTCAGTAAGAAAGTAACTGTAACAGTTACGAGGGACAGCAGTTTTATTTATTTTTTAAAGATTTGTATTTACTTATTTGACAGAGAGAGAAATCACAAGTAGGCAGAGAGGCAGGCAGAGAGAGAAAGGAAAGCAGGCACCCTGCTGAGCCGAGAGCCCGCTGCAAGGCTCCATCCCAGGACCCTGAGATCATGACCTGAGCCAAAAGCAGAGGCTTAACCCACTGAGCCACCCAGGTGTCTCTGGGACAGCAGTTTTATAAGGGCATATTATGGTTGTGAATAATTAAATATAACAATTTTGTAAGCTGCCTAAGGCCTTTTCGCAAATGCGTGGTTAAGGAAACAGGAACAAATATATTTCAGGTTGTGACACACATGGGAAAGTGTGGTTCCTGTTGATTTATTTTTCTGATTATTCTTCTCATTATCAGTTTTATTTAAATAAATCCAAACATCTTATCTTCTTAGTGAAAGTATGCCAGATAAACACACGTTGAAATTTTATATTCTAAATTATAGTAGCTAAGTCTTTTTAAGAGTGTATCTAAATCTGATAGAGAAAAAAATGCACAATCTCATTATGCTGCTATAACACTTTGTTTCTTTAATAGTATTTACATAGCTTTAATGTTATAATCACATTCTGATAAATCCAAGATTGTGACATATGTGTTCAGACTTTGCATTACAAAAAGCCTTTCCATTAATCATTGTTTCAGAATTGTTGAAAGGAGTAGATATTTTTCCAGGTTTGAGGGTTACAATCCAATGAACCGTATTTCTGTACAGAAGAAATATATATTTTTTAAATTCAAACATATTTTGCCCCCAACTGATTGACTGATGTGTTCAATTATTTCCAATCCCCCATCAGTGAAACACTATTAATTCTAGAATTTCACAGAGGATTATAACACTGTATGTTTGGTCATTCTGAATAAAATGGTTAGAAGGAAAAAAGCAATTGTGATTTTTAAAAACATAGAAAAAAAGAGACAGAACCATTGGCAAGCATTCATAAATGAACGAGTGCCATATCTTAGTGAAACTATGTGAATAATAAGAAAAAAGAAGAGAAGAAGCTTCAAATCACATCTCTTACATTTCTTCATGACATTTTTCTTGTGAGAAGCTAATAATTTATACTTAATATATGAGCAGAACATTTTTATTGTGAATGCATAGCTTTCATGTTTTAAGAACATCATCAAATTAATACCTACATTTCTTTTCAGGTTTTCAGTACTATTACAGGTAATAATACCATATATTTCTATGGTCTTTCAAATAAATTACTCTATTTTTGGTTTCTGACAATGTCTCCTGGGAGAATCACTCTGAAAGGTGGATGAACAAAGAGGGTAAGGGTTGGTATTTAAATCTACAACCGAATGTGAACCACAATTTACTTAAAAAATTTCTTGAGGAAATCTCAGACTATTGCAAATAATAAAAAGTAATATTGACAACTAATTCAGCCCTCTAAAAAGTCAAACTTTTAAATACAAAAAATAGCTGAAAAATTGAAAATAAGCCAGAACTTGGCCACAAATTAAGTCATACTTTGTGATTCAGCGTGTACAGCAAAAATTAGAACGTGTTTTAAACAAAATAATATGTAATATTTCTTATATTACCCAGACTATGTCACCCCATCCATCTCCAGTTTAGCACACTTAACAAAATGATGACATCAGTGTGTAAATGGATAGGGAGTTAGAGATATATCCTCCTCTCTTGGCTGAAAGTAGAGTTAGAGAACAGATTTTACTTCTCTTTGGAGCAACATTCAGATTATCTTTTTCTTCCACCACAGTGTTCTCTTATGTAGTTTTATGTGTGTGTGAATAAGATCTTAATCATAAGTCATTTTCATTAAAATTTTAGGAAACAGAAAATCAGCTTTCCATGCACTTTCTCTAGCTGGCTTTTCAGAAGGACTCTTCACTGGAAATCTTTCTAATGTTCACACCTCTGATGAGATTTCTGTGACATCTTGCTCTCATTGACTTACCCCAACACTGCTCTTTGAGCCTGTGGACAGTGGGCTTGTGTGTGTGTGTGTGTGTGTCTGTGTGTGTGTCTGTGTGTGTCTGTGTGTCTGTGTGTCTGTGTGTGTACGAGAGACGGAGATTCTGCTCCTCTAATATATGTCAGACAATGACGCTGGAATTTTTTCAAATGGTCCAGAGTTTGGAATGAAAGTACAGAGAAGTAGATGTTGAAACACTTTGAGAATCCCTTCATAAAGCAATGATTGACTGGTATAGAGAAGCTATTATTCAGAAATGAGAAATTAGAAATTAGACTTCATGTTTAGGCCAGTGAACATCACTTAGCATTGCTCACTTGGTGTTGAACATACTACTTTTTCTCTAGTAAATTGCTCATTTAGTTTAGTATATGTTAGTATATACTAATTCAGGCTAAATAGCAGCATACTCCGCTTTGCCAATAGGGTTTTTCTTCCCGTAAGTCTAGAAGCGCATAAAGGGCAATGGGTTCCCTTCCCATCCCACTGTTGGGTTCACAGAAGGTGCTCAGTATGTATTTACTCTTGATGAGGCAGAAGCTAAGTGTCCAGTTTAAGAGCTTGTTTGATCTCACTTACCAAATAATATACTTAACTAGGTCCCATGATGTAAATAAAATAGTTGGTCATATTCTCTTTATATTCAGGATTTTTTTTAAAGTTTAGTTCTAGAGAATTCATGGACAAATATCCCAACTGCTAACTTCAGCATATATTTTTAATAGGCCAGCCTACAATGAATTTTAAAACTCTGGCCTATGTTCAATATTGATGTTCTGTTAGAACCGAAGACCCTGGAACAAGTCACATAACTGCACTCGACTGCAGGCATTACAAATTCATGTTTCAGTTATGCTTTTGGAACTACTTAGCAACCTCTTCCTAAAATCCCATTAAATGCACCATAGTTGCTATTACAGAATTTTGTTCCTCTGTAAGTCTGCAAACCCAGTTTTAATACTCTAACTCTGCAGCTCTAAACATCCTGTTAAATTCCCTCAACTCCTCTCTCTTGTTTGCCAAATTTTCCATTTTTCTCTACACATAGGGCCTTGGGACTCAGCCAGCTCTGGATTTGAATCCTGATTTCATCATATACCAAGTTTGCATCCTTGAACAATCTCTTCGCTTTCTCTTGGCATCAGTTTCTATATCTGCAAATGGAAAAAAATAATTCCTTATGGGTGTTTTTAGGACCTGACAAAATAAATGTGAAAGTATTAAGTACATAGTAGATCCACAATAAATTATATTGCATCCACCTTCTTCCTTTGATTTGTTGTTGTTTAAATCAATTTTAGTTCTCCCCATCAATCATACTGTCTCTTCTTCTTGCATCATTAATCTTTCCCATTTTACTGACTCCTCCCTGAACAAACATGTTCAAATACATACATGTACATCTGTGTGTATGCACACACAGGCACACACACACACACATTCCAACAGCTCTGCTTTCTCTTCAATTTGTTTTTCAATATCAGAATTAACTGAAGTTATAGCTCTTCATTTCGGTCTGAAGCTGCTCTCTCAAAGGCCATGAATAATCTACCATAGATCAGATCCATTGGCTTCCTCTAAGGTGTCCTTTGGCTCAGGCTTTGGCATAGGTTTCCATGACCCTGCCATCTCCCTAAATTTCCACTGATCCCTCATGAATTTCTTCTCTTACCCCAACAGCTAAAGTTCTTCCTATACAATCTTTTCTTATGACTGACAACTAAGTCATTGTCTTTAACTTGGGCCTTTCTCCTGGCTTAAGACTCCAGGTACAGTTTGCAAACATTATTATCTTTGATGTATTTGTTTCAGACATGGGCACTCTCTAGTATCCTAAGAAGGGTCGCACCCCTACTTACGGTGGCTAAATGGTCTTTAAAGGCCCTAGCAGCCTTATGTTTTTATAATTATTTGTCTTCTAATTCCTCAGAAACCTTCCAAACTTGAGTTCTTTTGTTTTTCTCTGGCTTCATTGAAACCAATTAGCTTGTGTAGAACAGATCGTCTCGTGCTGTCACTTACATGCCGGCTGGTCAAAAGGAAATGCGATTCACAGACCTGTACCCCTGGGGAAAAAAAAATATATTATATGTTTATAAAAAATAAAATTAAAAAAAAGGGAAATGCAATTTCAGTGAGTGCAAAATTAATCACAAATGTTAATTAGAGCAATCAGTATTGACACCATAGCTTTAGTGAGTAGATCTCATGAAATAAACACAATGATATGCTTTCAGAATGAAAGTATACAAAAGCAAATGAATTGAAATTTCACTGGGAAAATAGGAGTCTTAGAAATTCTTGTCTATTAATTGACTTTGAATTTCAGTCATTCTTGGTGGTTGAGGATATGAAAAAGTATTTAATGTAATCCAGTGAAGACAGGGTATATACATCTCTACTGGTATTGTGGCATGGTTTCTACTTTATATAAAGCCCTCTCCAAGGTCAGATTACATGAGAAAAATGGAGAACCATATATATTTTTAAAAAAAAGAATATTCATCAAATATCATAGCTCTGCACCAAGCAGGATGATTTCTTCATTCTCCTTATGTAGCAACACCTTCCTTGGATATATATGGATGTGAGAAGTTAAAGATTATGTCTGACTTATTTTGCCTCCAAAAATATAAAAGAAAAATAGATGGTACCAGTTGAAGTCTAAATATTGGGTTTGTTTTAAATAAATTAATCAACTTTCACTTGAACTGGAAAATCAATAATCTCTTTCATTTTAGTTTGGCAAGTCAAGTCATTGACTTATTCAATAAGTATTTCTTGAGTACCTATTATGTATCAGTATTGTTCTAGACACTGGGAATTCAAAACAGACCAAAACTCCTGTTGTCATAGAATTTAAATTCTAATGGGAAAAAAAAAGACCATAAACAATAAATAGGACATATAATGTGTCAAATGGACATTAGTGTTTAACACCAAGAAGAAATAGGAAGCATGGCATTGTGTTGGATGATACGTGGGGGGAGATTTGGGTGGCAGTTTTGAAATGAGTAATGGAGAAGTCCTCACTGTAAAGGCAGCCTTTTGGTAATAACTTTAAAGCTATGAAAACCATGCAGATATCTAGAGGAAAACAGTTCCAGTAAGAGAAAACTAGCACAGTGAACATCAAGACCCAGGGGTGGATGTGCCTGGCATGTCCATAAAAGAGCAAGTTGGCAGGTGTTACTGAAACAGAATAAACAAGCTAGAAGGAGAATAGTAATAGGGTCAGAAAGGTCACACAGGCCAGTATCTGAAGAGTGGTGTAGGCAATGGTGAGGAATTGGGAGAATGAAGGCCATTAAGGAATTCCAAAGAGAGGTATGACAAGTTCTGATTTAACTCTCCTAAGAAGGGTCTTAGGAGACCCTGTTGTTACTTTGACAACAGACTGTAGAGGGCAAGAGCAGGAGAGATGAGAACTGATTGGAGACCATCCCAATCATCCAGAAGATAAATGACAAAATGACAGCAGTTTAGACTAGGATAACAGTGAGAAGTGGTCAGATTAGAAATATTCCAGTATTTTACAGGAAAGCCAACAGATTTACTGATAATTTGGCAGCAAAATGGAAAAGAAGTGAGTAGTCACTGATGTCTCTAAGGATTTTGGTACAAGGAATGAATTGCTTCCTATGTATTGAGATGAGGAAGATTGTGTGAAGAAGCAGTTTGCCAGGGAAGATCCGTAGTTTGGTTTTAGGAATGTTAAATTTTAAAGACTTATTAGACATTGCGAAGTTTAGAAGTTGAAGTGATGGGGGTAACAGCAGAAAATAATGAGGTAGAAAGAGACATCAGGAAAAAGCCAGAGAGAGGGAAATTTTCACAGAGGAGGTAGTCAACTGTGCGCAGTGTTACTGACAAGTTAACTAAGATAAGGACAGAGAATCCACCTTTGGGTTTAGCCCTGTGGCCATCGAAAGCAGTTTGTGGGAAGTACCTGAGAGTGGGAGGTACAGTTAGAGGTGTGGGAGAGGTAACAAGCATGATTAGAGAGAGACAGTTCTTTGGGGTATTTTACTATAAAGGGAGGAGAGAAAAGGTATTGTAGCCAATAGGGAACATGGGGTCAATAGAGGTGTTGGTTTTTCATTTTTTTAAAGATTGAAGAAGGCGCCGGGTGGCTCAGTGGGTTAAGTGTCTGCTTTAGGCTCAGGCCATGATCTCAGGGTCCTGGGATTTAGCCCCACATTGGGCTCCCTGCTCAGCAGGGAGTCTGCATGTCCCTCTCCTTCTGCCCCTCCCCCTGCTCATGTGCTTGCTCTCTATCATTCTTTCTCTCTTTCAAGTAAATGAAGTCTTTAAAAAAATAATAAAGATTGAAGAAATTGGGGAACATGGGTGGCTTAGCTGCTTAAGTGGCCAACTCTGGATTTCTGCTCAGGTCGTGATCTCAGGGTCCTGGAATCGAGCACCATGTTGGACTCCATGCTCAGCAGGGAGTCTGCTTGAGGATTTTCTCTCTTCCTCTCCCTCCACCACTTCCTCCTTCTCTCTCTCTCTCTCTCTGAATAAATAAATGAATCATAAAAAAAGGGTTGAGGAAATTACATGCTTGAATATGATAGAAGGATGCGAATACCAACAATATGTGTGTATATCCATTTATACATGTATATTTATATATTTCTCCTTAAAAATTAATCATAATAAAAAGTCCTTCCAAATGTTGAAAAGATGGAATAGTGATTCACTGGGAGAACAGAGAGATTAAGATAACATCTTCTAAGGGTGCATGAGCACCGTGATACTTTGGGAATGATTCTGGTGAATATTTTACTCTAATTTAGTTTTCCCAAATATTATTGGGTGTGTCTTATCAGCTGTGTGTGAAAACAAGTGTGAAGCATATTCTATATCAGACATACATTCCCTCCAACGGGTTAGAAATCTCTGGTGAAAATCATTTAGGGGAGGAGAGACACAGCCTCCAGCTGGGATGAGTATCTTGGAGAGAAAGGGAGCTGACAGGGGTAAAAATCAGAGTGTTTTCATCTGTCAAACATTAATGTCCACTTGCATTGACAAATCTTAGACTCAAATCCTCAATTTGAGCCTGTGGCTTAGACTTCATTCGAAACAAGAACCTCTCTGCCTTTATTAGTGTTTAATTTGCTTTTTCTCTGTACTGCTGAGTCCACTTACTCAAATCTGGCTCTCACTAAAATATCAGTAAGCCAATTAATCCATTTCCTTAATGAGAACTCTCTATTACAAGAATGGGTTACTGCATAGATTTATATTGAATCTATCAATCTTGCATTGGGTGGGGAGAATGCCAATTATCCGAGCAATCTAGCTCATTACTGCAGTATTGGACCGCATTGCTGAACAAGCCTGCGGACGATTACAATAGCATCGTGGGAATGGGGAGGTCTTGGAGTTGATTATTTGCTGAAGACCTGTTAACATATGTGGTTGGGCTAGAGGTTCTATGCACACTTCCCTTTTCCATGTTCTCCACTATTCTCTGGGGGACTGTTACTTTCTTTATATTTTGGGAAATGGAGGCTCATAAGTTGGAGAGTTAGTGAAATTTGGAGCCAGAATCTTCATCAGATGGCTTCCAAAAGAGAACGCTAGCTGTAAAAATATTAAGAACCTACTAACTTTAGGGTCTCACTATGTGAATTCTGTAATGATTAGAATGATTCTTCCCAATTTTAGCATCGACTATAAAAGTGGAAGAGAAAGGGAATGGATTTTTGTATCAGCACAAGAGAGCCAGAATGATCTAAATTTTAATAATAAATACTGAGTGAGCCAGGTCCTCACCTCCAATCTGCTTATGCTCTCTGCCCTTGTATTCCAACCTTATACCCATAAAATGCTTCTAAATCGAATGTGACCTCAATGTTATATTGTTATCACTAAAATCACTCCCCCATATTTATTGAGCACTCATTCTGTATCTGATACAATAGGATTGTTAGAGGAGGGAAGGAGAACAGAGAAAACTCTGTACTTATATTTTTCTCTGAAATCCACTTTATTAACTATCAGAATGTTGTAATTTTCCAAATTATATATACAAAGGCCTTTGGAATTTATAAAGCTTATCATAATTTTTAAACTTCCCCATGAATATATTTTAATATTTCAGTTAGTTTGAGAGTTATTTTAATACCTAATATTTTATAATTTTAAAAATTGCATAAATGATGCATAAATAGTCCATATTATGAATTTTTTTCTGTCCTGTTTAGGATATTACTCCTGAAGTAAATGTAGCAAATAATATTCATCAAATTTCCTTTTAAACAGGTTATACTGTAACATCCCTCAAACAGAGAATGAATATGGTTTTGTTTTGTTTTGTTTTTTAGTCTGTTTTCTACTTATTAAGTCAGTAAAGGTTTTCAATTCCCAGAAAAACGTAAGTGGTCATAATCTGAGTAGTAGAGGTTGGTATTTAGCAACAGTAAGCTAATGCTGTTAGCCTTTTCCTTGTGCTTATATTCTACTTAGTGGTGGAAAGATAGTAAATGAATAAACAAACAAGGTAATTTCAGAAAATGATATATGTTATGAATATTTTAATTAAAAAATGAAATTCAATTTAAATGTAGTTATAAAAATGGGAATTTGTCACATTATGCTTAATATCAAGTGTTATAAATATAGATCTCCATTTAATATTAGATAATGTGGTATCTTCATAACATAATCATGTGTAAATATAATTCATATATTAACAAATTCAAGCCTAGACTCTATTTCCTTTATCACACTATCAATTTGACAGTAGTACATCAGAGTTTATAATTACATATTAATGTATGTGGATATGTGTTTAATATCTGTCCCGTAGAACTGTAAATTCCTCACAAGCTTATGTTTGTTTACCATTGTATCTGCTATACCCACACAGTGGCTCTCAGTAGATGCTCTCCCTCACACACACATACCTATATATCCATTAATTGTATTTGTTGCATTAAAAAAACAGCTTCTACAAATATTAAGAATATACTCTATGCTGGATATTACTATATTTACAGTAATACAAGACAGACCAGTCACTCCCCTTGAGCTCACATTTATAAGGAGGAAGGAAGAACAAATGTTCTTTATTATCTGTCCTTCAAAATTCTACCATAAACTTTGCCCCCATATCCAGTCTCCAACCAGCAGTTAAGTACTTTGGAAAAAACAGATTAGTGTAAGAATCAAAAATAATAGAATTAGCAAAATATTATACAGAATTTGCTATGTACTGATATCTATCAGTTTTACTGCTTTATGATAATAGCTATGTTTTATTATCCCTATTTTACAGATAAATGTATGTAGTGTAGATTGATTAAGTGACTGCCCAAAGTCACATAGCTGGCAAGAGGTAGAGCTGAGATTTGAATTCAGACAAGGTACTTCTAGCTTGCATGCTTTAACACTGCACTAGACTAGATCTCCATACTTCAGAAAGGCACACATAACCTTTTTTAGTGTTTTCTCTAACAGCTTACCCTACTATAAGTCTGAAAGACTTTTCTGCATAAAATTATTGTAGTACCTCACACATGATTCAATGCAAATGGAAGTCTGGGTGCAAATTCAGTTTCACCTGTGTTTCATGCAGATGCACTAAAGGACCTTTAAAAATAAAGAAAAAGAAAAGAAAAAATTCTAGTTTTAAGAAGTCAGATTAAGTTAGCTAATACCTTTGCTTCTTTTCTGAACTATTTTATCACTGTAGTTTTACTGACTCTCAAGAGTATGTGATGGTTAATTTTATGTTGACCTGACTAGACAATGGGTTGCCTGGTTCTTTGATCAAATATCATGGGGGTGTGTCTGCAACGGTGTTTTGGGATGAGAGTAACATTTGAATCAACAGACTGAGTAAAGCATATTGCTCTTTTTAATGAGTGTGGGCCTCATCCAATCTGTTGAAGTCATAAGTAGAACAGAAAGACTAAATCTCCTTTATACTGGGACTTCAGCTTTTTCCTACTTTTGAACTCACACTGAAACATCAGTTCTTCCTCGGTCTTAAGTCTGCTGGCCTTTGCACTGGAGCTACACCATCAGCTCTCCTGGGTTACCAACTTGCTGACTTGCCCTGCAGATCTTGAAGCTTTCCAGACATAACTATGTGAGTCAGTTCTTTATAATAATTATCTGCATATATATGTATACACACACACACACATATATATATACATATATATATAAAAAATATTGGTTTTGTTTCTGTGGAGAACCCTAACACAAGTATTAATTTTATTTTAAATTTCCTTCTATGATTTTTTTTTCTCTCAATCACTCAAAGGTACAAATCAAGATGAGGAAATACTCTGAGCGCTAGATTCATCCTGTCATGTTGCTATTTGCTACTGGGGCTGTACCCAGGTATTGAGTTCTTCTCAGAGGACAGAGAGCTGGAGTGCCAGAGATGAAGCAAGAGATACACAGAACCCCAGAAGGCAGAAAGATAAAAGCAGACAGATGGGCCTTAGATGAAGCAATAAAAATCCATAACAATCCAGGAGTAGGTTCCTAAATTGTTTGAGGAAAATATCATGAGAATCACTTCAAATGTTTCCTTAAAAGAAAATGAAGTTTATTTCAGATCTTTGTAGTGTTTCCACGTAATTCCTAGAAGGTGTTTGGGAATGCAGGCAAATGTACTTTGATGCCTGAAGTCTTACTATCAACAGGGGGATGAAGAATGGGTCTGTCCAAAATGCTAATAGAACCTCCCTTAAGACATACTAGCCACTGTATAGTACGTCAATACTATAAAGCAGATAACTGAATATGATAAAAATAAATAATAAATAAATAAATAAACAAACAAACATTAAGAAATACTGCAAAAGGGGATGCCTGGGTGGCTCAGTAGGTTAAGCATCCTTCTCTCGATTTCCACTCATGTCATGACCTCAGGGTTGTGAGATCAAGACCCACGTTGGGCTCCACACTCAGTGGGATGTCTGCTTGAGATTCTCTCTTTCCTTTTTCTTCTGCCCCTCCCCCATTCAAATGTGCATGTGTGCACTCTCTCAAATAAATAAATGAAATCTTTAAAAAAGAAGAAATAATAGCAAAAGATTTCATCTAATCACACGATAACCTCAGTAAACATAGAATTCAGCTTTTTTCCATATTCTCTCTGATTTGTTTAACCCTTTGGCAAGTAGGTATGTTAAACAGAATCTAAACAATGGCCATATTATGTATGTTTATATAATTGTGTATATGTCTGTATAGATAATCCCTGACTTACGATGGTTTGACTTACAGTGATTCAACTTAGTGATTTTTTGACTTTACAACAATGAGAAAGTGATATACATTCAGTTGAAAGAATACTTCAAATTTTTAATTTAGATCTTTTCCTAGGCTAGCAATATGCAATACAGTACTCTCCCATGATGCTGGTGTCAGGAAGCAAGAATTCCTGTCCCCTTCAAGGGTTCTTCTAGCTGTACTAGGAATGCAGTTGACCTGAGATTTACAGGAGAAAATCAGATTTAATAGTATACATATGGGGAATCCACACAGACTTGGGAATTCCACAGACAGGCAAAATGAGGTATACATGTCATTCAGAACTAAAGAAAAGGGGGTAAGAGTCTGGGATTTCATAGGAAAGAAGTGCCCTTTTCAGGATAATAAGAGCAGATGTTTGGTAATTAGATGTTTGCCATGCCATTCACATTCAGACCATTCAGATAAAATTTATCTCTGTTAATAACCCTTATTCTGGGAAAGACTCCCAATTTAGATTTTTCTGTGTAATTAAGGGAGGGGCAAAAGTTTCCCTTGAGCCCACAGGATCTCAGTTGCCTTTTGGTAATTTGGTAATAAATAATAATAATTTGGTAATAAATAATCCACATACCAATTTGGTACATTCTGGGGGGACCTGTCTGAACACCTTTTACTGGGTAGTGGCAGCAAATCATAGCTCCCGGTCAGCCATGCCATGACAAGCATAACAACCAAAACCCTTAAAACCATTCTGTGCACATGCAGCTGTCCAGTTTTTCACTTTTAGTATAATACTCAAAAAGTTACATGAGATATTCAATTCTTATTATGAAGTAGGCTTTGTGTTAGAAGATTTTGCCCAATTACAGGGTAATGCAAGTGTGCTGAGCATGTATAAAGTAGGCTAGGCCAACCTAAGCTGTTTGGTAGGTTGAATAGATGATGGGTTTATTGAGGTGTAACCCATCATAAGTCAAGGAATATCTATACCTTGAATATCTACATCTATATATGTGTTTCATAAAAGATAAACTGAGGCATATTAAATATTATAGTAGTTTATTTGAGCAAAATTTATTGGAATCTGGCAGTGCCAAACTGGAATTAGTTAGGAGCACTCCACTGACAGGAACAGGGGGGAGAGATTTTATAGAGAAAAGCTGGAAGCCAAGCAAGGAATTTATTGATTGGCTAAAGCCTAAAGCTTCGTCAGCTACTTGTTGTTGGTTGTCCATAGGATCTGATTTTTTAATCTTGAGGCATTTACAGACTTAGATTTTGGTGTGCTGAAAGTAGGCCACCATAATATGAGAGCCACTTCAGTCTAATGGCACCCTTGTTTACTTAATTTAATTTATGTGTTCATAAAATTTGTCAGTTCCACTGATTTGAAGTCAGAATTTGGACTTTTCTAAGGTGTTGGTTTTTTTTGTTTGTTTGTTTGTTTTTTGCGGTTTCAGATTAGTTGTTCTATAGTAATTCAATTTTCTTAAATATTTATAAATTAAGTATTTTAATAAATTGTGGTATGTCAAAAAGTAGAGGGCACCATTTTGTGAGAAACAACTGTCACCATAGAGCTCAGCTTAAGCAGCTTCCAAAAATAAAACAGGATGAAATTATAGTTGATGGTGTAATGCATATCATCCACTAAGTGGCTGTTTCCTACATTAATCAGGTATCTTCTGTGTCAATGGAATTTTTGCATTTCTGAAAGAAGAAATAAGGTGAGACTACCCATTCTTCTGGGAAATATGTACATGTACTAGAGGAGTTAAAACATTTTCAAATAGAGTTAAACTATCCCTCAAACATAGATAAGAGGCAAAACAACAGATTTTGTGGATGGGCAGAAATTATAGGATAAGACTAAATATGAAGCTGTATGATAAGAACAATCAATAAAATGGATCTAGTAAAGAGGTTTATGTCTGATATTATGTACTCTTTTTTCTGTGATTTTGAAATGGCTTATGCTGTGGAGACACCATAATATCATCTGTAGAAGGTGCCTGAAAAATATTCTTGCCTCCACAATTTATGGTATAAATTAGTTATATCAAAAACTCTGTTTCCCCTGAAATGCAAGCACAAGTCCTAGACACACAAATGTCATGAATGAATGAATCATTGGCAAGGGGTGATTGTAAAATTTATCAAAAACAATGGCCCATGTTGGGACTAGGGCTATAGAAAGGGAGATTATCTGGAGAAAATAATGGACACAAGATTTAAGAATTTTATTTATGTTGGAGTAACAGTAGTATATTCAACGATCAGAGAAGAAAGGAAAAAAAAGTAAGAGAAGAAAAAAAGCAAAAAGGTTAAGCATGAGAGTACCCATGAGGAGTACTTTCTTTTGCAGAGAAAACAAGTCATTGGAAGAAAAGCATACTGAAGAGGTGCAAGGTTTTATAGGGCTGTAGCATTGGCACCTTTGGTCTCATACAAAAGGCTGTTATATCTGTCCCTTAATAAGAAAGGTAGGTGTTTCTCGGTGTTTTACCTGCCATTCTCATTGCTATGTTTCAGTCTCTTCACAAGTTTATCATCATATTTTGATCCACATGTATTAAAAAAATAACTTAGCATATATAATATTATAGTGATGACTGTCAAAAAGAATACTGAGCTAGGCAGCACTATGTAATGTAGAGACAGAAACCGCTTATTGCAAAAATAAGAGTAAAAGAAGTAACACCAAGTATGTAGCAAGAGAAGGTCAAATATTTATTGAAAGAGTGACAATTCTGCCTTCCAAGTTTAGTAGAAAGTGTCCAGGCCAGAAAACAATTCTACTCGGACCTCGTGACGGTGTTGAAAGGCTACCAAATGGATAGTATCATGACTGTGGACACTTTTATAAACTCTGCGAGACACTGCCACTCAACAGTCAGGATTCTCTTGTAATTATTGCTGGCTTGTTTAGAGTGATTCGAGTCTTTTCTTCCATTCTAGTTGGCTGCCAAAAACCTGGTATCTCACAGTTTGTCTCACTGCAGCCACATAAATATTGTGAACTCTGCCTAAGGGCCTGGATGCCACCAGCAAGCTGCCCAGTATAAATGTGAAACCAAGAGCCAAAAGCAAAGGAATGGACCCCAGGCATGAGATCCCTTACTGGCAGAAAGAAGGCCAAGCATGAATTAGCATTAACTAAGATGAAGCTTCCAGACTGAATTATAAAAGCCTTCATTAGCAGCTTAAAGGGTGTATGCTAAGCCTTTTGAATACAGTTTTGTATTCATCAAATGAGCTCCTGGCCCTACAACTCCCTTATTTAAAATGGGTCTTTCAGTATCTCCCTATGCGGTAGTTACTAGCTGAGTAGGCTGACTTGTATATGTGATATGCTTACAGGCTACAACAAGGAGGAGTAAAAGGAAAATGATTTAATGGCTTTTATCTTTGAAGGAAATGAAAATTTTAAGCAGTGAGAGGTTCTACCACGTGCATCCCAAGTAAATTCTAGAAATCAGAACTACTCCCTTATTTTATGTTTATGAAGATGCTTTCAGATGTTGTTTCTGTCAAATAAGACAATCAAAGGTTGGTATAGCCAGTGATTTTATGGCCATAGCTTATAAACACCAAAACCAAAACAAAACCATTAGCTCGCCTTCAAACTCTTACAATAATTCATCCATGAGTCAATGATTCCATCTGTGGTACCATACCAGTTTCTGTTGTGCTGTACTGATACTAGAATGCCATTTTCAAACAACTTTGCTAGGTCACCTCTTCCAAAATACATACATATTTGCCAATACCACAGTTTTTCATTGTATTCTTATTTTATGGGCAGTATTTACCCACCTTTTTTTCATAATCAGGACCAGGGGTAATTTCCTCTCTTTCTTCTGGAAATTGCCAAAATGTCATCTTAATGAGGCCTACTCTGACCCTCTGCTTAAACTGCCAGCCCCAATCCCTCCTTCACCTGGCATTCTAATTCACCTTTATGTTGCTCAACTTTTTTTTTTTTCTATAGCACTTACCACTTTCTGAAATACTATAGGCAGTATTAATTGTCTGCCTCCACCCTATCCAAGAATATAAGTATTATGAGGACAGGGATCTTAGTTTTGTTTTTTTTTTTTTAATGGCATGAAAAATCCAAAGTTGAAGAAAGCAGATTACCTAAATTAACATAGTAAAATTGAACACACATGCTGCAATTCTAAAATCAAAGCAATGAAAAACTTATAAGAAAAGTTCTTAAGGAGTCAATCAGGAAAACATCTGTGTCAGAAAATTGCCTTGTGAATGTAAATTAAAATATAAACCTTGATGTGGACTGTTAACTTTCTGAAAAATACATTTGGTTCATTAGTGGGGCACTGGGACTACTCATTAGCTGAGTGGAGAGAATATACCATCTATACCTTAACCCAGTGTTCATAATCTACTTTTTGAGAAGGTATCTATTTTAGTTTTTGAAATTTATTAAGATAAAAGGGGGGGAGGAAAAAGGGTTCTGCCTTGAATTCAACATTTATTCAATTTATCATCAAATGCCATTGAAAATATTATATAACATCATAATTGACAGAACCTGTCATATTTCCCTCAAGTAATTAGTTTAAGGAGGCCTCTAGGGAATATATGAAACATGGAACAAACCCTGTCACGACAGTCATACCAAAAATTTCAATCATCAAGAAAAAACAAAAAAACAAAAACCAACCTTGACAACACATACATCAGGCACAATTAAGTAAATGGTATATAGCCCCTGGGGAATGTCCATCCATAACAGCCATTTGCTGCATTGACTAATGACTAATGACATTATATTCCAAAGCTGGTCTATACGACCTTTGCGTACAGAGTATGAACATGTTCTCTGTTCATACCCCCATGTTTTTTGAAATTATACACAGCATCTTATAGTCAGTCTTCAAATTACTTTATTATCTTTTTTTTTAAGATTTTATTTATTTATTTAACAGAGTGAGAGTGAGTGAGAGAGAGGGCATAAGCAGAGGGAGCAGGAGCAGCAGGCAGAGGGACAAGGAGAAGCAGGCTCCCTGCTGAGTCAAGAGCCCAATGTGGGGCTCGATCCTAGGACTCTAGGATCATGACCTGAACCAAAAGGCAGAAACTTAACCAACTGAGCCACCCAAGTGCCCTCAAAATATTTTAAACTTTATTCAGTCAAAGCTCATCTCTCCTTACTTCCAGGAATAACATGGCCTGAGTTCCTTCATCGCATGTTCCTAAAATCACAGACCGAACAAGTAGATAGTAATGACTGGCTCTCTCTACATGAGATGTATCCTTTCCTGAAATAATTATGCACTGAAATCCTAATCTTTTGCTGAAGTCCCCATTCTTTCAATATTTTGAATTTATGTCATTTTTCTTGGCTTGACAAGAATAACTCCTTCCCAAATGGGTTCTACAAGGGCCTCTGTCCCTACCTGTAACTTCTATACCTGCTGCCTTCTAAATTTTACAAAATTCTTTTGTGGGATAGAGCATTTCCCTTTGGGTTCTGTGGCAAGTAAACCTTATGGTAATTCTGAAAGCTACTTCTGACTACCTATTATAAGATAGCCTAAAATGTGATATTAAATTCTTGAACTACATTCATTTTTCCTTACTAGTTGTAGTAGGGTAATTCCCACTATATATGGAAATATACAAATTTTAATGGCATAATACAGTATGTAACACATATCACATATTCAGCATAGGTTGGCAGGGTTTGGAGAAAGATGTCCATCCTACACAATAACTCAGAAACTTAGGCTAATGGGTGCTACAGCAGCAGCACCTGGAAACATGACTTTTTTTTTTTTTCCACCTTGATCATTCTTTTTTTTTTTTTTTAATAAACATATAATATATTTTTATCACCAGGGATAAGGGTGTGTGAATCGCCAGGTTTACACACTTCACAGCACTCACCATAGCACATACCCTCCCCAAAGTCTAAAACCCCACACCCCTCTCAAAACCCCCCTCCCCCCAGCAACCCTCAGTTTGTTTTGTGAAATTAAGAAGCACTTATGGTTTGTGTCCCTCCCACTCCCATCTTGGTTCATTTATTCTTCTCCTACCCCCTTAACCTCCACTTCCTCATATCAGGGAGGTCATATGATAGTTGTCTTTCTCCAGTTGACTTATGTCGCTAAGCATGATACCCTCTAGTTCCATCCACGTTGTCGCAAATGGCAAGATTTCATTTATTTTGATGGCTGCATAGTATTCCATGTGTATATATACCAATTCTTCTTTATCCATTCATCTGTTGATGGACACCTAGGTTCTTTCCATAGTTTGGCTATTGGAGACATTGCTGCTATAAACATTCGGGTGCATGTGCCCCTTCGGATCACTACATTTGTATCTTTAGGGTAAATACCCAGTAGTGCAATTGCTGGGTCATAGGGTAGTTCTATATTCAACATTTTGAGGAACCTCCATGCTGTTTTCCAGAGTGGTTGCACCATCTTGCGTTCCCACCAACAGTGTAGGAGGGTTCCTCTTTCTCCGCATCCTCGCCAGCATCTGTCATTTCCTGACCTGTTAATTTTACCCATTCTGACTGGTGTGGGGTGATATCTCATTGTGGTATTGATTTGTATTTCCCTGATGCCGAGTGATGTGGAGCACTTTTTCATGAGTCTGTTGGCCATCTGGATGTCTTCTTTGCAGAAATGTCTGTTCATGTCTTCTGCCCATTTCTTGATTAGATTATTTGTTCTTTGGGTGTTGAGTTTGCTAAGTTCTTTATAGATTTTGGACACTAGCCCTTTATCTGATATGTCATTTGCAAATATCTTCTCCCATTCTGTCAGTTGTCTTTTGGTTTTGTGAACTGTTTCCTTTGCTGTGCAAAAGATTTGATCTTGATAAAATCCCAATAGTTCATTTTTGCCCTTGCTTCCCTTGCCTTTGGCGATGTTCCTAGGAAGATGTGGCTGTGGCTGAGGTCGAAGAGGTTGCTGCCTGTGTTCTCCTCAAGGATTTTGATGGATTCCTTTCTCACATTGAGGTCCTTCATCCATTTTGAGTCTATTTTCGTGTGTGGTGTAAGGAAATGGTCCAATTTCATTTTTCTGCATGTGGCTATCCAATTTTCTCAACACCATTTATTAAAGAGGCTGTCTTTTTTCCATTGGACATTCTTTCCTGCTTTGTTGAAGATTAGTTGACAATCGAGTTGAGGATCTATTTCTGGGTTCTCTATTCTGTTCCATTGATCTATGTGTCTGTTTTTGTGCCAGGACCATGCTGTCTTGATGATGACAGCTTTGTAATAGAGCTTGAAGTCCGGAATTGTGATGCCACCAATGTTGGCTTTCTTTCTCAATATTCCTTTGGCTATTCGAGGTCTTTTCTGGTTCCATATAAATTTTAGGATTATTTGTTCCATTTCTTTGAAAAAAATGGATGGTATTTTGAAAGGAATTGCATTAAATGTGTAGATTGCTTTAGGTAGCATAGACATCTTCACAATATTTATTCTTCCAATCCAGGAGCATGGAACATTTTTCCATTTCTTTGTGTCTTCCTCAATTTCTTTCATGAGTACTTTATAGTTTTCTGAGTATAGATTCTTAGCCTCTTTGGTTAGGTTTATTCCTAGGTATCTTATAGTTTTGGGTGCAATTGTAAATGGGGTTGACTCCTTAATTTCTCCTGTCTTGTTGTTGGTGTAGAGAAATGCAACTGATTTCTGTGCATTGATTTTATATCCTGACACTTTACTGAATTCCTGTACAAGTCCTAGCAGTTTTGGAGTGGAGTCTTTTGGTTTTTCCACATATAGTATCATATCATCTGCTAAGAGTGATAGTTTGACTTCTTCTTTGTCGATTTGAATGCCTTTAATTTCCTTTTGTTGTCTGATTGCTGAGGCTAGGACTTCTAGTACTATGTTGAATAGCAGTGGTGATAACGGACATCCCTGCCATGTTCCTGACCTTAGTGGAAAAGCTTTCAGTTTTTCTCCATTGAGAATGATATTTGCGGTGGGTTTTTCATAGATGGCTTTGATAATATTGAGATATGTGCCCTCTAGCCCTACACTTTGAAGAGTTTTGATCAGGAAGGGATGCTGTACTTTGTCAAATGATTTTTCGGCATCTATGGAGAGTATCATATGGTTCTTGTTCTTTCTTTTATTAATGTGTTGTATCACATTGATTGATTTGCGGATGTTGTACCAACCTTGCAGCCCTGGGATAAATCCCACTTGGTCATGGTGAATAATCCTTTTAATGTACTGTTGAATCCTATTGGCTAGTATTTTGGTGAGAATTTTTGCATCTGTGTTCATCAAGGATATTGGTCTGTAGTTCTCTTTTTTGATGGGATCCTTGTCTGGTTTTGGGATCAAGGTGATGCTGGCCTCATAAAATGAGTTTGGAAGTTTTCCTTCCATTTCTATTTTTTGGAACAGTTTCAGGAGAATAGGAATTAGTTCTTCTTTAAATGTTTGGTAGAATTTACCTTGGAAGCCATCTGGCCCTGGGCTTTTGTTTGTTTGGAGATTTTTGATGACTTTTTCCGTCTCCCTACTGGTTATGGGTCTGTTCAGGTTTTCTATTTCTTCCTGGTTCAGTTGTGGTAGTTTATATGTCTCCAGGAATGCATCCATTTCTTCCAGATTGTCAAATTTGTTGGCATAGAGTTGCTCATAGTATGTTCTTATAATTATCTGTATTTCTTTGGTGTTAGTTGTGATCTCTCCTCTTTCATTCATGAATTTATTTATTTGGGTCCTTTCTCTTTTCATTTTGATATGTCTGGCCAGGGGTTTATCAATCTTATTAATTCTTTCAAAGAACCAGCTCCTAGTTTTGTTGATTTGTTCTATTGTTTTTTTGGTTTCTATTTCATTGATTTCTGCTCTGATCTTTAGGATTTCTCTTCTTCTGCTGTGTTTAGGGTTTCTTTCTTGTTCTTTCTCCAGCTCCTTTAGGTGTAGGGTTAGGTTGTGTACCTGAGACCTTTCTTGTTTCTTGAGAAAGGCTTGTACCGCTACATATTTTCCTCTCAGGACTGCCTTTGTTGTGTCCCACAGACTTTGAACCGTTGTATTTTCATTATCATTTGTTTCCATGAATTTTTTCAATTCTTCTTTAATTTCCTGGTTGACCCATTCATTCTTTAGAAGGATGCTGTTTAGTCTCCATGTATTTGGGTTCTTTCCAAATTTCCTCTTCTGATTGAGTTCTAGCTTCAGAGCATTGTGGTCTGAAAATATGCAGGGAATGATCCCAATCTTTTGATACCAGTTGAGACCTGATTTCGGACCGAGGATGTGATCTATTCTGGAGAATGTTCCATGTGCACTAGAGAGGAATGTGTATTCTGTTGCTTTGGGATGGGATGTTCTGAATATATCTGTGATGTCCATCTGGTCCAGTGTGTCATTTAAGGCCTTTATTTCCTTGTTGATTTTTTGCTTGGATGATCTGTCCATTTCAGTGAGGGAAGTGTTAAAGTCCCCTATGATTATTGTATTATTGTTGATGTGTTTCTTTGATTTTGTTATTAATTGGTTTATATAGTTGGCTGCTCCCACGTTAGGGGCATAGATATTTAAAATTGTTAGATCTTCTTGTTGGACAGATCCTTTGAGTATGATATAGTGTCCTTCCTCATCTCTCATTATAGTCTTTGGCTTAAAATCTAATTGATATAAGGATTGCCACTCCTGCTTTCTTCTGTCCATTAGCATGGTAAATTCTTTTCCACCCCCTCACTTTAAATCTGGAGGTGTCTTTGGGTTTAAAATGAGGCAGCATATAGATGGGTTTTGTTTTTTTATCCATTCTGATACCCTGTGTCTTTTGATTGGGGCATTTAGCCCATTAACATTCAGGGTAACTATTGAGAGACATGAATTTAGTGCCATTGTATTTCCTGTAAGGTGACTGTTATTGTATATTGTCTCTGTTCCTTTCTGATCTACTATTTTTAGGGTCTCTCTTTGCTTAGAGGACCCCTTTCAATATTTCCTATAGAGCTGGTTTGGTGTTTGCAAATTCTTTCAGTTTTTGTTTGTCCTGGAAGCTTTTAATCTCTCCTTCTATTTTCAATGATAGCCTAGCTGGATATAGTATTCTTGGCTGCATGTTTTTCTCGTTTAGTACTCTGAATATATCATGCCTGCTCTTTCTGGCCTGCCAGGTCTCTGTGGATAAGTCTGCTGCCAATCTAATGTTTTTACCATTGTATGTTACAGACTTCTTTTCCCGGGTTGCTTTCAGGATTTTCTCTTTGTCACTAAGACTTGTAAATTTTACTATTAGGTGACAGGGTGTGGATCTATTCTTGTTGATTTTGAGGGGGGTTCTTTGAACCTCCTGGATTTTGATGCTTGTTCCCTTTGCCATATTAAGGAAATTCTCTCCAATAATTCTCTCCAATATACCTTCTGCTCCCCTCTCCCTTTCTTCTTCTTTTGGAATCCCAATTATTCTAATGTTGTTTTGTCTTATGGTGTCACTTATCTCTCGAATTCTCCCCTCTGTGGTCCAGTAGCTGTTTGTCCCTCTTTTGCTCAGCTTCTTTATTCTCTGTCATTTGGTCTTCTATATCGCTAATTCTTTCTTCTGCCTCATTTATCCTAGCAGTGAGAGCCTCCATTTTTGATTGCACCTCATTAATAGCTTTTTTTATTTCAACTTGGTTAGATTTTAGTTCTTTTATTTCTCCAGAAAGGGCTTTTATATCTCCCGAGAGGGTTTCTCTAATATCTTCCATGCCTTTTTCAAGCCTGGCTAGAACCTTGAGAATCATCATTCTGAACTCTAGATCTGACATATTACCAATGTCTGTATTGATTAGGTCCCTAGCCTTTGGTACTGCCTCTTGTTCTTTTTTTTGTGGTGAATTTTTCTGCCTTGTCATTTTGTCCAGATAAGAGTATATGAAGGAGCAAGTAAAATACTAAAAGGGTGGCTACAACCCCTGGAAAATACACTTTAACAAAATCAGAAGAGATCCCAAATCGTGGGGGGGAGAAAGGGGAAATAAAGAGGTTCAGAAAAAAAAAAAAAAGAAACAATTAAAAAAAGAAAACTAATAAAGAAAAAATATAAAAAAGTATATATATATATATATATATTAGATAAACTAATTAAAAACTAGTTTTTTTTTTAAAGAAAAGGGTAAACGTTAAAAAAAATTAGCAGAAGAAGAAAAAAAATTGAAAAAAAAAATTAAATTAACTGGAAGACTAAAGAATCATGGGGAGAAAGCCATGAATTCCATGCTTTGCTTTCTCCTCCTTTGGAATTCCGCTGCTCTCCTTGGTATTGAACCTGCACTCCTTGGTAGGTGAACTTGGTCCTGGCTGGGTTTCTTGTTGATCTTCTGGGGGAGGGGCCTGTTGCAGTGATTCTCAAGTGTCTTTGCCCCAGGTGGAATTGTTACCAGGGGCCAGGCTGAGTAATCCGCTCAGGTTTGCTTTCGGGAGCTTTTGTTCCCTGAGCGCTTTCCGTAGAGTTCCGGAGGATGGGAATGAAAATGGAGGCCTCCCAGTCTCCGGCCTGGAGGAGCTGAGAGCTCAGGGCCCCACTCCTCAGTGCATCCTCAGAGAATAGAGCCCAATTACTCCCATCTCCCTGGCCTCTGGCCGCACTCCGAACTCACCGAGCCTGCGACCGGTTCAAAGTAACCCCGAGCTGAAAGCTCACTCCTCGGCTCTGTCTCTGTAGCCGGCTTCCCCGTTCTAATACCTGCAAGCTCTGCGACACTCAGACACCCCCGGTCCTTCTCTGACCCTGCGGGACCTGAGGCCACTCTGACCCCGCGTGGGCTTCACCCTGGTTTAGCCTCTGGAGCGATGTCCCTCAGCGGAACAAACTTTTTTAAAAGTCCTGATTTTGTGCTCCGTTGCTCCGCCGCTTGCCGGGAGCCAGCCCCTCCCCCCGCAGTCTATCTTCCTGTCGCTTTGGAGTCACTTCTCCGCCAGTCCTACCTTTCAGAAAGTGGTTGATTTTCTGTTTCTAGAATTGCTGTTCTTCTTCTCTTCAATCTCCCATTGGATTTGTAGGTGTTTGCAATCTTTAGATAAGCTATCTAGCTGATCTCCTGCTATCTGAAGTAGTCTCAGTGTGCTACTTCTCCGTCATCTTGATTCCTCCCTGGAAACATGACTTCTGAAGTCACAATCTCAGAACAGAGAGATGGAGGTTTAGAGACCTGGGCTCTTTACTGCTTCTGCTAGAATTCACAGATCTCATTTCCTTTCACAAATCATTGGCCAAAACAGTCACATGGCCCCAACCCAACTACGAGGAATTTTTAGAAGTTTAGTGGAATCCAGCATGGAACATTTGGTAAGAACTATCTTTGCCACACATGTTTTGCTGAGCAGCTACGGGCACTAACTTAGAAGGATCAAACTTCAAACCACGTAATTTTAAGAAAAATACATTTTAATATAATACATTTTAATGTATTCAGATATTCTGAGACATAAGAATAGATAAAATATAATTCATCAATAAGAAAGTAATTTTCAAGAATAACACTAAAATCACAAAACTGATCTCCTCTGACAAGCTAGCTTCTATGATCTTCTCATAAATCTTCTAAATGACACAAATAACTTGAGCACGAGTGACTTCAATTGGTATTTTCCTTCTTGACCATTGAGTGAGTCCATAAACCAAGCTACATAGAGCTTGTTCATCTGTTGTCAATTTGCTTCAATTTGTTTCTTTGATTATTTTCCCTAAGAGATGTGTTCCTGCAGTTCCCTCCCCTGCTCATCGTTATGAAGCTTTCACATAGCTCTCTAGATAAATGAATGTATTTAGAGTGATTAATGTTCTGTATGTTAAAAATTGCAATGGCAAGGACTTTTCACTTTTCTAGGTAAAAAAAAGTGATATGTAAAGTTATTTTATTTAGTTTTTTTTTTAAATAAACTTTCTATTTAAGAATATTTTCAGATTTAAAGATGGGTTGTAAAGATAGTACAGAGTTCCCCTAGCTCCCCACCTAGTTGTGTTCTCTATTACATTCTACATTATTGTAATATATTTGTCCCAATTAATAAACCATTACTGATATATTACCATTAATATACTTTATTCAGACTTTCAGATTTCCTTAGTTCCTACCTAATGTTTTCTCTTCCACAATCCCATGCAGGATACTACATTGCATTTAGTTATCATATCTCCTTAGGCTCCTCTTGGCTATTGCAGTTTCTCAAAGTTCCTTTGTATTTGATGACTTCTCTGTGAAAGAGTAGTGGTCAGGTATTTTATTGAATGCCTCTCAAAAGAGACTTGTCTAATGTTTCTGTCATTATTAGACTGAAGTTATGGGTTTGGAGAGGAAGACCACAGAGATGGAGTGTGAGTCTCATCCCATTACACTAAGTCAATAGAACGGACTGTCAACAGACTCACCACTGCTGTCACCCTGTATGTGTGGCTGGGGCAGTGTTCCTTCAGTTCTGCTACTGTAAAGGTGTTTCCCCACACCCACTTCATACTGCCCTCTGTGAAAGGACATCACTATGCACAACCTCCACTTAAGGAGTGGGGATGTATGTCTCACTTCTTTTTTCAAACCCTAATCCTGGCCAAAACCTCCCACCCCAGTCAGTCATAGTATGGTGGCAGCTCACCTCAGGGGAATGGCGAGGTTTCTATGTTCCACCTCCTTCAGATCAAAACACTTACAAAAAATATACAGAATTCTTCTGCACAGGATAATTGCCTATTCTACCTCCATTTACTTATTTTTATGCAATCATTTATTTATATCAGAATGGACTCGTGGGTGTTTATTTTATATTTTGGGTTATAATCCAATAGTATATTATTTTGCTGCCCAAATTTTTCTAGCTTTGGCCATTAGGAGCTGTTTCATTTGGTTTCTTTGGCCCTTTGATATATCCATCATGACGGGTTTGTTTTTTTTTTCCCATACTTTCTTACTTTTTGGCACTATAGTTTGTATAATGTCTTCTATATTTCCCACCTCTGGCCTAGTATCAGCCATTTGTCAATGAAGTCTGGCTCCTTTTGTTGGAGAATGGTATTAGAAATCAAGATTTGAGCACAACCCATTGCTACAATGTTAGCATTCCTTCTAGGCCCTATTAGCTGAGAAAGCAAAGAAAGATAAGAGTTTTTCATTCAGTTTTGACTGAGGTGACCCTCAGGTTTACTAAGATTCCCAACAATTCTCATCTAGAATAAAAGATTTTTCCTTCTTATCTGAATTACTTTGACAGTTGTGAAAACCTGCAAGAGAATAAGAACTTCCAGTTCTGAAAAATGAATGTGGAAGTCTTGTCCTGGAGGGGGGTGCCCTCCATTTATCAGAAGGGTAAGGTAGGACTATATATAAAGCCAGTATTCAAAATGTATAAAATGTGATAACTCTCTCTCTCTCTCTCTCTCTCTCTATATATATATATATATATATATATATACTATAATATATACATATATATTTTTTATAAAAGTGATAGTTGGAAATTTGCTTTTGAATAAAAGTGGGCAGGTTTGACTTTAAAAGTTTTCAGTTTAACATTTGAACTCGTACTGTTATCTCCCCCACATTTCTTTGGAATTGTTACTCCTCCTTATATTGTTGTGTTATTTTTGCTGACCCTTCTGAGAGCCACTCATGTAGGGCGGCTGAGATTCCTAATCCATGAAATGGAACAGTAGCTTATGGTTTTTACTTCACTATGTTGAGCCTCTCCAGTAGCTGGACTTCATGGGAGAGTGAGAGCCATACTTATTTATATCAGGAGGTAAGCCTGAGAACCAAGAGAGGGATCAGGAAGAGTGAACACTGATGTGCCAGTCAGCAGGGCTGAAACATCTGGGTGACTACCGGCCTCAGCATCTTCATTTTTCTGCTGTTACTAAGATTGGCAACCAGGGACTTATTCAGCCTTAATTGATTCTGCAGCTGCATCACCCAAAGTTGTTCCATAAAATTTCTCTTACTCCACAGCCTCAGAGCCTGCTCTTAATGCACCCTGAAAGTTCTGTGCCCTCAAACAGGCCTCTTCATCCCCAGAGTGGGAACACCTCTAAGAAGCCAAGCAGGAAGACAGAGCCTGTGGTGGGCCTCCTGAGCCTGTTCTTTCTCAGAGAGCTCAAGAGGCCCAGATTTCTTTGTAGACTGTTATGCACTGAGGGTTGAGCTAGACTAGAAGTGAGAAAATAGCATAAGTAAGTGAAATAGCCACACACACATCTCAACATTGCTCTCTTACAGAAAACAAATGTGCAAGCAAAAAGGAATTCTGAAATTGTTTTTGGTCTTAAAGTTAAGTGATATAAAGAAAAAATTGAGCTATTTCTTAAAAAAATAAGAGTCTTAAACAGTTTATAGTTCTCATTTTTATAATTCCATAATTTGTCATTTTACAGCCAGACTTTGTAGCTAATTCTGTGCATAGACATGGGAAATAAAATGCTGAGAGGTAAAAGGAAAAAGTAGAAAAATAGAAAAGTATCATTTTTAAGCATTTGAGACACTATGTCTATTAAAAATGAAATAAATTCTTTCATTCAACAAATCTTTATTGAGTATCAATCAGGGTACTAGGTACTAGGGTAGACCTTAAGGATATAAATACTAATGAAATGGACTCTCCTTTGAATTACATGATAATCTGGTGTGATTATATAGTTAAGTGTTGTTAAGTATATCAACTTAAAACTCAGAAGTTAATCAATAGATTATCTGAACAGCCTCTGAATTGAGTTCCAATGAAGCAAATAGGAGTATCCACAAAAAGAAGTAAAAAATGGACATTCTGAACATAAGAAGTTGGATGAGCAGAGGCTGGAAGTCAGAAAGAATATGATTTATTTGAAAAACTGCAACTACCTTTAATAATGTTAAAATAAATATGGGGCATATGGCAGAAGAATTTGTAAGCAATCAGACTAGAAGGATGAGCTTGAAGTCAGTCATATTAACAAATTAATACTTAGTTCCAGGAACAATGGAGAATACTAGAAGGGTTTGGACAGGAGAGTGATATGATAGTAATTAACATTTAGAAAGAACATTCTGGCCACAGGATGGAGAATGTGTTGTAAGGGAACATCAGATGCAAAGGAACCCATCAGAGGAATGGTGATGGGGAACCCAATGGAGATAGTGACAAAAAGGAAGGTGGAGAGTGGTACAACCAGGGAGGCATTGAGCTGACAGGACAACAGGTCATGCTGGCTGTGTTGGTATGGGGATTGAGGGGGCAGAAAGTTTGGGGCCTGAATTTCTCAGAAAGTGGTGAGACTTTTAACTGGTACAGGGAATAAAGGGGAAAGAGGAGATCTGAGAGGGAGATAGGAACTCAGAAGGAGGATGGGTACTGGCTGTGCTGCAGGGTGTGTCTTACCCCCAGATCTAGCTTTCAGCAAAAGGGTCCAGACTGCAGATGGTATAATGGGGACGGTGGGAATGGGAAAAGCAACCTTAATGGAGCATACTTTTAAAAAAAGTTAATTGTAGTAGGGAAAACAAACTATTTCACAGCATAGTGATTAAATGCTCAAGCTCTCTCCTACCTAGTTTTCTGGTTTTGTTTGCTATTTAGTAGTTGTTATTTTTGAGAAAGTTACTTAATTTCTTTAGGCTTTCATGTCCTCTGTAAAATGAGGATAATAGCTAAGAGGATTACATAAATTAATATGAGTGAATTTGTTTTAAATAGTTCCTGATATTTGTAGATAACCAATAAATTGTGTGTGTGTGTGTGTGTGTGTGTGTGTGTATCCATGTGCATGTGTGCAATAGACCTTAACTTCTTTGAGACTTCTTAATACACTGGTTTTCTCTAAAGTCAGTGTGTCAGTCAGTGAATTTTAGGATATGGCCTATTGGCAAAAACTCTATGAGAAGCATAAAACATGGTATTTGCCAGGAAATTCACTATTTAAAAGGGTTGTAAAAAAATAAAACAGGAGCAGATGATGATACATTCTCCTTATTCTCCCCTCTGTCCCTCAGCGTCGGCATGCTCGGTTTCCCTTGGCTCCTCCACTGCTAAGATGGCTCCTTTCTGAGGGAAGGGCCTTGGGACTATTGTACCTGTTTCCGAAGATTTTGACAACCCTTGACACTTGGCCAGCTTCCACCATACCTCAGCTTCCTTCCATACCTCAGCTAAAGCATCGCTTTCTCTGAGTCTAGACTAAATTAGATCCCCTATTATGTTTCCTGTGGCCCCTAATTCTTCCTCAAATCATTTTATTCAAGTTATTCAAGGATTCTAGAGAAGGAAAAGAAACGTACGTGAATGAGAGTGACTAGAAAGAAGCCCATGTGGACCAAAGATGTAAGCATTTCAAATGGATAGCAGTACTCAGGTCCCAGACATTTTCTTAAAAAAAAAAAAAAAAGTTTCAGATGTTGCAGTTTTCTAAAAGGTTTTGGCAAACTTGTAGATGGAGAGAAGCTTGTGAATCCGTTTCTAAAGAGTGTGGCAAACTTTTCAATGGAAAGTTCTCAGAAGGCAGGTTTATTATACCTCTCCTCTACGTTTTGGGGTGAGAGGTTGCGCTGTGGATATATGGACTAAGAGCCTTTCTCAAGTAATTAAATAAATTAAAAAAAAAAAACTTCTAGAAAATTTATGTAAGTATAATGTTATGAGGGATCATGACTATGCTTGCTTTATTCATAGTTTTATATGGTTTTTTATTATGGCCAAATGGATTTAACTTGAGTTGACAATGGAAAAGCCATGTCTGCCACTGATAATTTTTAATTTTTTTCCTCTGTCATTATGCAGATTATTGCTACAAACTTCCTGGGTCTTGGGGGCAGAAAGGGCAAATATTTTTGCATCCCTGCTATGTCTAAGGCCCTATGCCATGTACTACGTATATGCCATTTTATTCACTGTTCAAAACAACTTGATGAGGTATTATTGTCTCAGTATTACAGATAAAACTTACATCTTTGCTTAAATAGTATAGCATTTATACTGAAAGCTTAATTCTTTCAAGTCAAACATGATTTAGTGAGCCATGAATCAACAAAATTCATGAATTAACAACAATAAAACCTAGAAATACAATACCACAGTGAGTTATGTGGGCTAAATGTTCCTACTCAACTCAGAAGAACTTTGTATCAATATTTTTTAGTGCTATTTTTCATTTTTTGAGGAAACTATATACCTTCTATGCACAAGAATTGTACTGGATTTTGTTAGAAATATTGACTAGAAATAGGGAAACAAATAAGTTATACTTGTACAGTACCTCATACTTCTACAAATGTTTTCCTCATTTGATAGTTTCTCATTCAGAGATAAACATTATTTTACTATCTCCATGTAATTCTTTATTCTAACTAGGAAGCAGAAGCATTTGAAAGCCCATGTGTTATTTCCATTTCCTTCCCTAGTTGGAGTTTGTGACTTTGGAAAAGAAATAAAGCATGTAAGAGAAGAGAACAGATAAATACACTAAAGCCTTCAAAGAATAGACTAGTGTTCTGGGCTTGGTGCATGATAACATAATGCTCATCTGTGGGGAGAGGGATGACATATCTTATGAAGACTAAAAAAAAAAAAAAATTTTTTCAAATGCTTACTCCCAGTGTCAATTTAAAACTACTGTAGTCTGATATTTGTGGGAGAAGGACAAAGTAGAAGGATAAAACTGTAAAACTGAGTGTGTGAGGTTTTAGAAACCAGAACATTTTGGGATATTTCAGGACAAGAATATTCTGGGCAAGAGCACAGCAATCTAGTCACATTATTGATTGCTTCTCTGCTTTTTTCTCCTTTACCTTTCCTGCTCCCATAGCTTCCCACCCTCATTTGATACTTTTGTGTTTAGTTACCTCCCACTGGTGCAACATGGTGAGCATCAGGTGTGATGTTTATTTCTCATGGTGAGCATCAGTGGTAGAAGAGGCTCCTGGTGATTTTCAGGAGAAAGCAAGATAGAGTCCAATGGCTGTGTTGCTAGCATGCACAGAGCAGAGGTTGTAATAATATAAAATATATATGTGATTTCTGCCACATTCTGGTGAAAAACAATGGAAAAGATTTTACTGGATAAGATGCATAAGTAGAATACGGCAATGGAAGAAAAGTAGGTAGTAAGAAGGGTATAAAAATGATATAACTAGGGTGCCTGGGTGGCTCAGTGGGTTAAGCTGCTGCCTTCGGCTCAGGTCATGATCTCAGGGTCCTGGGATCGAGTCCCACATTGGACTCTCTGCTCAGCAGGGAGCCTGTTTCCCTCTCTCTGCCTGCCTCTCTGCCTACTTGTGATCTCTCTCTCTGTCAAATAAATAAATAAAATCTTAAAAAAAAATGATATAACTAAAAGAAACCATTAAAATTGAATTGCCTTCTCAACTATATTTGTACTTCTGATACCTCTTACTCTGCTGGGGCTTTTTTTCTTCTCTAGGCATACCACTTATGAACATACTAGCCAGTTTTCCTATTTATAATTGATTGTTTCCTGCATTATCCTCCGAAGCCCATATAGAAAGAATGGAGTATAGAAATTTTGCTGTTTCAGTTACCGTTATATCCCAAGTATATAGAATAGTGCTTAGCACAAAGGAGATTCTCAGTGTATATTTGTTGAATGAATGAATGAATGGAAATAAAGAAGTTGTGAGTGGCAGCCTTTTGAAACATATCTGGGCCAGCGTAAGAGAAGATAGAGATATGCTGATATCTCTATCATCATAAAGACACCATGTTGCCACACCAGAAGAGTGTGGAATATGATTTCCTACTGAGTATATAAACCTGGCAAAAACACAATATACATTAGTGAAAGGAGATTTCATTTATCCAAATATGGGAACCTGTTCCTTTAAAGGTAACACAAGATACATTCTTTCCTTCCTCTGCAGAAAAATTTCTCTCTCAGAAAGTTGAAGAACAATAATAAACAAACTCCATTTTGGATACACATGGTAACAATAATTGCAAGCAAATAATAAACACAATCCAATAATAAAGACAAACTGATGACAGTTTAACTTTCCAGTCACAATAAGAAAACACGGAGAGGAAAAGCAGAAATTTTTAAAGACATAAAGTTTTACAGTAAGTTCTCTGATATTCTCATGTTTAAAAAGAGCATGTAAAGAAGATTGAAGAGAGGTGATCAGGCCAATAAGGCCAAATATAAATAATGTGAAACCTACAAAACAAAAAGCTGGTTCCAGGGGAAGCTGAGCCAGGTTTGTGGTTGAAGAAGCTGTACATATGTATTATATACTCTATTCCTCAACAAACTCAGGAGTGACACCCTCCATCATACAGGAGATTAATCAAAAGGTGAACACTTAGGTGCCCATGAGAATCTGGAAATAGAAAACTTAATTGAAGGGTATATTGAATTGAACTCACCAAGGATGTCTGTGAGGTTCAAGAAGAGGCACAGATGCGGGAAGTCTGATTCATGAAAGCTCCAGGTAGAATTATTTTGTACTCTCTTTCCATGTACATTTTAGATTTGGTGTTTGCAGATTTATTCCTCATGATTAATTCTACCCATAAACCATGAAAATGTAAATTATAAAATTAAATCCATGCATACACAAGGAAATACACATAATCATGCTTAATGTCTATTCATCTGAATAATTCTGCTGAACTTTGGTCTCACTAATCATTTTCTTTTACCCCTACTGAATGACATATTGCCACAAGTATTTCAAGTTTTCTCCTATTGGCTCATCATTCTCTTCCATTCCATTGAAAGAACCAATGATACAAAATATTTTTGAAGAATTTATTGCTCTGTTTCTGTAAGTCACTGAAAATCCCCTGGGACTGATGTAAATTTATAGTTAGTTGTTCTCCAGGCAAGAGTTCTTTCCTTCTCAGAATTTTTCATTCATTTGTAAATATGAATACATGCTTACTATATGCTAGACATAAGAAATCATCATTACTGTTGTAATTTTATTAATTTGACACTGCAATTTGGTACATTAAGTGAACAATGAATGTGTATTACTCACCATTTTAAATACAGTATACTCATTTTTTAAGTTTTCATGTTACTAGTGTTTTGCAAGGCAAAGAGTATGAGCAGAGCCCTATACAAGAGGAAGACAACGTACATGTTAAAGTGTAGTCATTTGGGGGAATACCTCTAGATGAACACCTAATGCATGCTATTGGTCTGCCACCCGTATACTGTTTCCTTGGCCTCTGTACCACCCACAGCAGAATTGCCTTATGAATGGTAACTTCTTTTCTCCAGAGGTTATGAAATCATGTAACAGGTTGCACAGTGTCACAGCTGAAACTCAGATGTGCAAGTAAAACATTTGATTTAGAATTTATCTTCTTCACAGTGCCTTCATCCTAAAAGGTAAGGACAGAAATCATTTGTTGTAGTCTTGTAAATTCAGTACAGTTCAATAATCAAAGCAATCATTTTAGGAAACTCTACTCTGAATGACTGCTCTTCATATTTTTCTCCTTGCCCCTTATTTCTATCTAAAAGGGCCTTGGTGAGACTATGTCAGACTCATCTCTCAAGAATCCTCACCACCAATCATGCAGCACTGTACCCAAGGCACAATGATCATGGTGCTAAAAATAAGGTTGGGGTTATCCCAGGGGTCTTGATGTTCTTGGGCTACTCCAATCCTCCAAAGAGTTGTGGCTCCAAGAGGAGCAGGGAAGATAGCATCTCCCCCATGCACTCTATAGCTATCTTCCTTCCTGCTGTAATCTACCAGGTCTGAAAGAACATACTTTCCTATTTCTCTTTAAGTCTTAATGCTATTTTATTTATGTAACACTCCATGGTTAAACAACCAGCCTGCTTCGGATATAATAATATGGGTCAATGAATTTTAAAATTTTTTTTTCTACTTCGCTAAAATACGTCTCAGAAAATGAAGGCTAAACAATAACCTTGTTCTGCCCTTACCTTTACTTGCCCTGTTAGGATAGGCCTCAGAGAAGGTTAGGCTTGAAAATGGAGGGTGTATATGGAACACAATAATCATCATCATCATCATTTGTTATTTTTCATGATTTCTTGGTTTTGCTGGATAATTCTGCTAAGAAGTGCTGTGCCATGCTGTACTGGTGACTGAGGCAAGAGGGGAAATCAGTAATATTGATCCTTTCTTTTTTAAAATGTTGATATTTTGTTCATCATAGATTTCTTTGCATTATTTTTGATTTTTTGAACTACTACATTAAAATATTATTTACTTCCATTTCTGATTTTTTTTGGGGGGGGGGGGATGCTCCTTAAATTTTGCACATACTGCAAATGCCCTGTTAACTCATTCTAGTCTTGGGCCTGTCACTGAGCCTTGGCTTTACTTACGTGTCTGTGGTCAGCTGACAGGTCAATGAGGAGCCGGCTTATTTAGGATACTCCTGACTGGGATGGCTTGGCCCTGCTCTGTGCAATCTCAAGTGCAAGTGTCTCTTGTGTCTTCCCAGCAGGTTAGACCAGCTGTATTCTCGGGCTAATGTAGGTGTGTTTTCTAGATGAACACCAAGAACTGAGTCAGAAAGCAGAGCCATGCAAGCTCTTTTTCAAGTCTCTGCTTCTATCAAGTTTGCCTCTGGCCCCAGGGCAAAGTCAGTGCAGGAGGGGACTACGAAGTTGAAGTTGCAAGTTACAGGCAAAGGACATGAATTCAGGAAGGCCATTAATTAGAACCATGATGCAATCAATCTAACATATTTTATACCTTGACTTCCTCAAATATAAAATAAGAATACTGTGGAACCTACTACCTAACATTGTCGAGGGCACTGAATGAAGCATTTCAAGTAAATCTCTTGATATAGTTCCTGGCATGTGGTAAGCTTTCAGTAACAGCTATGATTTCATTATGTATTTGAATGTGTGTTACATTCTGAATTAACATTTTGAACACCAGAGAACGGGACGATCCTTTGGTATGGGGGAAAGAATGCACGCTCTGTTTTCTTACCTAGATAATAGAAGCAATAAATACACAAGATCAGTATGTAGGTTTTTAAGTACTGCATGTATGAAAATGGCTATCAGATGCTTCTCATACACAAACACTCAATATTATTTGAAACTGAGCCTGAGTTTCTTCACCAAGAAGTATACATGGTCTATCAAAGTAAAATTCTGGGGGAAAATAAAGAGCAAAAGTGGGCCAAATGAGAGAAGCCTTGACTGTTCTAGGGTCAAATTGTCTCCAGAGCATCTTATTAATTTAACCATGGGCAGGAACACTTATAAACTAAATTTTATTTAAGAGGTAAGGTAAAGTGTATGTGTGTGTGTGTGTGTGTGTGTGTGTGCGTGTGCACATGCACGTGCCTGCCTGGGTGAGACCCTAAGCAATCATGTTCCCAGGAAAGGTGGGATTGCTAGGCTCCTTGCCTCTTGAGGAGCTGACTGATGAAGGAAGGTGGTGAAAGATGTGATTGATTGATGCCACTGGTGGAAATTTTCCATTGTTATGCTATTCCCAGTTTCTTTTAGTAGTAATTCCAAAGTATATATGCCACACAAGAGAGGCAATGACTAGAAAATTTAAGGAAGATGATTGTTACAATGTGCACTACGGGTAAATCCTTGAAGAGTAGAGTAAGATGTATGAGATGCATATAAAACTGTATGTGAATCTCTGGGATTCTGCAGATTTAAAGAGAAACTGGGACCTAAACCAATAAAATTCTCTAGGTGAGGAATAGCCCAGTGAGAACTGTCCCATTTAGAACATCACTCCCAGCTGTGTGCTTCAGTAAGGGAAGAGACAGTTGTTCTGTGCATAAATATTCTTGCTCTTTCCTTGGAAACCAAATATTTCCGAATGTACTTAATTACTACTTCATATTCAGAAAAATGCAATCAAATTTAAAGCTTAAAATATGCTAAATCTGTGCTTAGAGACTTCTTTCCAAAACTGAGTATGAAATAGGGGTAGTACCTTCATAGTATTACCCCAACCAGGTGATGAAGGATTACACCAACTGTGATGAGTGGTGCTGACAGTTGGTACCATTGATGTGAAGTGATGTCATGTGATGAAACTTACTCCCCACCCCTTCTTCACTCAAACACATAATCTCTGTCTAATCATGAGAAAAACATCAGAGAAGCCCCTTTTGAGGAAAATTCTACACATCACTTGCCCAGTAATTCTTAACACTGAGAAGTCATCAAAAACAAGAAGTTATAGCCTCTAGAGCCTTAGGATACATGACATCTAAATGCAACATACTATCCTGGTTGGGATCCTGAAACAACAACAACAAATGAGGTAAAACAAACAACTTTAGGTAAAAACTTAGGAAGTCTAAATAAAATGTGGACTTTAGTTAATAGTAATGTATCAGAATTGTTCACTAGTCAAGCAAATGTACTATACTGCTGAGAGTCTAATAATAAGGGGACTGGGTGTGGAATGCTCTACTGTCTTCACAATTTTTCTTTAAATCTAAAATGATTTAAAAACAAAGGGAATATTTTATTTTAAATTTTTTGTTCCTTTTTTTATTATTGAAGTAGAGTTGACACAGTTTTATATTAGTTTCAGGTGTACAACATATTGATTCAACAATCCTATATTTTCTTCAATACTCACCACGAAAGTGTAGTCACCATATGATATTATTACCAGTATTGTAGATGATATTCCCTGTGCTGTACTTTTCTCCTCTGTGACTTACTTATTTTATAACTGAAAGTTCGTACCTCTTAAACCTCTTCATCAATTGTTCCCACCTTCCCACCCATCTCTGCTCTGGAAGCCACCAGTTTTCTGTTTTTAAGAATTTGTTTGGTGGGATGCCTGGGCGGCTCAGTGGGTTAAGCAGCTGCCTTCGGCTCAGGTCATGATCCCAGTGTCCTGGGATCGAGTCCCACATCGGGCTCCTTGCTCGTCAGGGAACCTGCTTCTCCCTCTGCCTCTGCCTGCCACTCTGTCTGCCTGTGCTCTATCTCTCTGACAAATAAATAAATAAAATCTAAAAAAAAAAAAAAAAAGAATTTGTTTGGGCTTTTTGTCTGCTTGTTTTGTCTTTTGGATTCCACATAAATGAAAAGATTATTTTATTTTATTTTTTAAAGATTTATTTACTTTAGAGAAAGAAAGTGCACCCATGTGGGTGCATGTGGGGAGGGACAGAGGGAGAAGGAAAGAATATCAAGCAGACTCCCTTATGAGTGCAGAGGCCAAGATGAGGGGCTCGATCCCATGACTCATGAGGTCATGATCTGACCGGAAAACATGGGTCTGATCCTAAACCACCTGATCCACCCAGGCACCCTGAAAGGATTATTTTAAAAGACTAATTCTAACTTACTAAATGATTAAGAACTCAGAATTTTAAACAAAACATTAAAAATGTGTTTTTATAAAAATGTGATTACTTTTTATTAGATAATCATGTCATTTTTTTCTATTTACCAAGGACGTTTTTTAAATAAATTTTAGCCCAAACATCAGTTTATAGGGAAAAGTTAGAAATAATTAAAGGCAGTTGCTTCACCAGTTCATATCTCAAGTTGAAGTATTTTATAACTATATTATTATTCTACAGTTTCTTAAAATCTAAAACATTTTTATTTTTACAATTTGTAATTCAAAAGCTCTTAGACTATCCCTTTGTAAAAATAAGTCCTTAGATTTACTCATTTAATAAGACATTTATAGACATTTATAAAGAGAAATAGAAGAAATAAAATAAACAAAAATGCTGGTTTTGACATTTTAAAAGTATCATTCTTGCTATAATAAATTCAAGTACAAGAGGGTACCTCTAATTGTTAATCCACTCTGCCAATGTAGAAACTAAGAAAAATTATTAAATTGCATAGGAAACAAGAGAAACAAACCTATATATTTGCTGGGATTTTCCTTCAACAGTCTAGCTAAAATTAAATAATTACCAACACAAATGATTTTTTAAATTTGAGTTTTTAGTTTTTATACTCAGAGATCTTTCACGTTTATAAAACAAAGGAATCATAAATGCATGTTCATAAATAGAAAAATATGAAACATGTGATCATTTCAGAGCTCAGCTGTACCAAGTGAATGGCCACATGCTGTTTTTGTATATTTCCCTCTAGAACAAAGTGCATACCTGATGGATGCTTTTTCATAACAGTCCAGTTGGTAGGCTATATACTTGTGGCTTTTATTTATTACAGAAATAAATAAACGTGCTAGAGTCCTTTGTATTTAAGGATGCAGACCCTTGTATGTATACTAATAATATTCTGATTACTATGATTACCTGTGTTTATCTTCATAGTGAAGTTTCCTGAGCACAAGAATTGTCCAATGTATACAATAGATTCATAGAAACTGCTCTAAATAGAAAATAAAGCTTTAACAAAAAGGATATTTATGTTTAGTAATTCTATAGTAGTTACAATGAAAATAGTAATAACAATAGAAATAACTATTGGTATATGTAATAACAACTATTAGTGTATGCTTATAATTTAGTACACATCCATTCTATTGAAAATCTGAAGACAGAAATTTGTTTCGGTTATTGTTGTATCTGCATCATCAAAAACAATGGCGTCTAATAGGTATTCAGTCAATATTTGTCGGATAAATGAATGCCAGGTCTTGGTTATAGCAACTTATTGAAGTGGGAGTTTCACGTTGGACATGTTAGCAAAAGTGAAATGAGAACTGTTAATGAACCTTTTCAGTTAAACCAGATTTTCAAATCCAGGATTTGATGATTTCAAACCTGTGTGCCCCCCCACATTACTACATCACCATGTCTCATTCATGCCAGGTAAGCTTTACATAGAATTAAATCAAGTCAATACTTTTGATCTTCCTAACTGCATTTTTTTTTTTTTTAATGAACTGACAACCAAAGAAAAAGAACAAAAATTCTTCCCCTAATGGTTAATGATCACTAGCTAGGCAAGGCCTTTCACCCATATCTGCACCAATAGAGGGCACCCCACACCTATTTAAACAGGTGAGATGGCTATGTTGAGATGGGTCAAGGTTAATTCTTACATGAAGGCTTAGATGACAGAAATGAAATAAACAAGAAATTTTGTTACCTGAAGGTTTACTGTGCATAAGAACCCCAGGGGTAATGCAATAGCACTCTTTCAGCCATAAAGTTGATGTTAGTTAGATGAGAACAAAGGTAGCATACGTAATAGGTGGGTTGGGATTAAAATGTTCCCATCTGTTTTTCCTCCATCTCTTGTCATATTTATAGAAAATGCCTTGTGCAGAGCACTTAATCTTGAAAGAGTGAACAATGAGAAATCTGCCCACAATTATGGCATCTCTGTTCTTGTTCAGTAAATATCAAGATTCCAATATGGCAGGATTGTATGGTGAGAATAGACTGATTAGAAGAGATTCATAGAACCAATATAGAACAAAAGGTCATAGCCTGTTGAAATTTTGCAGCAGACCTGTTGTCAGGCATTTTCTGTTTTCTGGATCCGTTTAACAGAAAAGCCAAGTGTCTGAAATAGGGTGGATGACGTGTACTGCTAACTGCCTTTCTCTTCCTATACTTCCCTCTTTCTCTCCTTGATTATAGATACTGGATATATGATAATTCATTTTCATATAAATTTGTAAGTTGTGACCTTTAAAAAGTGGAGAGGTTGCCTTGTATTTTGTGAACAAAATGGTACATATGTTGAGTCTAATATTTCTCTACTATCTTGTACCTCTTGACTTCTGTATTTGTTTCCTAGGGCTCTGGGAACAAATTCCCACAAACTGTATAGCTTAAGGCAACAGGAATGTATTCTCTCATCTAGTGTTGGAGGCTAGATGTATGAAATCAAGGTGTCTGAAGGGTTAATTCCTTCTCAAGGGCCTGAGGGAGACTCCTCCATGCCTCTCTGTGAGCTTCTGGTATTGCTTGCTAGTAATGCTTGGTGTTCCTTGGCAACACATGGCATTCTCCTTGTGTGTATCTCTCTATGCCTTTGTCTTCACATGGCCCCCTAAAAGGACCATCAGTCAGTCGTTGAACCTTGGACACAACCTGCTGCACTGTGAACTCATCTTGACTTGTTTGTATCCCATTGCCAAACAAGGTCTCATTCACAGGTGCCAGGAATTAAGACTGCAATGTATCTTTTGGAAACAGTTCAACTCAAAACACCCTCCTCATGAAGCCTCATTTTGAGGAAATAATGGTGAATTTTACATTCTCACTAATGGAGGGCTCATTTGTGGTGTCTTGCTGTTCTCTTGACCTCCGCACATGGTGAGAAAGTTCAGACAAAGCTTCTGATAAACATCGGTATGCTTGGAAAAGGTGGCGGTAAACTCCAATGTCCAAGAACTTTGTTTTGTCAAGCTGCCAGCTGGTAAGGTGACCTGATTGAAAGAGCAAGGGCTTGGAGGCGTGGCACGTTGACAAAGGAAACACCAAGATGAGAGCATGAACCTAAATCCCCTGAGTTTTGTGCATTTTTCTAAGCTGATTGTCATCACAGTTCAAATATGCAATCAGTTTTCTGAGTAGAATTTTTTTAAACTACACACAATTACTTGAAATATAATAGAAAAATTTATTTAATGGCACACATGTTAAAATCACAAAGGGAGGAAATCTTGCATTTTACCAAAAAGGAATCTCCCACTGCTAGGTGAGAAAGCAGTTTTGAACACAACAAAGAGTATTTTCTAAGTTTTTGTTTGTTTTCCTTGATAAGCGATTTATGGGTTGTAGAGCCAAACAGAAATGTAAAGATCGGTGATGCGTAGGCATGAGCTGAATTAATTAATGAAAAGAAAAAAGAAATCTTTCTTAATGAGGCATTATGTTAATACATTAGCTCCGTGGGTATAGGCTTTGCAGGCCCCATTTATAGCTCATAAACGCTACAGTGACAAGTGCTCTAGAAAGGAGGCTGACGGATGAGCTATGCGGATAACGGTGCAGCACAGGGGAGCACATTAGACTAAATGAGCAGCCAAAAACAACGTCATTACTGAGGGAGACTCTACAGTTAACACAGGAATACATCTTTCTGGTGTAGCCATTGTATTTACTGACAGACCGCACATTTAAATAGGTTGTTCAAAAAAGAGGTCCATTCTAGAATTAGAGAAGACAAATAATTATCACATTCAAGACTCTGTCTCTTCCTATGTCTCGGTGTTAATGACATAAACTTGATTTTCATTTCCTAGTGCACTTCAGCTGTCCTTCTTTCTGTAATCCCACCACATAGCTAGAGCCATTGCTTCTTTTCCTTTCATGTCATGTATTTTCACACAAGTTGTTATTCCATCACACAAAACAAGAAAAATGGTACCCTGTGTGTTATTCTACCATCAACCTCTTGAAAGATAATGCAGTATGATTATGTAACAGGAATTTGATACTTCGTGTCTTGTTGAGGAGAAAAGTGTCTCTTCCCTAGTCCTTTTCTTGGTTAAGGTTATATAAGATCACTCACAGTTTTGAATTGTAAAATTTCTCGCCTTAGAAGTGACATGTAAGAATCTCTATTTATGTGGATTCGCTGAATTAGCTTTGGTGCCAATTCTTTGCAGATGAATTATATGATTATGGTGAGGAAGAGGAAGTAAATCCACCCTTCATTATTTTGTGTGTATATACAACAACATAATAATTGACTTTTATATGTATGTTGCAAAATGACTGCCACAAAAAATCTAGTTAACATCTGAAAACTAACTTATATTTAAAACAAAATAAGCTAGAAAATTATTTAATAATAGCCTTATACTTAAGAGTCTGTGTTTGTGTTCCACTTCTATGAATTAACTATAGGTGTTTCCTGAGACAAAACATTCATGTATCTTAATCTGTAAAACAGAAATAATAGTGTCTATCTCATATCTTGTGGAGGTTAAATGAGATCGTAGATGTACAATATGTACTAGTGTCTGTATAGTAAGGACTTAATAACTGTTAAAACAAAAAGAAAAATAAAATGTTTCCAAAGTAAACATTCAAAATAACTTTATGGGTTTTTTTAAAAATCTACCCATTTAATTAAAATTATATTAAATATTTAAAATGTGATTTTCCATATGTGGGGAATATAGGAAAGTATAATTTGGGAGCTCAAGATAAGCAAGACTGTTCAAACAATCAAACACTTAAAACCCAACATGGTTTTCTTTGCAAGGAATACATTCCTTGTGACTGGAATGTTTAAGCAAAAGAGAAAAGGCTAGTGTGAAACCCCCTTATGCACAGAAGGCAGGGCTAAATGGCCCCGTTTCCCCTCGTGACTATCCTGTATTCCAGGGAAACTATGACTATCATCTTGTTTCTTTTTTTTCTTTTTTTTTTTTTAATGTGTTCTCTTTTATTATGTTCAGTTAGGCACTGTATAGTACATCATTAGTTTTTGATGTAGTGTTCAATGATTCATTAGTTACGTATAAAACCCAGTGCTCATCACAACATGTGCCCTCCTTAATACCCATCACAATGCTACCCCCTCCCGCACTCCCATCCCTCTGAAACCCTCAGTTTGTTTCCCAGACTCTATAGTCTCTCACGATTCTTCTCCCTCTCTGATTTCTCCCCCTTCAGATTTCCCTCCCTTCCCTTATGGTCCTCCATGCTATTGCTTCTTTTCCACATATGAATGAAACCGTATAATAATTGTCTTTCTCTACTTGACTTACTTCACTTAGCATAGTCCCCTCCAGTTGCATTCATGTCGATGCAAATGGTAGGTATTCATCCTTTCTGATGGCTGAGTTATATTCCATTGTATGTTTGGACCACATCTTTATCCATTCATCTGTTGAAGGGCATCTTGGCTCCTTCCACAGTTTGGCTATTGTGGCAGTTTGGGCAATCCCCTTGGTGATACCCCAGCTGCTAAAAGTGCATCAAGTTGGTCCCAATCTCACAGGTAGCACTTGAAGATAATAATGAGACCAGGCTAACTTAAAAGCTCCCTGCTCATCTGGAGAGCAAACCAAAACCTATTGCAGGATTCATCACTCCTGCTCAGCCAGTCCCTGCCCTGCTCTGCCTTACTGCTGACATAAAATGAAGAGAAGGATGAAATCTGTCCACCTGAAATTTTAAAGAAACCGCCCAATATATATTTTTCCCCTTGGGAGAAGCATTATGTAGAAAAGAGAAACCTCAGAGTCCTCGCAGTACAGATGGAAAGTTGATAATTACAGGCAATGCACAGGAGTTACTCAAGGTCAGATAGTACCTTGAGTACTGTCTTGCAAGAACCAAGTTCTCCTGACATCTTGCTCTTTCCTGGGTCCCATTGCTGTTGAATATAAGAAGAGCATTGCCCATCTTCTCCTTCCAAAGGTCCCATGGCAATTTCTTTTTCCTATAACGATACAGCTAGTGAGTCCATTCCATCCCATCAGTTATAAGCTCCATTTCTCCAGAAACCATATCTACTAACAAGAAGATAAGTATGGACTCTCCTTTAGTTCTGTATCATTTTACTCAAAGCCACAAATGCCTTTGATGATCTTAACCTTTTAAACTGTATCTCTGCATCTTAGTTTTCTTGTTAAGCAGTATGACTGCCTTGGTCTATTATGTTCATCCTCCCCCCACCCCAGTCTCATAGTCACTCTTTCAGGGATTCATTGATTTGGGAGTATCTTTGCATTGACATTAGCTGTATTCCTGTGGATCCTGAGTGCTGTTACTTACTATTAAACCAGTTTTATTCTTCTAATAAATAATAAGTAGCTACATGTAGGTGATTATTCAGGGCGTAACAGACACTGAATGGATATCTTTTCCCCAAGGAAGCCACTATTTAGGCAATGCACAGCCCTTTCTCCATTGAGCTGTGGTCTGTGACTCTACTGTGACTCACTGGCTTGAGGACAGTTTACACATCATGAAGGAATTGTTGGCTAAACTTGCTCTGGAAACATAGAAGGGAAACAGTTGGGACACTGTCCTTCCAATTTCTGAACATTTAAAGATTATGTAGAAAATTTGAAAGTGTTTCAATTTTCCACTTAATAGGAGAATTTTTTTTTTTTTTTTGCATTTTACCTAATTTATTAATCTTCTGCTTGAAGATCTTGGTGCTATAAGTGTAACTGGAAACACAGACCTTAAAGCCAAAACTACTTTTTCCATTTTGCACACATGAAAATTGTCCTTCAAGTTTGCTGTATAGGCATCAATGTCTGTTTATATTTACCATTTATTTACTGTCTGGTATGTGCTGGGCACAGGGATATGTATTTGACTTATTGAATCCTTACAATAATGATCTAAGAAAAACACTACCATCCCCATTTTGTGTACATTCTTTAAAATTGAGACTCATAGTTGCTATGTAGTTTCATAAAATAGAGAGTAAGTTAAATAGTTGGGATTTAAAAGCAAGTCTGAGATTAAAACCAATCATACCCTTTTTCCTAAGTGATGTTAAAAACACTTACTGTCAAGGAGGGGCAAGATAGCAGAGAAGTAGGAGACCCTGTTTCAACCAGTCCCCTAAAGTGAGCTGATTATATACCAGAACACTCTGAACACCCATGAAATCAGCCTGAGATGTAAGATTATACACTTCTGGATCTCTGCAGGGGCAGAAGACATCAGTGGACAGGTAATGTGGAGTGGGAACACTTGGACTGATACTGGAGGATAAACAGAAGGGAGAGGGAGCAACCAGAAGCCACCCATTGGAAAGTAATAACCCAATACAAAAGTGTCCTATGATTGGGGATGAGCATTAACTTGGAGTCTGGTTAAAAGCACTCAAAAAGAGCAAAAGATCTTAAGGGATAACTGGTGGAATAGGGCGGTCACGAATAGGAATAGGCCTAATCCCACGGACCCAGGACAGCTGCCACTGGCAACCACCCATGTCAGAGACAGTGCGGTGAAGCCTCCAGGCTGTGGTCCTGGAGCCCCTGGCTTTTTGCTGCTTGTACCAGCGCTGGACCAGGGTGCATTCCCACCAGCGTGCGTGAGGGAGTCTGGTGTAGACATCAGCCAGTGCTCTCTAGAACCACAGACTTTTGTGCTCTGCATGCACTGCACAACCAATGTCTGAACCACACTCCCACCCGCACCTGAGAGAGCTCCGTGCGGATGCTAGCTGGTGGTCTCTAGGACTGGAAGAGAGTCTGAACACTCCCAGCCTAGGCTTGGAAAACTCAGCGCCACTGTCTCTAGTTGGGATCTCAAAGTTGGCAGCAACCTGCAAAACCCTGAGGTCTGGACCCCAGACAGCAGTCCTGGCAAAGGCAGCCATCAGAAGCGGGATCCCTGGACCATTGTCACTCACGGTTTTGGCACGGGGGTGCAGAGAAAGCGGTCACTTTGGGTGACCCCTGAGACGGTGGCTGGAGACGTGCACTGCCTGTGGGAGGTTGCACGGCTCAACGGAGTTTGCAGGGAGAGGAGTCTGTATGTTCTGGACCACCCAGAGGTGAGCAGACTGAGGTTTTTCTCTGAGACAGAGGTCTGGGTGCAGTTTGCTTTCCATGAAACCTCCAAAAGGTCACAAAAAGCCACCAAGAAACAAAAACGTCCAAAGAACAAAAGCCTGAAAAACTGGTTTCCATAGATCCCAGCCCATTGATAGGGAGCAGGAGGACTCAACCCAGGCAAGACTGTCTGAAAAACAACACAGCACGCCCCTCCCCCAGAAAGCCAGCCAGAAGAACAAGAGGACAACCACCACAGGATCCCCATAAAACTGTAAATCCCCATTATCAGGGAAAATAAGATATTAAGCTCCCAGTATTACCCTAAAACCTGTATATTTCATAGATACAATTTTTATTTTTAATTCATTCTCACTATTCTTACTCTTTTTAATTTTTTTAATGTACTTACCATTACAACTAGAGGTTCAATACAACATATTCCATAATAACCTTTTAACTTGAACTTTCTTCATACATATACTTGTGTTTTTCTTTTTTTTTCTATTCTTTTTAATATACATATAGATATAAGCTTCAAGGTAATCTTCTTTCCCTAATCAATACTACCCCTATATATAAACCAGTTTTAACCTCCCTTTATCTCTGGAAAGTTGAGTCCTTTAACAAAGATACCAAGATACACCCAGGAAGAATCAATATAACTTTCCTCACTCACATCCAGGATTTGTAACCACCCTCCCTTCTTTTTCTTCTGTCAGTGTTTCTGTGTATTTGTTTTTGTTCTGTTATTATATGTATCCTATCCTTGGGGTTCAGTTTGGCTGGGTTCTTCTTTTTTTTTTTTTTTATGTTGTTTATGTTTGTTGGCCTTTTTGTTTGTCCATTTTTGTTTGTTTACCTTATAAATCTTGCCTTTGGGGCCCATTCCACCTGGATCTTCTCTCTCTCTCTCTCTCTCTGTTTCTTTTTTCTTTCTTTTTGGTGGTGACTTCCAATTGCTCAGAAGTGTTCCAGGGTGCACCATGCCTGGATCACAGTTGATATATTCAGCTACGTATCCCCTCAACCACCTCTCACCAAAATGACTAGGAGGAGGAACACCCAACAGAGGAAAAATTCAGAGACTGTGCCCTTTCCATCAGAACTATTGGATATGGACATAAACAGTATGTCAGAAAGGGAATTCAGGGTAACAATTATCCAGGCAATGGCTAGGTTGGAGAAAAACATTAATGACAACATGGAATCTCTAAGGTCAGAAATGAAAGCCACCCAGGAAGAAGTTAAAAACACTATGAATGAGATCCAATCTAATCTAAATACTCTAACAGCGTAACTGAGGCAGAAGATGGAATTAGTGATCTAGATGAGAAACTGATAGAGAAAAAGTATCAGGAGGATGCCTGGAATGAACAGCTTAGAAGCCATGAAAACAGAATTAGGGAAATAAATGACACCATGAAATGTTCCAACATCAGAATTATTGGGATCCCTGAAGGGGAGGAGAAAGAAAGAAGACTAAATTCTTGATGAAAATTTTCCCAGTCTGGGGAATGGAACCAGTGTTTGTGTCCTAGAGGCAGAAAGAATACCACCCAAGATGAATGAATCTAGAAAGACCTTGAGACACCTCATTGTGAAACTGATGAATCATAATTTTAGACAGAATCTCTTGGGAGCAGCTAGGGGGAAGAGATTCTTTACATACAGAGGAAGGTTCATCAGAATAACATCAGACCTGTCCACAGAAGCCTGGTGAGCCAGAAAGGGCTGGCAAGACATATTCAGGACATTAAATGAGAAGAACATGTACCCAAGAATACTTTAGCCAGCAAGGCTGACATTCAAAATGGATGGTAAGATAAAGAGCTTCCAAACCCACAAGGTTTAAGAGTATGTGACCAGGAAGCTGGCACTACAAGAAATATTAAGGGGGGGTTCTATAAAAGAAGGAAGAACCCAAGAGGGACATAGAACAGAAATTTACAGAGACAATCTATAGAAACAAGGACTTTACAGGCAACATGATGTCAATAAAAACATATTTTTCAATAATTACTCTCAATGTGAATGGCCTAAACATTCCCATAAAATGACACAGGGTTGCAGATTGGATAAAATAACAGGACCCGTCCATATGCTGTCTATAAGAGACCCATTCAGGACCTAAAAATACATCCAGACTGAAAGTGAAGGGATGGAGAAGCATCTTTCATGCCAATGGGCCTCAAAAGAAAGCTGGGGTAGTGAATCTCATATCAGATAGATTTTAAACTAAAGACTGTAGTTGGAGATAAAAAAGGATATGACATCATTCTTAAAGGGTCTATCCACCAAGAAGATCTAACAATTGTAAATATTTATGCCCCCAATATGGGAGCAGCCAACTACATAAACCAACTGTTAATTGAGATAAAGAGTCATATTGATATGAACACATTAACAGTAGGGGATCTTAACATGCCACTCTCAGTAATAGACAGATCATCCAAGCAGAAAATCAACAAAGAAACAAAAGCATTGAATGACACATTGGACCAGATGGACCTCATAGATATATACAGAACATTCTATCCTAAAACAACAGAATACTCATTCTTCTTGAGCACACATGGAACTTTCTCCAGAATAGCCCACATATTTGGTCACAAATCAGGGCTCAACCAGTACCAAAAGACTGAAATTATTCCCTGCATATTCTCAGACCACAATGGTTTGAAACTGAACTCAACCACAAGAAAAAGTATGGAAGGAATTCAAACACTTGGACTCTAAAGACCACCCTACTTAGAAATGTTTGGATCAACCAGGAAATCGAAGAAGAACTTAAACAATTCATGGAAACCAATGAGAATGAAGACACATCAGTACAAACCCTATGAGATATGGCAAAGGCGGTCTTAAGAGGGAAATACATAGTCATCCAAGCCTCACTCAAAAAAATTGAAAAATCCAAATACACCAGCTCTTTTTATACCTTAAAGAACTGGAAAATCAGCAAGAAATTAAGCCAACTCCACACACAAGAAGGGAAATAATCAAGAGTAGAGCAGAGATCGATGAGATAGAAACTAGAGATACAGTAGAACACATCAAAAAAACTAGAAGCTGGTTTTTTGAAAGAATCAATAAGATTGATATACCACTGGCCAAACTAATCCAAAAGAAAAAAGAGAGGACCCAAATTAATGAAATTATGAATGAAAAGGGAGAGATTACAACTAACACCAAGGAAATAGAAACAATCATCAGAAATTATTATCAACAGTTATATCCCAATAAGTTAAGCAACCTGGGTGAAATTGAAGAATTCCTGGAAACGTATAAACTTCCAAAACTGAATCAGGAGGAAATTGACAACCTGAATAGACCAATATCTAGTAACGAGATTGAGGCACTGATCAAAAGCCTCCCAAAAAACAAGAGCCCAAGACCAGACAGATTTTCTGGAGAATTCTACCAAACATTCAAAGAAGGAATAATACCTATTCTCCTGAAGATGTTTCAAGAAAATAGAAACAGCAGGGAAACCTCCAGATTCTTTTTATGAAGCCAGCATTACTTTGATCCCCAAACCAGGCAAAGATCCCATCAGAAAGAATTTCAGACCAATATCCCTGATGAATATGGGCCAAGATTCTCAACAAGATACTAGCTAATAGGATCTGACAGGACATTAAAAAGATTATCCACCATGACCAGGTGGGATTCATCCCTGGGTTACAAGGATGGTTCAACATTTGCAAATCAATCAATCTGATAGAACAAATCAATAAGAGAAGAGAGAAGAACCACATGATCCTCTCAATTGATGCAGAAAAAGCATTTGACAAGATACAGCATCCATTCCTGTTTAAAACAATTCAAAGTATAGGGTTAGAGGGAACATTCCTCAACTTCATAAAATCTATCTATGAAAAGTCCACAGCAACTATCATCCTCAATGGGGAAAAGCTGACAGCCTTCCCTTTGAGATCAGGAACACGACAAGAATGTCCACTATCACAACTGTTGTTCAACATAGTAAAAAAAAAAAGTCCTAACAACAGCATCAGATAACAAAAAGAAATAAAAGGTATTCAAATTGGCAAAGAAGAAGCGAAACTCTGTCTTCACAGATGACATGATACTTTATATAGAAAACCCAAAAGACTCCAGCCCCAACTACCAGAACTCATATAGCAATTGAGTAATGTGGCAGGAAACAAAATCAATGTACAGAAATCAGTTGCTTTCTTATACACTAACAATGAAAATATAGAAAGGAAAATTAGAGAATCAATTCTTTACTATAGCACCAAGAACCATAAGCTACCTGGGAATAAACCTAACCAAAGAGGTAAAGGATCTGTACTCAAGGAACTACAGAACACTCATGAAAGAAATTGAAGAAGACACAAAAAGATGGAATAGCATTCCATGCTCATGGATCAGAAGAATAAACATTGTTAAAATGTCTATATTGCCTAGAGCAATCTATACTTTCAATGCCATCCCAATTAAAATTCCACTGGTATTTTTCAAAGAGCTGGAACAAACAATCCTAAAATTTGTATGGAACCAGAAGAGACCTGAATTGCTAAGGAAGTGTTGAAAAAGAAAGACAAAAAGAAAAAGAAAAACAAAACTGGGGGCATCACGTCGCCTGATTTCAAGCTTTACTACAAAGCTGTGATCACCAAAACAGCATGGTGCTAGCACAAAAACAGACACATAGACAAATGGAAGAGAGTAGAGAGCCCAGATATGGACCCTCAACACTATGGTCAAATAATCTTTGACAAAGCAGTAAAAATATACATTGGAAAAAAGACAGTCTTTTCAATAAATGGTGCTGGGAAAATTAGACAGCTATGTATAAAAGAATGAAACTCAACCATTCTCTTACACCATACAAAAAGATAAACTCAAAATGGATAAAAGACCTCAATGTGAGAAAGGAATCTATCAAAATCCTAGAGGAGAGCATAGGCAATAAGCTCTTCGACATTGGCCACAGCAACTTCTTTCAAGACATGTCCCCAAAGGCCCAGGAAACAAAAGTGAAAATGAACTTTTGGGACTTCAATAAGATCAAAAGTTTCTGCACAGCAAAGGAAACAGTCAACAAAGCAAAGAGGCAACCCATGGAATGGGAGAAGATATTCACAAATGACACTACAGACAAAGGCAGATATCCAAGATCTATAAAGAACTCCTCAAACTCATCACACACAAAACAGATGATCACATCAAAAAAAAAATAAATAAATAAATGGGCAGAAGATATGAACAGACACTTCTCCAAAGAAGATATACAAATGGCTAACAGACACATGAACAAATGTTCATCATCATTAGCCATCAGGGAGATTCAAATCAAAACCACATTGAGATACCACCTTACACCAGTGAGAATGGCCAAAATCAACAAGACAGTAAACAAGTGTTGGAGAGGATGTGGAGAAAGGGGAACCCTCTTACACTGTTGGTGGGAATGCAAGTTGGTGCATCCACTTTGGAAAACAGTGTGGAGATTCCTTAAGAAATTAAAAATAGAGCTACGTTATGACCCTGCAATTGCACTACTGGGTATTTACCCCAAAGATACAGATGTAGTGAAAAGAAGGGCCATCTGTACCCCAATGTTCATAGCAGCAATGGCCATAGTTGCCAAACGTGGAAAGAACCAAGATGCCCTTCAAGAGATGAATGGATAAAGGAGATATGGTCCATATATACAATGGAGTATTATGCCTCCATCAGAAAGGATGAATACCCAACTTTTGTATCAACATGGACAGGAGTAGAGGAGATTATGCTGAGTGAAATAAGTCAAGCAGAGAGAGTCAAGTATCATATGGTTTCATTTACTTGTGGAGCATAAGGAATAACACGGATGACATTGGGAGATGGAGAGGAGAAGTGAGTTGGGGGGAAATTGGAGGGGGAGATAAAGCATGGAGCCTCTGGAATCTGAGAAACAAACTGAGGGTTTTGGAGGGAAATGGGGTGAGGGGTTGGGTGAGACTGGTGGTGGGTTTTAAGGAGGGCATGTATTGCATGGAGCACTGGGTGTGGTGCATAAACAATGAGTTTTGGAACACACACACACACACACACACACAAATTAAATTAAATTAAATTAAAAAACAACACTCACTGTCTTTTTCTTTTTGCTTTGCAGACTGCCCCAATGCCTTTTTGCTTAAAATATTTCTTGTTGTTTCTGATAGTTGTATGCCAGGTTGGCCCATCTGGTGCTATTTTCCCAGAATTTTACAGTGCTGTATTTTTATTCAAAGATATACTTTAAATTAATTTCCTTAAAACATTGCTTATTCTCACCATGCAATGGTCCCTCTGTCATGGTCACCTTGCTGCAAACTGAATTCTGATGAGCTAAGCATGTGGGCCTGAGGATGTCAGCAAGATCCCAAGCAATTGTGTGGATAATGGATACGGACATCCGTCCTCTACACATGCTCAGCTCGGCAGAGTCCTGATGCAGAAAGCGCTGTTCACTGCTGGCACCATGGCTGCATTCCAGAACTCTCTAGTGGTAGACTGAATGGTAGTGCAGGTATTTTGAGAAACTCTTACATCTCAACTAGCTAAGAATGTATATGATCAAGAGTCCTTGAGAGAACTATGTGATGTGTTGATAATTTCATTTTGATGTATAAAACCTCATGGCTTGTCTTATAAAATCATCATTCTCCTATGGATTCATGATTGGCCACAGAAAGTTAAAGGCACACACTCTACAGAGGAGAAACCTCAAGTCCAGTTAGAGATGTTTACTTCCAATACTATAAGCTATTATTATTTTGCTTCCTTAGCAAGTAAATTACTAATGTTTTGATTTAACACAGTGTTATATTAATTTCAGGTGTACAGTATAGTGATTCAACACTTCCATATGACACCCGGTGCTTGTCACAAGTGCACTCCTTAATCCCCATCACCTGTTTCCCCCTTCCCCCCACTCACCTCCTCTCTTGTAACCAACAGTTTGTCCTCTATAGTTAGGAGTCCGTTTCTTCATTTGTCTCTCTCTTTCTCCTGTTTTGTTTCTTAAATTCCACATATGAGTAAAATCATATGGTATTTCTGACTGATTTATTTCACTTGGCATTATTCTGTCTAGCTCCATCCATGTCCTTGCAAATGGCAAAATTTCATTCTTTTTTATGACTGAATAAAATTCCATTCTGTGTGTGTGTGTGTGTGTGTGTGTGTGTACATATATATACACACTGCATCTTCTTTCTGATGTCCGATTTATACAGACAAGGAAAATTGAAATAGGGCATCTTCTTGGAATTTGAAAAATATAACATAGCATGAAAATGCCCACAATGCCAATCAAGACTAATAGTATATGAGTCATAACAGTACCTATCAAAACATAATGATATCACAGGGGTTTCTCCAATATATTCCCCCATGGTATCTGCAAGCACCTTTAGGATTAACAGGAAAGGTAGTCTTATTAGACAATCAAATATGGTCAGTCTACTGGAATGGGGGTGATGCTTGCTTCCATTCAGCTTCTTTGGTTAAGTCTAGAGCAGCAGAAATCCATCCACCATGAGGTAGGCTGACAAGAAAAATCTTATGTGACTAACCTGCTGCACACTTTTTAAAAACAAGTAAATCGCGACATAAATAGAGATTTTGAAGTTCAGTATTGTCCCTCCCATAACAGCATGCAATGTCATGTTTAGAAAATGTGGTCGTTACCTTCTCTGATCTCATCATCATGAGTCAGGGTCCTGACATTGACTCATTATATGTTAGAAGAAGAAAGGACCTCAGAAATGAGCAAGACACCCTCACTTTATAAATGAAATCCATGATTCCCAGATGAATGATTATGGGTAGATCTCCTAGTAAAACCTCTAATTCTCGTTCATTGTTTCTTTTATAAAGGAAAGTAGAAGGGCCTTTCTCTGGAAATCACCCAAGTCACCGTAGTCTAAGAATACAAGTGGAACTTATTAAGGGGCTTCTGGGTCCCTTACCATACTGCACTATGCTGACTTGTAAGGAAAGTGGATGAAAGAAACTTGGGTCACCACATTCCTTCTTGGAGATGTTACTTTCTACTCAAGAATGCATGTAGATAATTTACAGAACTATACACAAGCAAGTACAAATTGATACAGTGGGTTTGAAGGCCAAAAACAATAAGCAGCTTTAGTCACTGAGAACTTTTTGTCTTTTGGTTAATAGTCTTGGCAGTCACATTGAATTCCATGGTTGTGCACATTTACAAGTCACCAGTGTGGCATGTGACTATATAGATGATTCCTTAGTGGGCAGTGGAGAACTGGAAAAGTTCTGAGGATGCCACAGACCAAATTAACAGGGCCAAGCAGTGGAAAAGAGAGATTATTTCCACCTGTGGTGAAGGAAAATGGAGATAACAAGGAGAGTCTGTCTTCACAGTCTGATTCTAAGTTTTCTTTTTATTGCTCTAACTAGCTTTGCTCAAACATACCAAACCTTCCTGAATTAAATAATCTATGAGCAATTTTAAAGCAAAGTTATGTGCCATTGACCACTAATAAGCTAAGTAACTGTTCAATATATAGTGCACATAAGAAACAAGGACTGAGAGCAAAGTGGCAGGAGGTTTATCTCTGCCTCTTCTACTAACAAGCTCTTATGCCAGACAAGTCACCTCTCAGAGACTCAGTTTCTTGATCTGTAAGATGGAAAGATTTAACTAGATGATCACTAGAGAAGAGGAGATGATAGTGGTCAAATGCGAAAATACATGGAGGGGAAAGAAATATTTGTTTAAATCTCTTCCCTGGTTTTCATCACTTGCTTATGATTACATGGGGGAAAATTATTTGCCAGTAAATGTAAAAATGTAAATTAAAATATTGAGTGGGAAAAAAAGTATTGAGTGGAAGATATCCAGAGATGACATTATAATTTTTTATTATTGACAAATGTACATTGAGCATTCTATAGTCAGTATGTAATAGTTAATTAATGAAGTTTGATTGGGTAGACACACATGTTTAATAAAATGGTGACAGTGCCACGGTTATTGTTGGAACACAGAGTTAGCATTGCCATGTCTGGATTCTCTTGTTGCCAGATCACTCTGTTATGATAAGGGCTGTTTCATTAGTTTATTCAGCCAATTGGAGGAGTCTCCCACACACATTAAAACATTAAGTTGCCAACTCTAAGAGGACTGACAGACTGATTTCCCTGGTGAGTGAAATCATTTGTTTTAGTCACTTTTCTTTTATTCAACTAAGAAAATTTCTCCTCTTCTTAGAATCTCCTTAGTCGTCTTCATGGTCACAATCTCCCTGCCTTTTTGGGATCACATTGATTTCACTGTCAAACTATTATTTTGAAATAGATTATTTTAAGGAAAATCTAAAGCGAATAAATGGTTCTTTAAAATGTAAGTTTGCTTTAGGTGAAAAAAGGAAACCAAAGGTTTCAGATAGATTAGAGAAATGTGTCTCATTTCATTTATGTTCTTTACTAGAAAGAGAAAGTAAATACAGACCCTGCAGTGCAATTTAAAATATTGTCATCCCCTGCCTTACCCTCCATCTCTCAGCTCCATCCAACTGGGTCCCTGAAGAATGGGAAGCAATTTACCCTGCTAAGTGGTATATTGAAGTGTCAGTGAACAAATTGGAAAATTTTATAGGAAGGCCTATAGGTGCCTTTTTGTGTAAGTTTAGTCACAAGGAATAATTTTGCTGTCATTGTTGTTTCATTCTTTTAGTTCCTATTTATTTCTGATACCTCACTGATGAAATAATTGAAAAGATTACAAAGCAAGTGGAGATAGAAGTCAAATATATAATTGAGCTGCTATCACCCACTCGCGTGCAATCTGTCTTCTGTTATCATTCATTTCCCTAGATTGTTCTCTCAGGGGTTATCAATAACCCCAGTGTCAATTACATTTGTTTAGGTTTGCTTCTGGTGGACTTCTTTCTATTGCCCATGACATGGTTCACCCTCCATAAACTCTCTTATGTCAGGCCGATGGCATCACACAAACCAAGTTTTCCTCCATTGTCTCTGGTTCCCTTACTCTGTGCTCTTTCCTGATCCTTTCTTATTGCTTAAACACAGGTGTTGCCAATGTTTTGTCTTTGGACGATATTTTTTTCTACTTTCTCTATCACCACAGGAAGCCTGTCCACCATGATCTAACTCTCATCTTTATGTAGATGACCCCAATTTTCGTCTCTCACAAACTCTGCTGACCTTCTCTTCCAACTTCCTGCTGAATAAATTCATCAATCTGAAGATGTTGACATTTCAAAAACTAGTTTACCATCTCCACCAAACCAATTCCTTACTTCTCTTGCCCTCCTTCATTTAATGATACCATCATTTTCCTAGTCATCTGAAGTTGGATACTGTTGGATACTGTTGAACGGCCTTTGATTCTTGTTTCTCCTACCACCAGCCTCAAACAATTAAAACCATACTGTAAACAACAATCTGTAATTTGCCTTTTTCAATTTATATTTGTCTTGCCAATATTTTCTTTCTAATAGATATATAGTATTCCAAAGTATTGGTCTATGGTAGTTTCTTTAATCACTTGTTGGTATATGTTTATATTATTCCCAATCCTTCTTTTTTATTGTAAGTAATACTATAATGAAATCATCATATATGTAGAATTGCTGCATCCAAAGGTATATATGAGAATGCTGTCAAATTCCTCCTCAGGAGGTACATTACCCTGTTCTAACAGTGGATTTGTTATCCATACTTTTTCTAGTGATCTGTAATGCCATTTTGTGTTCCAGTGTATACATTAATTTGTTTTTGGGGGCTTAGAATATATTTCCATTGATCTTCACTGAGACTTATGCCAGTATTATACAATCCTATTTAATTTTATAAAATTTTCATATCTACTTAGGCAGGTCCTTTCCATGTTAGTCTTTCTTTTCAAAATCTTCATGGCTGTTCTCCCAGTAAATGCTTAGCATTTATAAAAATTTATAAGGCCTCCTCCTGACCTTACAGCTATTAATTGATATTTTAACTTACCTGTATTAAATGTATACATATTTGGATCTTTATAATATTGAACCTTTTAATTCAGAAGTAAGACATATATCTCAATAATTTGATTTTTCTTTTTTTAAAGATTTATTTATTTTAGAGAGAGGGAGAGATGGAGGAAGAGAGAGTATGAGCATAATCAGGAGAGGCAGAGGCAGAAGGAGAGAGAATCTCAGGCAGACCTGTGCTGAGCACAAAACCCAGTGTGGGGCTTGATCTCACCCTGAGATCATGACCTGAGCACAAACCAAGAGTCAGATGCTTAACCAACTGTACCACCCAGGTGCTCCAATTATTTTGATTTTTCTTAACATCCTTCATTAATGTTTTTTTTTTTAAGATTTTATTTATTTATTTATTTGACAGACAGAGATCACAAGTAGGCAAAGAGGCAGGCAGAGAGAGAGGAGGAAACAGGCTCCCCACTCAGCAGAGAGCCCGATGTGGGGCTCGATCCCAGGACCCTGGAATCATGACCTGAGCCGAAGGCAGAGGCTTTAACCCACTGAGCCAGGTGCCCCAGGTGCCCCATCCTTCATTAATGTTTTATAATCTTCTCCACTTAAGCCTTGGACACTTATTATTAGTCTCATATTTAGGAACATTGTTGTTTATACAAATGCACTTTTTATTATCTTTTCTAACAGAATATTATTGATCTATAGGGTGATTTTGATGTCATTAGTTTAATTTTGGATTTTCCACTCAACCTGTCTTGTTTGTTAATTCTCTTGGGCTTCCATATTTTTCACCAAAAGATTCAGTATTACTTTATCTTCTTATGAGATATAGTACTTCTGAAACCATAAACACACCACCCATGATTTTCATTTTGAAAGAAAGAAATCTTCAACCAAACCATTTAAATGAGGTCTGTTCTCATACTCTGTGGTGACTTAACATTCAAACCTTCCATCCACCTGCAGTGCTCTTGCCCTCCTTTCTCCATTTCAGTCTGCCAAAAATCTATCCACCCTTGTTTCTCTTTCACAAATCCTTTCCTGATATTCTTTTTTAAAAAGATTTTATTTGCTTATTCAATAGAGAGAGAAAGAGCATAAGCACAAACAGGGGGAGCAGTAGAGGAAGAGGAAGAAGCAGACTCCCCACTGAGCAGGAAGCCCTATGTGGAGCTCCATCCCAGGACCTTGGGATCATCACCCAAGCCAAAGGCAGATGATTAAACTACTGAGCCATCCAGGTGTCCCCTTTCCTGATATTTCCTAATATCATTTTGGTTTTTCCTTCTCTGAAGTCTCTTCCTCCATTGATAGCTCCGATAGCACTTCTTATACAGGTCATTTGACATCAGTTGTTAGACTGTGTATGAGTTGGAGGCAGGGACTATCTTTTGTCATCATCATTTCTTCTGCAACATCTACTGCTTGTTGTATGTTGTTAGAGAGCCCAATATACATGTTTTTATTCACTCTAATACATCAAGTGTCTGGAATCTAAATCTTAGCTGGGGCAGGGGGGGTCCATTTTCTATTCATCTCACTGATGTACCATTAATCATGGGTGGACAAAAGTTTGGATGGCCATCCATCACTGATGGGTAATTAGATGATGAGGTCAACAGAGCACAGGCTTCTTATATACTCATAAAAAATACTATTTGATTTCTTCCTGATGAATAGTCCTTCCACTTTGCCTTAAAAAATGCACCATCACACAGCCCCATAGAAACAAAAAAGTCTGAAAAATATTAACCTATCTATAGAACTAGAATTTTAATTGCTTTCTCTTCTGGCTGTTGAAGTGTTCTACTTTGGAAAAAAACATGTCCATTTATTTTTATAATTTAATTTTATACCTTATAGGTACATAATGTTATTTTATATTGCAATTTTAACTAGTATGTACCTTGGAGTTCACTTAGGAAACTTACAGAATCCTTTTATATTAAAAGCTATAACAGGGTATCATTTTTTCACAAAGGTTCTGAATTAAATGACTTCTTTACTGAAATAATTTTTTCCTCTTCCTTAGGGATGAAGAGCTCAACTATTTTTTTTTTCATTAGAGGTGAGGTTACGTTAAAATAAATAAACATTCTAAAGAAGGAATAGACAAAATACTGACCCATTTTTATTTATAGTATTTGAAAGCCATCTGCCTTTTAATCTGCTTTTCTTACTCAAAAATATAGGGAAAGCATTTTCAGTCCAAAACAACAGGCTCTTTGAAATCCAGAAGACACCAAATAGCTTTTGCCACTCTCCACTGCAATGTTTTACATTGCATAACCACATAAATAAAAAGCAGTGCCACAAAGCATACAAACAACTAGATCTGAATTCAAGCAAATGTGACAAGCAGTGTTGTAAGCCAGGGTGGTGGTAAAGCCCGTTTCTTCTTAATTAAACTGTACAGCTTCTTTGAGATCTAAAGAGAATTTCAATTGGTTTTATATGCCAAGCTATTCTTCATTTAAAACAGTCTCCCAGCTAAGATACTGAAAAATCTAGGCACGTTTCTCTATGAAACCACACAGAGTACCTGTAAAGCCACGACCTTTATGGTCCAGGAACCTAAGGTACAAGCAAGTGGTTCCTATAATGTAATACCATAGCATTGAGCAGCTTCTCTGCAAACACTGTGCTCCTCACATTGGCTGGACACTCACTGAGACAGATAAAAATGCTTGAGCACCCACTGGGTTTTCAGGTTCTCTGCCAGTGTTTTCATGCAGGTTCCAATAATTTCTAATTGCTGTACTGATATAACCTTTCTTCAGAAATTTTTTAATTTTATAATAGTGTAAGATGTGCTGGAATAATGCACTTCCGACTAATTCAAAGGCCTGGGATCTTCCGGAAGTTTCAGTAGCCCTCTTATCCCAAAGGTCAGCATCCATCTGTTTTGTGGCTTGCTGCTTCATCAAACCCAAGCAAAATAATAAGTGCAAATACCAAGAGATGAGTTTTCCCAGAGGGTTTTTTTTTCCTAACAGAAGTTTATTTTTCTTACCCATTTGTTCTTCTAAGTAGAGTATCAGTAAGCTTAAAATTCATATATCCCAAAAATTATGATACCAATCAAGAAGCAATTTTATTTTTAGTCAGCCACTTCAAGGAGGCAGTTCAAACACAGCACCTGTAACCATTCTCTGAATGGTTTACTCTCCTTTCCCTTTTCCTAACAATCTTTTTCTCTTCCTTCTCCTTTTCCCCCCCCACAAAACAGAGGTCGTGAAATAAGGAAGATTTTGAAATGAGTACTTGGTTTTTGAGTTTAAGGAATGTTTTCTAGGTTTCTTTTTAATGCAAGGAAGCAAGGCAAAAATTTATTATCTAAAAAAGCAATAGTTGGACTGAGAGTGTGTAAGTTAACTAATTATAATAAATGATTTAAGCTGGCTTGAATAGACATCATGGAGAGTGCTTCATGTGGACTTTGAGTAATGGAATTCCTTGAGTTTTCCGAAGCTTCTGAAAGGATGGATGAAGGAAAAGCAAGTAGTTTGCCCTTTGTATATTAAGGGCTTATATTTTTTATTCAATGGTATTTCATTGGTCTTTAATTTAGAAATAGATTGGAACTTCAAGTGACAGACATACACCCACCTGTGTCCTGGCTAATAAAGCCAGAAAAAGTCATAGGAAAACACCTTCAAAGATAAGAAGTATTAATCATTAGCCAGGATTTGAGACTTGGAGGGTGTGGACTCAAGACTCTAGTCTGCTCCTGAAGCAGAATCTTGGCCAGACGTTGGGAACACCTGGGTTTCATTACACCTGAATGCCAGTTAATGGGCTGCTGAAAACATACAGCTTTCTGTGACAAGCTTTCTTCAAATCAGGATAACAATGTTCAGTCATCCTGCAGGGAAGTTAGTAAAAACTTGTCATAAGGAAAACAAACATGCATCAAGGGCCTTACCTGAATTCAGGAGTATTCTAGGTGCTTTTACACAATTTAGTGCAATCCATTAAACATTAACTGAGCATTTGCTGTATTATAGGTAATATGCTTGCTGCTAGGGAGAAATAAATTAGTGGGACCAAAATGTTGCCATCAAAGAGGTTACAGTTGAATGAGAGTCATAATGTTTACTAAGCAGGTACAATGTGCCAGACATTATGTTAAGTCCTTTACATGCATTAAACTATTTATTCCTAAAACAGTCATATGATATAGGTGCTATTACATTCCCCATTTTATAGGTGAGAAAACTGAGAGACAGAGAGCCGGAGGAAATTACAAAAGGTATTCAACTCTGTAGAACCAGGATTCCTGCCCAAGATTACGGCTCCAGAATTCACACTCAGGATCATTTCACAGTCTCCAGAGAAGCAGTTACAGTGCAGTGGTGCCAGGGGTGGTTACAGAAAATCGAAGAGGCATAGAGCAGCACCAAGGAGGGGGTGGTAGATTTAATCAAACTGGAGGCGGGTGGAGGAAAGTATTCAGAGCAAGTAACATTAAATTCAGTAAACCCACAACGTCTTTATAATTATCCTAATTTTGTTGCCTTACTGAAATGAAAAAAGATGTTGCTGCTCTGAGAGTTTTAAAGTCACGCAGCTCATGTATAACAGAAGCAAGCTTCACATCCCAGACTGTCTGAATTCCACTCCTATGTGTTGCTGCTGCTTCCGGATTCAACCTCAGCTCTGTAGTTGTTCATGAGGAAAGACCCAAGCATGAAGCCTGAAAGTAGCAGGCATGAAGCAGTTAAGCATGAAAGCTAACTGGGGAAATAAAAGGAAGAGGATTTGGGGGAGAAGTGAAGTGAAAATCAAGCAGCCTGCTGGTGAGCAGGGAAGCACGTGAGTCTCTGAGAGAGAAAAGAAAAAATTCACGTAATCTTTGAAACAACAATTTCATGTCCATGCACGGTGCACAGAGGATAAGGAGGAATGCCCACACAACAGAATATGTGGGGAGGGCTGGGAGTATCAATAATTCATTGAGAATTATGTCAAAAGAGATATTTACTGCAGTTCAAATGCCTGCAAGAAATAATTTGACTTAACCTTTTGGGATGGAATGATACATGACAAATGTTAAAATGCATATACAGAAAAGCCACAGAATTTCTGGAAGGCATTTACAGAGAAAACATTAAACACCACGGGATGAAAACAGTGTATGTGGTTTAGGCGCAAAATGTAAAGAACAGAACAATGTGACTGCACAAATGGCACCCTAATGCTATGGAAAAGAAATTAAAAATCAGGAAGGATTCTTCCCTCATATAACATGAAAATGCTAGAAAATTTCTCTTGTAGAAGGCAGAGAGAGGAAAATCCCAATAGATAAAACTCTTACTCGTGGTAAAGCAAGAGAAAATTTGACTGCAAAATAAGGAAAGGATATTTTGAAAATGATGGGATGCTAAAATTTGATTGGGAATGGAAACATCCAAAAGTGATGGTGGCAATACAGAATAGATGAGACACCATGCCCCTTTCTCAGACATTTGTGATTGTTGAAGATTTCTGAAAACAGACGAAGGAAGATGTTGTGAGATAATGTCTGAGATTTGAGCTCATCAGGAGAGCCGCCCTTACCAGACTGCTCTCAGCAAACTTAGGTATGACTTAAAGCTTCTTGTGTTTGATGAAGATTGAATCCTCTGCCTCCTTGGGAATTGGATCAAAATACAGAGAACAGGGAGTGCCTGGGTGGCTCAGTGGGTTAAGCCTCTGCCTTGGGTTCAGGTCGTGATCTCAGGGTCCGGGACCTCGGGTTCTCTGCTCAGCAGGAAGCCTGCTTCTCCCTCTCCCTCTGCCTGCCTCTCTGCCTACTTGTGATCTCTCTCTGTCAAATAAATAAATAAAATCTTTAAAAAAAATATGGAGAACAGGGTCAGCCCAGGGTCCTAAACTATGTCCTTCTCTATACTTGACCTTGAGAAAATGGAAATGGGAAAATCTGAAAGAAAAAAAAAAAGCAAACCAAAAGTTAAGTCGTCTGAAATAAATATGGAGTTTATATTCTATCATTTGCTAATGTAAGTGAAATTGGGATGAAATTGTTTCTCTGGCTATTAAAAATGCCAAGGCAACTAACTATGAATTAACTTAAAAGCTGGCATAATGAGAAGCATATTGATAAAAGTGAAGTTTCAGGTATTATTTGACTTATGTAAGTAGCTAACAGTATCTTGATAAATACTCTACAAACTAAGAAAATTCTAGTAGGTTATTAAAAGTTAGCAATTTTATAACAACACACTACGTTCCATTCTAGATACTGTAAAATATTTCCAAATTCCTAAAAGTTTTTTTCTTAATCCCATTTTACTGAGGCAGATAGCCATTTGAATTGAAAACAATCCCTATCATTAAATTTGGTGTCCAAATTTATCTGGGCTAGGCATACGAATGTAGATAGATTCTAGGGAATTATATTATTAAATGAAATAGATGCTGCACTGTTACTATCAATGGACTGAACACCATCTTTCTTGGCAGCTAGAGTAAAAGGGAAAGTGTGGCGGTGGTCGCCTCCTGCACATCAGGAAAACCATAGGTAAGGACCATTTCAGACTTCCCCTATCATGCTAATTTTCAAATAAAGTAACATATAATCAGAAGTCAGAAAAATTCATCATTTCTTCCAACTAAGCCATCATGTAAGGTTGTGTGCTTAGGGCCAGTTTTTGTATAGAATGGTTCTAGATGCTAAAATAACTTCAGCAAGATACCTGTTGCTTTTGTATTACTGTCGGTCTGGAAATAGGACCAGATAAGCATGATTTTAAGAGGGTTGTACAAGAATGTAGTATTCTATTAAAGAGGAAGAGTAGTGAACCTGTCTTTTAAGTCAGAGAGTGTTCAGTTCTTAAAAGATTGTACTAGCTGTGTGACCTTGGGGAAATTATTTCATCTCTCTAAGCCTCCCTTTCCTCCTCCTTAGCTCCTTCCGTTCCACCTGACTGCACTTTCTATTGAATCCCTGCTGTGGCTTGGCACTGCTATCCCACAGGGCTGTTGTGAGGATGAGAGGAGCAGGCGCACCTTAGGAATTCAATCAGTAGCTACTGTTACCCTTAACATTATTATAATCAAGTTAGAGAAACTGGAGTTTTAGGGTTGCAGAGTTCTAGGGTTATGGAGAAGGTTCTAGAATAGTTGAGGAAAGGGATTTTTGGCAGTTCTGTTGGGAAATCTGTTCAGAAAATTCAAGAATTACCTGTAAGAGTCAGGACTGGGAAAATTAAAATGAGTTAGCTGTGGAAAAGTGTCAGATGTGAGCTGTCCCCACTATCATTTTATTATATCGTCGTCCTGGGGCCACCACAGTCTCTGAAGTGGGAGAAACAGTAACAACTAAACAAACAAAGCTGGACGTGAAACACCGTTTGCCTCATTTTGGCTGAATATTCACTTTAAGAAAGTCATCTTGGCCCGTGCAGCTTGGCATTTTAATTAATTAGATGATGGGAAAGGCAGAGGTAGATGTCAACTCATTCATTGTATTTAATTTTCACCGAACATAGCCTTCCAGGCAGCCTCCACAGTCCTCACTTGGGAACTCTCTCACGACCCCACCATATTCCCCAGAAGCATAATGTTAGCTTAGAGAAAACCAAACAGCTGGTAAGGGAAAACCGGTGAAGTCCGGTTTTCCTTTTCTCAGACTCAACTCAGAGTGAGATATGAGGAGGCAATACGACTTTCTTAAGCCTTTGTCTTCCCTATGATTATTTTAAATGTTTTCTGTAGCAGGATTCTGAACATTCAGCCCCAAGTAACTGGTTCACAGCTTGCCCCACGTATGGCCCAGGGCACAGGTGCGCGGTGAAGCTGCCAAATGACGGACAAGCAGATGGAACTACGGAGTGAACTGTCCCTACAGTGCGGTGTAGAAGGTGCTATGCGCTATGGAAAGGAAGGGACAAGAAATACAGAATAACTCCAGAGTGTTACCCAAGAAACCTTGAGTTTTGAAAGTTTCCAGGGGATCACTCTTTGGGCAGTAAGTAAAATTGCAGGACAATCAAGTAAATTAAAACTCCAGAGACGCTGAAATATTTTTTTTATCTTTTACAAAAGATGCAGTTGCGCCCCTACATATTCTGTTACACAAAGTATGTCAGAAACAGAAGAAAAAAAAAAAAAAAACTGAGAATCGTTGATCTTTTTGGTAGAAATTCTGATGTAGCAATAGATACATGATAAAAGCTCATGAATCAGCCAAAATCAGTGTTTTAAAACAATAAGAACAACTTGGCTAGTATCTTCTCATCTAAAGTTCTCTTACATTTTTACTTTATTTATGAAAATCTTCAAAAACTTTACAGTGTAGATTTTATTATGATCTCCATTTTTCAGAATAGGAAGCCTCAGTGTATGTTAAGCGACGTGCTTTAAGTTAGTAAGTTGCATAGTTGAAATTTAGACATGACTGAACCTAGGGCTTGATTAACTACTAAAATCTACTGCCTTAAGTCGCTAAACTCCTCCTCCTGAGATATTTTTCACGAGAGTAGATGACCAGTAAATAGACTGTTCATGGTGTGGAAATTCCAGGAAATGCCCAATTCTCCTCTAGTGGTGGGAAATAGTCATTATGTATTATTTTCAAAAGATTTTGAGTTGCTCCCTTTTTCATATTATGTAGAAGTCCCTAGGGTTACATATAATCTGGCTTGTTTTGGGGTGATTGATATTATTAATATTATTGATATGCATAAAAGAAAACAAAATTAATGTTATCTTTTGTATCTAAAACATTTTCACAGAGCCTGTAGTTTGGGAAAGATAATATTGTATTCAGTCTATTTTAAAGGCAAAACTAAGTCACACGGAAGCTAACTGATTTCCCTAATTCTAACTAGCTATTCAACTTAAGCTCACTGTTCTGTCACAGAAGTATATTTCAATATTTTAAATTATTTAACAGTGAAGGGTGTTAACAACATAGCTCTTTACTTACCACTTCATATTAGTGAATATTGCTTGCTAATTGAACCTGGTGCCTCTTTAATTTAAAGAGCAGTTAAATTTCTCTTTAATTAGAGAAAGAATATATCTATTAAATGAAATTAAATAGCAAATATTCCTATTTATAAGCATTTAAATCTTTCTTTCTTTCCGTGTAATAATCTTGGTTTATGTCAAAAAATCTGACTGAATGGGGAGAATTTAACTGAAACCAACTTTGTTTACTCTTCTATTTCTCTGTCATGGGAGCAGAATTAGCTGTTAACTCCTTCCACTCCTCTCTAAACATCCCTCTCTCTCTTTTTTTTTTAAACACTTCATTTTTTTAAAAAAAGATTTTATTTATTTATTTGACAGATGGAGATCACAAGTAGGCAGAGAGGCAGGCAGAGAGAGAGGAGGAAGCAGGCTCCCTGTGAGCAGAGAGCCTGATTCGGGGCTTGATCCCAGGACCCTGAGATCATGACCTGAGCCAAAGGTAGAGGCTTAACCCACTGAGCCACCCAGGTGCCCCTAAACATCCCTCTCTTAAAAGTACAAACGTGTTTCTAAACTGCCTACCCAAACAAAAGTAAATTTCTGACATGCTGGATGGGAACCAGGGCCACGCGTTACAGTATCCATAACATCTCCTACTTTTCTCATTGGCTTAGTCACTAGAGACAGTGTAAGTTTATCTCATTTCATCACTGGATTCAAAGCTTGGAAGTAAGATCGCCAGCAATGGACTGATCATAGCAAACCTCCACTGCACCAAAGAATTCTGTGGTCTCAGAATTTGCTGGGCAGCAGAGGATCTTGCCAGTGTAGTTATGTGACCCTAAATCTGACATACTTTAAACAATAGCTCTCCTGTTACATCATATTGAGATTCCAGTCAACCCCCATAGTCTTGACTTTTTCATTATGAGGGCTTCACCTTAACAATATAGCTCTGTAAAAGCTGAAACATTCAGGTACCTATGCTTATTGGTAGCCTAGAAGCCTGAAAGAATAAGCATGGCTCTCTAATCGTTTAACATAAGAGAGAGACCCTGGTGGGCAGGGATGGTGGGGGGTGGGGGGGATGGGAGCTGCTGGTTCATTCTAAACCCATTTTCAGGGATGCCTATGGAAAATTCTCCAAAAGACATACAAGAACATGCTAACCTCACAAACCTTTATTTCTCTAAGGATCGGAATTCTTCATCTGAGATTATTTTTCAATAAACTTTATAAGTGGTTTTAGAGATAATATTTAGATTGTCTTTAAACATGTTTAGCAAATTATTGGTCCCTAGTCTTCAATTTGGGAATGAATGATATCAAATATTTATGAGGCTAATTCATTCAGATTCGAGATCAAAGACAAGTTCTTCCTGCAAGTCTAGATGAAGTTACAGCTGCCGTAAAGGCACACCCATCCCTGGGTTTCCTTTGATATTGCAGTCAGTACAGCTCATTAGGGAGACCCTGGAGATGTGTAGGCAGATGCTATTATCCAAAACTTTGATCTGCCTCTGGCTACTTATTTGACCCAAAGCAGTTCTCTTCTCTCAGTCACCGTTTTCTCATCTGTAAAATGGCAGACCTACAAATAGAATGTGCTTCACAAAAATTATTGTGAAGACTAAATGAGTTAACACATTGCAAGTCCTTTCACTGGCACCTGGCAGGGACACTCAAATGTTAAATTCCATTGTTATCATTTGTTTTCTTGGGCTTTTTGAGAGGCTGTAAGTTCCAGAAAGATCATTTCTCTTTCTGCCCTTTATCCTTAGTAATGAGCGCATGTCTAGATGTGGCAAATGATCAGTCCCTATTTATTAAATGAGTAAATGAATGCGCGAGCCTTGGTATAAGGAGAATGGAACCAATGACTAATTATAACCACTAATGATGTTTAATAACTTCCATCATTTTTCTCTGCCAATTTTCTTATTCAGATATGATATTCTGCATTGTAGACCTTTTCATGAGATCTCCTCTCAAAGACATTTTTACACAATATATCCCCCCCAAACAAGGGAAAGAATCTTCTTAGACATTAATTCTATCAGTAAATAATTTTCAGTACCTGCTATGTATACAAACTAGCACTGAAAAGCATTTAAAGAAACATCTCAGGTACTCAGTTTGTCCAAAGAGCTAAAGTATCTATGGTTATAAACAATGAATTAGAGGTATTGCTTGTCACTGCCTCTCTTCAGTAGTCTAAGTGCAGCTTGGCTGTCTCTGGATCTATACTGCAATGCCACGGGGAAAATCGATAGTAATAACACAAGATGCTGAGAGTAGGGGTATGGTTTCTCCATTTTCTAAACTAATCTTCTAGTCTGAGACTTCCCTGTGAACTGGGAAAATATTGAACTATCCAGGATTTGGGTAAATGCTGGCAAAGAATATACAAAAATAATATACAAAAAGATATTTTAGTCATTTTAATGGAATATTTAATGGAGTGAGTCCTTGTAGATTTGGCATCCTCTCATTTCCTTTAATTTTCTAGCCAGAGCAAAGTGTTGATTTGGCAATTTTCTCCTTTGAGTGTTAATATTTCTAAAATGGAAAATTTGAGTAAGAAATAATCCAGGCTTCTTTCCTTCACATGCCAAAGAAGCATCATATTTTAACTGTCAATTACAAATTTCATTTGATTCTCAAAAGAGTGCCATATGCTTCATGTGAATGTCATAAAATTTTATCTCTTGAGTTCTATTCAATTTTATAACTAATACTTTTGCAAAACCTACTCTTTAGAATAACAGTGTTAATAAAGTAAATTATCTGCAAGCTAGGTCAAAACAGGCATTTTTCATGGCTATAATTTTCTAAAGATTTAGCTGTATGGGAGTTTTTTTGTGTTTTTTTTTTAATTTTTAAGATTTATTTATTTATTCGACAGACAGAAATCCCAAGTAGGCTCTAGAGAGGCAGGCAGAGAGAGAGGAGGAAGCAGGCTCCTGCTGAGCAAAGAGCCCGATGTGGGGCTCGATCCCAGGACCCTGAGATCATGACCTGAGCCGAAGGCAGAGGCTTTAACCCACTGAGCCACCCAGGCAATTCTGTATAGGGGTTTTTATATGCAACCTGAATCTTGCACATTGCAATATTCAGGGTAGGATTATTTTACAGACTGCAACATTCAGTGTATTTCAGTGATAACAATGAAATTGATCATATTACAAATCAGAGAATATTGTGAATCAGAAAGTCAAATTTTACTTAGTCTTGTGGAAATTATCAGAATTTTGCCCACTTAATCAAGACTGATGCATATAGTTGAAGGGGGAGAAAGTCCTTGAATTTTAAAAACTACTGTTTTAGTCAGGATAGACTAGCTGCCAGGAGACACCATCAAATTCTCAATGGCTTAAAACCACACTCACACCCTCTTGGTGTCAAACGCATTTCAGCTGGAGGCCTCTCTCATCAAAGACACTAAGGAACCCAGGCTGGCAGACTCCATTACAGCTCACATTTCCACACTTCCTGCCTCAGGAGAAAGGCAATGCCAGTGAATCACATCCTGATTCTTAAAGCTTCCTGACAAAGCAGCCACAGGTCCAAGCCTAGCTCAAAGAGAACAGAAAAAGATAATCTTACTTTATGGTGTGCCCCAAAAGAGGAACAACAAAATACTAATTACACAAATTAGCCCTAAAAGTATTGTTGTCACTGTGGTCATTAATGCTACAATTTGCATCCTTTTTTGTCAAACACCCCATTGTTACTTATAAAATCAAGGTATTTCTTTTAAAAAGAAGAGAGAGATTTCTGTGATATGACCCCATTCTATCTTACTGGTTACCTGATTAATTTGAGGAGCAGGATGGCAATTCGTAAGAATTCAGTGATTTTAAGACTAATGATAGTTGAGTTCTATTTCTTTCTTTCATGTATTTCCTGACCTTATATCAACAGGATCACATGAATTCCCATATTGAGTCAGACCCACGGTCATTCCACCAAAAATTTTATCCTTGGCCAAAAAAATGAGTCACTTCTATTATTTCTCCATTGTTCTTAAAGAAAAATGATGGAACTATTATAAGAATTGCTATTTTAAAAATAGATGAATCTATTTAATATGCATAAAGATGAATATGCACTTTCTAAAAACCAAATATTTCTTTCTTGAATTTCAACAAATCCAAGTGAAAAATACAGTGTGTTAAAAATCAGTTTTAAAGAAGTATTTTTAAAACAGTTTTGAAAGTTATAATAGAAAAAATAAAATAGATACTTTTGAACAAAAGTGAAACTAGTGATTCTATTTATTCAGTTTTATAATTACAGGTCAAAAAAATTGTGGAATTTACTTTTAGAATCACAACATTTTACTTTTTAAGTAGTTTCCGCACCCAATACAGGGCTCAAACTCACAACCCTGACATCAAGAATCACGTGCTCTACCTACTGAATCAGTCAGGCACCCTTATGTAGTAAGTACTCAACATTATTGTGATTCCTTTATATTTTATTCCCAAGTACACCTGACATATGAACATTTAGCTCCTGATTAAACACTTCCACACCCATAGAGATTTCAAGGCAATTAGAAAGCTTTCTTCGTTATATTTTTGAAAGGTGTTGAAAGAACTTAGATATTAGTGACCATAAATTGTCACAGTTTATTCTATTTCTTTCTAATTATAAAAAGATATAATGGTGTGGCCGCAATGATAATATCATTAGATTCAGTTACTTTTCTTGTATAATGACTCAGAATTCTGCTTAAAATATTTTTCCTATTGAAAGACAGACTTAGATGCGGTATTTTCATTGGAAACACTAAAATTTATGTCCCATCTAACTGAAATCACCAAATTTCAAAAATTGAGATATTGTGACTTTCATTTTTACCAGGGTGATGATAAAGGCTTAGCTTTCCTACTGAAATGTAAACTTGGTCCATGTCATTTGGCAGGGACTCTGGGAGATAATTATGTTTGGAATAACACATGCCTTTTTCATCTAATTATCTTCTTGAAGAATTATCAAAGAGTATAGTACCTGCAAAACAAAGCATTCATGCAAGTATTAGGCACAGTTTTATAAAATAGAGACCCAAAATACCTGCAAAATATAAGACAAAAAGAAATAAATGTAAGTAAATGTGTGCAAAATAAAAACCAATGTAAAAAACTATTCTTTGAGAAGAATGAATTCATCGTTATATGTCTCTGCAGCAGAGGCTTTTTTAAGGAAAAAAAAAAAAAGACTGCCTCTGATAGCTTTATATATTTGTATAGCATTGGTTTTTGACCATATAAAATTAATTTGTATAAATGATTTCAAAGGAAACCAATAAAGCCGTGGATATAATCCAGAAAGAGAAAGAACAGTAAACAACCCTTAATTATTCTGAGTAGGAAAACTACCTGGCTCTTACTGAAATGCTCCAAATGACTCACACTGCTCTTAAAAGTTTCCTTTCATAGAGTCAATTATCAGCATTTTTAAGTAATAAGCTGCTTTCAGAAAAACATATAAGCTGAGAGCAAATCAGGAAGAAAGGATTAATACATGATGAGAAATTTGCTATTGCAGTTAGGTCATCAAAACAAAGTCTCACCTGTTTATATGACTTTGATTGCCACATTCTTAGGGTCTTCCAATTTATATCTTTACACATGTATGTATATATATTAAAACTACATTTATGTAAATATGTAAATAAACCTGTGTGTTTTGATGGGGACTACCAAATTACCTTCCATGGTTGGTGAACCAGTTTATACCTAAGTCAATGTAAAAGAGTGTCAGATTTCCTTGCTATGACTTAGAAACTTTTGGAAATTTACCATTCTCATTAAGGTAAAGGAATATTTCTCTTCTCTTATTATGAATGAGACTAAACATCTTTTCATATATTTTCAAACAATTTGCATGACATTTTCTGTGAGCACTTAACATTCTGTGCCCATTTTTGTTGTTGTTGTTATTGCTGGATTGTTAGTCTTTTCCTTTCCCATTTTGATGAGCTATCTAGTTTCCGGGGGAGACTAACACTGTTCTGTAATATAAATTGTAAATGTTTTTCCAGTTTCTCCTTTGTCATTTGAATTTACATACATTCATTTTTTTCTAAGAAGAAACTTAATATTTTTGTGTTGCCAAGTTCATCAATTACTTCTTTCTTGGTTTAAAGATTTTTGTGTCAGTGAGAGATCATTGAAGAGAGTATAAAGAACTCTGCCATGTTTCTTTCATAACTTTGTTTAAATGTAAACCATTCTCCATTTGGAATTTATCTTGGTTTAATGAGTGAAGCTTGGACCTACTTTTTTTTTTTTTAATTCCAGATAGACATCTAATTGTCCCAGCAATTCCTGGTTCATTTTTCCCCACTAATTCCTGTGTCATAATTTAACATGATAAATGTCCATGTGTATTTGGGTTGGTTTCTGTAACTTTTGTTGTTCTGTTCTTTTGCTCTCTCTTTCTGTTCATGAATAAGTCATTATAATGTGTTTTAACCTATTAAGGCTGGTCTGTCTCATTCCATTGTCTTTCTTTTATAGAATTTTGCTTCATAGTATCATTTATTTTTTCTTCCAAACTTTAGAAAAATCTTGTGTAATTCTGAAAAAAAATCTTATTGGGATTGCTTTTATTTTATTTATAAACTAATCTAAGACACAGCTGACCACCTTATATTAATCTTCCTGTCCAAAACACAGTATGTCATTCCATTTTTATCCTCATGTTTTCTTTTATGTCCTTAAGGATAGTTTTATATTTTTTCTTTGTTTTGTGAATTCTTTTTTTTAAAGATTTTATTTATTTATTTGACAGAGATCACAAGTAGGCAGAGAGGTAGGCAGAGAGAGAGAGGAGGAAGCAGGCTCCCTGCCGAGCAGAGAGCCCGATGTGGGGCTCGATCCCAGGACCCTGAGATCATGATCTGAGCCGAGGGCAGAGGCTTAACCCACTGAGCCACCCAGGTGCCCTGTTTTGTGAATTCTTATCACATTTACTCCTCAGCAGCTGTTTGTTGCAATTATAAATAAGGTCTCTGTACCTTGTAACAAGTTATCATTTACATATAATGGAGCTATTGATTAAGAAGGACTATACTTGTACCTTAGTAACTTACTATATTTTTATCTTTATTGAGGAAACACTGACAAATAAAACTATAATATATTCAAACTATATAACATGATGATTTGATATACACAAGCATCATAAAAGAGTTCCCCCAATAACATTAACACTTTTGTCACTTCATGTATTTATCTTTCATGTGTGTGTGAGACCTTTAGTTCTACTCTCCTAGCAAATTTTAACTGTACAGGACAGTATTATCAACCATGTCACCATGTTATACATTAGACCTTCAGATCTTATTTATTTTAAAATTGAACATTTGACCCCTTTACCAACTTCTACCCATTTCCTTCCATCCCCCATTCCCTAGAAACCACCATTCTACTTTCTGTTTATATGAGTTCAATTAGTTCCTATTTTGTTAATACCTTTTTAGTTTCAATGAATAAAATATTCTTCTTCCACTTGGACTAATTAATCTAAAATAAGTGACTGGGTTTAATAACATTGAACTACTTCTGTATTCCTGGAAAAATCCCCCTTGGTCATGATATGTTTTCTTATATGGTACTGATGAATTCTGTTTATCTAATTATGTTATTTAACATTGCAATGCATGAATATAAATTTCTCTAGTACGGTTTTTGTGTAATTTTCATTGAGTTTTAGTATTCATGGTTTAAGTAGATTTTGGAAATAGTCTCTTTTTTTCACATGCTCTGTAATATTTTAGTAACATGAATTATAATTTTAAATACTTATCTTAATGTCTGGCAGGAGGTTTCTGATAAGAGTTCTTATACCTGTTAAAACAGTCTGATTTCCTCATCATTTTTTCTTCTGCTATCTTCTCTGACTTAACCACAATATTTCTTTTTATAATTACTTGACCTTTAGTTGTCAAATTTTCTTATAAGTATTTACCTACTTGCATAAGAAGCACAGTTGTGTTAGAGGCTAGGGCGAGTTTCAGCTGCCACAAAACAAAGTATTTTCTGGAAGAAGAAGCTTAGGGCTGCTCTGTATATTTCTTGGTGTACTGTTGTCCCCACGCCCACTTCTTTTTGGAGGTGAACTAGGCATAGTAGGGTGAAGATGGGGAATGTGGTTCCTCCACCACTCAGTGCCCAGTGATCCTCATTTTACAGGAAAGGCTTTTGTCCCTTCAGGTAGACCCCTCAGTTTGAGGAAGTTTACTTGTGCCATTCTCCCTGTACTCTGCTGTACCTGGAGTCCCCACAAAATGTCTCTTCACTTTCCTCACCTTCCTTTTGATGGATCCTCTAAGAACCCAATAGCTGTAAGCCACCTTTAAATTTTTGGTGTCTTCCTTCTAGTTTTCAATAGAATTTACTATTTTTATTTCCTTTCCTTGTTACTTGTGTATGCTTTCTAGAGCAGACAGAGAAAATGATGAGTTACATAGCCATGAACCAAGAAACCTAAGAGTATTTTTAAAGAAAAGACTTTTAAAAAAACCTATGCAAACTGATGTTGATGGCCTGTGATTCTGATAGTGGCCAATATTCGTTCACAAATAAAAATTATTTGGCCTCTTCGTTACTTGAAATTCCTGCCATTGTGAAGTCTAGGAACAAATGACTTTTTGTTGTGCTGTGTATCACATCTAGGAACACTTCAGCCAAACTGGTGCACATTTATTTTGTGGTAAATAAATATGACTTATTTAAATACTGGATTCTCTTTAAGACAAATTGTGAGTACTCAGTAACTTTGTAAAGCAATCCATCATTAAACAAAAGTACTTATAATATTCATAAAATATAGAATTACTATTATACATTTGGATTATAATGTTTTACCATGCCTGTTTTACTTAAAATATTTCAAGAATACATCATTACTCTGCATCATATTTTATTCAACTGGCAAATATACTTAACAAATAGAGCCATGAAATGTGATTTTAAAATATCACCCAATCACAATCAATGCAACAAATGAAAATTTTATATATTCAATAATCTTATTCTGATATTATTTGTATGCATATGCATGGAATCTCATCAAGATTATGTAGAAGTTTTCCCCCCAAATCGATCTCCTTAAATAATGAAAACAGGATTGGATAGTTTTCTGATGGCAAATTTTAAAGATTTTATTTTACTTTTATTTTTCTCCAAGGCACACTGTAAATATTCTGTAGTAAATTGTGATTTGGAAATAACTAGTAATGGAAATATCACTGATTTATCTTAAAAAATTTCTTCACATCAAATGAAAAGCCAAATTCATCGATAATCTGAAGGTGGAACTGGCTTTTTTCTTTTTAAAATACACATTTACCACTTACTCTCAAATATGGCATTTACCTTTAACCATGTTATATGTTAGGGAAAAACTACATAAAATGCATGGAAATCTTTTAGAAGTTATTGGCAATTTAGTATTCAAAAAATCAGGCTTGGCAGCTGTACTGCCTGGATTTGAGTCTTGTCTTTACCAATTAGGAGCTATTGTGACTTAAGGCAAATAATTAAATCTCTCTACCTTAATTTCCTTATCCATTAAATACTCCCTTCCACAATTTGTTCAAAGCAAATTGCTGGGAGGATAAAACGAGTTAATATATATAAAGTATTTACAATAATGCCTGGCACAGAGTGGTAGCTCTTACCATAGGAAGCTTCCTAATGTTGCAAGAACACATTTTGAATAACTGATCTATTTGAAGGATAGCATAGTCTTCACTATGATATTTAAAAGCTGACCTTGAGATGAAAGAAAATAGATGCATCTGATTAAAGACTTCCCACCACAAAGGAATTTTTGGAAGAAGGGAGGACAATGGCTCCAGATACTTAGCACAGAGGGAATTACCTAGCTTGAGGGATTAGATTTGTCAGTGCTAAAAGTCTCCCCCAAATTATCTTCATTTTCAATATTATTTTATTTGCCAAAAGGTAACCTACATATCATATTGAACATTATTATTTTGACATAGACCTAGTAGAGAAGGAAGGTAGTCAGAGGAGAATATGAAAGCCTGCAGTATGTGAGAAATAGCCAAACATAATACGTTTTCCGTGTACTATATCACAGTTAGTGTTTACAATAGATAAAAAAAGGGCAATGTATATCTATGTCAGAATATCAGTTATGAAGGCTAGGTGAGCCGAGAATTTCATTTATATTATATTATAAGAAACTTAAATGTTTTTAGTCATCATTTCCCTGAAATACTGTGTCAAACTTAAGGTGCCAAAGTTCCAAAAAGATGTACAAGACCTCTAGGCTAGCTTGAAAATGAGGAATAAAGAAAAATTAAGGAATCTTTAGAAAAGAAGTCCTAGAAAGAAAGTTATAAGTTACAGTAGTGAGCCTACAAAGTAGAAGTCAAAATCAACATTTTCTTCCCTTTAAGAATGTGATGGAATTTTATTAAAGTGACACTAAAGCAATTGTTCTCTGTCTATAAAACAGGTCCCAACCTCAAGACCACTAGTTTATCAAGAAACTCTTCAATGAAATTTCCCTATCCAGAAAAGAGGGATAGTATTTTGTTTACCACTCACCTCTCAGAATTGTATACACATCGCATGCAAGTTGAAGTAAAAGTACTATATAACTAGGGGATCTTAATATTACTTCCATTGATAGTCTTATAAAATAACCATAATTCTTAAGAAACCAGCTTAATTGAAAACAGAATTTTAATTAGAACTAAGAACAAACTTGCTGATTATCACTGTGATAAACGTGAAAAAGAGATTCTATGGGGAGGAATGAATGCCATTTCATTTTCAGGACCTTTAAAAGAAGAAAGAAAACTATTCTCCTAGGTTATTTTAACTATCTATTGGCATAAGAAAAGGGAGGGTGAAACAAGATCCTTTGAGTATCTAGAGAGATTTGAGATGTTATGCTCCTCAGTGTGTCCTAAAGTGACATCCTGCCACCTATGCTAATCCTCCATCCGACCATGAGAGGAGGACCAGCTTTACCCACATATGTGATTCAGTGTTTTCCTTCAGTTTCAAAATGTATTACCACTTAATATTCTTGAATTCCCATAACAGAAATTCATAATATTGAAGAAAGGATGTTAAATTTTAACTTGTGGCTGACAATGAGTGTTACTTGCAAATGTCACTGTTTTTGTCACAGCGGTATTTTAGTTGATTTTGCTTTATGCCTCAGAAACATGTTTTAAATGGTGCATGTGAGATACTGTCCCCATTAAATCATGTGTTTTCATTACTATGTATTATCAGTACAAAGTATCTTCCAATATGAAAATGAAATGAAGTAATTTTTAAAAGTAAAAAACTATTCAACAAGTAGTAGAAGATCCAAGGGTCCTATCATTAGTTATAAACAAAATTTATCTCCAGGGAAATCATTTTTTGTCTATTTTATGCTTTTGCTCAAGATTTTTATCTTGATTTCAAAGGGCTTGAGACAGCTTGCTAAGAGTCAAAGAAATATTCAAGCATCAAATAGTGTATCTAAAAGCATTTGTTCACTTATTCCTTCATTCACGCATTCCTTCAACAAATTTATTTACATAATGTCTACCAATCAGAGATGGAAGCTCAGGGACATGAAGGTCAATAACGCATGGTTGGTCCTTCCCTTCAAGAAACTCAAAATTCTGTTTTACAGACCCATAAACAATCACTTAAAATGCTCCAACAAATACATCTATAAAAGCCAAGTTATGGGAAAAGGGCTCAAATAAATGTATGCATAAAGTGCTAAAGGACACCTGAGGCAGATTTTTCAATTAAGATATATATATTATAATTGAGCGTAAGTTTTAGACAATACAGACAGATTATTTTAATACACAGAATGGACCTTTTAAAATTACATTCCTGCCAACTCCCTAGATAAACCAAATGGCCCAGATTGCTCACTGTTCTCTGACACGCCCCCTTAATTTCTTCTCTTCCCCCTCCTCATGGAATAACATCAGTGAAGAAAGTCACTGGCTTTCTAGGCTTAGACAAATCAGGATTCAGTTTCCTTATTTTTAAACCGAGCCTCAGTTTCCTTATATCCTTATTTAATGTAGATGATGAATTCACCTCTCTGAGTTTCTTGATGACAAGAAATAATAAAAGTAAGTGTATTTGATATTTTGTAAACATTTAATAAATGATAGTTACTATTATTATTAAGATTTTGTCATGCTGTACTCTCTGTACTGAATGGCTTATCACCATCCACCCTGACAAAATTCTGACTCTAAAGCTCTACATTTCATGTAGAACTTACTTTTAACTTACTCATTCTTCCAATGTGGTTAGTCCCTTATTACATAGTTAGGTTTTTACATTGTATATACTGTAAGATGTCTAATGAATATATTTTGAGTTGAATCAAGTTCACCTAGCCTAGAAAGAACAAAAGAAAGAAAAGAAAGGAGATGCCAAGAAAATGTTAAGTGATATATTAAAGGTCACACAACTAGTTAGGGGCAGAAGTGGGGCTGGAGCCATCAGGCTGCCTGATGCTCAGTCTAAATGACATTGTCTCTTAGAGAGCATGACGATTTATCTTCGCAGACCAAATTTATTCTCAGCTCTTCATTTATCCAGTCCTTATAAGGAATCAGTCAAATGAATAATCAGTCCACTGAATTGTAGCAAACACATTTACTAATATTTACTGACAGATAAATATGTAGATACATACACTTACTTAGTCCTCATAAAATCCTGTGACAAGGGCATTCATATTATGCCCCCACTTATAAATGAGGAAACTGAGTCACAGAGAGGATAAGTTCCTTCCTCAAGGTCATGCCGCTGGTGAGAAACAGAGTCAGGATTCAAACTCAGCCTCTATGCTCTTAAACCACTGAGTGTACCAACTCTCATTTTTCATGTCCTTACATACTCATTTAAAAGTGTACAATTGCAGGGGCATCTGGGTGGCTCAGTCAGTGAAGCATCTGCCTTTGACTCAGGTCATAATCTCCAGGTTCTGGGATCAAGCCCCATGTCAGTCTCCCTGCTCAGATGGGAGTCTGTTTCTACCTCTCCCTCTGCTTCTCCCCCTGCTTGTGCTCTCTCTCTCTCTCAAATGAATCAATAAAATATTTTTAAAGAATAAAAAATTTTTAAAAGCATACAATTACTAAAATATTTCATACCAGTAAAGCTTATCTCTTGTGAATTATTTTGTCTTAGTGATGGGGCAGTGGGGAGGGTCTTTGTATGATGAGTCCCTGTTACTTTTCCTAGTAATTTTTGGAACTTTTTAAGTGCAAAGAAGCCTTTCTGTTCACTACAAATATTAAAAACAGAGCAGAAATTATATGCTACTCTGACTACCCTTACTTTAATTTCCATATGATACAGGTTTGGAGTTGTCATTAGGCCTCTTTTCCAAATATTTCCAGTTCTCCTTCTGGACATATGATAGTGTGGCTTTTTTGTTTCCTGTTTTTGTTGTTGTTGTTGTTGTTGTTGTTGTTAGACTGTCCTCTTGCAGTCAGGTATGGGCTCTAGGCTCCGCTGGTCAACAAAATGTGAGGGGCGGTGACGTGCATTGCCTATGAGAGAAAGCATGAAGAGCCAGTGCAAAATTTTTACATTCCTTTCCCATTGCGGAGATGATCGTAGACACAGGGATTAAGATAAAGCCCGAGTCCCAGAATAACCATGCAAAACAGAGCACAGAGACTGAACAACAAATATTTCTTAAGTTAACTCCTGAGATGTTTATGGCTGCTACCCAAACCAGTTTATCCTGTCTCTTTTGAGGATAAATTATCATGAGAAATAGTTTATATGGTTTGTTTATCTAAAGCTGTTTAGTTTTAGAATAGTTAGTAAAATACATGGCATCCTTTGACTCAACTTTTATGCTTTTTGAGTTTTTGCAACATATGTATTCTATAAATGTAAGCCATTAAAACATTTCCTAGGTATTAAGACAGCTTTCAAAGGTCAAATCAGCACCAAAAGAGCTTATGCTTTCACTTCCAGGGATGTTTCCTGAGATAGGAAGTTATTCATAATTATATGTACGACTGTGTCTTGAATGTTCAGTGTTTGTGTTTATTGTTGGTTTTGAGTGGCTATGAATATTTTGTTCGCTGTCCTTCTTATTTGCAGACTCCTGGACATATGGTGCTCCAACAAAGCATTTTCAGATTGTTTTAATACAGCTTGATTAAGTTTTCAACTACAAGGTTTCCTTCCCACAAGTCCACCCGCTCTTTACCTTAGCTGCACAGGGTGTCCGTGTCCATCACAGCCTCCAAGGACTGATTCTGACAAATCTTTAGAGGCCCTTCCAGGGACTGCTCAGTCGTTGACTCATTCCAGCTTGGATCATTCTGGAACTTCATTTTTCTAATGGTCAAGCCCTTGATTATTCAAACTCATGAAAGGAAGCAGCACTACACAGACATTCAAAAGCAGAACTGATCCAAAAGCCATTACTATTTGGCCCTGGAGATCATTGTATAACATTTTTTGAAAGCAACATCTTTATCACCCCAATTTTGTAGCTCCTGGCCTTCCCTGGACATCTATTAAGCGAGCATGGAGGCAGAACCCAGCAGGGTTCCGGGGGAGGGAAGGGCCATCTGCCCCTGACATTTACCACCTTATTTTACCTCCAGAGTTGATATGTTTATTAAATAGGTATCTGATTCCTCTGCCTCTGTTCTATATACATCTATCCAGAAGCTGAATATACTGGAAAAATCAGCCTTTCCAGCTCTGCAAAACATCCTCTGTGCCAGGAAAAAGTCATTTTTAATTCAGATTTTGCTCTCAGGTTTTATTGTATTTCTGTCAAATTTTTCCTGAGTCATGTAACTCCTTAAATGTTCAACTCTCTTTCTCTTTTTTGAAACTATGCTGTTTTATGCCAAGTTCACAATAGGTGTTTTTTAAACAGATGGGTAGTTGAATGGATTGGTATTTAATAAACATTATAACAAATTTTACAGTGGAATATTATGTGAACACCTTAGGTAGTGATCGTCAACTTTGGCAACACATTTGAATCATGTGGGAAACTTTTAATTCCTGGACCCCATTTCTAGAGCTTCTAATCAAGTTGGTCTAAAGTGGTCCCTGGAAAACCAGTGTTTTAAAAAGCCCCATTGATAATCCTATGTGAAGCTAAGGTTAAGAGCCATTGCTTAGAGAGAATTGCACTACATTCCTCACACTTCTGTAGTATTGTTGTTGTTTTTTTTTAATATTTTTTGGACTGGTGAATTTTTATCCTATTTCTTGTGTGATATACTTTTCTTGTGTGAGGTACTCATTTTCCTCTTATCTTTGTGCTTAACTTTTCCAAAGGCATTGAAGCAGTTCTGAGGAAACCGCTATGTAAAGCTCCTAACATTACAAAATAAAATAAGAAAATAAAATTCTATTTATTAAGATTGCTCTCTAAAATAACATTTGTCTCACCCAGAGACCTTCAGAAAGACATCTGTGGTCAACCAAGTTGGGTTTATAACTTGCTGCAGCAAGGGAGACTGCACCCCGTGGGTACTGGTAGAGAAGGTGTCACGGAAGGGGTAGCTTAGGAAAGAGATACTTAGAGGTTTAGGGGACAATCTTGGCAAGTATTGGTCAGCATGTGAAAATTAGGGAGTTGCTGAAACAGTCAGTGGTCTTATTTTTGGAACACAAAAGTTTGTGAAGAGTCACTGTTAGGTCACTGTCAAGTCTTCTCTTGGGACATAAATGTTTGCATGAACTAGTGTTAAAAGAGTTTGAGTTTCAGTAGTTGAATGGACATGACAGTTCTGATGTGGTACGGTTTTTCCTGTTTGAGCCTGTGAGTTTTAATGCTCAGTTTTTCATCACAGCATAGCTAGCATGCAACAGAACTTTTTACATTACAAGATTTGGCGGGGGCGGGGGGGAATGGTTTTCCATCTTATAGAGTAATGCTTCCCTATCTATGGACATAGATCAATATATATTCCAGGTTAAAAGAAAACTCTAGAGGCCATTCAAAATCTGTTTAATAAAGTTTTTACACTTACTCATTTTGTTACCAAACACAGCATTGTTCTTGTTTGTTTGCTCAAAAACACAAAACCCAGCATTGTAAATCACCTTGTTATTTCTAACCTGAGGGCTGAAAGAAGTCAATTCTGGAGGCCATCAAGGGTTGGGGGTTGCAATCTTCATGAAAATCACAGAAGAATATCAAAGGAACTATGACTCATTAAGAATGGTTTTACTCCTGATTTATCCCACATTGCAACGAAATGGTATAGATTTAGAAGAAAAATAATAAGTAATGTTTTCAATTCTGATGTTTTTATTTATGGAAATTCAGTATGGACTATTTAGTCTATATCCCTACATATAAAATTATAGGGCTGAATTTAGGAGTCATTTCAAATAAATGGTTAGTAACCATTTCTTACTGACTAAGGATGGCTTTTCTATAAAATGATAAACCTAGTGTTCAGGCATAGCAATATAGTATAAAAATTTGAGTTTCAAACACACTGCAATTGCGTTTTCCAGTGTTCTCAGCAGCATGGCTATGGGATAAAAGTCTTGGGGTAGAACTTTGAATGGGGCACCACTTATCATTATGTTATCTGGTACACATCGAATTACCTGTGGTTTTAGATTTGAGGTTTTTATTTTTTTAAAAATTTCAATTTGAAATCACTTCAGACTTATAAAATGTTACAAAAATAGTACAAAAAAATTCCCAGATCCTCACCCAGCTTCCCAAAATGTTAACACTTTACATAACAACATTACAGTTTTAAAAACCAGACAAGTCCTATTGATACAATACTATTAATTAATCTAAAGAAACTTATTCCATTCTTGTCGATTGCTACTGATAGAGTTTTTCTGGGCCAGGATCCCATCTGGAATCACAGAGTATATTTAACTGTCATGTCCCTTGAGGCTCTTTTAATCTCAGACAGTTTTTTTCTTTTTCTTTCATGACTGACACTTTTGAAAAGTACTGTTATTTTGTAAAAAAAAAAAATCTGTCCATTTGGGTCTTTTTTTTTTTCATGATTAAATTTAGGTTATTTATTTTTGGTAAGAATGCCAGAGCAGTGACATTGTGTCTTTTTTAGGGAGTCATATCAAGAGACATGATGCTGCTTATTCTCATTAGTGTTGATAATAACTTTGATCAGTCGAACAAAGTGATGTCTGCCAGATTTCTCCACTCTAAAGGTGCGCTTTTTTTCAACAAAGAAACAATTTTAAATGATGGTACGTGCTCTCTCTCCCTCCTTTCTTCTCTTCCTAAATATGATATGAAGTGACGATATGGAAAAATGTGAGAGCCCCCAATTAAGCTCGTGGATTCCTGGTATTATTTCCCCTGCTTATTCTATATATTTTTAGATAGTGAATGATGTACTATATGTTGGCTAGCTGAACATAATAATAAAAAATGGTGAATTATTCTAAGTGAAAGATTCAGTTTTATGCCAAAGTGGCCTTCTACAAGTTGATCCTAGGGTCCTGGGATGGAGCCCCACAGGGGGCTCCCTGCTTAGCAGGGAGTTTGCTTTTCCCTCTGCCTGCATTTCCCCTGCTTATATGCGCTCTGTCCCTCGATCTCTCTCTCTCTCTAAAATAAATAAATAAAATCTTTAAAAAATAATAAATAAATAGGTAAACAAATAAATAAATAAATCTGCCTCCACCCTAGCAGCAGCCATATGAGGGAGTGAGAGAAAAAAATGAACTACATTCTGCTTCATTCTAGAAGGTAAAGCTTTCAAAATAAAACTGGAATTACATGTCTTTCTAACTATTTCATTAACAAAAAAATAATTAAAGAAAATTGCATGCTGTGCAGCATAGAAATCCATCATAAATTCCCTGTATTTGCTTAGGTAACCCTTCCCCCTGGTTTTCTTTTTATACTAAAGCTGCTCATGCTTGGTCTCAACCCACTCTACAATTTGTGAATAATTTAAGGAAAGTACCTTGAAAGCGGAATCACTTAGAATCCAATATACATTTGGCAGTGCAGAGGAAGGATCCAGACTTTCTACTTGGATAACTTGAATATGACTGAGCTCAATCCAAGGTGCACGGAGGCCAGAGCAGTGACCTCACACCTCTCAGAAAATGGGCAATTAATGGACCTTGGGCTGACTGCAACTAGAATACAGCCTGAGAAGAGAAAAAGCTTCATGCTTTGCAGCTATGAGAGTGATGTCGAAGAATGTGCGTAAGGACCAGAATGGGCTAGAACACTTTCTTGTAGTCAGCATCCTAGGCAAGAAGCAGGAGATGGATTGCAGAGTCATGGACTGTCAGATGGCACATGAGATGCTGAGCCTGGATTTCCCTCTGACTAATTAATAAGAAGAAAAACCAGTCAGTAGATTTTGAGCACAGTAACTAAAAAGTGACTACCTTGCTCCTATAAATAATTCTATTTAAGTGAGTTATGTCTTAATATATTATTGGAGCTTTAAAAAAAGTGCTAAAACTTAAAAGTTTTGATTTAAATATTTTAAAGCAGTAATAAATGATATTCACTTCATGTTTAATATCTTATATGTTGCTTCCATACTTAATATCTTGCTTGATCCTCATAGCACCCATGTGACTTAAGTTCTTCCCCCATTTTAAAGTTGAAGAAGCTGGTCATGGAAAGAATGCATCTGCTTGCAACAGATGACATAACCAAAAAATAATTGGTTTCAGGAAAAATAAAGCTTATCAGGATTTTCTCATATATTTTATCACTGAAGTTTTTCTCTAACTCAATGGAGGTTGGGAATACTAGTTTCTGTAGGCTAGTTCATCTCACAATTCATCTTGCCAAATCTCAGGATTATGCAATTTTCCTTTGAGTGCCAATCAATCTGTGCAAGGCTATCCTATTTTGACTAGATGGGACTAGATGACTTTAAGCTGTGAATCAAGATGAGAAAGAAGCCAAAAGCATAGGTAGGCTAGGGTCAGCTTCTGCGAGCCCATGAGTAGGATACAAAAAGTTAACCTGGAGAACAAAATTGGGTTTAAAGTATGTGTGGTTGCTAGATTCATTAACTAGGTTAATTCGGAAGGAGATGTCTGATCTAATCTTATAAACATTTCAAGTTGAGTAAGACAAACAATCTGAGTCTGATGTGGATAGGCCAACTTTGGAAACTGAAGCAGGTACCCAGCCCATCCAGATGACTTCACTGGAACATAACCCGTTTGGGAGGAGCTCCATCTGTAGGGTTATCCCTGGAGGCTCACCTCCATGAATAGTAAAGTCATGGTCCTCTGAAATTGGCAAAGATAGGCAAGTGATCAGATTGGCACTAAATTGCTTAGTGGTTGAAGCAAAAAAGAAACAAAGAACAAGGAAATCTGGCTTTGAGGGTGCAGAAAAAGACAAAGTGACTGACCGTGGTGTCCAGATCGTTTGGTGGTTGCAGTTTAAGCTGTCGTAATACTAATTAAATGGATGAAGAATTGAGAGAAATTGAGGGTTTCAAGGTTTAAATGAGATTAAAATGCAGGCAAGACAAAATGTTCAAATCTATGGAGACGGTAAAATAGGTTGCCAAGGGTTTGGAGGGAGGGAGGAATAGGTGGAACACAGAGGATTTTTAGGGAAGTGACACCATTCCCTAGGACACAGAACAGTGGTTGCATGTCATCATGCATTTGTCCAAATCTATAGAATGTACAACCCCAAGAGTGAACCTTAATGTAAATGATGGACTCCGGGTGATAATGATGTGTCAGGGTAGGTTCATCAGCTGTAACAAGTATACCACTCTGGTAGGGGTTGTTGATAATGGAGCAGGCTATGCATGTATGAGACAAGGAGTTATTGGGAAATCTTATACCTTCTCAATATTGCTGTGAACCTCAAACTGCTATAAAAAACTATTTTTTAAAAAGAGTTAAAAGAAGGTAGGAGGATATGGCTTGCAAATGGGACTTCAGAGTTTAAGATGAAGAATAAGAGTGGAGAATATGGGCAGAGATGGGTAGAACAGACATGGTTAACCAAATTATTATCAGAATTTTAGCATAATGTGGTTATTGACCAAGCACCCCATCCCCACCCTGCCATTTCCAAACTATTCCTGTCTGCAGAGTGGTTGCTTTAAATGGCAAAGCCAGCAGAGAATTCAAAAACATGACATCACTATCTACCACTTTACTGGAGTTCAAGCTGTATGATTACCTGATTACACATCCTCTGGAAAGCTTTGGGAAGCATATCCATATACTCTTCAGGTCCTGACTATAATAATTAATAACCACATTACTCAAAAAACACAATGTTTGTCTATGACTTTAGAGGATTTTGGCATAAAATCAGAAAGCATCCTAGGCATTGCTTGGAATTACAAGAGAAATTCAATTATTTTTCTTGTTCAGTTCATTAAAAAAACAAAAACAAAAACAAGCAGAACAATAAAGAGGTATTTCTTGGCACTGAGAATTAGCATGAATGATTTAACAATTAGAAATTTTTCTCACGTAAAGAATTTCTAACTTGAGGTCCTTCAGTGTTTCAAAATATATTGCATTCTGTGGATACTCTGCAAAATCTAGTAATTGTGTAGCCTTTTGCATGAGTTCTGAGATACTTCCCTTAATTGTCACCATGTTTATGTTAACACTTACTGCCATGGGATTTTCACAGAACAAGCATTGTCATTTGCAAACTTTCCAGAAAAAGCACTGTCATTTGCAAACTGTTTTGACATGTGAAAGATGGAATACATTTTCCATCCAAATCTTTAGGAGAATCACAGGATCTCCAGAAACAGCATGCATAGTGATTAAGCAAAGAATATCTATATCCAAAAGTCACATGTTTGAATCCTAGCTTTGTTACCTACAAAGTGCGGTTACATCTCTGTTAGGTTTTACAAAATAGGTCACAGATTACAATATACTTCAAAATATTGAAGATCATAAAAATACAAATTATTTATGCAAGAAAATTTGGACAAGATGTTTAATTTTTCTATCCTCTGCCCCATTTTCTCATTTGAAAAACCGAGATGATAATGGCATTTAATTCAAAAGGTTATTGTGAAGATATGTAAATTATGTAAAGTGTTTTGAACAACACTTGGCAGGTAGTAAGTGTTCAATAAAATTGACAAAAAGTGTTTTCTTAATAACAGCTTTCAGACATGAAATACTCAGTACAGGGTACCATGCTGGGATTTTTTTTTTTAAATATGTTAGTCTGTTAATCTTTGTTACAGGCTTTATATAAATAATAGTATCCCCATTGTATATGAGGAAACAAAGGCTTGGGATGGTCATGTTATTGGCCAAAGCCTACCAGAGGGCCAGGGAGCTGGGATTAGAATCCTGGCGTACAGTGTCCAGAGCCCTTCTTATTAGATCCTTTGCTATCCTAGCTTCCTTAAGTTTGTACTTGTGAGAAAATTCCCATTTGCCTCTTGAAAGAAAACAAATCTAGAGTGATTTCAATAGTTTTTGCAACTATGGTTGCTTACAATTGAAAATGGTAATGACTTCTAAGACCGGATTGCAGGCATGCCCACATACAGTGTCTCAGATGAAACTCTTTATTTCCTAGGTGGGTAAATTGTTTGTTGTGGTGGTTGTTTTGTCTTTTGCTTTTTCACTTTTGCACATCTATCGATCTCATTGTCTGGGGGTTAAAGACAGAGAGAAAAGCTGAAAATGTCTTCCACTATATCCCACAGGAGTATCACATTGTTGACACACTTGTCTTTAAAAATGAGCCCAGGGAATAGCTTTATTGGCCCATGGACAAGTGACCATGTGGAACTCTAATTCATACAAGTTCTGTCACACTGTAAGGCCTCATGAGATTTTCCAAGCATTCCACACATGCTTTACACAAACCAGTTCCATGGACATCTAGAAGAAAGAAAACAAACAAACACGTAGTGAAGCTTTTCAAGCATGAACAAAGACTAAGCACTGCAGTAGGAGTGTCTACTCAGCAATGCTCCCTTTGAGCAGCCTCAGTCTTTGAAGGATGAGTAGAGAATAGGTTGCCATAGAATTCACACCAACATCTGTGAGTGTGCAAAATTCCCTCTGAAGTCTAAAAGCAAATGAATGAGGACTTTTAGGACTGCTTCTTGGCTTATGTATGTGTATAGGATATAAGCAATGCTTTAAACCCATATTTTTTAAATGCTTCAGTTGTACAGATGAAAAATTGGGGTCTTGGAGATGTTTAGGGGCTGTTTAAAAATTGTATGTTGCCTAGATGGTCAAGTGAAGAATGGAGCTCAGGTCTTACTCCAGTCACATGCTTTTCTTACTGAACCATGTTGCCTTTTTAGTTCAATGGGAAAAACAAACAACAATGACAAAAAGTCATAAGGAAACAGGAATGTTTTGGTCATCGTTGGTAATGACCACATATTGTGGATGACCACATGCAAAGGGCTTTCTCAAAACAAACCAACTATAACTTAAAAAGAAGGACTACAAAATAATATAGGTATATGTTAGGAAATCCTCCCTCCTCTAAAATCACAAATGGGGACATAGAAAATATAGGCATAAGTATTTCTTTTATTCAACCAAGAATATCTTAGATTCCATGACTTTAAATTTAAAATGTAACTATTATCTCATCACTCTTTTTATAGGCCTTGTGTTTAAAGACTTAATATGATGGATGTAGCAATTTGTAAAAACTGTGTTAGAAAAGGGCATAGCAGCATTACTGAGAATTTGTTTTTCTTTTTACACATCTCTTTTGAAGATAGCTATTTCTGCACCTCACTCCTCCCCACCTGGCTTCTGGTAAAACATTTAAATTGCAAATTGATAAAGAATAAGAAGATGCAGTTCCCAAAGTTCAAAACATATGCATGATCTGCTGGACATCAAAAAGTTATACCCATATGGGGAAGAGAAAAAAGAAAAAGAAAACAGTCTGGATGGCTATAAATAGATAATCAGTGACTATTCCCTAGTTAGTAAGATTATAGGCAAATTGTCTTCCTTATAATTCTCTGTATTTTCTACTCTTTTAAATGAGCCCATATACTTTTGGAACGATAAAAGGTGTTTTGAAAAACTAAACATGTTTATGATTAAAATCATATAGAGAAAAAATTATGTACATAAATGCCTATTATTGATTCAGGAATACATTTTCCTTTTATAACAAAATATAATCCTATGATTTCCCCCAAGTACTTGGGGATCTAAAAAATGGTATTTAAGTGTAAAACAACACTTTGTACAATGGGGAACCGACTATCCTGGTTTGCTCAGAAATGAGGAGTTTCCTGGGATTCAGGATTTTCAGCGCTAAAATCTCAGCAGTCTCAGATTGATTACCATGCAGTCCACCAACATCTGTATGGAGATGTTGGTCCACAGTCCCCTGAGGAAGTGTTGTTTATCCCCCAGATGGCTCATCTGGGCCACTCAGAGAGGCAGAGTCAGTTCTCATGGAGTCTACAGATTACTTTCCATCTTTCTAGATCACAAATTTTAAAGAATCTATCATATGTGAATCTAGTCATTCATTCTGCAAAGGACCTGCCCAAATAAATGGTTAAAAATAGGTATGTCTGCATGTTCTGGGTTTGAAAGAATGTGAAAATAACTATTAAACAGGACAGACAGGAGCCCTAAAACAATTGGGAAAAGTTTTATATAGTGTTCTAATACTTTCCGGTTAGTGTTTCACCAGCAGTAGAAAGCATGGTTTCTTTCAAGTAATTTAATTTATTCTCTCTTGAATTACTAGCCGAGCAAATCCCGATAAGACCCTTCCAGTTTTTCGATTCTAGAATTCTCTGTCACAGAACACAATAGGAAGAGAGAAGAGCAGCTGAGGGAATAAGTATGGTGAATTGGGGCCGTGGGGCTCTAGAGATTTTCAGGGTCTGAGGTTTTTAAATGCATTGCCAAAGCCGATTCAGCATATTTCCTTCCCAGCATTCATAATTACTTGGCACTAAAGAAACACTTGCTGATAGAACATTTTATGGTACAGTGTTTTATTATCTCTGTCTTGGAAAAATGGTAGCCACTGATAATCTAATAGAGAGGAGAAACTCACATCATTAATTTATTATAGCCCAGAATCCTAGGCAGGGTGTTCGATTACAGGGGACATTCTTTATTTCTGCCAAATTAAAAAGCTGGCACAACCCAGGAGATGAGATAAAGCTTTTGGTTCATGCCTTCTGGATTCTGTTTTCTAACAGATGAACCAAGAACTTGTAGTTTAAACTTTAGCTTTTCCTACCATTTTTATATTTACCCGGTTTCCCCAATTCATGTGTACTTTAATAACAAACTCACACTGGCAATGTTAGGTAGCTATGTCTTTACCAGCACAGTGCTGCAGAGACAGAGACCTGGGCCCTGGTCCTGGACGCACTACTCGTCACTGCGTGTGTGACCTTGGGCTCAACACTTCATCACGATGGTTCCTTTATCTGTGTAATGGAAGGGCAGGACTAAGGTCCCTTCCAGCTTTAGTATTTTATGGTTCATGTTCGGATTCAAAGTTGGAGATAAATAAATATGAAAGAAAATTCCTTTTAAAAAATAATATACAGATATTGTGTTAAATTCCAGTTAAAGATTGAATTATTTGGTTTCAGTTTGCCCGGTAGAGTATGCAGAGCCTAGGGACTCCTTTGCTGTATGCTTCAGAAATGATTATTGCAGTTCATGTACTATGCCTGACAGAAGGAAACATCTGGAGGATTTCTGTAAAAGCTGGAATTCACTCATAAAGGGGACCCTTCTGATTCTGGATGGGTTGTACATTATCCCACCTGCTACACTTTGTACTTTGTGTTTCTCCATCTGTTAGCAATTGTTTCCTTAATTATTTGGTAGAATCAATGATATTTTTAAGTGCTTCATGTCAATTTCAAAATGGCAAAAGGATGTGGGCTACATACTGTTGTGCACAGTGCATGAAAATGAAATCAAAGAAACAGCATGTCAGAGCTGAGTGAGGCCTTAGAGATCAATTAGTCCAGCTTCCTCATTTTGTAGATGAGAAACATATCCAGCTCATTGTTGACAAAGCAGAGAACCAGTATCTCCCGATGCCCTTTTTTTCATTATATCACCAGCAAATCACGTCTTTCTCATTCTCAGCAATATCTTTCTTCTGATTTTTAAAATTACTTAGGTTTTATAATAAGAGTTTAACTAGAAGATACAAATTTTTAAAAATTACTTTAAAGTTTTCTGTGGACACCATTGAAAAGTCAAATAGATATACAAGGTTTGTGACAAAAAAATGGATGTTGTCTATTCTGCTCTTTCCGTGTGCAGTTGTGATGCCTGAGAGGCAACACATTCATTTCTTTGGGCTGTTCTTTTTTGTATTTGCTTTCACATTTCTAAAGAAATATTTTATCCTATTATCCCTCGATTGTTACTTTTAGGTACTATCTGTAGATTTCCTGCTATAGAATATGAGATTGACTCTTCTCATGCCCACCTACTTGCAAGCGTACCTTTCCTTGCACTTCACCACCCCCATCTTCTAAATATAGTCAAAACATTCATTTTGGTTAGATTATATTCAATGTTTGCATCTTATAATTATTTAAATAACATCCACAGCTGAGCCATTCAGAGATAATTATTACATTTCCTATCTTGTTCAACCTTTTTCCTCTCTGGAGTTGGTATGACCTGGTTTTTATTGCTATTGTTTGCTCGCTCACTTAATAACTTGCATCGTTCTCAGTAATTCACACACAAGTCCTCTGATACCAGCATAAATTTCAACTCAGTACATTCAAAATCATTAGGTGTCCATCAGTTTTATCTTCTCCTGAGCCATTCCATTGCAATATACACTGATAGCCTTCTGGGCCTGCTAGCATTCTCAACTTCATTATCCTTTGGTTACTCATTAGCTCTCTCACATTTGAATTCTTTCCTTGTTTCATTTGCTTCTGTGTTTTAAGAGGAAAGGTGCATGGAACATAAAATATTTCACAGTCATACAGCTGAAAATATCTATATTCTCTGAGCTCCCTCTTGCTTTAATAATTTGGCTGAATATAAAAATCTAGAAAATCATTTTCTCCTTGAAATTTTGAGGCATTACCCCATTGTCTTCTAGCTTCCAGTGTTGTTTCAAATTTCATGTGATATGCCATGATTTGGATCTTTATTCATCACTTTGACTGGACACTTAGTGGGACACTCTCACTATCAGAACTCTCGATCTCCAGTTTGTAGGTATCTTGATAAATTATTTTTTGCAAAGTTCTCTAACTCACCAACTAGAACTTGATCTCACAATGTTGGCAGACATGTACTTTTTCAAGCCTCTTCATGTATCAGTCTGCTTATACATTAAATTAACTTCTGTAAATGCTGTAACAACTTAACCACGATCTTGATGGTTTAAAACAATACAGATTTATTTTCTTACAGTCCTGGAGGTTGAAAGTCTGAAATAAGTTTCACTGGACTAAAATCAAGATTATGGCATGGCTTGGGTTTTTTATAGGCTTTAGAGAAGAATCGGTTCCTTGCCTTTTCCAGCTTTGAAAGGCTGCCTCCATCTTGCATTTCTTGGCTTAGGGTTTCTTTCTCCATCTTTAAGCCAGCGGTGTAGCATCTTCAAATCTCTCTCCCCTTCCCTCTTCATACCACCTTCCCTCCTATAAGGACCTTTGTGATTATTTCAGGTCCTAGGACGATCTGCTCATCTCAGGATCCTTAATTCAATCACATCTGCAAAGTGCTTTTTATTGTAAAAGATAACATCTTTACAAGTTCTAGGGATTAGGACATGGAGATCACTGGGAAGCAATTAATCAACTTACTACACACACCATTGCCTATAACAAATCACATCCCTAAACTCACTACCAACTGGTGCTGAAATAGACATCAGCTCTATGGTGAGAGACATTACAGAATAAAATGACAAAAGGCATCAATCCAGCATGGAGTGAAAGAATGGAGCCACTAGCATAATAAATCAATGGCATACATCATCATGTATACATTTATATATATCTTTTATAATATATTTAAATAAAGATTTATCATTTTCACCATAAAGTTCTTGCACATTTTTGTTCGATTTATTCCTAAATACTCAATATTTTGATGGTATTTAAATGGTATATTTAATGTTTTTCATTTTCTAATTCTTTATTGATGGCATATAGATATGCAGTTTGTTTTTATATCAGTTTTGTATCCAGTAATTTCCTAAGCATTCCTATTAATCAAACACATTTTTTTGTTTATTTGCCTTCTTTTGCTAACTGAGATCAGCAGAACAATCTTGAACAGAATGAGTAAAAGGGGTGCCTGGGTGGCTCAGTCATTTAAGCAGCCGGCTCTTGATTTTAGCTCAGGTTATGATCTCATATGTCATAATCATGGGTCCTGAGATTGAGCCCTAGATTGGGCTCTGCACTTAGTGATTCTCTGCCTTACCCTCTTCCCATGACCCTCCCCCAGCTCATGCACATGTGCTGTCTCCCTATCTCAAATAAATAAATAAGCCTTTAAAAAAAAAGCAGTGATAGCAAGAATCTTTCTTTTGTGCCATTGCATTTCAACATTAACTATGATGTTTGCTATAGATATCTTTAATCAGTTAATAACCATTTCTATTCCTAAATTACTAAATAATAGTGTTTCTTTTATAATTAAATTTATTTGAGATATAGAAACAAATGTTTACATTTTGATAAATAAATTTACCTGTGCTCTTGATATCTTACTTATACATATATCTTGAAGTGTATATAATTTGTCTTAAATCATAGTCTTCCAAGAATTATATGAGTCAGTCACTAAATATCCTCCCTAGTTTAAAGTGAGCTTCAGAATGGATTGGTTAACCAAGTTTACCATTAACAACAGAAAATAACAATTTTTAATAATATCCTTACTCCATTTACCAACTGAAAAGAACTGCACCATGAAAGAATCTTGGAATTCTTTGGTTCCCATTTAGAATTTCATAGCAGTGGCCTGCCAAGACTGAAGTTTCCTGAATTAATGAAGTTAACAGAAAATATTGTTAATATATTGTTTTCCAGATTTAGAAAGGAACAAATTTTTATCTAATTCAAGGGAGCTCTTCCTCATTCAGAGAGGATGGATATTGTTTAAGCATGGATATTTCAACAATTTTTAAACTCCCCAGATCTATATCTACTCTTCCCAAGTACTTCTTCTTTACTAGAGTTCAGATTTATTCATTTTTTTAAGATTTTAATTATTTATTTTATCAGAAAGAGAGTGCACTAGCAAGGGGGAATGGTAGGCAGAAGAAGCAGACTCCCCGCTAAGCAGGGAGCCCAATGTTGGACTTGATCCCAGGACCCTGGGATCATGACCTGAGCCAAAAGCAGACACTTAACCGGCTGAACCACCCGGGCATCCCTATTCATTTATTTATTTATCATTCAGTCGTTTGGGAAATATTTTTTGGGAATCTACTATATACTAGGGGCTACAGAGGCACTTGGATATAAGAGGGTACATGATTTTATCTGAACTTGAAGCTATTTACAGTTCAGTAGAATGAAACAAACAAATATATAAACAATTACCATACAGAACTTGTGCTATGGTAGAATGAATGTGGAATGCTATAGGAACCTGAAGAAGATTCAGTATCTTATCTTAGTTTTGGAAAAGAAGAAAAGGTTTTTTAATTTTCCTGGGACACCTAAAATATAAATAGGAATCACCTAGACAAAAAGTCGGAAGAGCCATTTATACAGAGAAATAGAATGTGCAAAGACCCAGAAGTGAAAGAAGGAATAGTATTTCTAGAAAAATTACTCATGTAATCTGAAGCTTAAATAAAAAGAGAGATGAGTCTGGAGGGACAAAATCATGAGTGACCCTATAAACTGAGTAATTATAATAGGTATTATCCAAACCTGTATATTTTGGGAAGTTAAAGAGATGATACTAATAACTATGCTATAAATAAGTAATCTGGAAATCACAACAAATTCTCCTCTTTATCCTGGGTCTATTGAGGAACCCTTGATGGATCTTAAGTAAGAGGGTAGGAAGGTGACATATTTAGATATTCATCTGGCAAAGATTGCTTTAGCTATAGTGTGGACTAGTTATGGGTTAGGGAAGCAGTGGTATACAAAAGGAAGAAAAATGGGGTGCCTGGGTGGCTCAGTGGGTTAAAGCCTCTGCCTTCAGCTCAGGTCATGATCTCAGGGTCCTGGGATCAAGCCCTGCATTGAGCTCTCCGCTCAGCAGGGAGCCTGCTTCCCCTCTCTCTCTGCCTGCCTCTGTCTACTTGTGATCTCTGTCTGTCAAATAAAAAAATAAAATCTTTAAAAAAGAGAGAAGAGAAATGGAGAAAAGGTAAGAGATACATGTATTGCACTAATTCAAGTAAGCAATGGGGTTGCCTCTGGATTAGCAACGTAGAAGTAATGGAAATGGTAAAAGGCTGATTAATTTTGTAGCTATTTGGGAAATAAAATCAACAAGATTTGCTGATGGAGTGTTTGAAGGATTTAATAGAGAAAGAGGAAGTTGGAATCACAAAGTACAGTATTCCTGTGTCTTCCCTGGGCCCACTGATTGATGAGCTGAAGGATCTGTCACACAAGGGAACAGCCACTGAAGATGTTGTTTTTAAGGACCTGCACTGTGTTTTGTGAATGAATTTTTGTGGGCCAGTGTAACTGGGGTTTTTTTGTTGGTGGTGGTGTTCTAAAGTGTTGGACTAAGTCCTAAATGATCTGAGCTGTCCCACTGAATGACTGCAGCTGATGCTACAACAGAAATACAAAGGACAGTTGGTGGAATACAAAGCCTGTGAAGTGGATGGAGTACAAAGTGCATAAAGAACACCAAAGCAAAGGCTGGAAGGAGCACAGGAGTGTGTGATCACAGACTGGTTTCTAGAATATCAAAGAAGCAACACTAAGTCTCTGTGGATAAAGGCAACCTTTCCATTCCCAGGCACGGACGAATGAGAGGTCACATAATCTGAGTGAGAGCTTGCACAATGTGTATTGAGGTCCCTTGAGGAAACCCAAAGTCTCTCCTTTTGTCACCTCTTTTTCTCTTAAAGGGTTTTGATTTTACAGAGGTATACAAGACGGGAGAGTCGGCTTCAAGCTATCATAAGAATAGGAAAGAATTAAAGTTCAGAATGCGGATGGCAGTCCATTATAGATGATCACTGTGAGCCTCCAGTAAGGTTGGGGCAGAGCAGAAACAGAAGAATTGTGGCCAGAGTAAAATAGAACCCAGCCCAGATGAAAATTGGGCAGCATTCATCCTAATGTCAGAATAAGTCACAGGGTGGCACAGGCTGAATCCAGCCCTGGAACCAAAATTTAGAAGCTCAGCGATATTATCTGAATAATCAATACAAGGTACCAAACCCAACAAAGGAGACCCTTGCTTCATTCCCTTGTTTGTTCTCCAACCTGTCTCTCTGAAGCCCTACCCATCAGAGCAGGAACACAGCATTTAGGCTGCCTGTCCACCAAATTGACTATTTTTTTTTTTTAACTTTCCACCATAAAAATGTAGTTTGGGCAGTGTCAGCAGCATCCAACCTTTCCAGAGTTCTCTCTCGTTCATTTCCTGTAGCATCCCTACTCCTTCCCTATGTCTAAGCCTATCCTGCTCTCTTTGTTCTCCTGTTTTCAGCACGTTGCATCTTTCACACATTTGATTTACTTGATACACCACATAGTGATGAAGAGACCTGACTCTGCTCTCCAAAAGACTTTTTTAATCCCACTCTGATGGCTAACATTCAATCTGGGACAAATTACTTAATCCCTTAGGAACTTGGTTTCTTCCTCTGTGAAAGGGGAGGTAACCCAAGAAATTGAATGGTTTTAAGACTTAAAATGATGATGTATGAAAAGCACATAGAACATTGCCTACCACAGAATATGCACTAAAAAATATTAGCAATTATTATGACTCTTGTTAAACTGAAACCTTATGTGGTAGACAACATTAATACAAACATTTATTTTTTTATGATATAAATACACACACACGCACATACATACATCCAAAGAGACTCTTAAAGTTTAAATAACTGGTTCAAGGTTATACATCTCCAATTTACAGAGCTTCATTACACAAGTTTAGACCTCAGGCTCAGTGCCTTACTAGGTAAACCTGGACACAGCACTGAAAGCAATTCCAGGAAAAATGTCCAGACCTTCTGTCAAGATTCAACCTGACAGAGCCAGCCAACGGTATAATCCTACTAAAATAGCCATGCTCTTGCTTTTAGTAGCTATGGTGGGTAGCACAGTGGTCCCTTTCTCAAGTCACCTAAGTTGTTTTATTTGCCATCTAATCCTTAAAATTAGAAGCAACACACTCAGTCGAGCTTTAACTGAATCAAGCATGCATATGTATGTCTGTATTATCCTGGCTACACATTGTTGTATAACAAACCACCCCAAAACAGTAGACCAAGACCATAATGATGATTGATTTGCTCATAAATGGGCAATTTGGGTAGGGATCATTAGGGGAAGTTCATCCCTGCTCCAGATGACTTTGGTTGGGACAGTTGAAAATAGGGTTGGAGTCTACACTATCAAAATTGGATCATTCGCATGTCTGGACATTGGAGTTCTGGTCTGAGAGCTGAGCTGGAGCTGGGATCTTCTGTTTCCCTCCATGTAGATGAAGATCTCCATACTTCTAGAGTGCTTGGTAGCCTAGTGGCTGGGTTTTAGGAGTGAATTTCCTGAGAGAGTTCTATCAATTTCATGACCAATTTCAGAAGTCACAATAGAGCCATTTCTGCTCTACTTTTCAGTCAAGGCAATCACAATGACCCACCCCTTTTCGAGGAAAGAGAACATTAACATCCACTCCTAGTGGGGAATGGCAAGGCTCTGGAAAAGCATGTGGAGTATGAAATATAAGGGATGGGAAATATGAAAAATATAGATGAATATATTTCATATTCCAATGTACATATTCATAGTCCTATATATGAATATTTAAGCTATATAAAATATCAATCCCAGTCTGATTTTTTATTCCTTTATTTTTTCCTAGTAATTATAATCACCTGGCATATCATATATTTATTTGTTTTTCATCCGTCTGCCCTCCTCTAGAATGAAGTGCCACAGAGGCAGAAAATATATTGTTATTTTACTTATTACCATATCATTATTACCCAGAATACTAGCTGACACAGAGTAGGTGCTCAATTTATTTGTTGAATAAGTGAATTCACACATGCATAAACAAATACTGCCTCTAATATATAGGGCCACAAATTCACCAGTGTAGATGCTGGCTCTCGGGCTAGACTGTGAGACATCAGTTAAAAGAATTAGTGACACTATCTTCCATAATTAACAAACTTGGTACATGACAAAGAGAAATGTTGTTGAAGCTCCTGATATCTGCATTTTCAAACTCCATGGAAATTATAACTCTAAAACCTCTTTTTCATCTGCATTTTATTTCTCTTTCATAGACCAGCCATCTAGAAGCTTCAGCAGAGGGATTTTTTGGATGGTAGCTGTGAAGTATTAAAAAGGCAGTGGCAGATATAAGGATTTTATTTGCCTTCCACAAGATGCCTCATAAAGGCATAGTTAATAAGTTGCCCACTTTGCCTTAAGGTGTTTTCAGTAGCTCATAATAGTATTTATTTCAGAAAGCGTATCTTCTGTCACATTAAGGATCAAGTAAAAATGATGTGAAATGACCTTGTTTGGCTTTAGAAAAATTAAAGCCCTAAAAGCATGAAAAGCAATAAAAGATTATTGTGTGCCTTTTGTCAGATATGAGATACATTATAATGAATCCCTATGACAAGTACCTTCACAGCTGTAGTTGTAAACACTTATAGCAGCTGCTAATTGTGATACCTAATAGGATCCTTGACCCTATAATGTGGCCTCCTCTATAGACATCTTGGTTGTAATGAAAAACACTAATAACTACAGTGAGGAAAAAGCAAACAGTGAATTTATGAATTAGATAATGTTTCTCTGGTAAAGCATTTTTTAAATACGAAATTTTGTTAAAAGATACAAAAAGTAATATAAAATTCTAAAACGTGATATTCAACACAATTTGGGGAAAGCCAAGTATCTCTTTACTCAAGATCTCTGAAGATGTCATTAAGAATATCTGTATCATAATGACATACTGTATGGTGACTAACATAACGTAAAAAAATTAAAAATATTTTAAACATATTTGTATTAAAAAAGAATATTTAAAAAATATTAAGAATAAAAAAGAATATTTGTATTAAAGCCCCCCAAAGAAGCTTTTATATGAGAACTACAACATATTATAGCAACATAATTTATGGACTCTCTTTAATTTTTTCCCCTTAATACCAATATCAATATGTGATCACATATAACCATATGATATATGACCAAGACATATTTATAAAATAAATGCATATATAAAGAAGATGCTACTTATTACCCATTAATAGAACATGACCTTTCATACCATTTTCAAGAAGTGGATACAGATTTGAATCATTAGATAAATAAGGAAGATCTGAACCTTGCCCTTGAAAACTTGCATGGTTCTTCCTGCATGGTAGATATGGTGTGGCATTCTATTGGAAATGGTGTGGGGGAATAGTTAAAAATGGAAAGATCTATTTGACACAATATTTGGTTTTTCCACTCAAGGAGAATAGACTCTTTTGTTTGAAACATTGGTAAAGGAGTTCTTTTACTACCATCATCATTATCACTATCATAATTATCATAGGTAACATTTTTTACTACTTTATAATGTACTGGAACACACTAACACTAATGGCTTTATATATTGCCCTTATTAATGCATTTACTCCTCACAACATCTCTCTGGAACAGGTACTGTTAGTAGACAGTTTTACAGATGAGCAAACTGAGGGACAGACAAGTTAAATGTTTGGTCAGTGTCACGAAGCTAACAGAAGGTGCAGTCAAGATTCAAACCTGACTATTAGCTCCTGAGTTTATGCTCTTAACCGGGTTGCTTTGTTGCTTCAGGAAAGCACAGCATTGCTTCTGAAGAAAAATTTGAAGTCCTAATTCAGGAAGTGATGCGATCATGAAAATCTGGAATTCCATCAGATATTGGAGTATAGGCACTAAAATACAGTTTCGGAACTTGACACATGCTGTCACACTTTACCTGCACATTAAGTGGATTTTCCCTCCCTGCATAATAGTAATAGTATTTAATTTATGCCAAGAACTAGCTCATCTCACTCTTGAAATAAGCCAAAGAAACAAGTACTTGATTTACAGATGAAATCCAGTACTAAATTAAGTAACTTGTTCACAGTCAGTAGCCAGAAGCCACTTAGAATCTTAGGTCTTCTTACCACAAATCTGTGCTTGTAATCACTGTCTATGTGTTTCCCCTCCTGAATGCACAGTAGAATCCTCGGCAGACTCATTAATAAATGTAAATGGTTGGGTGTCACTTCCAGAGATTCTAATTTAATTGGTCTTAGTTGGTGCGGCCTGGAAATAGGTAGTTTATAAAAGTTCCCCTGGTGAATTTAATGTGCATCAAAGACCAGGATCACTACACTATCTGATACTGTTCCTCATCTTAAAATTATCTTTGGTCTTAATGCCCTATAAGTCAATAATCTACCTTATTTTTTCCAGGGTGAGGTAAAGTACAAACAGGAAACAAGTGATTGGCAATCTCCAGTGCTTTCTTATATGGTTTTTATTATATAAAGCATTGACATTAGGTTTGAAATGGATTTCTTTATCCAGTAACAAGTAACTAACTAGGTGATTCTGAGTAGGATGTTACAATTTAAATTTAATTTTTTTCTGATCTTTCGGATAATGTCATATGATTATGAACATATGATTATAAACATATGATCTATTTAAATTTCCTTCTTGCTGTATTTTTATCTTCAGTATACCTGGCCCACACATTTTTAGCTAGTGCAGCTCTGATTCACAAAAGGCTAACATAAGGGTCACCTGATTCATACCGCACTATATTTGGCAAAAGAAAGTGTCTCATCCAACTATGATTGAAAATGGCAACTCACTGTGTAAAACCCCATCTTTCTGTGGTTTGTGTTATTTCTCTTTAAAAGTGAAAAAGAAAAGAAAACATTGAGCTAATGGTCAGGTCTGAAAAAGAACAAGTTAGTTTAAGGGTGAAGAAACCTAGTCCATAAGAGATAATACCTAATGTCTAGATTATTGTGTGTTAAGTATTTGATAAACTGGAAATGCATAGCTGGACAGCCATTATTTAGCCAAATAAAAATAATTAAAAGAAACAAGCACAAACCCAACACCTCTTTTAGCAAATGACCTGTCTATGGGCTCTGAGCTGGAAATGTTGGTAGTCATTACAGAGGCTGTCAAACAGAAGTAGGTACTGGGTTCCAGAGACAAATCAGTGCTGAAAGGCTAAATGCTTTGGCCTGTCTTTGAAATACTAACTTAAGATTCAGGAAATAAGAAAGCAAACATGGATATAAAATTCGCTGTGGTAATGGGGGCCAGGGAAACCACAATTTAAAATTAATTTTAATCTGCTTGTCACAAAACTTAAACAAATGTAACTATAATGTGCGGAATTTTACTTTTACTATTCCTTTTACTACACCTATCAAAAGACAGATGAAGGGGCGCCTGGGTGGCTCAGTGGGTTAAAGCCTCTGCCTTCTGCTCGGGTCATGATCCCAGGGTCCTGGGATGGAGCCCCAAATTGGGCTCTCTGCTCGGCAGGGAGCCTGCTTCCCCCCATCCCCACCCCCCGCCTGACTTTCCGCCTACTTGGGATCACTGTCTGTCAAATAAATAAATAAAATCCTTAAAAAAAAAAAAAAAACAGATGAAGACAACCTGGTAAAAATGTTTCTCCTCCGAAAAGGACAACACTTTCTAAAAAAGTCAATTGCCGGTAATTAGACAATAAAATACAGTCTCTTCTACCATCAGGAATATTCAGAGTCATCTTTTTAATGACTTTAAAGGCATAGTAGCCATCTTTCATCCTAAACTGTATCTCAGGATTATAATTGATTACCAGATTTTGTTGGATTAACTCCACACTTTTCTCTTAGTCACATTCTCTAGAAAGTACATTGATCAAAGATAGAAGATATGAATTACAAGTTCATTTTTACCACCAACATAAATTTTTAAACCTTCATGGTCATTTGTAGAACAGAACTTTGATCTGTAGTCAGACATGATTTCTTGATTGAGTAAAAGGTTTCTTTTCTTAGTATCTATTATTTTCACTAGACTCTTTTAATTTCATCTATACATGGGACAGATTGTTTTGACAGACAATGTCATCTTATAGTGTAAGGGGCACTGGACTTGGCTGCACATACCCCAAAGCCCTAGGTTATTTGGGATTTGAATCTCTGCTTTAAATACCGAAAACCGTGTACTAGCTACCATCTCTACATTTTTCTTCTGCTGGACACACAATCCTGTGTGGCAGGATGGATAGGAGGATGGCAATATATGTGAAACAGCTTTGAAAATCATTAATTGCTTGATAAATGCAGAGAACTGTCATTACGACCTTTCTAAATCATGGGATCTTCATCTCCCTATTATTTGGCAGCAAGATGAAGGGGAGTGCCCGTAGCCACATATCACATATATCTCAGAAAAGAACTGTGGATAAAACCCTGATTAGGAGAAACTCAGTGCATCTGGTGATCATGAACAAATCATTAAAAACTCCTCCACCTCTGTTACCCCATTTGCGGTGTGAGTATAGTAACAGGTAATTGTGTATATTGCTTGAAGTAGGTTTAGAAGGAATAAGAGCCACACATACTTTAGTTCTGTGCTACCAAGGAGATACAGCCCATTAAGTTATCAAATGATATTACTGTGAAACCCATATGTTCTTACTTGTAACATTTTCATCTTACAACAGTTTTTTCTTTCCTGAAAAATTGGGCCAAAGCAAGATTCTCTGATTATAACATATGTCCATTCATCCCATTTTTTTTTTATTTCTCAGAACACAAAAAAATTTATGAGAGACTTTTCCCTGTATTTATACCAAGCCAAATGTAAAAATGTAGCTGTCTCCTGCTTCTCAAAAAATGGCTAGCTGATTTGCAAGCAGGGGTAGCAGAGGAAAATGAACAGGGATGTGTGGAGTCCACTGAATGTCACCTGTTTTCTCTGGCCTCTGACCCCATTGCCTCCATTAGCTCTCCTCCACTGGCAACGGAACAGCTGTGATATGGTTTTACGATGTCTTGCTGTGCTTTCAAATGCCATTACCGCTGTTTTGCCCATCTCTTCTTTGGGGACTGAGAGTGCGCCTTCCATTTCTTCCTAACTCAGATAATACCCAAGACAATACTCCTCTCAGCCTGTGTTCTATGGACGGAATCAATGAACAGTTGGTTCCCAGCCACCCGACCCCAGGGCTGGAAGTACAGGGGAGACAGGACGCACCGAGCAACTAAGGTTCGCCTGCACCCCAGAGACACACATCTGTTGTCCCTACCCTCTGGTCAAGCTGGACAACCCATTGTCCCTAACACAGCCCATTGTTTCCCGAACACAGCCCGAACTTTTCCATGTCCGCATTTGATTATTTTGCTCTGACTGCCCAGGATGCCCAGTTCCCACCTCTATCCCTACTTTTAAATACTTTATCATCTTTAGAAGATGTGTCAAATGCCAGCCATCACCCTGAGACTGGAGTGCTTCTTGCAAATTTTTGTCAGCTCTCTCTCCTGTGAATCTCTACAACTCTTGACTCATAATACCCTTAGGTGACTTCACGCATTCTTCTTGATATATGCTCATTTACTTTTTTCCCTTATTGTTTGGGCCCTCTAATAAGACTCATTAGCTATATAAGCTTGGACAAGTTATTTGAGCCCACTGTGCCTATTTTTTTCACTCATTATATGAAGATTACAATAGCAAAATTGTTTTGAGGATTAAATAAGTTAATGTGAGTACAAAACTTAGACCTATGTCTGGCACACAGTAATATGATGTAAGTTATTAGTTTTTGCAATAACATTGTTACACGTATCATGTATATTATAAACATGTATATGGATGTCAGTGTTTTTTTTTTTTTCAGAGAAATTTATGCTTCCTTATAGTCCCATTTCCTAATATATTTTCCTCTATTTATCGGGTTACAAATAAATGTTTTTAAATAAGTAAATGAAAAAATAAAGCTCTTGATTCTATTGTTGTAATTCTTTCGAGATTGAACTTTTCCTTTTTTTTTTAATTTTATGTTATTTTTCCAATGTTCCAAAGTTCACTGTTTATGCACCACACCCAGTGCTCCATGCAATTCGTGCCCTCCTTAATACCCACCACCAGGCTCACCCATCCCTCCAACCCCTGCCTCCAAAACCCTCAGTTTGTTTCTCAGAGTCCACAGTCTCAGACTGAACTTTTTCCTAAAGATACTGCTTAATTTGATGAGCAAATCAACTTTTTAGTAAGGCGCATTTCTTTGTAAAACTTCAAAATGCCCTCAAACATAGGGCATAATATTTAATTTTTTATTCATTCACTTAACTCAACTGTTAATAAATGCAAATCTCAGGTAAAGTAATTCAGTCCTTATCTTACTGTTTTAATTTCATGATCCATAACAATGTGAAGTGGCTCAAATGTCTAGACAGAATGTTAATTATGTAATGCTAGAAAGCTAGATGACTTAGTGATTCAATAATCATATTTCTGTGTTATGCCATTGTTGGTTTCTATAGAATTTCACCCCAAACAGTTTCAGAGATACTTTCAGACAAAATGAAGAACATTAAAAATCTAGGGGCATGTGAATTTCTTTTTAAGTTTTTATATATTGTATTTTTTAAAAGAACTTTTAGACCTACAACAAAATTGAAAGGAAGCTATAGAGATTTCCCAAATACTTCTTGCCCCTACACATGCATAGTCTCTCCCACCATCAATGTCACTCACCAGAATGGTACTTTTTTTTTTTTTTTTCCCAAGGATGAACCTACACTCATGCTTCATAATCACCCAAAGTCCATAGTATACCTTCAAGTTCACTCCTGGTGCTGTACATTCTATGGGTTTGGACAAAAGTATAATGACATATATCCAACATTATAATAGCATACAGAATATTTTACCGCCCTACAAATATTCTGTACTCTGCCTAGTCATCTCTCCCCCCACCCCACCCCTGGGAACCACTGATCTTTTTACTATCTCCATAGTTTTGCCTTTTCTGGAAAGTCAGATAGTCAGAATTGTATAGTATGTAGCCTTTTCAGATTAGCTTTTATCACTTAGTAATATGCATTTATGATTCTTCCATGTTTTTCATAGCTTGATTACTTATGGGTTTTTTGGTTTTTGGTTTTTGTTTTTAGCACTTCATAGTACTCTGTTATCTGGAGGTACCACAATTTATTTATCCATTCATGTACTACAGAACATCTCAGTTGCTTGTAAGTTTTTGTAATTATGAATAAAGTTGCTATAAACATCCATGCACAGGTTTTTATGTATACCTAGGTTTTCAACTCCTTTGGGTAAATACCAAGAAGTGAGATTGCTTTGCCATATGTTAACAGTATATGCTTAATTTTGTAAAAAACTGCCAACTTGTCTTCCAAAGTAGCTATACTGTTTCACTTTCACACAACATTGGGTGAGAGTTCCTGTCACTCCACATTCTCACCAGCTTCTGGTGTTGTCAATGTACGGAGTTTTGGCCATAGGTATAGAGTAATATCTTATTTTTTAGTTTGCATTTCCCTTGATGACCTATGATTAGCAGTATCTTTTTTTATATTTATTTGCCGACAATTTGTATATATTCTTTGATGAACTCTCAGGGTCTTGGTTCACTTGTCATTTGTTTTCTTCCTGTTGAGTTTTAAGAGTTCTTTGTGTATTTTGGCTAACAATCCATTATGAAATGTATCTTTTGAAAATATATTCCCTCAGTTTGTGGCTTATCTTGTAATTTTCTTGATGCTGTCTTCTACAGAGCAGAAGTCTTTGATTTTAATGAAGTCCAGCTTAGTAATTCTTTCTTTCATGGATTGTTTTTGTTCTCATATCTAAAAAGGCATCACCATACCCAAGGTCACCTGGGCTTTTCCTACGCTATCTTCTAGGAGTCTTAGTTTTGCATCTTACACCTAGGTGTCTGATCCATTTTGTGAAGGGTTTGAGGTCTATGTCTAGATTCATTGTTTGCATGTAGATGTCCATTTGTTCCAGAACCGTTTGTTGAAGACACTATCTTTGCTCCACTATATTGCCTTTGTTGCTTTGTCAAAGATGAATTCATTGTACTTATAGGGAAACTTCTTTTTAATTTAAAGAGACTACTTTAAAGTACATATATCCTATTGTGAAGCCATTTTTCAGTCAACTGCCATGGCTGGCCATTTGAAAATAACTAGCTGTCTACATTTAAAACCAGAAAAGTCCCTCTCAAAAGATATGCAAAGGTAAAATCAAAGGTGAACTGCATTGGGCAAATTTATTTAAACGTCATATAAGGTTACATACTCATGGAGTTACTTCCAGATGAAAATGCATATTAGACACACCTTGATTTCCATGATAGTAGTCCCAATTTCTTTTAGGCTGTAAATGTGAAGATTAAGAATTATTTTAACAAGTGAGATCTACTAAATAAATCATGTGAAGTTTAAAAATGCCAAGCTACCAGCTCCCAAGAAGCAGGTTTGCAGTTCTCAGTGACAGAATGAAGTGGGATGAGGCTCATTGTACAGTAACGGTAGACTATGAACAACAGCACCCTGAGTGTTTTGGTGACTCCTCCCCCACAAGATAAAATGCATTTCATCATTACAAGTTAAAAGCTTTCAGATTTCTGGGCTAAAGAAAATGGGGATTTTCTTCCAAAGCGAATTTATTGGTTTTATTGATTCTCCTCTATTTTGATTTTACATGTGGGTGGATGGGAAGTATATTTCTTTAATATATAGCAATGCTGTTTCCTCTATCACAAAAGTTTTCATTTTATTTTACCCTACCTGAACTGAAAATTTAGTTTCAACAGGTTCTATTATCAACTTATCAAATTTATTCTACTACCATTTTTGTTGTTTAAGGTACATAAAAACACATTTTTTATAATTTTTCTTAAATAAATTCATATTTACCTAAGATCTAAAAGTGTACATCCTGCCAATGTACTTAGGAAGTTAAGTAGAATGGTAAAGGTCTGGGGTGCCTGGGTGGTTTAGTTGATGAAGCATCTGCCTTCAGCTCAGGTCATGATCTCAGGGTCCTGGGATTAAGCCCCATATCAGGCTCCCTGCTCAGCCGGGAGTCTGCTTCTCCCTTTTCCTCTGCCTAATCCCACTTGCCAACTCATGCTCTACTTCACTGTCTCTCTCTCTCTCTCTCAAATAAATAAATAAAATCTTTTAAAAAAAAACAGAATTGTAAAGCCCTTCTGATAACTAATTTGAATGGAATCTGATCAATTGAGATAGGGTGAAAATGGCGGCTTTTAGTAAGGAGAATTATTCATTGAGGGTACATGTACATCTCCCAGGTTTTTCTGGTTATGAGAAAATTGAGAAAATTATCATAATTTCTGAACTTACTGTTTTGCTACTGAATGATTTTGATAGTGTTACTAGTTAAACTCCACAATTTAAATATAAAATTATAAAATGAGAGGAAATACATAGAGTACTACGATGTGTTTCAGTATAAAAAATATTGAATCCACATATATAGAATATGTGTCTTTTGTATACTTTTATTTGTAGTGATTTTTTTCCACGGGAACAGCTTCATCTGAATTGTTACCTGCCTTCAAATTGAAGTTGGAGGATAGAAATTTTAGTTACTATCCCACCATGTCTTCATTAATTGATAATTCACCTTTTCTAACTGTTTATCTTTCATGTTTTAAATGCTCTAATCAATAAGAATCGACTCTTCTAATTCTTTATTTGGAAGTGAGGGATTATTCCAGCCATATAAACACCTACTGGGAATACACTTGCAACAATATAAGTTTAAGAATCGTTTGGTTTAATTTGTCAAAAACACTTATTTTTTTACAGTAATAATATAAACTTAAAGGATCTTTTGTTTCATTTGTCACGTAATACATGTTACCTAACAACTGAAGAGTGTACTCTTTGGTGGAGACTGTTGTCTCTAAGTGGTATTTTATATTTGTTTTTGGCTTGAATTTCAGAAAATATTCACTCTTCCAGTTTTAGCTAAATGAAATGTCCAACAGCTGTGAAGATGACAATTCCAGCCTTTTATTATTCAGCTTGGTTTTTTCCATTGGTTCTCTTTGACCCTCAGATTATCGAAGGCTTAGAAAAAAAAGACGAAAAAGCGACTTCTAGCAATAATCAACATAAATGTAAACCTGGCCACCTCTTTACTAACTCCAGTCTGCCAACTTGGAAACAGGGAAACCCATCCATTATTTAGTGTCTGTTTCGTTTTCCTCCAAATGAAAGCATTTTTTTTAATTTGATTTTATTGGAGCATTCAAAACAGCATAATGATTTATACTTTTGACCTAATGGTATTTTGTGTTTCCTCAACAGACCTTTACCTTTTTTTAACTTATGATTTTGAAATTAAAACTTATTTCAAGAGTTTAGAATTGTGAATAGCAAAGCTTTATGCTGCTGTCATGTATGTGCCTTTGTTCTTCTTATAGGAATAGAAAAACAGAGTTAAGGTAATGAATGCAGCAATCACAGGTTCATGGTTTATTAAAATCAAATTCGTTAGTCCCTTCTTAACTACTCATCTGTGTACTTTGAGTCTCATCCGTGGCCAATTTACTCTTCCCTACTCTTGGCGAACCTAGTAAGATATACCCTTCTGAGTTAACACCTGTGTTCCCTTATATCATTTCATCCTGGAAGAAGGCAATCTAAGTTTAATATTAGCCTGAACAAGTCCTTGTTGCAATAGCAACATTGTAAAACCAAATATAAACCATTTGGGGATTAAACACTGTAGAATCACTTGAGAAACCCATTTCCTCAACAATCCTGCTGACATCCAGCTCTTAGGATGCTCTGTATATCAAAGTCCGTGGAAATGGTGCTCCAGGAGAAAATCCATGTACACCCCACACAAGCATTACCCAAGAGCCCCGCTTAATTTCCATTAACTTAATTGGTCCAATATTGATCACCATCACATCTGTCTTAAAACTCCTCACACTTCAAAGCAAACATTTTTTATTGTAAGCTATAAAAATATCCCTACCACTTGGAGGTCTTTATTTTTATTCTCTATATTCCAACTTGAATAGAATTGATCTTTACTCAATCTTATAACTGAATATAAATTTTTACATAAACATAGCTTAGTAATATGAAAACAATAGGGCAACATAAAAGGTCATTCTGTCATAAAATAATGTTCTTCATGAAGATAATAGAGATAACAGTTGTTTAGTGCTTTCTATGTGGCAAGCTCTGTGCTAAGTACTTGATATTTTCTTATTTAACATTCACAATAACCCTCTGACATTAGGTATATATATATAGTCATTTTTACTTCCAGAGTGGTCAAGAGTGAGAAATTGTTGAAGCTCATGTGGGTAATAAAGAGAAGATGAGATTTGAATCCAGATTTTTCTGACAATACTTCTGGACTCAAACTTTTAAATAATTTACATGTGTTTATAGATGGGATGTTTAATAGCAATACCAATCATCATCATTACTGTCACCTACAAATATTTATAATATTCCACAATTGGGATATAATAAGCAAATGTTGACTCGACTCTACTCTTTGCATCAAAATTCACATGTTCTCCCAAAAATTCACCTGCCTCTTTGATTGGGTAGCTTTGCTCTTTGCCCTCTGCATATGGCCTGCTCAACCTAGCTTTTGCTTGCACCAATTCTCCTTGCCAAGAACACCACGTTCTTTCTTCTTTCACCAATTCATCTATTATTTATTCATCCATTAACTCAGCAATCATGCATTAGTTCCTGGGACTAGAGTCAAGATTTAGCTCTCGAGTTTTAACCATTTTTCAAATTCCAGCTCTAATTATTCCAACCTAGGATAATTTCATTTTTCTTATCTTCTATTGCAGTCTTTACTTAAACCAAATGCTTAAGGGACTACAATTATTTTATGCATTTCACTTTTATTTTCCTAGCTAAATATGTGCATCCTGGGAATATATTATATATAACATATTTTATATTTATATATAACATATAAATATAATATATAATATATATTATATATAATATATTATATATAACATATTTTGCATAGCCCCTGGAAATTAGTGTTTCTCCTAGTGTTATAATATTATGCATACAGCAAACATTCAATAAGTATTTATTGACTGATTGACCAAGGCTGGTAAGAATTGTCATCCTCAAAAATGCTGGATGGCATATATAGATACATACTAAGAATTTCCCTGAGTTCTGCATGTTTTTGTAAATTTGCCTGTACCAGAAACTCCTTCCTCTTCAAGATGCTTTAGTTGCATTCTGAATTACCATTCTGAAATCAGAAAAAGCTCCTTAAGAATGATTCTCTTCGCTTTGAACTTTGATCTGTATGATTACATCCTCCTTCTATCTGACATTTTTCTCTCTGTGTTCTCTCTTTTACCAAACCCCTCTTGCTGCTGTCTCCATTCCATTTAACATCATTTCTAAATGATGGACACAACTATCTGGCTTTTGTTTTCAGTGTATTGTTCAAAAGCATCTAATACCCAATCAACCCATGTAATTTCATAGCAATATTTAAAAAATTTTTTTCATTTCTAGTAAAGAAATATAGTAGGATTTGATTAAATGTAATTTATAGTTCATTGTCCAATTGTTTGTATCTAAGCACTCTTTTGGTATCTTTATAACTTAATTGGGATTTTGTACTTATTCTTCAATTCAATGCTATCAGTCTATTTCGTAGTTAAGTGTCTTGTTGACTTAAAAGTTTATTTGAGGGGCACCTGGGTGGCTCAGTTGGTTAAGCAGCTGCAGTTGGCTCAGGTCATGATCCCGGAGTCCTGGGATCAAGCCCTGTGTTGGGGGGGGGTCCCTGCTTAGTGGGGAGTCTGCTTCTCCCTTTGCCCCTCACCCCACTCTTGTGCTCTTTCTCCCTCTCTCAAATAAATAAATGAAATATTTTTTTTTAAAGTTTATTTGACAACCATATAATTAACTGATTTCTCTTTTTCCAAACTGGTAAACTTCTTAACTTCATAAAGAAATGGGAAGAATCACCATTTGATAGTCATATACCCATTCTAAATGTATCTTTCAAGTGTTACATGAAACAACTCAAAGGATATCTAAGATGCTGATATTATATCTTGACATTAGATTCTGACCTCCAGTTTCATAGAAAAGATGTTTTTAACCGATGTTCTCATCTCTAAATGACAAAAGTTCTCTAGAGCATTATAGCATTGTGCTGAACAGAAATTTGCATAACCATATTTGACCATTTTCCTCTAGCCTTTGGCATCAAAACTGTAAAAAATCTTGTTTATCTCATCTCCTTGATACTTATTAAGTATTCCTTCTTCACTAAATATTTTCTTTCCGGGGCGCCTGGGTGGCTCAGCTGGTTAAGCTTCTACCTTCTGCTCAGGTCATGATCCCAGTGTCCTAGGATCCAGCCCCATGTCAGGCTCCCTGCTTAGCAGGGGGGTTTGCTTCTTCCTCTGTATCTGCTCATGTACTTTCTCTCTTGCTCACTCTCTCTCTTAAATAAATAAATAAAATCTTATAAATAAATAAATATTTTTCTTTCAATAGTCCTCAATATCCTTCACCTTGACTATTGAAATAGCCTCCTCTCCCTCTCACCCACTATTATCAGAATTATTTTTCTAAAATATAGGCAGGAACATGCTACTTCACACTTCTTGGGAAATAATAACAAACTCAAGAACCTTTAAAAGTTTATAAAATAAAATCATAATATACCACCACATCTTGACATTCAAATATATCCTTCCATGCAACCTAACCAAACCAACTAGGAACTACTTACCAGGTCTTCCTTTTGGTTCAGTCATGTTTGCCCATTAGCCAAGAACTTGCTTCCTCCCTTTTTTCTTTTTTGCAGATTAAAACCATACTCACCCTCTAAGACTCAGCTTGAATACCACCTACCCTGAGCTGTCCTCTGTTCTATCCACCTAATGGAAATGATTATAGGTTTCTCTCTACCTTATAACCTCTCTCAAGTATATGTATATTTTAAAAGCTTTTTTCATTTTGCCTTATCTACATTCCTTCTGTTCTCCACAGTTGTAAAACACTTGAGGTTTGGGATCATGAAATTTTCCCATGTATATCCCACTCTGTCTACTACCGTGTTTTGTGCATGTGTGCTTTAGATGTTATTACCATCTTCACAGCCCTTGCCTGCAATAAAACACTTTCACTGATATTTCTAATTCATTTTTTGAAAAATTTTAAGCACAGTTGCCCTATTCATATCATGGTTCTTAAAATTCTATACATGTTGCCTTCCATTCTTCACTTCCATTTTAAGATTCTTCAATCCAGCATGAATTCATACAAGTCTGTTATAATTCCCCTCACCAGGGTAACCAGTGACCCTGATTGAAAAATACTGTGAACTGTTTTCAGAGCTTTTCTTTTTCATTGCCAGTGAATCATTTAATATTGGGATTTACTTGAAACCCTCTGTCTTAGTCAATTCAGGTTGCCATAAGAAAAATTCCATAAACTGATGCTTATAAATAACACTTATTTTTCACCATTCTGAGAATGGTAATTCCCAAAATATGGTCCCGGCAGATTCAGTGTCTGGTGATGGCACTGTTCCTAGATAGGCACTGTTCATAGATAGCCATGTTTTCACTGTATCCTCATACTGCAGAGGGGTAAGGGATCTCTGAGGGTTACTTTTATAATGTTAATTAATCTAATCAGCATTAGAGTAATTAATTAGCATAATTTATCTAAATAGAGTAATCACTAATCCCTTCAGGAGGGCCCTTCCTAATGACCTAATCACCTCCCAAGGGTCCCCAGCTGCTAATACCATCACCCTGAGAGTTAGAATTTCAACATATGAATTTTGGGGTAGACTCGTTCAATTTAAGCATTCTCTTTCCTGATTTTTCTGATATCTTTCCCTCCAGGCTTTCTCCTTTGCTTTTGACTGTTTATTCTAATATCCTTTGCTGCATACTAGAATACAAAAATCAGAAAAGTTTGAAGCAAATGTTATATCTAGGAATCATCATGATATAGATGTAAATTAAAGAAAATGGAGTGAATAAGATCACCTAGAGAAAATTCATTCTGTGACAAGAGAAGGACAAGCATAGGACCCAAGAAAAGCCAACTTGTAAAGAGGGTTGGGCAGTACAGACTATAGACCACATATAAAAACAAATTTTGCTTGGAAAAAATATCTAAATCCTACATTTTTCTTGTGATACATTGTTTTAGTATTATATCAGTGTGTGAACAAGAGAATGAACCAGTTATCCACAGGTTCCTTTCAAATTTTGGGATTCCATAATTTTATTTATTTTTTATTTATTTATTTTTAAAGAGTTTATTTATTTATTTGACAGATAGAGATCACAAGTAGGCAGAGAGGCAGGCAGAGAAAGAGGAGGAAGCAGGCTCCCTGCTGAGCAGAGAACCCGATGCAGGGCTCAATCCCAGGACCCTGAGCTGAAGGCAGAGACCCCAACCCACTGAGCCACCCAGGCGCCCCCATAATTTTAAATGAAAATAACTATTTTTTCACATTTACAGCTACAATCCTAACAAAAGAACGAATTTAAATTTTGTCATTCCCACTTTTGTGAGAGAGATGGCTGAAATCAAACCAAGTATATGGTCCAGGAAAGGTGCAGGTACCTCATGAAGGCACAACTGTGGTGGGTTTGAAACAAACAGGGTGAGAGTGTGATTACAAGGTCACATGCCAAGGTGAAGTTCATAGCTTATTGTTAGAGCTGCACCATGGGCAGACATCAAGACCAAAAGCCTGTCTGAAAAAATGGAACATACGTCCTCAGGTTATTCTAATAAAACTTTAGTCCACAGTAAGGAAAATGTCCACTTTCCCCCTCCTCGCAGCTCATCTCTTATTGTTCTTCATTCTTTTCCCAATCTTAGGACTTCCTATTTAATTTTTACACTGAAGATTTCAATTCCTATTATCTAAAGAGAACTTCATTAAAAATCATATGATTCTGCTTTTATACCATATTCCTAGAGGCCTAAGGAGAAAATAATTCTCTTAAAAGATGTAATGATAGCTAAAATAATATAGTCCTTCTATGCACCTCTGAAAAAAATATTTAAGGCTCTGATATTATTATTCGTGGCTTTAGTAAAACATTGTTCATTATTCCTCACATTTAAGAACTATAATCTTTATTACTTCCATTGGAATATTATCTTAGATTCTGCATCCTAGTATATTCATTTAGGGTAAAATATAAGATCCAGGGCCTGTTTGCTACTCTTCAAACATGTATGTGTCTTCTTATTCTCATTCCACAGACTGCCATGTGCTTTACAGGTGGCAAAATCATTTATAATCAACACTATGGAAAGTTGGGCAAGAGTTAAGCTAATTATAATATCTTCAGAATCTCATAACAAGATTTGGAAACCAACTGCCATGTGAAGATTGTTTTTATTCACTCCCTCAAAATCAGAAAATGATGATCAATTTGTACAGTGCTAGATGCCAAAGCCATGTGGAGCTTTATAAATCTCAGTCAACAAGAAGTTCTCTTTTTAGTTTATCTTTGATAATGAATGATTTTAATTTCATTAAACATTGTGTGCTGCAAAGAGTATCTGTGGGCTGGAATATTAAATTGAGCATATTCAGGGGATAGATTTTATTATTTAAGCTGGATTTTTCATTTAGAGAAGTGGGACTCAAGGTACGTATCAAGATATCTTTTTAACACAATCTCCTCACAAAAAAAGCAAACTAATAAAATTTTGCCCCGATTATCTGATTATTTCTTAATTCTCCGTTTCACTTCTAAGAACTGGATTTGTGTACTGAACTAAAATATTATATTCTAATCATCTTATTATTTTGTCTTCTCTCCCTATAAAAAGATGATAGTTGTGGGAATGGAAATACTATGTCTCTTATTTTTAACTTATTTTCCCAAATTGCTAACAGATTAGTTAGCACATATTAGGCCTGCATAAATATTTAACAACTGAATGAAGTTAGACTCTAGCCTTAGAAAAAGGAACTTATTAGAAAATTACCCTTTTTTCATTCTTAACTCTATTATCTTATAAATTATCTAAGCATTTTTATTAACAAAGCCACAATGCCACACCTCAATCAGATAGAAAGTTTATATTTCAGGTCTTTTTCTATCAGTAGAGCTTCTAGAGGCACACAGTTGAGAAAAAAAAAGGTTAAATAATTATTGATTATTGAAGATTCTCCCATCAAATCGATGTGATCACTCTGCTTATTAAATGCATATCTATATTTTGTAGGATGAAGGAAAACCTAACATGTGCAGGTTACATTTATTAAGCACTCACTGTGTGGTGGAGATAATATGTGTTTCGCTTACATTATTCTTATTTAAACCTCTCAGCAAACTGATGGCATACATATTACTATTCACATTTCACAGGATAGAATATTAAGATTTAGAGTTAAATATCTTGCTTGATATCATGCAGCTAATCACTAATAGAGATAATAGAGCTGTGATTTGATTGACTGCACCATCCATGCTCTGCCCACTGCCCCACACAGCCAAGTGCTAAAGTCATTATATGTCAGGGTACAACCACTCTTGCTGTCTTTGAAGCCATCATTGATTTCATTCAACAATTATTAATACGTCATGAATCTAACATATTTTTGAAGGCAAATCTGATTTTAAGTGTAAGGAACTCAAGTAAGAAACCTTTGTTTTTTAGTTTGAATATTTCTAAAAATCCTCTCACTCCTGAGAAAACAATTAGTCTCTGCATAGCCTGATATAAAAAATGTCAGTTTTACATAATATTTATGAGCCAGCTCAAATCTGTCAAACTCAGCTACTTTTTAAATTTGGAAAGCTTCTTCCTTCAATACCTTTTTGGGCTTGCTTTTTGTTTATTAATACAAATGTCATATAGCTTAAGTTAGGACACAAAAATGAGTGCATTAGATTGTAACCTCAGTGCACACACATACACCCATACCCTTGCCTATAGTCTCTTTATTAATTCACACTGATTTTGAGCTCATAATGTCTAGGCTTATGAATAGTAGATGGGAAATTTTCACATAATTTCTGAAATCTTTGAAAACCATCCCTGTTATCCAATCTGTAAAAACTTCCTTGATATGATTGTAAGAGTTTTATGGATTTTTTTAATATATTCTTGATCTATCTTATGAAGTAAAGAGGTCAGTCTAATTGGAAACAAAGAATGGCTACATTAAACAATGCATTTAATACCAAAGCATGCAAATATCAATCAACATGTCAATCTCCCTTGTAAAGTTGCGATTTTTCATATTAGCATTTGATTGAGTCCACCAAGGGGAAAATATGATTTAAATATAAAATGAGCTTCTGAATCAAGCTCACTACAAAAAATACTAAAAAGATTTTTATTTTTAAGATTCTACTAGAAATCAAAGACCATGATGTTTAGTTAAAAAGAAAGGACGGAAGGAGGGAAAGAAGGAAGGAAGTTAGTTAGTTTCACTGGGGTCCCACTGGCCAAAGTGAGTGACCAACCAAATTGATGAGGTCAATATGCAGGTCAAATACTTTGCATACCAAAGCTATTATAAATTTAATAATGCTTCAATATGAATGCTTCTAATTTTTAAAGGGACATTCCCAATGCAGAGCAAATGGACTAATCATTTCAGCTTTAATAAAAACAAAAGAATAAATCATTTGAAGAATCACTTGCAGTTCATGGTAACAAAATGTGACCTATGTTAATGCAACCGACCTCCACCTCGTTCTCTAGATGCTTTGGCACAGAGTTGTCACTGGTATTACTTACCTTACTCTAGGAGCACAAGTATGTTCCCCTACTGTAGACCCCATGTCTCCTTCAGAGATTGTAAACAAAGAGTAGCAATTCAGAGATGACAGATTTCTTTTTTTTCTCAGTAATTCTTCCTTCTTAGTGGAACTGACTTCAGAAAAACAAACATAAATACCCTTAGTCTGTTTCTTTTTTCTTTTTAAAGACAGAAAATAAACCATTTTACAATTCCACTGTCTTTCATTGTATTATAATACTTGATGTAATTAAGAATGTCTTTTGAACTGATAAAAGATACAGAAATGTTAAAATGAAAGAAAGCTTTTATTTTATTTTGTTTTTAAATTTTATTTATTTATTTGAAAAAGAGAGCATGAACAGGGCAGAGGGAGAAACAGACTCCCCACTGAGCAGGGAGCCAGATGCCAGACTCCATCCTGGGTATCATGACCTGACCCCAAGGCAGACACTTAACCAACTGATTTCATGACTATAGTTTTGAATCTTAAAGTAGTTGCTAATAGTTTCATTTTTAAGTTAATTTGTTGTCTATTCGAAGTGTTTTATTGCCACAGTTATACTTTTAATACTTTTTGTCACTGAACTCTTGTAGATGGAAAAAATACAATAGCTAAGATAAGTAGTATAATCAAGGTATTTAAATAAAAACTAAAACCATAATTTCCATAGGTATTAACTTTCCTTTTGGTGTCTGTAGATGCAGATATATTAAGATTAATGGATATTATTTAAAATTACGTTCATTTTTTTCAGATCCTGGAAGTTAGCAGAAATGATGAGCAAGAAAATGACTATGAAGATGATATTACCTCATTACTTATATCTTCTCCTAGTAAGTGTTCCTGGATGTTAGAAATATATGTATATATGTAGTATCTGTATTAAGGTACATGTAACTGGTAAAACAAGAGAGCACAGGAGAGCATGGAAAAGCATTTAATTGACTGAATGACTTTTAATTTATAATACGGTAGATATGTTACTAGATTATCTTGCTAATTTACATACTTCTATTAAGTTCATGTTAAATAATCAAAAACCAGTCTTTCCTACCCAGAGAGAATACACAAGTCAAGTTGATGCAAATATTCTATTTGACAACTCTGTTTTTTCAGTTTTTTAAAAACAAAGTCACATTCTTTTCAGACCTTAGTGATGAAGTTCTTGAACCTAGGTGAGGTTCGGTGGGGTGAGGTTCGGAGCCGACAGCTAAGAAAGAATTCTTAAGACATCTTTGGTGCAAAAGGTGGTTTATTAGAGCACGGGGACAGGACCCGTGGGCAGACGGAGATGCTGCGCCATTTTCCTGAGGGGTGGCTGATTATATACACAGGAGTTGGGTAGGTGAGGACAAAGAGGGTGATGTTAGTCTCTAAGGAATTTTGGAAGCAAGGTCTCCAGGACCTTGAGGGGCTAGCTATTGTTGGGAGAAAGGTTATTCATTACTAGTAGTAAAAATCTTCTTGTGAGACCCTTTAGATGTATATCAGTGGGCCATATGCTTGGGAATGATTCTCGACACTATCTTGGAGATCTAGAGATAAAGTTTCACATTTCTCCTATCAAATGTCCTTGTTAGTGAGATTTGGGTTTAGAAGAAATTCAACTTTATTTAGGGCTTGAGGAACTTAGTTATTTGCCTCTGGAAATTGTGCTATTGTTAGATAGCTTCTTTGTTGTAAATCTCTAGGACATTGGTAAACCAAGGGAGACTCCTGTCTTGCAGGGCTGTGATCTCTGCAAGTTAACTATTTGTTTTTCTTTTAGGGCAGCCAGAGGTGCCTGAGGAATGTCACACATATTACTGAGGGGGGTGGGTGGAGGGGGGGTGCAAGGTGCCAGCTTTTGCTTTGTCCTCAGCCAGCCTCCTGCTCCCTCATCATTAGTGTTCTCTGCTAGGCAATGAGAAGCTTGGACTACAACTCTCTCTAAGATCCTTACTGGCTATAATAGGATATAATTCTATATTCTAATGTCCAAAGACTAATTCAGTCTTCCCACATGTATGTTACTCTACCCATTATTCCAGATTCCCCTGGTATACAATAGCTTGCTCAGTCAGAATCTTCACCAGCATGCCTGATAGGCTTCTCCCACTCACTGTTTTCAAATCCAAAAACCCTAATGCCTGACCTTTTCAAACCTACACTACCTGCTGACTTTCCCATCTCAGTAAGGGAAGATTCTTTCCTTATTTAATTTTGTCCAAAGACCTGGAGTCTCCCTGGGCTTTTTTACTTCCTCTCTCACCCCATATCCAATAAGATCAGACAGTTCTGTTGACTCTACCTTCACAGCATAGCCAGCATTCAGTTGTTCCTCACTCTGCCAAGATTTCTCCTAGTCCAGGCGCCATCAGCTCTCCCCTGGGTTATTGCAGTAGCACAGTGGTTGTCACTGAGGGACTGTTTCCCACCCACAAGAGGATTCTTGTCAATAAACAGAACTCGTCTTATTATCATGACTTGAGAAGGGAGGTTTACAACTGGCAGTAAGTGGGTGGACACCAGAAATTCTGCGAAATATCCTAGGATGCGCAGGACATACCCCACAGGATACAGGATCCAAAATGTCATCAGTATTGTTATTAAGAAACCCAGTGTAAGCAGCTTCCACATTTGCCAGCCCTAATGCTCTGTGCTCCTGAAGGAACTAGTCATTTTTCTCTTCCAAATTTCCCAGTACCTTCCCATCATACTCATCCTCCTCATCATCTAAAAAGCTCTAGATAACCTTTTCCAGTCCCATCTCTGACCACTCTATTTGTTTATTCACAGCATGGTGATATCTAACATATCAAGCATTCTCTGGCTACAGAGCATTGCCCTTTTAATGCTGCATAGTTGATATTCAGCTAACCATTACTGACCACTGGTTTCTCAAATATAGGCAAATGGACCTGCAAATCAAATACAATTAAATACAATGTCTAACTAGCATGTTTTGGCAAATCAATAAACACCTTCAAGAGTTATGGCATAACACAAAATCATGCTATGTATGTAAGCAATGGATTAATGCACTGATTTTTAAATTTATACATTTTATTTTCATTTTAATAATAATAAAACTGAAGATCATGACCACTTATTTATCATGACATTCAATCCTCAGAAGAACTGCCTGTACAGAGAGAAATGTTATTTCAATTGTTTATAGAGAACAACCTCACTTCCCTAGACCATTAGGACCTGGAATTGTCTTGTGTTTGAAATCCTGTGTGACTGGACTCGGGCCTCAGGCTCCCTAATGGGTTAGTGGGTGAATAACACACCTTAGCTGGCAGATTTTCACTGGTATGACCATCACTATGAGGCTTGCTAAAACTCACTGACCCACTACATCCAACTCTCCAGAGCTGGATCCCAGGTTTGGACATTTTTGAGAAAGACCAAGGAGGCTCTGTGGCTTAGACAGTGTGTACATAAAACATAAACACTGAATCCATAAACATAAGATGGCCATAAATAATTTCCTATAGCATGAATGTAATTCTTAGTTGATCGATTTGCCCAGACAGAACTAGTGAAGTTCCTTTGCTAGCCTGAGCCATAATTCCTTTTCAGTCACTGCATCATTGACTCCATCAACATTTCTGAAGACTACTTTACTGCAGGCTCGGTGTTTGGATTTAGAGGAAGAAAGATGAATGAGATTTGTGCAAGAGATCTCATTCTGTAGATTGCTCTTCTCAGGCTCCTAATTAAAGAATCTTGGTCCGCAGTTTTAGTACTGAAACTATATCTTTCTTCTTTTTCACATGAAAGGAAAGAACAATAAAAAATAAAATTCCATGTAGAAATATGGATATCATCATGGGTACGATTTTTCCTCATCACTAATTTTCTCCCATAACTGAAAAGTTTCTACAGATTAGCTGTTCACTGTTTAAAAAAAAAAAAAAAAAAAAGTCATTTTTCTCCATACTCTGCCAGTTTGCTTCTTTAGCCAAACTTCAGCTTAGCAACACTGTGAAACAAAAATCTTCTGCTTCTTTGTTGCACTGGCAATTACAACAATTCACATATTCCCTCCAATTTAGAGATTCCAAGATTGTTTTAAAATTTTGTGAATCCTTTATTTAAAGCAGAATTGTTATAAAGAAAATTTAAAAACAAATTTTAAGATTTAAAGTTACTGCATGTGTTTTTTCAGTTCTTCTTGAGTGGTTAGAGGGTATCGACTGGGTACACTAAGAAAACAAATGATGAAATCGTGATTGTTAAGATGGAGGGAATTTGGATTACTTGGTTAAGCTTCAGACGAGGGTATATTTCATGGGTGACAGAACTGTGTCTCAGAAAGATTTACCTACTATCGGTGATTTGATGCCTTCTCCACCAAAAAATATTAACACTCCTCCCTGTTATGCCCCAATAATGGGTCCGTGATTAAAGGAGCGAGACTGATACAAAGAGAAGGTCAAGCAAAGCTTTATTTCGTGCCAAGCATCAAGAATCAAACTGGCTGGCCAGGGCTGCACCTCTTATAGAGAGAGGGCGACCCCACGCTGCTTTACGGACCGGCTTTTAAGGGCAAAGGCCATGCGGTTGGGCTTGGCCATGCACAGGTGGCCAGTGAAACTGTAACACACAGAGAAAACTGCACAGTGTTGCTAGGTGACCAATTGAATTACCATTTCACCTTGGTTAAGATTGGCACCCAAAAGGCTCCCATAGGGTGGGGCCCATACTCCTTGGTAGCTAAGGAGACAGTATGCAACCCCCCACTGATCAGATGCCTCCACCTGGCCTGACCCATCCTTGTATCTGTGCTTTGTTACCTGAGACTGGTTTCCGGAACTTGTTTTTAAGTAGGTTCCCTGGGGGAAGGGGAGCAGGGACAGTTTAAGGGTTAAACAACAAAGTTATTGTTTAACCTCAATTGGAAGCCTCTGGCTAAAATAAAAATGTAAAATAGGTCCTTACACCCCCAAGTAATGTTTTCAAGAATTAAGATACAATCTGGTATTATATATTAAAATAATAATAAGATCACATTATTATGATAATAATGATAATTATTGCATTATTTACAAGCAAGTTAAGGTTTACTTTTTTCCTTGCATTTACCTTTTCCATTACTCACTTATTACTGGTTGGGTCAGTTATTCTGTTTTCTAATAAAAATTCAATAATACAGACATATATATGAATCTGCTCAAACAATAACTCTAGAGAACCATAATGTTATTGTATGTATGTGTCTTATAGTGAGGTAGCAAGGTATGATGAAGCTTTAACTGTTCATTTGGTAAATACTTTAAAAGCCCAAGAATGACTATTCACTAAAATTATGCACTTGTCAGCTTTGGACTGTGTCAACTCATAAAAGCTTTATTAGCAGTACTACTACTTCTGTGTAAAATCAGAAAATATGAAATGCCTCCAGATGGTGTGTTTAAATGAAATCTACCATCTTCATCATAAACAGCCGCACAGAACCCAGCGTTTGGTCAGGCAAGCGGGCAGACATCATACAGGCAGCCTGCGGAAGAAGCTGCGGCCGGGGAACTGGCAAAGGAAGAGAAAGAGAACGCCTCCGGCACCGAGGCGGAGCAGAGCCCCGCAGAGGCTGGCGGTGGGAGTTCTGTGAACGAGTACGACGAGGACTTGTATGTGTTCATTCCTGGAGACAGTCCAGAACAGAATTCAGCAGAGGCGCTCATGAGCAGCAGACCGCCTCTCCCCCCACCGCGACCTGTCCCTGCTGACTCCCAACTGGAAAAACCTCACGGCACACTACAGGGTAGGTTTAAGGTTAAAACAGCAGCAACAGAAGTTTGACAGGCTTCCCTAGCATACCGTGCAGTGACAGATCTGTTGCAGGGAAGATGAGCTTTTAAAACCAAGAGCAGCTTTCCTGCTGTTCCTTAACAAGAGATGCTTGCCACTAACTCACCCACCCTCCTTCCCTCTGTCCCTCCCTCTTTCTCGCCCTTTCTCTCTCTCTTTCTTTCTTTCCTTTTCTCTCCCTCCCCTCACCCTCTTTCCTCCCACCTTCCTTCCCTCCTTCCCTTCCCCCTCCCCTCCCTCTCTTTCTTCTAGAACAGTCTCATTACAACTTGCTTTAAGTAAGTAAATCAATAAAACTTTGAAGGAGTTTGTAGCCCTTCACATAAAATGAACCTCAAGCATCACGTGGAAAAGTAAATGACAACTTTCCTTTTAAAAAGTACTCTTAGTGTTCTGGCAAAAGGAAAAGGCTAATGTTTTACAGATTTGAAATTGACCTTGGGGACTTTCACTCGCTCCCTGGTAGCTGTAGGGGAAGCAATTGGTAAAAGGTTTATCACACACTACCTTGAGACCAAGCCTGAGAACACTCAGTATATTGCTGAAGTGGAAGAACAGTTAAATGGCTCTGATCACGGTTGTTCCCAAATGCAAGAATGACCTGTGTAATTCCATGATGGGTGGGTCATTGGGGAAGGCAGGTACTATCAAGAGGAGCTTGCATATTGGGCTGATCTGGCCAGAGCAGTCAATAGCCTAACAGACTCCCAGCTCCAGGTTCACTCGGCAGTCACTAACTATCACCAACTTCATTGATCACTATTTTATGTCTACTTTCCAAATTCAAAAAGTGGCTCTTATAATGAAGTTTTAATAAGAAAGATGAAAGACATATCTATTATTAAAACTCTGTCATACTTCTTAGCTTTTGAGTCCTAAAGGGCTACAAAGTATATAAACAGCATTGCAAAAAAAGTGAATTTTGAAATTTAGCATTTGCATATTGAAGGGCCTGTTTCTATAAAGGTTCAACTTGCTGAACATAAACCTTTATTAAGGTTATACACTGTATTTAGAGTTGAAAAGTCCTTCTTAAAAGAAAGTATGGAAAACCTCATGGGCACTCCTCTGATTCTTTCATTCATTCAACAAATATTTACTGACTACCTACAATGAGCCAAGATCTTATAGACCATTGCGATAAATCAGTGAGGTAAGTGTATCAATACCGGGGCTGGGAAGAGAGACATAGATAAGCAGCACACTGACAATAAAATTCTGGTATAGTTTCTCACTTTTTACAGATGTGAATAATTTTATATAATTATTAAAATAAATTGTTAAGAAGGCAAAGTTGTCTATTATCAGGTTAAATCTCTTAAAGGGACTAATAATAAATCATATTTTCCCAAATGTAAATTTTTATACATAGTATATTAGGAGGTCTAAAACTACTCTATAGAGAACATTCACCAGGCATCTAAAAGCAGAAATGTAACATCGGCTAATATAGCTTCTGAAAAATACCAAACAGAAAAAGCAAGATGAAACAAAAAATCCCCACTTTTTATTTTAAAACTATACTTTCACATTTTCACATTTAACTTTTGATCTCATCTTTTCATTGGGTTAATATTGGTGATAGTGTAAATGCAAAATAAAACATCAATATTTTTTTCTTAAAATTCTTTGACTAAGGTCTTTGAAAGTAAGACAAGAATCTACCACTTTTTTTTTTTTTTTTTTCAGCCAGAGACTTTGTATTGGGATCTTTGACTTTAGCTGGTGATACCTTCAGAATTGACTTCTAAGATTAGTTTCCATATACCCTCAAATTGCCAAAAAAGAAAGTCCGCCTCTTCATGTCCAGAGCATCCGATTCCCCCTGGTGGATTTATGGGCACATTCACTGGAGAAAACAAGAATATAAAACAGTGTGGAACACTTTTTAGTTTATAAAGAACACATTGTCCCTTTTTATCTTCACAACACTCTTGCAAAGCAACAATCACTATGATCCCTCTTTGACTCAGACCCAAGACTTTAGAGCCTGTAATTAGAATGTATCAAATACTTCTATAAACAGGCTTCCTCGGCTTTTAAGATTCTTCTCTTTGTTACATATGCTCCCTCTTTTTTTTTTTTTTTTTCCCAAAAGTTAGGAAGATAGGAGTGATTTAGTTTCATCTTTATTTACTAATGTACAACTTGAATTAAGAATGCTCAGGCCCCACTCTGACATGGAAAGTGGAATCTGATACACTGGGAAATAAAAAAGTAAAATGTGTTATTTCTGGTTCAAGCCCAACTTTAGAAAGAGTTGGGAAGGAAGGTGGGTGGAGAAACAAAGGGAGTTAACAGCTCAGGAAATGGGTTGATAAAAGTAAGATAGTTGACACATTCTGCTAAAAATGAAACACTGTAAAAATGTTTCCCACACACTTAATCTGGTTTCACCTGTTATGCTGTCAGTGAAACAGAAGTCATGAAGTCAAAATCTCAGTACTATATTATTCCTAGGGAGAAAGGCAAGTCATGCTGATTTGGAAGTTAGTGCTAGGCATGTAGGCATTAATACTTCTTGGCTTAAACTAACTGAAACCATCAGATCTAAGACTCCTTTGGGGGAGGATCTCAGCCTCTCTTCATGAGCCTACCCAAAACAATTGCTGAACTACTTAAAATATTTGATTCTGCTCTACAACTTGTCTTTCTCCTTAACTTCTACATTTTTCCACTAAAATATCCATAAATAACTTAAATTTTTTTGGTCACATTTTCACCAAAGAGGAAGGAGAATATTCTTTCTTAGGTCACATGCATAAATATCTCAGAATAACCCAGAAAAGCAATGATTTTTCAGTCAATAACTGAAATTCTTTGCATTTTATTGTTTCCATTAATGCTTTAAGCAAAATATCAAAAGTCAAATTTTTTAAAGATTTTAATTACTTATTTGAGAGAGAGAGAGAGAAAGCAGGTGGGGAGGGGCAGAAGGAGAGGGAAAGAGAGTCCCAAACCAGACTCCAAAATGAGTGAGGATCCTGACAGGGCGCTCAATCCCAAGACCCTGAGATCATAACCTGAGCCAAAAACAAGAGTCAGACACTTAACTGACTATGCCATCCAGGCACCCCAAATGTCTAATTTTTTTTAAAGATTTTATTTATTTATTTGACAGAGAGAGAGAGAGATCACAAGTAGGCAGAGAGGCAGGCAGAGAAAGAGGGAGAAGCAGACTCCCTGCTGAGCAGAGAGCCCGATGTGGGGCTCAATCCCAAGATTCTGAGATCATGACCTGAGCCAAAGGCAGAGGTTTAACCCACCTGAGCCACCCAGGTGCCCCTTAAAAGTCTAATTTTTAGTAAAATTCTCATTGGTGTGTCAGGGATCCATCAAAATTTTTTTCCAACTTACTCATATACCTTTGTCTTCTAAATAACTGCTACTACAATATTTTAGTACATTCTTTAAAAAATATATAAAGATTTTACTAACTAAAACCATAAAAGTTCATTCTTTTCATATGAATTAATCTTTAAGTCATTGATTATCCATGCCACCTTGTCACAAACCCTCTTTTCAGTGTTCTTTATCTAAGAATGAGGTTCATGCTGGTTTATAGACATCAAGAGTTGCATTTTGGAATCTCAGTTTGTGAAATCACAGTAAGACTTCCTGTAAGAAACTAAGTAATGGCATGTTTGGCTATTCCCCCTGTCATTTTCAGAGAAATTGAATGTTAGGCAAAACACCCAGTGCAGACCATATGAAAGGTGAAATGACTTCAAGTGGAAAAAAAAAAAAAAAAAAAAAACCTTAGCTTATTGCGCTTGAGAAAAAGTTTTCAGAAGCATTTGGAATTTGAGACTAGTTTTATCACTTGATTTTCTGATATTAAATTCCTTATAAACTATCTGGAAAATAATTACATGGTTATTTATAGGTTTTCAAAGAAGACCATGTTTTAAGCAAACTTTTTTTTTCTTGTATTTTTAAGTAAACCCTGTTCCCAACATGGGGCTCAAATGGAGCCCTGAGATGAAGAGTCATGTACTCTACTGATTGAGTCAGCCAGTTACAAACTTTTTTTTTTTTTAAAACAAAGTTAACTATTACAAACTGCAGGAGGGTATGTTAGTAAATTATATGGTGTACTTTTCATTTTTAGATATATAAGACAGTATAAATTATTTGGGGGGAGTTTCAAGGAAGTGACAGACAGACATCAACAATATTGCATATAATAGAAGAGTAACCACCATCTAAATATTTCATAAGCAGGGAAAATGGTGGAAGGCCAAATGGAAAGAAGTCAAAATTGGTGTGATCTTGGAGCAAGACAAGAAACAGGAGGTGAACCCAAAGAACTAAAGAAAGAAGATGAAAAGGAGCAGGAGAAGGAGGAAGACCCCTACACAATTGTTGAGATTGAAGACAGTGACTATGACATGATACTGGCCAATATGAGTACAAAGAAAAAAGTGGGGAGTCGGTCTTTCATTATAAACAGACCTCCTGCCCCTACACCTCGACCCACAAATATCCCTCCGAAAGAGGAAACCACACCTTACATAGCTCAAGGTAATGCTTTGTGCTGTTTGTGTATGAGAGGGTGTGTGAGAGGGATGAGAGGAATTGTCTTCATTTTAGTGGGGTCAAAAATCCCAAAGATGAAAAATTCTTTTTCTGTCATAGGTGAGTTGTATTGGCCCACTTTTAAATTTAGAAACACAATGAATAAAGAAAATAAGAACAATGGGTAGGGTTCTGGTTTATAATTCTTCATTAAGGAAGGATAGTTTTGACAAATTATCCAAAGAACATGAAACCACAGCTTGTGTGGAGAAATTCTATTTGAGTCTTTTTCTATAAAAAGAAGCTAAACTCCTATGAGTAATTGCAAATTTTCTTGCAATTTCCAAGAAAAGAGGTAAATACTTCACTTTTGCCCCAACTTTACTTTCTGCTCCTAATCCCACATAAAATAACTTTAAAAACTGGAAAAGTTGTGAATACTAGAATCTCAGATATGCAACCACAATTACTCAGAAAATTGCAGTTCACCCAACAATTAAGATTCACTTCATCTGTCATAGAATCTCTACTTCATTTTAGACTTCATTTCTTCTTTCTCATTTTCTGCTCAGTTGAATCTAAATTTAAAAAACCATCAGATCTCTGAGTTTTTTTAAATATCTAGAGTCCCAGCAGAGTATATTTACACTACTGTTATTTTGTGACACTCTTCTATACTCTGTTTAGTTTGATATAGTCCCCAAGTCCATAGTGTCTGAGAGATGACTTTTATTTATCAGTGTGTTGCATGCATTTTTGGGCTAAAATACCCTCCTAGGGACTGAGAAAATGGGATGAAACAATTTCCTCATCCTTGAGTGGTTCCTAGGTGGCAGATATGCAAATAAATATCCAGTACAATGTGACATTTTATTAGAGATTTTTTTGGACAAAATATTTAGGGGATAACTAAACTGAAAAGCAATCGATAATACAAACAATTTAAACCAAGTACTCAAACAGAACATTTAAGTATACACCATGAAGCTATGCAAAAGAAGCAGTTACTCATCTGTGCTTAATATGTTCAAAAGAAACCATTTTATTGCTTAAGCATTATGTTTTGAGACTTTGTGTAAGAAAATTTGTGAGTATATATAATTACTAGTGTACCATATATTTAGTCAACAGTGATCTACTGCTGAAAATTTTTAAGAAACTATTAAAAATTAGAAAATAATAACAAATTAATAAATGTGTCAGATAAAATAAAATGTTGACTGGAACAATTATCTATATTATTAAGGTAGGGAGTAGCTGTAATTAGAAATTATTAGATTGTCTAACATAGTGACATCTATGATATTATTAGCTCGTACACAAGGGTATTACTTCCCAATAAATATTTTTTAAAGAAAGAAGATAGAGCTCAACACAAAAATTTAATTGTATTTGAGAAATTTTTGAAGTGGTACTTCATCCTCTGTATCCCAATCCTTGGAGAGTTCTCAGGACCACAAGTAGAGACTCCCATGTTGCAGTTTTCTATTTTTTAATTTTACCTTCTCATCCTTCTCTGGGCTGTCATATTCTTATTTTCCATGAATTCTTTCTTCTCTATTTGTTCTTTTATTCTTTCTTTTTTTTTTTTTTAGATTTTTATTTATTTATTTGACAGAGAAACAGCACAAGCAAGGAGAGCAGCAGGCAGAGGGAGAGGGAGAAGCAGACTCCCTACTTGAGCAGGGAACCCAATGCAGGGCTTGATCCCAGGGTGCTGGGATCATGACCTGAGCTGAAGGCAGCTGCTCAACTGACTGAGCCACACAGGTGCCCATATTTGTTCTCTTTTTCTATCATTATTTTCTCTTTCTTTGGCAGTGGTGAGGGCAGTGTAATTCAGTATCTTTGTTATTGTTTTCTTTCATTTGGCTTTGATTTGAGTTTTCAAATTTCTATGATTTCATTTTTCCTGCAGTTTTCATATTATCTCTCTTATCTTTGTTTGTTGTTTGTGACCGCCTAGAATGCTTGATACTTCCACCAAATATCTTAGCTGTGCTTTTATGTATACGAATTTTAAGCACCAAAAACCTAAAAGGAAACTCTACTTGTTAACCTGTGGACTGCATTGTAGGGTCGTAGGCACGTAACCAACTTTTTCATTGAATTACCCCATAATGTTAGTTTATGTAGATCTATTCTTCTATGCTTTTGGGTTTACCTAGAAGGAAAGCCAAAACTCCAACCTACTTTATATATCTGGTTGCCAGACCTTTGAGATCAGAGCATGGGAAAAAGAAGACTGGGAAATTTCACCATTTATAATGCAAAATCTGACTTGTTCTTCTTGTGTTCAGTCCAGTGTATAAGCCTTGTCACCCACTGTGCCTCATGTCCCATGGCCAGAACTACTTTTGTTCGGATTCACCAAAGAATAAGCCTTCTATCCTGGATGGTTGCCTCCGTTCATTGGAGAGGAATTTGAAGCTATCACTGCTTTAGACTTTTGGCTAATAAAATCTTTTTGTGTATTACGTAAATTCCCTACATGACAATGGTCCAGTTTGTCATATACTCACATGTATATGTGTGCACACACACATATGGACCTTAAAGAATCTTAGAAATCTTGAGTTTCTAAGAAATTTTAAAAGCTATTCATCTCACCTACTTATCGCAAGTTTGACACCCTTCAGGATTTATAAGAAATCTTTCTAATTCAATTACACAATGTGACTTATTCTCACAAAATTTGTGTTATATGCAGTCAGGAACTAGTGTTATAGTATGCAGGTTTTTTGTTTTCCTTTTTTTTTTTTTTGTTATTAAGTATATAAAAGCAGATACAGTTTTTTGTCCTACATCCCTAATCAGTAGCAAAATACGAACTGCAAATGAGGTCGCCAAAGTTCCTTTCCATTATTTACTCGTTTCCTCTTTCCCTGGAATATACTTGCTTGACTATTGATTGTTGATCATTCTGTTCCCACATTAAGAAAACATTGCCTCATCAGCTAATTCTTTCTTGATGTTCTTTGCATTCCACAGGGTAAAAATCTTTCATCACATCTTTCCTCTTTTTTTCCCCCTCCTTTTCATAGCTCAAGCAGCTCCATTAAATAAAATTGCCATCATTTCCCAGAAAGCCATCCATTCAATTTAAAAAAACATTAATTTGCCCCAATTCTTGCCAGAGCACAGAAGTAGTAGCAGAATGTTGGCACATCCGGAGTATGTTAATGCAGCCAAAAGAGAAGGATGTAGAATAGGAGATGGAAGAAGAAGGCAAGATGCAGAATCCCAACTTACTATTTCAGAAATTCAAGAAAGTACTGGCAAAGAAACTAGGCAAATAAACTGGAGAGATACAGGAAAATCATGTTGGCTTTTGCCAGATCACAGAAAACATGTCTATTGAGGGTCCACACCCTGTACCTGGCACAGAGCTCCTGAAATCTTTGTGATTTCCTGGATGACAGGAGAATTTTTTTTGCTCTAATGAGGCAACTCTGAATGGGCTCCTGAATGGCTCCTGGATGAGGGTTAGTCATCAAATACACCAAGGCATGATTAGAAGCTTGGAAACTTCAGCTCTCGTCCCCCATTTTCTTGAGAAAGGAGAAGGGCTGAACATGACTATTGATCAATAAGTCCTAACAGTAGGGGATTCCCAGAGATTCCATGTTGGCAAACAAATCCACACAGGAAGGCTGACACACCTCAACTAAGTGGAGATAGAAGCTCCTGCACTCAGGACCCTCCCAGACCTTGTCCTGTGTATCTTTTCATTTAGCTGTTCATCTGTATCCTTTATCATATTGTTTAATACACTAGCAAATGTAAGTGTTTTCCTGAATTCTACTGTAAGCCACTCTAGCAAATACATTGAACCTGAAGAGGGAGTCATGGGAATCTCCAATTTGTAGCCAAATTAGACAGAAGTTGTGGATAAGCTAGAAATCTACTACTTGTGATTGGCATCTGACATAGAGTGGAAACAACCCTGTGGGACTGAGCCCTTCTCCTGCGGGATCTGACACTATCACCAGGTAGTGTCAGAATTGAGTTAAATTGTAGGACACTCAACTGGGGTCATAGAATTGCCCAATGGGGGGAAACCTCTGCATATTTGGTGACCATAAGTGACTGAAGTGAAGTGTTGTAAGTGGTAGAGGTGTGAAAATGAAAGAGACAAACGTAAAAGAAAGGAGGAAAACTGGGTTTCCCTGTTACAGCTTTGCAGAACGTATTTATATTCAGCTTCTGTTACCTAAGCAAGTAACTTCATATAGCTGAGGTTCCATTTCCTCATTGTAAGTTTGGGATAAAATTAATAACTACTTCAAGGATTGCTGTAATCTTTACGTAAGATAAAATTAGCCATTACCCAGGACAATATTTGGTATGTAGTATACACTCAATAGGTCCTAATTAAAAACAATTCTACTTTGTCTTTTCTCAGTTTCTGGGCAGATAATGACTTAAACTAACTTTACAGAAAAAAATGTGTGCTTCCTGGAGTCTGGTGGAGTCAGAGGCTAAGGAAGCTACCAGAGAAGGAAAAGGAGAAGGGTGATATCCTGTCCTCTAAAGGGATAAGTCTACTTGTCTACTCCTTATAGTCTTAGTCTACTCCTTATAACAATTATTGTGAGACAACTTCCATGATAATTTCTAATTCATGTAGCAGTTCTACATGATTAGCATTAATGGCTTCATTTTGCAGATGACAAAACTGATGATCAGTGAGTTTCAGTGTCATGCCCATGATGATAAAATTAGGAAGAAGATAGAGGATTTGGAACTAGATCAGTCTGGTTCCCACCACAAATTTCCTTTATTGATACATTTATTTCTGGATTATTTGTTAATATTTATTTCTTCCTCTGACCCATAAGACCCATGGAAGAAGAGACCAACTTTTTCTGGTTTTGCCCATCATTGTATCTTTGGTACCAAGCTTACTGCTGAATTCATGGTAGAAACTATGAATGTTTGATGAATGTTAATTGAATGACTACAAAGATGAAAAAATGATAAAAAGTGACAAAAACCACATCAATGTGGTTCTTTAGGACACTTTATTAACACTCTGGAGAATGGGCAGAAAAATATGCTGATCTACCAATTCTTAAATTTCTCTTGTTTTAAACCATCTTATGGGGTTTTTTAAAAAATTTTTGTTATTTGAGTATAGTTGACACACAATGTCGCATTAGTTTCAGGTATATAACACAGTAATTCAGCTTCTTTATACATGACGCTATGCTCACCACAAGTGTAGCTACCATCTGTCACCACACAGTGCTATTACAATACCATTGACCATATTCCCTATGCTGTACATTTTCTCTCCATGACTTACTCATTCCATAACTGGAAGCCTATACCTCCCACTCCCCTTCACCCATTTTGCACCACCACCACACACACACACCCTCCTGTCTGGCAATCATAGTTTGTTCTCTGTATTTATAGATCTGATTCTTTTTGTTTATTCATTTATTTACTTTTTTAGATTCCACATATTAGTGAAATCATATGGTATTTGTCTTGACAGTTAAACCATCCTATGTTTGACGTACAACTAATGTGAAAAGGGGAGGTCATACAAAATGGGTCAAAGTTACAGGATACTGACATACATACAGCTAAGCATTCTAACCCCTTTCACACAGTGTAAAATAGAGAGGCTCTATTTCAACCATCACCCCTGGAAGCATAACTTACTAATGCAAAACTAAACTAAAACTAAACCCAAGTTTAAAACTAAACTTATTAAGAGATATGTTTCTTATTTTTATTCAATTCCCATTTGGATGAATAACAAAGGAATAATTTATTTTTCTTAAATGGAAAGATTTTGAAGTCTGCATGCTTTCAGATGTTGCATTCTCTCTACCTTTACCCCCAATATTATGGCAAAGGATTAGGTTCATTAAGTTTCAAGAATATGGAGGAATTACTATGGATTTACAGTCCTCCTTTATGACAGAATTCTTGATTTAAGAAAAATCAAGGAAAGAAAATGAACACTTTGCATAGTGTATATAGATTGGTAGTAAAACTATACCCATAAATCATGCAAAGAGATGACTGCCTATTGGGGAAAATTCTTCAACATCAATGGGTAATTTCCCATTTTCCCCTCACACAATTAATAGAACCTCTGAAGGTCCTTCTTCAGAGTCTATGTCACTGGTTTGGGGTAGAATGTAATTTCCCTTGCAATTTTCAATTGCTACTAAATTGCCCTTGGCATTTTGCAGAGCAACAAAGTTGTGTATGACCTTTTTGAGAGCTACTCAGCTACTGGGACCCCAAAATGTCAAGTACAACTCAGTTGCTCTCAAAAATTTTCCACTTGCAATTCATTTGTACTTGAAATTGATCACATACAATGTAATTGAAATGCAAACAGAAAAAAAAGACCTTGTAGAATCTCTTAAGAAAATTAATCCATACCATTGTATATGTGAGAGAACTAAATGGTCTCTGTCCTCATCAGTGAAGAAATGTGGTCAAGTGGATTAATGTAGGCCTTGGGTCAAGTACCTTGGTCCTACTCTCTGGCTGGGTGACCTTGTCCAAGTCATTTAGCTTCAGGCCTTATTATGTATATCACAGAAGCTCTCAGGACAGAGGGACGCATTTATCATTCTGTTTGTAAGCCCAATGTCCCCATATCCCCCCTGTGATTCTCCACCTCTCCCCTTTCCTTGATAGGGTGCTGGTACAGCTCTGCAGAGGAACATTTGTTCAGAACTATACTCACACTTTCCTTCAGAGGGAATCAAGCCTGCCTGTGTAACCCAGGAGTTTTGATTAGTTTTCTGTCCTTCTCAAAGCAGCACACCACAACAACAGAGTGAAATCTATGAAGGGCTTTGTTGACCATCTGTTAGAGCATTGGCATAATAATAATGAACTTTCCCAGCCTTGTCTTCCAGAAATTCAGTTCCTTCGTGTTAGGGAAAGGAGAAAGAGTAATCAACTGTGGTGCAAACTGACATTAAAAGATTTATATTACATGTGAAAGTAAATGCAAATATTATCAAGCACTTAAATTGTCATTCGGTAGCAGAGTGAATTCTGTTTTTTTTTCCCCTTACCATTTGATTTTTATAGAGTCCCTGTTAAATATCTCTTTAGTAAGAAGTTTAATTGGCCTAGAATAGTAGTTCTTTACTGGTGGCATTTGCCTCCCCAGAGACATTTGGCAAAGTTTAGGGACACTTTCAGTTATCACCACTGGGACAGTACTAATAGCATCTAGTTCATAGAGGCCAGGCATGCCACTAATCCTTCCTACAAGACATAGGGAAGGCTCCATCACAAAGAATTACCCAGTTCAAAATGTCAGCAATGCCAAGGTTGAGAAACCATGACATGGGTAGTTTCCATTGTTAAGACAACATAAACATCTGAATAGAGTGCTTCAGAGAATGGTCATTTGAACATGAAATCATAGATGGATCAAATAGCTATCCACATGAGTTGTCTTCTTTCTCACGTTAGACTTCCTATATTCACAGTATTTTTCACCAGCACTTTTAGTGTGCAGATTTTTTTCCCTCTAAATTTGTAGCAGTTGGAGAAAAACAAGATGTTCTGTGGGGTTGGCACACTGAGAAGAGCCTCCTTGGAGGGAACAGTAGCACAGTAGAATGAAATTCGTGAAGATTGTGAAGCTGGGCGAAACAATTTGAGTCATGACTTAGCCACTTCAAAGTTGTGTGGCTTTGTGCAAGTGATATAGCCTTGCTTCATTTGTTTAAAAAACAAAAACAAAAACTCCTGCATAGAGTTTTTATGGGAATTGAAATGATGTAGGTAGCACAGCTGGCACAACAGAGTAGGATGCAAAAATGGCAATCGGCGTGATGGAGGGTATTCTGTAGACACAGGTGAGATAGGACCCGCTAGATCATTTCAGTTGATGTGCCTTTGACTTCTTACCTTGGGTTTCATATGCCAGTCTCTCATCTTGCATGTCTGTTCCAAGTTACCACAGAGCAAGTGGTTCGGCCCTATCCTTTTAGAGTTTTCAGTCTGCATTTCTATAGTTTGAGTCTTAATAGCAGAATTAGTGTGGAATGCCTGTTCAATGTGAGCTTGACCAGGTTCTATTGGTAACCTCTTAAGACAGCAACATTTCTTGATATAGGGATAAAAAGAGAAGCCAGAGAAGTTGCTTTTGGTAATCACCAAGCATGAACCAAAAGATGAACTCATCATACTTTCCATAGTATTAGAGTGGCTTTTTAGCAATCCAAACCTCTTTTCTTTAAAACAAAAGGAAAATTACTAGGGATGTTACTAGAGTAATGTCTTCACTTATATCATTATTAAATACAAATGGTCAAAACGAAAAATCAGGCAATCAACCTAAAGGAAATCATTTGGGAGGAGACAAACCCCCAGTCCAGGGCTGTGCAAGCACTAGGTGTTAATACATGTTGTCTGCCTGGTAACAAGAGGACGGAGGACCTGCCTGCCCAGTGGTGGATTGGAGATTTTGCTAATAAACTCATTGCAATGGCCTCAAGCTCTAATTACCCAGAGTTCCACAAACCAACTGTTCTCTGTCTTTTGGAATGTCTCAACTCCCTGGATAAGAAACATTTATAGAATAGAAATATTCTTATTTCCATCAAAGGAGTAAATATGCAAATAAAAACAGTTTGCATTCTACTCTAGTAAAAATTAAGTTCCTTAGAAACAGAAAAAAATAATTTATAATAAGATTTCCTGTTTTGGGAGATTTTTATGGGAACATGTCTATTAGACTTAAAGTTTCCATTACAGACTGGAAAGAAAATTCATGCTTTCTCCTGAGGAGAAAATTGATATTGTCATTGAATGAGAATGTTTATGCTGTTCTCCTTCTGGTAGTTATGTGAGTTCCAGCTTTCCTTCCCTACCATTCTCAGAAGTAAGCTTAAACAAGTCAGTGACCTCCAGTGTGCTTGTTGACCATTTGCGGTATTCTCCTTTAAAAAGAGAATATCCCAACTCCTGACTCCATATAGCTCCCAGGCAGTGCATTGCTTTCAGCTGGACAACCTTCACAGGACGTAGCTGATGGGACTGTCCATGGCCATGCTAACTCTGATGTGCCTATTCAAATGTAGTGACATAAGTTTGATAAATTTGTTCAAATTAATAACCTGCAACTATTGCCAGCAGAATGCAATGGTGGGTTTTAAGCCAGTTGTGGTGCTCAGTCTATCCTGGTCAATTTGCTTAGAAGCTGCATCTCCTCTGGGCTTCCGTTTGCTTAGCCAGTGTGACTGCTTATAGGATTAGAATATTCTCTTAACCTGTTTTTGCTGGTTCAACAAAGGGGTTGTTTTCAGTGTTTTGGGTTGTGTTTTTGTTGTTTTGTTTTGTTTTGTTTTGTTTTTGCCTCAGTCTAACTTTTTGTGATTACCTTTCACAGGGTACAAATTGGGAGAAGAAGGTAGGAAGAGTAAGGCTACAGGGGTCAGATTACTACCTTAGCCCTCCCTGATTGTTTCTCATCTCTCTCCTCTCTCATCAGTAGGCACTAAGGACACATTTGACTTTTGCTTAAATGAATACCATCAAAATGGAGTGCATTGTGGAAACTATGACTGGGTCTTATTTGCCTTTGCCTAACACTGTAGTTGCTTACACGCTTAACAACGTAATGAAAATTTATTGAGTGAATAATAAACACTCTGCTGCTACCTGTACAATATCATTTGAGAGCCCAGAGCACAGTACAAATCTGTCCAGTGTTTTATATCAAATCTCTCATTTCGAGAATAATCATCAGTGATAGCTTTAAACATTTTATGTTGCACTTCTAATGGGCATGGAACATCAAGGTGTTTGTTGTTTATAAGCCACATCTTTATGAATTCATTTGGCTATTGCACAGACTTTCCATTACCTTAGCCACAAACAAAGAAATTCCAAGTAAGTGCTGTCAGATGTTTCAAGGAAGGTGGCTTTGGAAGAGTCCCTTTGCTTGAGATGGACCACAAATGAAGTTGACGGGAAGAGTGTTCTCGCAAAAGCAACCGGGGAGGACAAATACTACCAGTGAATTCATTATATTTCACCTTTTCCTCCTCTGTTCTTCTGGTAGTTCTGCTTTGCTTAATGTTTTGAATATTTAATACTATGCTAATTTTTCCATTTAGTGTCATTTCTATTCTAGAGAAAATTTTATAGAAGTTGTTCTGCCAATATGTAAGATAAATGGTGATGGTATTTGGGACATTTGCATTGTTTGAGATTATTTTGAACTTCAAAATTGTTTTTCTTTCTCTATGAACTTTTTTTAATGTTTAAAGGTGGTGACAACTACTAATAATGTATTCATTTTCCTTTCTTCTCAAATTCCAATTTTAGGTAAGAAGAGAAAAATAAGATTTCACTGAGGTAGAGTCATCAAAGTTGATGTATGTCATAATTGCCTTAATAACATTTTTTGAACATTGATGCAGTAAGATGTGATTTTAAAAAAATAGTATCCTGTAAGAATTTAAACACATAGGACAGGATCACCTCCATATTTTATAAAAAATTAACCTTGGTCTGTGATTTAACTTTCTAGTTTTTCTATTAGTCTAAATCCTCCGTGTGGTACAAATAACCTCTTCCTCAAAACAGAGCCCCCTATTTAAATCACACTAAAGAATTTATCCAGGTACTACTGGACGTGCAGTGACATGGGAAATAAGAATTGGTAGCAGCATCTTAGAATGTCAGAGCTGAGTGAGACATCAGAGATCATCTCATCTGAGTTCCTCCTTTATCAGCAAGAAAATAAAGGCCCAGGAGGGGAAAACCATTTTCCCATGTCACATGTTGTTAACATTAAGACAAAACTATTGCCTTTCCCCAGTGCCAAGTTGGTTAGCATTCTGGCATATAGATGGTTTCCTTTTTTTTTTTTTTTTTCCAATTTCTGCATGTTTAAAACAGACCCTCTCAACTTATTCACCAGAAATCTTGTACAAAAGTATGTACTTTCATATAGAAAGCTGAGTGACCTATAACCCAATGTTCAATTCTCAGGATATCATGGATTTTACATTTACTTTTCTTAAAGGTTTGTGTCAGTGAGCATGGTAAATAGAAAGCATACAAAGCTTTTTAGAACAAAGGTTTTACTGGTAAATGTAAAATGTTTCACCTATTATTAACCATAAAAAAGGAAGATTAACAAATTCTGAAATTTTATATCTATCCTTTTCCTAAAGCCCGCAGAGTGTTTCCTTGTTATGCATGTTTGAGTCAGTGATCATTTTGATGGACTAGCCCTTTCTTCAGGAGACAAGTTAATATAGGTCTTTTTCCAAGATTACCTCACATTCAAAAATACCTCTGAACTTCCATAGCATGAAGGAAAACAGTGTGTTTGGTAATGTGCTAATTGCGTCTTTGTAAAGAAATGAGGCTTATGTGTAGGTGGAAGGAAGGGGCCCTTTGAAATGGGTGTAGCTCAAAGTGAGTTAAGAGAAGATTTTGGAAGAGATTATCCAGGGAGAAAGGGCCTTCATATGTGGGGTGTGATGGGATACACATCTTGCTTTTAAAAAGTTCTGTTATCAGCACTTTGATAACCATCCTTCTCAGACATCCAACTCCCCTTCCAATCTTCCATCAGATCCCAGGCTCTTCTGGCTGGAAGTGCTAGAGAAATCTCAAGGAGAATAAACAGTCTTTGTAATTCTAAGGCTAGAAACTGAAAGACAGTGTTGACGGGTAGTGAATTTACTGCATTGCATGCACGCCTGGGCATTTGTTGTGGGCAGAACCACGTACAAGATGTAAAATGACTTTTAACAAGTTAATGCCAAAAATCCCGAAAAACTAATTCCAAGTACTGTGTAGCTCCAAAATACAGCAGAATTGTTAAAACTGATCGATCGATGTACTCTTTGTTTGGAGAATTTGTTGTCCAGATTTATCTTTGGATTCAGATTATTTTTCATAGTAATGTTGCCACACTTCAGCCTTTTTTGTCTTACACATTTTCAGTTATTATCTTGACAATATTGGCAAAAAAAGAAAATGCGTGCAGACTCCTCCTGTTATTAAAATTGCAAAACTGTTTCATTTTTTCAAGCCTTTTTAGAACTAGCCAATGAAATAAAATCAAGCAGCACTTATAAAAGTTTTTCTAATATCCTAAAATGTATTCACACACTATATATCCATCGTTATATTTTATTTAAGGAAATATATAAACCACAAACCCAAAATTTGCCATTAAGTTATATTTAGCGTGTTTTCCAAATACTGACTTGAAGCAGAAAATTGATTTTCAACCCGAAATGTTACTTCATGAGTATAATTTTTCTTAAACCCATCATACTTTGAAAATATATTTATTTTCTTTGTTTGAAAAAAGAGTACTCTTTGTCTGACAATAGCTGGCAAACAAAATACCCTTAATAAATCATTTTTGATGTGATAGGATTTGGGGCAATTTTTTAAATTCAAAAAAATGTCATCCAGATTAAACATGGGCGTGACCTGGATAATAGATAGATAATAGGTCTAAAGAATATAAAAAGTAAAGACAGAGAATATAAGACAACTCCTGGGCTGCCTCTTCCAATCAGAGTCGTCAAGCACCATCCAGCTGGACGGCTCACTCCCTCCCACACGCCTCAGTTCTGTTGTCCCAGGAAAGTCTGATGAGCTGCTAAGAGGAACAAGAAACCCAAGCATACTGGAAATGTTCAAGGGTTCTTCTGAATCCCCTCCTTCTATTTCCTTCTATTTCCTTCTTTATCTTTCAAAGGAAATAGGTATGGAAGAGAAGAAACAGCAGTGCTGTGGAGAGCCAAGCAATAGATCGAAGTTAAAGGCTGCAGGCTCTAAATCACGTCTCTACTCACAACAGTTCTGGGATCATTGCGAAATTACTTAGCCCTTTTACAAGTTAGTAAAACTTCCACCTCCCTCATCTTTAAACATATGAGGCTAGACTCAGTGTCCAAGGCCTCTAGCAGTTCCCAAATCCTGTAATTCAGACTGCCCATAAAAAATAAATGGAACCAACTCTGGGACGTTCAATTTCTAAAGTCAAGTTGTGAAGGGTATAGGCTTTTTCATTAACAAATGCCAGAAGCTATACAGAACTTTGTGGGTGCTCAATAAATATTAAACAATCAATTTTATCTCTCATCTGCAAAATGGGGTGAGTAATGCTAACTTGTCTCACAGAATTTCGTGCAAGAAATAATAAATGAGAACAAAGCACTTTTCAGAAAATGAAGTAATTCGAATAAGCTGCTTTAATAGGTCTGAGGTCTAGCTAGATGATGCAAGAATAAAGTGTCTTTTTTATTATTACATCTGTGAAATACAGCAGTCTTTTCATCTGTTTAAGAAGAAACAGTCATTATCCTTGCTTATCACCAGAAAGTCAGCATGAGTAATTTCTGTGCAAATGGAATTTTTCATGTGATTTTAACATTTATCACTTTTAACAAAGCGCACCTTTTAGCTTTACCTGATATCAGAATGGAATCATATCTTGATTTAAATAGGTTAACGAGGTGTTCTTTCAGCATACTCTTCTGCCTAAAGAAAATGCTTTTCAAAATGACTGATAAGTTGCACAAATGAGAAATTGTAAATTTAATAATCCTCCTACTCAAAAGCAATACAATTCAAGAATGGCTGCTAAGGAAAATGAAGTCTTGCATTTGAGTTTCCTGGAGTCTTCCACAGTATGTTCATTTTTATGTTTGTTTTCAATAAATATTACATGTTATTTTTTTTTACAGTGTTTCAACAAAAGACAGCCAGAAGACAATCTGATGGTGACAAGTTCCATGGTCCTAAGAGACAAGGTACTGACATGAACTTCAGCTTATTTAATAATCTCTAAGTAAGAGTTCAAAAAGTCTTATGAATATTGGATGACATCTCCGAGAATAGAAGTAAATAATTGTATGCCTGATTACTCTTACTCTTTAATTAGTGTCTTGCTTAAATATAATTTCGTGATAAGATTAATATAAGAAAATTATTTCAATTAATAAAGGCAAGAAACAGCCATGTGAACATGTTTGTGGTGGTGTTGATGATATTGTTACCAAGGCTCTAGGAAGGTCAAGTAAGACAAATTCTCTAACCTACATGGAGACCTAGCTTTCATAGTCCACTAGAGAGAAGCCTCTGGAGTATAAGTTAGGAGGGCTGGGGCAGGGGGAACAGATGATTGATTCCCCAAAGAAGGGGACCGGCATGGGATTTCTGTCCTCTGCATTGAACTCCAATCAAAGATTGGACCCTTGTCTCACTATTCTCTTGCTCTCTGCCCTTGATCCAGCAGTTTTTGGAGCACTTACTTGTTATGCAGAAAAGTGCTGAAAACTGTAGTTGCAGAGACATCACACACAGTAGAAAAACTTTCCTCTCATTCTACAAAGAGGCCCCTGCCTCCAATTTTCCCTGACATACATGGTTCCAATTGAAAAGAGAAACTCTAGCAAGTTATTTATTATGATTTTTCCCCCGATAATAAGAGCTTGATTAAAGTTCAAAAATAAAAAAATGTAAAAGGTGACAGATGTAGGGAGCTGGTTCTGATCATCAATAATCTCAACACACCTAGGAAATAATTTCAGTTCAAAATAGCATTGCCTTGAAGTTGCTACGAGTAAATTACTGGAGAGACATTAAAATAAAACCAAGAGCTTATCTCACAGTAGCCACTAAACTCACCCCCCCAAACACACACAGCCAGTGTCCCTTTGTCCCATCGTAGAGATGGCTAGGACTGACTTCTCAGCCCACTGAGCTACTAAATACACAACCTTGGTGGACCTGTTCCTAGAATGTCATGGATTGTCCTCCAAACAAAGGTGTGTCCTTAAATGAGTGATCTTCATCCATCACTTCAAGTGGCATTTCCCATGGCAGCAAGGTTGTACTGAGACCATTCTTCCAATGAAGTATGTGATTCTTGAATGCAGCACATGATGAAACTGAATTTCTGGCCCTGAGCACATAGATGTATCACTTACAGATTTATATGGCAAAAACAAAACAAAACAAAAAAACAACAAAAAGAAAACCCTGTCTATTTGACAGCTTTCCATTTCTAGTGATTTCATAATTTGAGGGAAAAATTTATCTTTTTAAGGTTACTATTATCCTTCCACTTTACCTTTACCTCTCTCAAGAAATAAGTGCAGACCTCCATATGAGATCATTCTACAATTAGAATGAAACAGTTCCTGAGGAATTAACAAAGTAGAGATTATTCCTATCAGGACTCCCCCACATAACTCACAGAGTTTTGGAAAGAACAAAGGGAGCAGATGCTTTGAGCTCTTTAGGAGAAAATTTCCCTGAAGCGTTTTTTTTTTTTTTTTTAAGATTTTATTTATTTATTTTGACAGAGATCACAAGTAGTCAGAGAGGCAGGCAGAGAGAGAGGGGGAAGCAGGCTCCCCGCTGAGCAGAGAGCCCGATGCGGGGCTCCATCCCTCGACCCTGGGACCATGACCCAAGCCGAAGGCAGAGGCTTAACCCACTGAGCCACCCAGGCGCCCCCCACCGAAGCGTTTTTAAATAAATTATTCAATTATCATGTTTTAATTAAATTCTGTTAGAAGTGAGGGGAGAATGTGAAGACGGCCACCAGACATGAAGAAAGGTGACAACTAGCAAGAGGAATGAAAAGATCCTTGGAATTCTCGCTCTTACCCGTTGTCCTCTGGTTACCCCCAGAGAGCAACATAAGGACAGACTGCTAGTATCTATTAGAGACCAATTATTCTTCTACTGTATGTGCAGAAAAATAGTCCCTTCTGTACCCAGAAAAGAAAAGGGAGGGGAAAATAGTGAAAGGAAACAAGAACCTAATTATAAAATATTTTATTGGATTAATATCTGTGCATACTTTGGTACTTAATTTGTTTCATTGCTATCAATAATCAGTAGATTTTTAAAACTCTTTTAGGGCTAGGATATGAAAATTTACCCAAATTTTGTATGAATTTTTTTCTCTCTGGATATTTAAGTCCAACTTACTGATGATGTTTTAGATTAGCCACCTTAGAGCAGTCTCCCTAGATTGTTTTAACCCTGGATATAAGTAATTCTGTGGAACAGAAAAGAATATTGTTCTATTTGCAAGGAGAAGAGGAACATTAAACCTTGTGAAATGTTGGAAAACCTCCCTGATTACTGCCGTCTGCAGGGAAATCAGAATCTAGGATGAGAACAGAAGAGACAATTAAGAATAATTGGGAAGATTCTAAAATTAAATAATTTTACTTTTTTCTTTACTCTGTCCAATCATTTTTCTCTAAAACTTTTCAGATGTTTATGATCCTCCAGTCCATGGGACATACTAGGAGATCAAAACTGCTTGTTCCTGAATTAATGATTACTCTCTAACTATCCTGGGATTTCATGGTATAGTAGGAAAAGCAGTACCTGCTTCACCAATGATAATCTCTTTATTTGAACAAGAAAAGAAAGCCCTTTTATGACATGTTTGTCAGAACCAAGATTTTCTAAAGGGACTAGACAGGTTCTCTAAGGAAGGTTAAAGAAATTACTTAATTCTTTCACTATATGCTGGAAGGAAAAGGGATTACGAAAGTCAACTATTTTCCCTCTGAAATTATAAGTGTTTCAGATGCCCTACATTCAAGACTGCCAGGGATTGCCAGGAAGTTACATTATTGCTAAATCAAGGAATTTTCCTGAGGAACAGAAAAAATTAATTGGCACAATTTCCATGGAAACTTAACAGATTTTTTCAACTCAGTTTTCACATCCTGAAAAAATATAGGGAAAATGGTGAGGACTTTGGGTCCTCCAGATAAAATTTTCCACCAAAATACAGTTTTAAAATCAGTTTTCCTGAGTTGGTTTTGAAATTAGAAAATGCCAGAGTGGTATCTCAGAATATGCTGCTACTAGCACAGCTCTCCCACCCCTTCCCAAAACTGAGCTCTACCCAAGGTGCTCCAGACTTTGTTCATCAGCATTGCAAGCCAGAGAACTGAATTTTATCAGTGGGTTTGGAGTTGATCAGAGTTTTGAAGTCTGAGTCTTATTAATGATGCTGGTAGAAGATTGATTTATAATCCCTAATTTCAATCTATTAAGTCTATACCAGAGGAAGTTTCCTTCCCAGTGACTAGAATGCTTGGATTCCTTAGACCCTTGACAAATAATAAAGTTTTTATGAAATATTATTAGGAATTAGAAGACCAGTAGGTGAACATGATCAAGTCAAAGGGGGCTGGAGGAGTATGAGAGTTGCTTCTTTAAAGACATGGAAATATCTGGTTAATTTTCCCTGTCTTATAAGATCATGTAATAGTCTCAGGTCAAAATTTCTCCCATTTCCCATATCTGTTACACCTTTTTCCCCCCTCTGTTATATCTTTTTCTTGGGCTATGCCAAGGGGCCTTTTCTATCCTTACTGGAATTGTACACCTACTATTAATGCAGTCTTACCTCAAATATGATACATGGCAACTGATGAGGTTTAACATTCCTGGCTTTTGGAACTGCCTCCCTGTGATTGTGGGCCACATCCACAAATCTCCTTAGTCACACAGTTAAAAAATGAATCTCATCAAGGATGTGCTGTTGCTGTCAATCTTGGAAGGCAGACTATTTCTTTGGGGACCAGGATTACTGGGAGGTAGGGGAAGCACATCCTATAGACAGCTGCCTATATCTGAGACACTCAACCTTAGATGAGCACAAGAATTATTTGTGGAGCTTCTAAAATTTGGTTGCCTAAATCTCCTACCTTACATATGGCTTAAAATGGAACATGTGAGAATAATATTGAACAATAATCTCAAAAACAACATGCAAAAGAAAAAAATATAACCAAAAGACACTTTTTAAAAAGAGATTTTATTTATTTATTTATTTGACAGAGAGAGAGATCACAAGTAGTCAGAGAGGCAGGCAGAGAGGGGGAGGGGAAGTAGGCTCCCTGCTGAGCAGAGAGCCCGATGTGGGGCTCGATCCCAGGACCCTGAGACCATGACCTGAGCTGAAGGCAGAGGCTTAACCCACTGAGCCACCCAAGTGCCCCCCAAAAGAAACTTTTTTGAGGCCATATTATGGTCAAATTTGGCCACTGTGTTATATTTCAAAAATACTCTGCACAATTTTTGCCACATTTAAACCATGCTTAACTCCATGTTTTATGTAAAAATTCAAATCTACAACCACTCCCTATTATATTATTATATCACTTGCTACAAATAACTTCTGCTGTTATCACTTATTGTCATGCTTTCCATATTATCATGCTTTCCACTCCTAATTCTATAGAAAGTGGAAAAATAAAAGATATATCAAGAGAATCAGGTCAATAAAAACATGAGGGAAAACATTTATTTTTGATAATGGAAACTATTCACATGTGTTTAATATGCAGACATTAAATCTTTTCTACTCAGTGACTATCTGTCTGGCCCCAGGTATAGTCTCTGCCCACTGATTCTTCAATACAGACTGAAAAGTCATTGTTGGCTGGTCTTTTCAGAGGGTTGGAATGCTCATGGGAAAGATACAGTCAGGGGACGTATCTCGTTTGTGTTCTCCAAGTGCCCAATGCTGCAGCCGTCTGATAAATGTTAAATAATGAAATTTTCTGTAAGTTGGAGGCCTGGGGAAATGTAGATATAGATGGAAATGCCCTTATGTGGAAGAAAAGAAAATGCTGGCCTCTGAGGTATTTTAATCAGGCTCTTTTTGCTGACAGTAGATATATTAAAAAGAAAAGAGGGGGATTATCAAAATATGGTCATTTGTATTCCATAAAAGAATAATCACTTTAGTTCTCTTTTTCAGTGTAATTTACATTTCCAGTTTCACAAAAGTTTTTTTGTTAAAGTCACACCTGGGAAAACTTGAGTAATAACTGAGTTCTTGTCCAAAATGGTGATGTGTCAAAAGCCCATAGTAGAAAGTCAGGTTGAAGGATTTAATATCACACTTTGCATCCTGAGGCCCCCAAATAAAGCTCTGTGATGGAGGGATGGCATGCTCAAGAAGAATTCTGTTAGTAACTGATGCAGAAAGTTAGTTGCTTACAGACAATCAGTACATAGCACCAAGGAATCGCGTTTCACCTGTATGAGACAAGGCTGTGCTAACCAAACCTGCAAAATCCTGGGATCCTCAGTTATGAATTGCAACTAGAGCAGAGAACAAAATTTGACTGAACACAAGAAATGGAAGCAAAGGATAAGTAGACTCTAAATCTCTTGGTGAACATGATTCAGTAGATATGTTCTCTTTCAAGAGGGATTAAGGAAGAGTACAAATAAATAATATGAGAACTTCAAAAACAACTCCAGAGAAAAGGATGGAGAATTTAATCATGAAGACTCAAGATAATTATACTTCTGTAAATGATTTGTTTGATGAGTAAGAATGTCAAACAGCAAGCGATCAAAATGTAGATAATAGAAAATACATACACACATACAGTAAGAACATTTCACCTAACAGTTTGTAATTTTTTAAATCTTAGGCTTTTGAAAATACTTTACCTGTTTAAAAAATATTTTAAGGCAGTAAAGAAATATGGATTATTTTGAATTTTCATTTATTAAATTTAAGCTGAACTATTCAACTTCCAGGTTCAGTATCTGACACCTATCAAGCTAAAAAAGAAAATTTCAGAAAACTGTGAACTTACAAATTAAATACATAGGGAAGAGAGACACCTGGGTGGCTCAGTCATTAAGCGTCTGCCTTCAGTTCAAGTCGTGGTCCCAGGGTCCTGGGACTGAGCCTGGCATTGGGCTCCCTACTCTGTGGAAAGCCTGATTCTCCTTCTCCCACTCCCCCTTCTTGTGTTCTCTCTCTCACTGTGTCTATCTCTGTCAAATAAATAAATAAAAACTTTAAAAAAAATAGGGAAGAAACAGCAGCAGAAAGTCTGGAGTCAACATCAAGCTAAGATGAAAACAAACTGCATGAAAGACATTTTAGGTGTGAGGGTAGGATGATATGAAACATAGGACATGAAAAGGGATCTAGTGACAAGAGGGAGTATGGTAAAAATAAAATAAGCTTAGAAGTTAAAATTTCAGCAGCAAATTAAAACTACATTGGTCACAATGAAAAGGACTGATGGTGGATAAAAATAAGTTATTGGAGTTGAGAACATAATTGGAGAAGTGTTTGTTCTTAATACCCGGAAAGACTAAAAGCAATCAGGTGATATGAAGAAGAGAGATACAACTCATGTATAATAGGTTTGGTGTTGTTTTTGTTTTTTTTTATTTCTTTCTTTTCTTTCTTTTTTTTTTTTTTTAATAGAATACAAAACACAATTGATGACATAGCTAAACAAAGCTTTGGAGAACAAGGAAGTGAAGGACTCTGTGGGCTCACTGTGGCCCAGAAAACAATAAGGAAATATATCTACCTTTAAAACACCCTAGCAAATCTTTTTAATTATAAAGATGAAGATATAAACCTAGGGACGCCTGGGTGGCTCAGTTGGTTAAGCAGCTGCCTTCAGCTCAGGTCATGATCCCAGCATCCTGGGATCGAGTCCCACATCGGGCTCCTTGCTTGGCAGGGAGCCTGCTTCTCCCTCTGCCTCTTCCTGCCACTCTGTCTGCCTGTGCTCACTCTCGCTCCTCTCTCTCTGACAAATAAATAAATAAAATCTTAAAAAAAAAAAAAGATATAAACCTAAAGTACTGAGAAGATATTTTAAGTTAGATTTTTCTATTAAAAAAATCAGAATCAGTTTTAAGAATTAGAGAATCTGTGTAACAAAAATTTGAGCTAATGGACTAAATGGTGTATTAGGAAAAGATTGCAACTTAAGAAGATTATATTTATTCTGGTGTTTCATTCGTGTAAGAAGAAAACAGATAGAGTTTTTTGGGTATCTAAGGTTTTAGAAAAGATGGAATTTCTGTGGTCATCATGAAAGTATTACCCAAAATGTATTCTAAGTAAATGAGAGAGTAAGCAATATAAAAAGTTCAAAGAGAACTTCTGGTATTAAAGAATTTGTGGTAAATAATGAATTCAATAAAATATGGAATTGCATTTAAGTAATTTATTGTAAATTTATTTATAAAATGTGAATGTAAAATATTGGTGATAAAAAATGGGCAATTCAGCAAATTATAATTTTATTGCAATAATCTGAGTTTGATGCTCAAATAAGGTAAAATTGTTTAGGTCCTAGAAGAAAATGCAAAACTAAAATCATTCTCTTCCATTCATGACTTAGTAATCGAAATTTATATATATAAGATAAACAGTATCTCTGAAACTTATTTTAAAATAAAATATGTACCTTCCAAATCACTTAATATGTGTGTGTGTATGTGTACACATATATGTATAGTCTTTATGACAAAATTTAGAAACTGTTTGTTTGTTTTTATTTAATATATATAGAGAGAGATCACAAGTAGGCAGAGAGGAAGGCGGTGGGTGGGGGCTGGAGGGAGCCTGGTGTGGGACTCGATCCCAGGACCCTGAGATCATGACCTGAGCTAAAGGCAGAGGTTTAACCCACTGAGCCACCCAGGTGCCCAGAAACTAGTATTTTTAGCATATGGAAAATTATTAAGAGAAAACATGAGGGGTAAGAGGGATTCTGGGTAAGCTGGCCCAACAGGATTCTTGCTGAAAGCAGAGCCAGGTGATCATATATCACCTAGGGGGTGATGGAAGATACAGAAACCCAAGCAAATATTGAAGGTAATTGGATATGGAAGGTGGGGGACTCTGACTACACAAACTTAGCAGGATTCTGAGGAAAATTAGCAATACAAAGATGGGTGTGGAAGTACAAATGGTGAGGTATAGTTGGGAAGAAGACTCAGAGGAGCCTGACTCAAGGTTACGTCAAGGGAGGAACATTGCAACATCGCAGCCCTAAGTTTGAGATGGGGATACTTTGTTTGGAACTTACAAATAATTCAACACTCCGGGTATCTCATAATTCACTCATGTGCCCCAGAGTTAATTTACCTGCTAGTTCCTTAGCTATGGACCCAAAAAATGAGCTTCAGATATAAAGCTTGGTCATTGGGTTTTTAAGTTCTATTACTGACAAGTTTTTTCCAGTTACAAAATAATATGGTAAGATGGTACAGTATGATATGCCGTTGGTATAGTGTATATGGCATGGCTTGGAACGATATGTATTTCATGGGGAAGCCTATTAGCAAAATGAGAGAAAGTTTCTTAGTGTAAGAACAATACAGGGGCACCTGGGTGGCTCAGTCCAGTTAAGTGTCTGCCTTCAAGTCAGGTCATGATCCCAGCATTCTAGGATTGAGCCCAGCATCAGGCTCCCTGCTCAGTTGTTCAGTGGGGAGTCTGCTTCTCCCTCTCCCTCTCCCCTTCCCTCAGCTCATGCTCCCCCTCTCTGTCTCTCTCAGATAAATAAATAAAATCTTAAAATTTTTTTTAAAAAATACAGTATTATCACAGAAAACTGGAAATTAGAAAAACGTAATCTCTGATACTATCACAATAGAACAACTTGTATCATCTTAAGATAATTTCCCTCCATGCTTTATTTTATGAACAGCATTTATATCATTAAAATTTTACTGTCGATACAAATTTGTATTCTGCTTCTCTATCATTATATAATAAGTACTTTCTGCGTTGCCACATGGTCTTTTTTTTTCACATGGTCTTTTTATTATTATTTTAATGATTACTTAATATTTATTTTGTAAATATTTCAAACTTTAAATTCTTGGGTTTTGGACAATTAAGTCATTTCCTTTCAAATTTTCAGTAAAAAATGTTATTCTAGCCAGTCACTCAATGATAGAAATAATTTTAATGAAAAACTCAGTTCACTTTCTTACCTAAAGATTCATACACTCACCATAACGGTGTTACTTGGTGTTTATATATGATCAAATAGAAATGTAAAGAGATACTGATCCAAAAGGAACTAAAACTCTAGAAACTATAGTTTGTCTTGAAGCTTTTATATTGAGAGACCAAGATTCTGCAATACGTACAGTTAGCAATCTGACAAAGGCTTTTCAACAATAATTATGTTAAATTCATACTAAATTTCCTGAAAATAAACTAATAATAAATATAAATTTGGAAAGGAAAGAAAAAAACTTTCCATCCCCCGTAAAACAGTAATCTAAGCGCATTAAAGCAATTTTGCAAACCCTACTAAAAATTACAGGTTGCACGTTTTGGTTTGACTAGTCTACCCTCAGGAGAAAAGATGATCAAGTGCCTAAATCATTTTGTTTTGCAACTTGTCATAGCTAATAATAATTTATCAAGACAATTTGCTTTAATCTTTTTAGTGGGGGGGAATGGGTGAGTAAAAGCAGAAGTATGTAAACTTAGTCTAATTGTAAACAGCTCACTTCCAGAACTTGCTCTATTTAGAACTCCTGCTGTTCCTAACTTTTGTTCTTTTGTTCTCTCTGCACAACCACGCAAGATTGAACTCCGCCCCCCTAAAAAGTCATCTGACTTATATTTTAGTAGCGAGAATTTGAAAGATGAAAGGGTAATTGAAATGAGTATTGTTAACATGATTCAGTATTTTTTTGAATTCAGCTTAACCTGCGTGTAGAGCCAAACAAGCTGGTAGGGTTTTCCAGGAAGCCTTTCCGTGAGAGACCTTTGACACACGCAGAAAATCCAGCCGCAGAGGTTACTCGAGATAAAAGCGCATTCACATTTAGTCAAAGGGATGACACGAGTGAGGTGCTAGTTAAGTGTCTTAGCTATTAAATGATGGCGCTCAGCTTCCATACTCTGGCAGGAATGGCTCATAGAATTCTTTTGCAAAACGCATCTCCCAAATTGGAGTGGAATGTGGAGGCCTATAAAAAACAAACGGTGTAAGAAGCAAGATCTCAATTGTTATCTGTGCTTTTGGCAGCTGAACCAGTGAGCCCTCTGGCTGACTTGTGCTTCTTCAGTTCTCTTGGGATTTCATGCTCCGTCATCCCTGAAGAAAATGATTTTGAGTGTAGAATCTGTTGACATCTTGTTAGTTCTGGGGAAATAGGACTTCTGAAGAGAAAAGACAAGACCAGCCAAGAAACCCCCCATAGGAATCAGAATGATTGGTCATGGAACAATTTTATGTGTATGTGAATCTTTTCAGAAAGGAACCCTCTCTGTGTCCCCGTTCCAAGATTCTCTGCTAGAATCCTTCTCAAAACCAAGAAAGCCATTAAAGGTCATTCCAAGACAGCCCCAAGGGTCAAGTCCCCTTGAAATACTTAAAACCTACTATGAAGTACTTGAAATGTCTCTTTTTCAGATTAACCAATCCAAACACTATCGATGAATCCTTATCACTGTAAAATTTGTGGGGTGCCTGGGTGGCTCAGTCAGTTAAGCATCAGACTCCTGAGGTCAGCTCAGGTCATGATCTCAGAGTTGTGGGCTCAAGCCCTATGCTGGGCTCCCTGCTCAGTATTGAGTCAGCTTGAGATTATCTCCCTGTCCTTCTACCCCTCCTCCTATTCACACACATGCCCCCTCTCTCTCTAAAATAAATAAATAAATCTTTAAAAAAACCTTGAATGCCCTCCATTTCCTAAGTTCTTGTCTGCCTGGTCCAGTGACAGTTTAGTTGCTCTATTTCTTTCTTGAAGTTGGGCTCCCAGTAGTGAGCAATGACTCAGGGACAGCAAACCAGTACACAGCTGGACAGGATTACCTATTCTCTCATTCTAGGCTCTCTGGACATATTTAGATTTGATACCACATGAGACGTACACTGTGGAGGAATTACCCAGGTAATATAATTATCTGAGATAATATGATACACAGGTTGAACTTGTTAAAGAAAGTACAAACTCAGATGAGTTCTGCAGCCAGGCAGGTAACAGATGTGATGCCATCCAATGACCATAAGGAGTGACAGGGATTGCACAGAGCATCCTTATAGGCATGCAGCCTCTTTTCTGTCTTTAAACACTACATGGGATAAATAAAGCACTGAACTCACCCATGGTCTGTGGTTGGCTACTACTGTACCTCGGGCTGGTTTATGGTGTGGCATTAGCAGCAGCACGTGGGCAGCTGGACCATCCAATGTTCCTATTGTGCTAAACAAAGTAAACTCTTTTGGGAAGAGAGCAGTGCATTACAAAATGAGCAGCGATTGCTTATTTATAATCTTTCTGGAGTAAAGTCAATGCTCCTAAAAACCTCTCATAACATTTGGATGTTGGTTGAGATCTCCTTTCCCAAACCTACAGAAATTTGTTTCTTCCACAAATATTTATCATTGATAATAATGTTAATGTTATTTAACTTTTACTATGTGACAGTCATTATGCTAAGTATTTAGTGTGCATGTTTAAAAATAATCCTCTGAAAAAGAACATGAAATTGGCACTGCCTACAACTGGTACAATGCAGAAATTTACTGCTGTTCTTTCTCTGTTTGTCCCTTTTTCTTCCCCCCGTGATGGCACACATTCTTTTTACCCTTAACACTAGGTACCAGGCACAACAATCCTTAGAAAAAAACTCATTAAAAAATTTGCACTTTTTTACTCTGTAACCGCTTATAGACTGACAGGAACAAGAAACTCAACTGATTTGTTTTCAGTGTTTTTTTCCCCAATTGTCATATTTCATGTTCTTGTTAAGACATCTTCCCTCATATTGTAGACAGAGCTCGGATGGAGAGTCAAGCCTTTTCCACTGTGGACTGCCTTGCTGCTGGGCAGGAAGAACTCATCCTCTTGCAGGAGAAGGTCAAAAATGGGAAACTGTCTGTGGATGAAGCGTTAGAGAAATTTAAACATTGGCAGATGGGAAAGACGGAGCTGGAAATGATTCAGCAGGTAATACTGACCCCAGCAGGTAATAGTGACCCCTTCTGGAACATTCCCTCACTTGCAGAGCCTCTCTGTAAATGTCTTTACAAGAAACACAGGTAACTGTTCTTTTGATTTTTAACTAGCCACACACACACACACACACACACACACAAAAGGTGTTTTCGAACTACCATTAAATGTTTCATGTGTGCAAAGCATTGGTGAAATCAGCGCCGGGACCCAGTGTATCAGTGCTAATACCTGAGCATCTTACATTTTTAAGTTAGTGAATGTTTTGTGAATCTCATTGCTGAAATTAAGGTGAAACATCTTACACTAACATGTGCTCAGCATTCTGAAGAGTGCACTATATTGACCAGGCTTAAAGGGAACAAGAAAATAATTTAAATCGTATCAGGCAATAGTCCTCAATGAAATATAGTAAGTTTTCTCTTCCGTCCCCTTAATCTTTGGGGGAAAAAAACCTGTATATGTGAGTCAAGATTTACAGAGAAATGCTGCCAAGCATATAAACTTCAGATAAGCTTGTCTTCTATTAATATAACATACATCCTGAGAGGGTCTTAGAGTAGATGGCTCTGAGATGAGCCTGGAAACAATATATACCCTGTATACCCAATGACATTCCTCAGTGAGGGGTATGAAGACCACATTCTGTTTTACCCCACAGGCCTTCCTACTCCCAAAATAGTCCAACAGTTTTTTCTTCTCATCACAGAAAGCCCCAGTACCATAGAAACCAGTTCTCCAAAAACTGATTGAACACATTTAATTAGCTGGTTTAGGCCAAAGTACAAATAATCATTAAAAGCTTAATATACTCCCTTTCCCAAGAGATCATTTTTATTGAAAAACAATGCTCAGGAAAACATTTTTAAACAACAGAAAAATGAATCCCAGTGATAACATTTCAAACAAATGGGCACAGAGGCGGAAGGTGTTGAGGGAAGGAGACTTTCCCAGCACCTCTGAGATCATTCCTTCTCAGAAGTCACCTGTCTTGAAGGGTAGCTCTGGTTGTGGGTGGTGGCTGGACCTGAGCTGGGTTATGCAGGGCCAAGCTAGGGCAGTTGTTTTTCCAAACAAATGGAAAGAAATACTGATTGTACAGTTTTGCGACTGATTGTCGTTCATGATCAGAATGACAACAGGGCTTCTCGATCTGTGCCCATGCCATCACCGTCAAAGTCCCTCTCATCCTGAAACGGGTAAACTGTGCCCAGGTGTAGACCTACACAATCACTCTCCTAGCACTGCCAGCAAGTTTTGTTGAAATAAGTCAATTGTACCTCATTCTCTTCGGTCCATAATAAAGTTGACAATTTAGAATGATCCAACCAAAACACCTTCTGAGAAATTATTTCCCTTGTTTTATTAAAGTCTCGGTTGGTTTTATTTTGTTTGTGTATTTATATTTAATATTGTCTTAGCAAGAATTGAAGGAGGCCTGTAACTACTTTAAGACTGACCTGACTGTCCAATATATAGGGAAAATGAGATAATGAATAAGGTTACTGTTATGCAAGACAAAACAAAACAAAATTTAACCTATAAATAAATACAAGAATAAGCACTAAGCCTGCTTTCCATTAGAGCTAAAAGTTCAGTGACTCTTACTGAATACTGTTTGACGATCAGTCCTTTTCCTTTTTTATGTTTCCAGTGTTAGTGAAATATAATTGCCTATAACACTGGGTAAATTTAAGGTGTACTACCATGTTGATTTTACACACTTACATATGATTACCACCACAGTGTTAGCTAACATCTGCATCATGTCACAAAATGATCATTTCTGTTCTGAGGTGACAACATTTAATAGCTACTCTCTTAGCAACTTTCCAGTATATAATTCTATATTGTTTACTATAATCTCCGTGCTGCGTATTGGATCACCAGAACTTACTTATCTTATAACTGGACGTTAGTACCCTTTGACCAACTTCTCCTCTTTTCCCTCCACTCCCTGGTCCCTGGTAACCACCACTCTACTCACTGAGTCCAGTGTTTTTAGATTCCACATTTAAGCAATATCATACCATGTTCGTCTTTCTCTCTGACTTTTTTCACTCAGCATAGTGCCTTTAAGGTCCATTCATGTTCTTGCAAATTGCAGGATTTCCTTCTTCCTTAATCCATTCATCCACTGACAGGCCCTTAGGTTGTTTCCATATCTTGGCTATTGTGAATAATCCTGCAGTGAACATGAGGGTGCAGCCCTCTCTTCAATATCCTGTTTTCATTGTTTTCAGATATATACCCAGGAGTGGGATTACTGGATCAGATGGTAGTTCTGTTTTTAATTTTTTAAGAAACCTATTGTGGCTACACTAATTTACATTCCCACCAATAGTACACAAGGATTCCCTTTCTCCACATCTTGCTGACACTTGTTACCTCTTTTTGATGATAACCATTCTAACAGGTGTGAGGTGATAATACCTCAGTGTGGCTTTGATTTGCATTTCCCTATTGATTAATGATATTGAGTACCTTTTCACATACGTGTTGGTTCATATGTCTTTTTTCGGGAAAACGTCTATTTATTTCCTCTGCCCATTTATTTCTCTGACCATTTTTAAACTAGATTATTTGGATTTTGCTGTTGCATTGTTTGAATTCTTAATATATTTTGGATATTAACCCCTTACCAGATAGATGATTTGAAAATATTTTCTCCCATTCTGTAGGTTGCCTTTTCATTTTTTTTCTTTTTTATTATTTTTTCTGCTGTCCAGAAGCTTTTTAGGTTGGTGTAGTCCTACTTGTTTATTTTTGCTTTTGTTACTTGTGCTTTGTGGTGTCATATTTAAAAAACTATGATGAAGGCCAACATCAAGGAGCATTTTTTCCCTGTGTTTTCTTAGTCCTTCATGGAAGGGCTTGGACAACACCCAGAATAGCAGAAAAAGGAATGTTATCCCTATTTTCCCAACATATGTACACACTCATTCCCCTACACTTTTCAATATTACCCTTGTAGTTTGCAAAATATTCATTTATATCCTGAGGACAAATCTATCAGGGGTACCTGTGATGTTATGTTATTATTGACAGAGGTATTATCCTAAGAAAATAAGAGGGAAAATGGCACAAACATAGAGTTTATAATAGAAGAGTTTCTAGAATCCTGAAGACCCATGTAGAACCCCTGGCTTTGAAGGTGAGATGGTTGAGAAGGTAGAAAATTTGCCTTTCACACTCCCCACTGCTGCTGATAATCAGTGAGTGCCTATAGAAGAGTGTTCACTCCACTTACAGAAGAGGATGTTTACGGCAATGAAAATAACTATCCTTTTAGGAAACATGGTTTCTCAGTTCCAGGGGTAGCCTGTTTTACATTTTGGTTAAAATTATAATAGATGTTCAATGTAGAATGTTTTGGAAAGCAAAGAAAGATCACAAATGAACTAAGAAGGGGAATCCAGTTATGTATAATTTGCTTCCAAGTCCATGGTTCTTAGAAGGAATTCATAAGAAAGATTGTGCTCACAGATGCTGGAAATGGGCTCAGGCAGTATCACATCACCACTGTGCCACACTTTTGCTTTTGGACACCAGATAGCCAAGATAGCCCCCTCAGGTGTTAGATTGGGAAAATAGCAACCACAAGAATTGGGCTCTGAGTCCCCAAGCTGACTCTGTCACTTAAAACTGTGTGTTTTGGGAAAATTATGTGACCTTTCTGAATCTCAGTTTCTATATATGTAAAATGAGATGATGACTTATATACTTCATGAGTTTGCAAGAAGTAAGTTAACACATTTAAAATATCAGGGATGGTTGGTTGGGACACTGTAAGTACCAGATTAGTGCTACATAGTCCTGGTGGTCCTAGTGACAGTAGTTGATGTTCTCATCTTGATCTATGACAAATTTATAAACCTTCATTTGTATTTTCTGGTCATTTCCTCATTAAGGAAAAACTACGCCAACTGAGAGATTGCATTATTGGGAAAAGGCCAGAAGAAGAAAATGTGTCTGGTAAGTAAGATTTGTCTGTTATTCCTTTACCATTCTGATAAAGGAGAAAATGCAAGGACTATGGAGTCAAACAGGTTTGAATTCAAATCTGTGCTCCCTCACCTCCCTGCTGCATGATTGGACAGCATCTAATCCCTAGTACTCAGGTTCTTCGTCTGAAAAATAGGAGTAATTATAGATATGTCTGGAAGTGGTTGTGTAAGTTAACATCTAAAATATTTTTCACCTTCTTTGACCCATAATGGACCTTCAATAAATGCTAGTTTATTTCCTTTGATTTCTGTGAAATTTGCAAATAAGATAATTCCCCTCTAGTTTTTTATATGTATGAGCCATTATACAGAGTACTGAATTATTAAGGAGTCATACTTTTTTAATAAGGTTGAATATTTCTAATATAGTCAGTTCTTACAATTGTCCACAGGTGGATCGTTTTAAATTGTAAATCTCAGGTTGCTTTCCCCTGTAGCCAGCATGCTTTTTGGCAATACAGATCCCCCTTGCTAATAATTAACGGGTTGCTCTCAAGGCAGGGGAGGTGGGGCGGGGAGGAGAACCACTCATTTTAATGTTAATACAAACCAAACATTATTAAGATGGTAAATCTTCTCCAAAGATAAACAGCACATTCCAAAATTGAAAATAAATTATGTTGTCACAATTGGACCACTCTTTCCCCAAGTCCTTACTCCTGCACAAATAATTAAAAACTGACAACCACTAGCAAACCCTAAAATTTCCATCTCTTCCATGTTCAATAAGATTGCATAGATTTTAACTACTGCTTCATGTTGAAATCTACCCTGAAAGAGTTTATTAAATTGGTATCTGCTTTTCCAAGGAAAATTCTGTAAGTGTTCTTAGAAATGTTTTCTAAAAACAGAAATGTACTTTCTAAAATAATTAAGTTCACAAATGCAGGGCTGATTTACACATAACTGAGTTCTACAGATCTCCATCCTAATGTGGCAAAATATTAAAATTTTAACAATATACCAAATTATAAAATATATAAATAGCTTTACTAAGGAACATTAGGTAGTAACAGCTAATATTTGACTACTCTACACTTAATGTTATCTTTTTGGTTTCATATAATAATTCTTCGAGTTAGACATTAGTCTCAATTCATAAATAAGGAAACTGAGATTATAAGAAACTAAGAAGCCCAAAGACATACAGATTAGAAACTTCAGCTTATTTCTTTTTTAATCCAAAGTCAACGCTTTTAATCATTGGTATCTTAATTAGGAATCGGCTAGTTCCCCTTCTAACCAAAAGTAGTACCAGACAAACCCTCCCACTGTATAGAACACTAACAGTGGGCAAAAATATGAGGCAGTTGATTTCAGGCAGTAGGCATTTAGTAGCCTAAGACTTAATTCCAGTGACAAAACATAGAAGGTGACTCTAATGATTGCCCAGGAGACTGATTTTCTGACTATAGTCTGTGCAAAGCAAGGCAGTCTTTTGACATGAGGAGGAAAAGATCAGAGTTCAGGGCAGCCAAAGCTTCTGCAATGTGTGTGGTGGGTCCCTGAAGAGGTGATAGCTGTGTAGAGAGGTAGCCTCAGAGGCCCCAAGTCTGTGGCCAAGAGATGAGCTGTCCATGTGTAGGGCAAGACCACTCAGACACAAGATAACAGCTTCTGGGACACTGAAAGCAAAACAAGACACTAGATGAGCAGAGCCAGGGAAAGGCCATACTGGGGATGTTCGAGTTCTTGCCCTGTCAGAGTGAAAAGATCTTCTTAACACTTTGTTAGAACACCTAGCACCCTGCTGTGACACCCAAGAGATGTAATGACTAAAGACCATGACTTCTCCGCTAGAGGACCTCCTCTAGACCTGGCTTAACAAAGCCTAAAACCAAGGCCCTAGAAGGTTCACATGGAAGGCAGAGTTTGTAGGCTCAGTCCCACTGGGGGCTTTAAAAAACACCAGGGGCTATAGGTCAACACTGGTAAAAGCATAAAACTAGGCCTATACAAGTTCATGCCAGTCATCAAACTGCCTGCTAAAATGAGAACCTACACTTATTACTTATAAGAGGAATACTACAGAATCCAGAATATACAATTGATTGTCTATAATGTCCAGTATTCAATTTTTTTTTTAAAAAAGGGAAGATACACAAGATGTAGGAAAATGTAATCCATAGAAAAGAAAAAGCCATCAAGAAAAATTGCATCTAAAATGGTCCCATTGTTAATCTTAACAGACAAAAGATTTTAAAGCAACTCTTATAATCACAGTTAAATTAACAAAAAATATGGTGTTAAGGAGTGAATAAATAGGGAATCTATTGATATTTACAGAATACGACATGGGAAAAATTAGGATACCTGTTTGTTTAAGGTGTACAAGGAAGGTTTACCAAAATAGAACATATGCTGGGATATTTAAAAAGTTTCAAAAGATTGAAATCTTCAGAATATGTTCTCTGAAAGATTTCAGCCTTTTGATATCTTATATTCTCTTACCACAACAGAAAAAAATAGAATTTAATTAGGAAATTAGAAATGTCTCAGAGTCATTAGGAATTAAGTACATTTAAAAATAACCCATGGGTCAAATAAGAAATCACAAGAAAATACTTCAACCTGAATGATAGTGAAAATACAGGATATCAAAATGTGTGGAATGCAACTAAAATAGTACTTTAAGGTAAACTTATGGCTATAAATAGTGTAGGAGAAAAGAGGAAAAGCTTAAGATCAGTGATCTATATTTCCACTACAGGAAACTGGAAAATAAAAAGCAAACAAAGTTCAAGAAGAAGTAAGAGGAAAACTAGAAAGATCAGATTAAAAATCAATAAAAAATGAAAGAGATGAATAATAGAAAAATGAACAAAACCAAAAGTTAGTTATTTGAAAACATAACTAAAATTGATAAAACCATGACAAAAATGAACTGGAAAAAAGAGAAAACAAGAGTTACCACATCAGGAAAGTAAAGTGAGGCTATCACAACAGAACCTACAGATATTAAAAAGATGCTAAGGAAATAGAATTAACTTTTTGCCAATATATTTAACAACTTAGATTAAAAGAACAAATTAATTAAAAAAACAAAAGTTACAAAGCTAAAATAATTACACTCCTCTGAACATAATATTTTACATAGTCAACAAAGATGAGGCTGGGAAGGAGGCAATAAGAGCAGAAGAAAATGAACCTAGAGGTGTTACAAATACATAACATATCCACACTGAAGGGAGACAGAAATAAATTTAGAAAACAGTATATTCCAAGGATAGAAACAAAAGAAAAAAAATCAGTATATAAAAATGTATTCTATACTCCAGTTAGTAGGTTTATTTCTCTATAAGGGTATAGTTTAGCAATTTCAAAACTACCATTTGTATATTCTAGGATTGAGTAAGTAAATAAATGTATTATGGGTAGTAAGAGACAGGCTTCCTATTGTCAGAGAGAGGAGTAACTACTAAGGAAAGAAGGAAAGTTCGAATGAATCTTTTGGTTCTACCCTGGAGTTGGAAGTAAATGTAACAACTCATGTTTGTTAATATATATATTACAAATGATATAGAAATATAGTTGTATGTATAAACATATGCACTTCTTTAACCCTGTCTGCTGAAAAGACCTAGAAACAATGACAGCCCAGCACCAATGAGCACATCTCACACCTAGATCTTCGTTTATAAAAGCAAATGGCCAATTATGTGAAAATATGCTCAATGCTACTAATCATGAGGAAAATGCAAATTAAACTAAATGAGATATCAAATATAATGACTAGAATTTTTAGATATTGCCAAAATGAACTGATTCAGCTATGGAACAACTGAATATGCATTGCATGCATTGCTTATGGAAGTGTAAAGGGGTGTGTTGGCTTTAGAACAGTTAAATGTGCACCAACGTTATGGCCTAGGCTAGCCACTTCTAGGGATTTTTCAAAAAGAAAGAAAGAAAGAAAGAAAGAAGAAAGAAAGAAAGAAAGAAAGAAGGAAGGAAGGAAGGAAGGAAGGAAGGAAGGAAGAAAGGAAGGAAAGAAAGAAAACATTATGTGTATCCAAAGACTTGCTCACAAAATTCTTAGCAGTTTCATTTATAATGGCCAAACCAGAAAAAATCCAAATGTCCAACAGAAGAAGAGATAATTATACTACAGTATATTCATACAGTGGAATACTACTCAATAACAGAAATGCCTGCTATTAACACAAAACAACATGAATGAGCCTCACAGGTATTATGCTAACTGAAAAAACATGAAGGAGTACATGGTTTAAAATTCCATTTATCTGGAATTCTAGATAAAACCAATCTATAGCAATAGAAATCAGATTGGGGTCACTAGAGGTAATGGTGGAGTGAGGATTGATGTCAGGGGGCACAAGGGAATTTTTTTCCTTTTTTTCTTTTTTTTAAAGATTTTATTTATTTATTTGACAGAGAGAGCTCACAAGTAGGCAGAGAGGTGGGCAGAGGGGTGGGGGAAGCAGGCTTCCCGCTGAGCAGAGAGCCCAATGTAGGGCTCAATCCCAGGACCCTGGGATCATGACCTGAGCCGAAAGCAGAGGCTTTAACCCACTGAGCCACCCAGGCACCCCACAAGGGAATTTTCTATAGAGAGAAATGTTCTCTATCCTAACTGGGTGATGGGTACATGGCTGTATATATTTGTCAAAAGTCATAAGCCTATATACTTTAGAATGTTTGAGTTGTACTATACATACGGAATAATGCTAATTCAAAAAAAAGAATGGAGTAGCTCAGGCTAGAAGAATCAAAGCAGAGGAGTGAGCTTTTACTTAATGTCTAACTTATCTAAAATCCTAATACCTTGGGACAAGCATCAGAAGGAAAAAAAGGCAAGAGTAGTAAAAGACATGGTTTCACACTGTGGCCAAAAATCAGTACATTTTTAATCAAACTGTGAAATTTCATAGTCACATCAAAGACAAGAAGTAGTCAAACGATTAAAAGAAACAAAGTTTAAGATAAATGTTGAGCCAAACTCAATAAGCGTCTCTTTCTGTCTTCTAGATAAACTCACCATTGTGCACTATCCAAATGGTAAGTTTTTGGTATTTACTAAAAGTTTCAGACTACAGAAAGGTACATGGTAAACTAGTTTCAATATTAATGTAAACCTAATATGATTATGCAGGTCAGGGCAAAAACTCATATTGATTTTCTATGTATACGCAGAACCACTTGACATCCAAAATAACTTGGGGGTGATTCTAGAATATCAATGTAGAGGCATTTGTTACAGAGTAAAAAAACAAACAACAACAACAAAAAAACATGTGCTTTGAACCCTGATGGACCTAGCCCTTCATAGCTTACCAGTTACCCCCTTTGGCAAACCACTTAAACTCTTTAGGCCTCAATTTCCTCGTATGTAAAATGGAGATAAGACTTCTTCCTTAGGGATTGCTATAAAGGCAGTTGATGGTGTATAAATGGGAGCTGATACATGATGAGTGGGAGTTACTGATATAGGAAGTGAAATTGGAATAACACTTGAAAGGGTGATTCGCTTTAGTGTGGTGGGGAGGAATGTGTACAGAAGGTTGTCAGGGGTCAAGAGGAGCCAGGGACCAGCTAGGAGCTCTGACTAACCTAGGAGCAACCACCTACAGCCCGAACCAAAGCAGTGACCATGGGAATGGAGAAGAGCGATCGATAGAAGTGAGTCATGTGGCTAGGATGGAAAATGGAAAGCCTGTGGTAAAGGCAGGAGGAGCAGTGGTCAATGGGGAGTAGTAGGACCAAGTTTTCATTAAAAAGTGTACTTTGAGAAGACATCTAAATGGCCAACAGACACATGAAAAAGTGCTCAACATCATTCAGCATCAGGGAAATACAAAGCAAAACCCCAGTGAGATACCACCTCACACCAGTCAGAATGGCTAAAATTAACCAGTCAGGAAATGCCAGATGCTGGTAAGGATGCGCAGAAAGAAACACTGTTGGTGGGAATGCAAGCTGGTGCAACCACTCTGGAAAACAGCATGGAGGTTCCTCAAAAAGTTGAAAATAGAGCTACTCTATGGCCCAGCAATCACACTACTGGGTATTTACCCTAAAGATACAACTGTAGTGATCCGAAGAGGTGCAAGCATCCAAATGTTCATAGCAGCAATGTCCACAATACCCAAACAATAGAAAGAACCTAGATGAATGGATAAAAAAGATGTGTACACACACACACACACACACACACACACACACACACACACAGAATACTATGTAGCCATCAAAAAATGAAATCTTGCCATTTGCAGCGATGTGGATGGAACTAGAGGGTATTATGCTAAGTGAAATAAATCAATGAGAGAGAGACAATTATCATATGATCTCTCTGATATGAGGAATTTGAGAGGCAGCGGGGTGGGGGGGTTATGAGGGGTAGGGAGGAAAAAAATGAAACAAGATGGGACCAGGGAGGGAGACAAACCATAAGAGACTCTTAGTTTCAGGAAACAAACTGAAGGTTGCCAGGAGGTGGGGGTGGGAGTGTGGGGGTGGCTGGGTGATGGACATTGGGGAAGGTATGTGCTATGTTGAATGCTGTGAATTGTGTAAGACTGATGATTCACAGACATTTATCCCTGAAGCAAATAACCCATTATATGTTAATTTTTTAAAAAGTGTACTTTGCAATTGGCTGATCACAATAAATGGGGGAAAAATGAAGATGGCAGTGGCATAATCTAGTTGGGTTGTTATTCAAAGGTGCTAGATTGTGCTTAACCAAAAGCAACTTCTCAGCATCCTATAGTCACCTATATGGGAAAGAGGAATTAATAGCATACTTGCCAAGTGCGCCTTTTCAGTATGCTCCTTCCCATCTCTTCAGAAATTTTCCCCTTTACCTATATCCTACTCAGAGCATATATCATTTTTTTAAAGTACTGAATAAATGAATCATTAAATATATGGAAGACAGAAGAAATAGTAACAGAGTTTATATTTCTAGGTAATGAAAATGCCCGCAATGAAAATATGTTATATAACATACCCTTCCACAATAAGGTAGGTTGTGTTTATGTTAATTTTTATAAAATGCAAAAAAAAAAATGAGAAAGAATGTAAGAGCCTTCTGTCTATGCTTGGAAAATTTTAAACAAATATGATCAAAATAGGTTACACCAGCTTTTGTGTGCAAATTACTGCATAAGCAGTAATTTAAGGAAATTGACTATTTAAGTAAAAAGCAACAAAGGAACTCAAAGGAAAAAGGCGCCAAAGCCAAAGTATAGCTGAATTTACCATGTACAGACCAAATAAATCTTAGGGGAATGATGGATACATGTTTTTTGTTTGTTTTTTTGGTTGGTTGGTTGGTTGGTTGGTTGGTATTTTATCCACAGTAATATGATGAATCTATTTGGACCACAATGTATACTATTCTTAAAGTCTAGTCGAGGAAAAAATGTAACCCCAAAATATTGTTCATGTAAATAGCATCACTTCACATGTAGAGTTAACTGAAAATGAACTGCTAACAAGAAGCTAGAAATAACATGAAGCAAAGAGAGCCACCATTGAGAACTAAGACTAGTTCAAGGTAACACTCTTAATGCCCTGGCCACAAATTCTTCTTCAAAATCAAGCTTGTTATTCCAACTATCTACATATGTGATGTAGGAAGTTTTCACTATGGCCCAGGATCATGCAGCAGCTGGATTTCTTACTAAAATCCAGAATTAGAGCCCTTGGTAAGATCTCACAATAAATCAATTTTTAATAACCCTTTAAGCTCTCCTCTGTTTTGAGTAAATCATAAGGAATCCTTAAAGTCATTTGCCCTTAAGAACTGATTAACACATTTGCATTTCTGGACCATCCTGTGGGCAACCGGTGAACTATAGACCAAAGTCTAAAGAGTATGGACCCATTAAATTCACTGGGCAGGAGCAGAATCATGGGTACCACCGAGTCCTCTGAGTTTATGAACATATCCTGGTCAAACAAAGATCCTTCTACAAGTTCTGAATGACTGTACAACCATGGCATATTTTTGGAGAACAATATTTGGGGTAAGAAAAAAAGAATATAAATTCTGAGCACTTAGGCCATTCTCCCTCAAAATGGAACTCAAGGACTTTGTTATTGGTGAGCTTTACAATGCTTCTTTCCTTCGAAGATGGAGGAACGTCTTGCCAGTTCCGTCTATGAAGCTATTTTCCAACAAAAGGCAACTATGACTTGATCATGTTTCTTTGTTCCACCTTAAAATGGAGAAATGCTAGCTCTGTATCTTTTTCTTTCTTTTTCTTAGCTTCCTACTCGATTCCAAGTTGAAAAGGAATTTGGTTTCTGTTGCAAGAGAGATTACTAAAGAAGGTAAAATATCAGTTATATTTTTAAGAAAGCTTAAAGCAGGCTTATTAGAGACCTGGAGGAATCATTTGTCTAGCAAACAGAATACTTTAAATATTTCATTTTCTTCTCCTGAAATGATAAACATGTATTTTTCAAGCCAAAGGTGATTGTTCCTTAGAAAGATTTATGTATAGGGGTGATTTTTTGCTAGCTAATCAATTTCAATTGATGATCCATTATTCACTAATACATTTCTGTGATCTCACTTTCAGGTTATTATAATGAAACCCCAAAATCTGCAGACACTGTGCTTTCTGAGTGAAGTAAGCTTGCATTTGGATTGCCTGCTGTCTTCAGGGAAAATAGCATACGATGAAAGCAGAAGCAAACCTCTGGATTTCACAATTTGTTTTTGCCACAATTTATTGGTATTAACTTGCTTCAGATAGGTATATCAGGATTCAAACTGAATGCCATAGAGCAGTTGTACTCTTTGACAATTCTTGCATTTCACAATGCATTTTGCCACTGAAGTAACTGTTTCCCATTTTGAAAATTAAAGGAAAACAAGAGCAGAGAAATGAAATGCTCTGTAGCAAAGTTATTGTGCCTGTTTGAAGCACTAATCTTATCATAAGTTGACTCCTCTGTCCTTAGAATGACCATGAAAATACAAATTTGTTTCATACATATTTGCCTTTTAAGTGACTGGTCCATTTCCTGATTTTCAGACATTCAAACCTCTAATTATTATTGTCACCTCATGTTTTCAGAAACCTTCTCTTAGTGCCTATTTGCATATAACCTTGAGAATATTATTTTTTTAACTTTCTATATCTCAAATTAATATACATTTCAACAACCTACATTCTTTATTAAAAGGCTTACACTTGGGGCGCCTGGGTGGCTCAGTGGGTTAAGCCTCTACCTTCAGCTCAGGTCGTGATCTCAGGGTCCTGGGATCGAGCCCCACATCAGGTTCTCTGCACAGCAGGGAGCCTGCTTCCCCCTCTCTCTCTGCCTGCTTCTCTGCCTACTTGTGATCTCTCTCTTAAAAAAAAAAAAAGGCTTACACTTTCAGCAATGTATTTCTTAGAAACAACTTACTAGTTTAGAAAAGAACAGTTTTATCATTCTATGATTTTCCATGCACGATTCCTGCAAATAAAATTAATGTTTAAAATTATGTCTGACTTTCCAAAATAAGTGTATAATAATTAACCATTAGGTTCCTCTGCTCACCAGTTTACAAAAGGATGGCTCCTGAAAAAAATTTTAAACTCATTTACTTTCACTGCTTAAGCCCCACAAAGTAAACACACAAATGATTTTTTTCTAACTTCTAAACAGTGATAAGAATATCTAAAGTGATTCTACAAAACATCAATCACAGGTTTCTCATGACTATAAACATTCTCAAATAAGCTCAAGTTCTAAAAAATAATAGAGATGTTTGATTCATCCCTAGCAGACGATGCTTTGATGATGACATTTGGAAATCTATAGTTTCACATCCAAGCTTTCGAGAAAGGGTCTGCCCTTCCACACACAGTGATTAATTATATCCAAACAATGATTACAAATCCCCCATTTATGTGGGTTGTCCCACCCAAAGAGTTCAGTAAACCAATGGAAAACTGTTTTTATATAATTTTCTACATCTCTAAATTGAAATATATGTCTCATCTCTAAAGTAGAAACCTCTATATTGGCCTGTGACTGATACCTACAGTTTCATCAATGGCTTTATTCTTATTAAAAATGTGAAATCCAGTGACAGGTAAAATGTCAGTGTTTCTAATTATAAAGCAATTGGATTATCTCTTACCTGAGACTCAATTAAGAGTGGAAGAGTGAGATGAGGCTTGAATATTATTCAGGTCTTTGACATAGATCGAAATTGAAAATCAGGGCCTCTGAATACTACCTTTATGAACTGAGTGAACTTGGATTAAAACTATGGCAAAAAAAAAAAAGTCCCTTTAATAGCCTCTTTCCTGAGATACTCTGGCCCTTGAAATTTTACCACTTTATCATGACAAAGAGACCTGGAAAAAAGAAACCCCAAAATAGCTGAAGTCTTCCTCATGCTTCCTCTACCATGGCTCCTCCTATCCTTCACTGCTTTGGGAGATGGTTGGAATTGGGGGATCTGGAGAATCTGGAGGAATCCATATCATTACTTGTTGCATTGGAGGATGAGATGAAAAGTGGAGAGAATGCAAGCATGGAGGAAGACTAATACAAGTTTAGGAGTGATCCCAACTGAAAATGCCCCATGGAAAAGTGTTTTTTCATCTCTGGACTCCATCCCTAACATGTAGAATACTGTCCATTAACTTTGAGATGCACAACAGAAGCTTTGCATTCATGCTAGAAGAGAGGGGAGGTCAAGGCAAAGAGCAAGGAAACAGAAAGATGTGGACTTTCCTTGGAGATTTGGGGCATTTCTCAGAGACCCCTAACCACTGACAGAAAGGAAAGACCTACATGGGAGATCTTTTGAAGAGTTTGCGCTTATTCTTGTAGCCTGAGCAGCCAGTAGCTAATATACCTTATCTTTCCCATCATTTCTTTCTTAAGTCGGGTTTGTTTCCAAGCCATTACTCCTAACTTTGGCCAAGTTAAATTTACCAGAACTCTGACTTCTAAGGACATTCAATTGGTACTGAATGTTATCAGAGTTTTATGTTTAATATTAATTCCCTTATTTTCTACCATGTCAATTTCCTAGGCTAACATACAGGAAGCACTTATTCCAGTGGTTCCTAACTGGGCAATTTTGCTCCCCTTGCCCCAGACTTTTGGCAATATCTGGCAACATTTTGTATTGCCATAACTATGGAGAAGGTGCATCTGGCATCTAGTGTGTAGAGATGAGTGATGGTAATAAAAGTCCATAATACACAAGGCAAAAAATTAACCAGTCCAAAAATCTCAATAGTGCCACGGTTGAGAAATCCTGATCTAGACTAGACAGTAAAATGGGATTAACACTTAAAAGAATGTTGTTAAAATAGAAACAGCTTTCTACAGAATTTTTCAAAGTAGAAACCCCTATGATAGCACAATGAATGGCTTTGTTTTGAAGCACGTATAGCTTAAGCTTAAATGGATCATTAAATACTCAAAAGAATGGATGACTCCAATATATTTTCACAAATCTAACATTCAATTATTCTGCCAATGGTGGTGACTCCAATTTTTAGAAAATGAGATTGTTCTCAGTATTCTAATGAGAATGACCTTGAGTCATCGTTATATCCTACTTGTACACTAAGTATTTGCTCATCTGAGGTCCTTCTAGTTCCCCATAAAGCGAAAGGGTCTGATTTTAATAACTTAGACTTACCTGAATTTTACTGCATATTGCTGTTCTAAATGGGTAAGTATTTAAGAGCAAGATCTGCCTCGTGACCAGATCTACTAGGTCCCAGCTGATTGGCCCAGAGTTTGTATGAGGCCCTACTTGCTGCCCTTTCTGTAGCTATTCTTGTCAGCCATTATGGACTGCCTTTTGTGTGGTGCTGACCTTAAAAAGTAGGCATTACCATATAAAAGACAACAAGAGGTAAGATTCTCAATACAATATACCTCAAATTTATAAATTATAGCATATGATTTCTTCAATATTTTCATCTTCAAAATGTAGACAATAAGTACATCCCCTATAATTTTCATGGTTATTAAATGACATTGGATATTTATATGAGCAGTGCAGTACTTCATTCAAGAGCATGAGCTTTGAGGTAACACTGATCTAGTTTGAATATTGGCTCAGCTATGTCCCAGCTCTGCAAAACCAAGCCAGTTTTCAGTCTTCTTAAGCCAAATTTAATTGTGAGTAAATGGAGGTAATAATATCAATGTTACCATAGATTGAGAATTAAATATAAGGAGATCATCAATTAATTTATCATCCAAAGAGGACACTTTTGTTAGTAAAATAGAATAGTGTTAATGATTACAATAGAAGAGCAAGTGTAAACTGGGACTACCCCAAGCATAAAGTTGGAATATGTGGTCAGTCTACTTAAATGAGGTATGAGTTCTTAGAACATTTTGATCAAGGAAGATAGTTTGCAAGAAAATAATCCTCTTTCAAATGTGAAAATTGTTGTGATACACTGGGCTGGCTTATTATCTGACTGGATTTTAGGCACAGTCTTAAAGCATCTGACTCAAATCTGTATCATTTTAAAAGACAATGATTTCAAAGCATTGAATGACCATCTGGATCTCCCAGAAAGATCAAAAGCCTCAGTGGAAAAACCCATCAGTGGTAAAGCAGAACAGCAGTGTTTCCCAAGTTGTGTTACAAAGAATTCATGGATATTGCATTAAAAAGGGGCTCTGTACAAAAAAAGTGGGGGGGAGGAAGGGGAGTTCTGTGATCAAGTGACATTTGAAAGCTCTATTTATTTTAGTTCCTTTTAGAATAGTATATTAGACATCCAAGTATTGAAGACTAAGTAATCCTGAAACAAATCTATATAGTTTGAAAACTACTGACTTACATTTTGTGTAAATGTAAGCTGGCTTCATTTCCCACATAATGGTAAAAGAAAAGCTGGCTGAAGGATGTCCACAGTGATGTGTTTAGAAGGAGCCTGAAACCTGAGTTTGATGGAAAACTGTGTCAAGACCAGTTAAAGATGTTTGCCACAGATGGATGATGTCGGGGGGTGACAGGAGTGGTGGCCTGCACAATACTTATTTGGCATTCAGGATTTGCACTTGGTTAGTATAAAATAAAATAAAATACTACATTCTGACTTTTGCAAATAACCAAAGTCAGTTTCAGCCAGAATGAAGATCACCTGTCTTCAAGCAAATGAATTAATAAACATGTCTGAGAGTAAAATACTGTAATTTCTGTATAATTCTTTGCTCGTATTCAAGTCAACATCAAGCTTGATTCCACGCAGAAATGGAGTAATACTATTTGGAAATATTGTGCACTGAAATATAGCAAACACTGAAGCAATTTCTGTGTCCATGGAAACTAGTGGGATAGTTCCTCTCAGATAGCCTTTTTGCCCTGTATAGTAATAAGTGACTCTTAGAGAAACTAGCTCTCAGCAAATTAACCAACAATTTCTTATGGATTATATCTTCCATTTCTCAAGGTGTGGATGTACAGGATATATCAACTATAATAAAGGTGGTACAGTTTTGCCCCTAACACTTACTCTTTTCTTCATTTGAGCAAAAAAAGAACAAGGGATTCCAGGAAGTATGAACTGATGCTGCTTTGTCATTTATGCCTGGTACTTAGTGAACGCATCTACAGTCACACTAAGGAGCCTTAAGTACCCTCACAAAACACTGACAGTCTGCCCCAATGTTGTAAAATGAGGTGTTCTATAAATCAGACATAGTAAGTCATGCCCAGTACCTCACAGATCCTCTGCATAGGAAATCCCAGCAGATGACCTGTCATTAACAGTGACATTGAAGGACATAGGAAACTTCCTCACAATCACCATATGTTCTCCTAGCCTGGCTTCTATCTACTATGGTATCTTGACTATGATGCTTTTATTTTACTTTATTTTATTATTTTATTGTATCATGGTAAGTACACTTGAGGTGAGAAGCAAGAATAGCACTCAAGATAGGGAACGTATCTAGTGCAAAGACCCCAAGATCAGAATGAATGACACATTTTCTGAAATTGGAAGTATCACTTTTATGTTCTTAGTCATGTGTCCCCAAAAATTCACATTGACATCTTAATCCCCAGTGCCTCATAATGTGACCAAATTTGAAGACAGGGTCTTTATAGAAGTACTTAAGTTAAAATGAGGTCCTAAACCAATAGGACTAGTGTTCTTATAGAAGATGAAATTTGGACACAAACATATACTGAAGGAAGATGATGCGAAGACAGGGGAAGATGATGGCCAACTACAAGCCAAGAAGAGAGGCCTGAAAGACATCTTTTTCTCAAGGCACTCAGAAGAAACCAACCCTGCTGGCAGCTTTATCTCCAATTTCTAGCCTCCAGAACTGTGAGAAAATAAATTTCTATCATTTAAGCCATCCAATCTGGATACTTTGTTATGGCAGCCCTGGCAAACTAATAAGGTCAGTGTACCTGGGATGTAGTGGGTAAGAATGAGAGTTATGAGATGAGTTTGTAGTGCTAAGTAGGAGAAACATCATGTAAGAAGTTTGAATTTTATTCTAAGTATAATGGGAAGCCAATCGAATGTTTTAAGCAGAACAATTCATTCTCACTGCAGAGCAGAAAAGGGATTGCAGAGTCAAGAATAGTGACAAGGTGACTAGCCAGGGATTTGTGAGGTATTCACAAGATGGTGGTGGCTTAGACTAGAGTGATAATTGAAGTGATAGAGAAGGCAGATTTTAGACATCTTTTGGTGGTAGAGGCAACAACACTTGCAGATGGGGTTGATGTCAATGTAAGAAAAAGGAATATGGGTGATCCCTGAATGTTCTGACTTGAGAAATTTGGTAGGTGACAATATTTGCCAAGATGGGGAAGACAAGACAATAAGATTTGGTGGGTTATGTGAAACTAGACAAGGTAATTAATGTAATTCTCAGTTTCTTCATGGTAAAATGGAGTGAATAGTATGCCATTTCATTGGGTAGTTGTGAAAATTAAATAAGCTATGTTTATGAAACACCTAAAACTTAGTAAATGCTCAATAAACATTGAATTATCATCAGCATCAGCATCTTTAATCTGTTATCTTGAAATACAACAAGAAATTAGGTAAAGCTGGACCCAGCATCATCAGGAACATTATAATCAAATGGTAATATTCCTCCTTCTACTAAATACAGAAGATAAAATTTTATTTAAAAATAAATTTTGGATTATATGTCTAAAGCCCTTTAATCCACGGATGCCTGTGTCATATTCTGACAAAGTTAAGCTTTAGACACTTGTGAATGTAGAATAGTTTGAGGAAGTTTTCCCGATGTTTTTGTTTACCTTCCTAAAAAACTTATTGTAGGCTATCATGAATCTTCAAAATCAGGGTGCCTGGGTGGCCCAGTCAGTTAAGCATCTGCCTTCAGCTCAGATCATGATCTCAGGGTCTTGAGATGGAGCCCCACATTGGGCTTCCTAGGGAGTCTGCTTCTCCCTCTCCCTCTGCCTCCCCCCCAGGCTTGTGCACCCTCTTTCTCTCTCTCTTTCTCGCTAATAAACAAAATCTTTAAAACACACACACACACACACACAAAACAGACTAAGTGTGCTAGGGGTGGACTTAGCATCCATTTTCATCCCCTTCTATGAAGCCCCCTGTATTAAAGGGGCTGGGAGGCAAACTATGCATTTGTCAGTCTCCCCAGCAGGAAGGTGTTATGTGTGATATACATTACACCAATGAGATAGTCTCTTGGGAGATCTGGAAGATGGAGGTGAGACAGAGAGCACCTCCTACTGCTGTGGGGACTGGCCAGTACAGTAGACCCACGTTGGTCTCTGTGGCCAGCGGGATCCTCATCTGAGGCTCTGGTCACCAGCTCTAGGAGCTTGAGATGATGGCATCAGAGATGATAATGGGCACAAGATGCTTCATGGCCACTGGATTTGAGCTACAGTCGTGTTAACCTGAACTAACTTCTCTTAACTCTCTGAAGGATCCCATAAGGTCTTAATTCCCTGTATTAGATTCTTTTTTGACTGAATGTTTCCTGTTTCTTATGAATCTCTGACTGGTACATTGAGTCACATCCAGAGTCTAATTTAACTCAGTTTTTCTCTAATAAAAATTTTACCTGATAACATAATTCTTAACCAAAATATTTTAGTCTAGTTACCCTGCTGCTTAATTCACATTTCAAGCACTCGAGTCACATTTCAGGTGCTTATTTGATGTTTTTTAAATGAATGAATATTAGCAGATCACCTTCTCAGTTACCCTTTCCATAAGATAATGACATTCCTCCGGTTATAAATTCAACTTCCAGGCCAATCTAATACAAGATTCCAATTATTCAGGTGTCTATAATCAATATAAAATCCTTTTGAACTTTATATAATCTAAGAATGTATATAATAACATAGCATAATTTTAGGTAACTTAAATGCCAGTGTTGCCACGGGAGCAACCAAAGTTTTATTCGTCATCTACGCACTTGTAGAATTTAGATCCTCCTTAAGTTACTTCTCAAGAATATTTAGTTAAATAAAATGACCCTCATTAAACTCACTTTTCATCAAATCTAAAAATACCGAATTACAAATTCAGGAAGAATTTCACTTACATTTAACAATCAAGGTACCACCATTAAATTATTCATTGGTTAGTTCTTCTTTTTCTTTTTTTTTTAAGATTTTATTTATTTATTTGACAGGCAGAGATCACAAGTAGGCAGAGTGGTTGGGGTGGGGGGGAAACAGGCTCCCTGCTGAGCAGAGAGTCCGAGACAGGGCTCCATCCCGGGACCCTGGGATCATGACCTGAGCCAAAGGCAGAGGCTTTAACCCACTGAGCCACCCAGGTGCCCCTAGTTAGTTCTTCTTTTATTAGCTCTCTTCTTCACATAAAAATTTTAGATTATGTTGAATATGATTATTTCCTCTTTAAATATGTTAACCCTCATTAGTAATAATCTTATAATCTGATTTAACCATGCTTTAGAGGTTCAGATTGCAGAAAAACAAATTTTAGAAAACCTGGCACCAAAGGAAACATTTATCAGGTCTGTGGCTGTGTTATTACTTTCTCAGCTTTGAAATATAGTGGATACACAAAAGGAAACAAATGAGGGGAGTTGATGAATTGAATACTGCTAACCCGTGTGACCCAGCTAGTGTGAGTAACAGTATCATTAGCTCAGATCTATTTTCCTTCCTAAACCATGAGGCTGAGCAGAGTAAAGCAGTCCTGACACCAGTGCTTAAGACAGTCTTATCTATTGGATACAGTGGTTCCCAGAGGAAACTCAAGACAGACTTCTGACCTATTCTGTTCACCTTGGAATTAGATAGTAGGGTTTTCTTAAGACCAAGGGCCATTAGAGGTTTTATGAAGAAATAATAGACAGCTGGGAATAAGCTCTTCTTGAAATGATGCTAGTTACCTGGCAGGTGCTGAGCACCATAGTTTGATGACCCCCAAGGATAAGACATGACCTTATAAGGGTTACCAGAAAAGTACGCAGTAATCATTTGGTACATTTTTTACATCTCGGTTCTTCACAGAGAGGGGAAGCATTATATTGGGCAGTATGCTCAGCATCCTTTATTAGAAATAAACTGAACTTTTACCTTTAAAATATCTGTACTCTTCTTCTGTAGCCAGCAATCCCATCTTCATGATAGCTCTCATCCTTCTTAAGGCATCTTTGTAGTTATTTGGAGGAACTCTCATGATAATATATCACATGTGCTTCTGCTGTGTCTGCTGCTAGCAGCTTTGTGAAGACAGTGTTCCTCCTAAGACAACTGACTGCCACCCACAGGTGACCCACTTGGTTCTCAGCCAAAATTTCATGGGAATAAAAGAAGATGCCCTTTACCCAGTTTGGTGCAGCATTTAGTCACCTGGACCCAGAAGATTCTCTACATTTTTTTTAAAGTTTTCCCATGGTTTGTATAAACAGTAACTTCACCTGCTATAAAAAACCAAGCCCCTAAAGAATCAGATGCCACCCCCTTCCTTCCGTTGTCCTTACATAAGAGAATCCCGTTACAGCTTTTCCTCTCAAAATTTGTATCTTCTAATTCCATGTTTTAAGATTATTTGTGTTTGTTACTGACATTCCTTCTAGTACTGATAGCTGATGGGTAACTTAGAAGACAAAGCCCAATATTGCTTTTTCATGAATTTGAGATTCGTTTTAATCCCCGAGAAGTTGATTGTTTTAGTTTGGTGCCATAGGCTTTACCTTCCTGCAGCAAACATTTGTCATATTTGGTGATCCGCTATCTGGATCTTTCTTCTTCCTATTGGCACTGCAATCATTCTTTTGAGAAAATTCCCAACTGACTACAGTTTTAACAAGAAAGTGATTCCAACTTTCTCCACTGCAGCCTCCCACTTCATAAGCTGAGGGTGGCAGATTCTTCCTCAGCTCACTCTTGGCACAGTCGGGTTCCTAAATTCAATCAGACATCCATTCCTGAAATGGTGGAAGTCAGACTAATCATGGTGTGGGGGCAGACTAGAGGTCAGACTGTTCCTGTGGCATGACCCTGGCTGTAATTCTGCCTGCTCTTCCCCCAGAGGACCCCTGATTCCCATCCATTTTCCTAGCCCAGTCCTTCAGTCTCCCATTTATCATGTCACTTCCCAATATCTTCACAGTGAATTCCTATTTGCTCTACATACTCTAGATTTGAGAAATCAAAACATATAGATTTTGGATTGAACGTATTCTCTCCCCCACAAAGGTATGAAGTCCTGACCCCCAGGACCTATGAATGTGACCTTATTTGAAAACGGTCTTTGGAGTAATCAAGATAAGGTGAAGTCATACTGGAGTAGGGTGGGCCCTTAATCCAGTATGAATTGTGTTCTTAGAGAAGAAAATAGACACACACAAAGAGAAAACACTGTGTGAAGACCCAGAGACAAGAGCCTTCTGTGAAGACACTGAGACAAGAGTGTCCTTGAAGTGCTGCTGCCGCAAGCCAGGGACCACCAAGAACAGCTGACAAATCACCAAAGATAGGAAAGACCACAGAAAGATCTCCTTTCGAGGTTTCAGAGGGAGGGTGGCCCTGGCAACATCTTGATTTCGGATTCCAGGGCTTCAGAATTATGATAGTGTATACTGAGGTCTGTTTGTGGTACTTTGTTACAGCCTAGAAAATATATAATTCCAATTCTCACTAATGACAATTATGTACCATTGGTTATAGTATTCGCTCAAGAAACTCATCATATTTCTATAACACATAAATACTTTCATAGACAACTGGTCATATAATGTTTTTCACCTGTTTAACCCCAAATTTTGCATACAGTAAGCCTCTAAATAATCCAGTTAATACATGCAAATGAACAGCAAGCATTGAGCAGAGTGGGATTATCCTAAGTGTTTTCTGTTTTACCCTCTTCTCCCCAACACTTTTCTCATCTTCTTATCTACTCATGAATAAAATGTCCCTCATGCCATCAACAGGACACTTTCTGAATGGTCTATAAATACTTACTAAAATAAAATAGCTCAAGTCTCTGACAAACCAAGAGTTACATATTATACAATAGCACAGGAGTTTTGCGAGATCTGGATTTTCATCATGACAACACTATCACCAACCCCGAAATGTTTATAAATAAGGAACGCAGGTGTGACATTTCTTTAGTTCTAGTCATATTCAATGTACTGTGAATGATTAAGACCACTAAAAGGGAAGTATATTAAAACAAAAAGAACTAAGAGATATTCATAACAGAGGATGTCCAGAAGAAGCTTCACTAGTACATGCAACTCTCTTATTAGCTGACCAGACAACAATCATATAATTAAAGTAGCCAATGATTAGCTTTTTAAACTTCTTTGAAGTTTTGTTATATTTTATTTGACAAAGTCCTATCTGACTGCAGAATACTAAGCAAACAAAAATGAGTGTTGTAGGTATTATATTGGCATTTTTATTCAATACTGAGCTTTTCATTATATATTATTTCCTCAGTCATATCGAAATTCCTCGAATTTCTTTCTGATACTGTTATTTGATTTAGCAACTGGATAAAAGCAGCTGAAAGCATTTCTTGGTCTTAAATTAGAGTTGGCCATGACAAATGTTCCTACAAGAATATAGGATGAATCCCACACATTTATCACAGCATCTGGGCCATGTTTGTTTCTGTAGGACAGAGGAGAGGGTAGGAAGAATTCTTATGTTGGTAAACTAGAAGTCTAAGAATTACACTTGCCATCTGGGACTGCGTTGATGAGAATACCAGTCTATTCTTCCCACTTAATTACCAAAATGAATTATTGTCATGCAAAGACAATGATCTTGGTGATCAAGACTTAATTAAAGCCAGTAAGACTAAATACTTTCATTTAAATGTAGTTGTATTTATTTCTGTAGCATTGAACAGGCTTCCTGAATCCTTGAGAAACAAATTCATGCACCCATTTAGCCTATACAAACAAGAAGAAGTTACATAAACCCAACGTAATTAAAGCAATTTATATAGGGCATAAACTTCATAATGTTTTACAGTCAACTTGTAAGTAAAGAAGGCAACTAACAGAAATAACTTCTCCCAGCAAAAACACTTATGTGGTTTGCAGAGTTCCAAAATACCAATCTTTAAATATGTACTATTTCACCAAGGTGCCAAAAGAAGAATAGCAAACTAAATAGAGTAAAATATGGCCTCAATTTAAAGATTTGGTAAGGAACTAAAATGAAGACCTAGTTTTATATGTGCTGTTATAAAGAATCAACTCACTTTCTCCAAAATTATAATTTCATTAACTCCATTAGGGAATCCAATTTCAAAAAAAAAAAAAAAAAAAAAAAAACTTAGTTCACCCAAAACTACTGGGCAATTAACTCAAGGGTAATGCATCCAGTATTAAATCTTCTGAGTTCCAGAAATACTCAGATTTTTCCACTACAGTATATTCCCTTTTTTTTTTTTTAATAATAGAAATAGCGTATTTTTAAGGGCAGATGGGCAACCAAGAAGCATGCTAAGTGTCTGTCTGAGGTCTTACACAGGACACGATTCTCAAGTGCTTCCTCTTAGGGAAATGGCACTAAATCAAATCTCTGCCTATTAACCAACTATCTGAGTACACTGTAGCACAGAGACCCACACTTGTGGTCCTATATAGAGCAGATGTCCATCAGCAATTTTTCAGGTCATGTGTTCTCAGGTCCCCAACTTGCTTTTATAGAATTGTTACAACAGTAAACATTTGCCCTGGGCACCAACTTGACACAATTCTTTTTGACAAGAGTTTCACTGGAGCAGTGAAGAGAAGAGAAAAGTATGATTCTTGTCTAATAGACTTCTTTGGTAGCTCAGCTGGAATGATATGGATAAAAAGTAGTGATAGCTGCAACCAATTTTCTGATCTGCATCCCAAAACAGAATAACCAGCTGCTTTTTAGAATTGAGTCTCCAAAACATTTTTATTAGCTGTACGCTGACACAAGTTGTAAGAATACTAATCATCTTAATGTTCACAGTAATTTATTTTAACCCAAGAATCTTCATCTCTGGAAATCCATCCCTACCTCTGCAGAAGAGAGTGGTCCCCAGGTCATTTGGAGGAAAACCCTTCACCAAGGGTCTACAGAAGTAAGCACATACAGATTTGATTCTGGGATAAAGGAAGGAAGATCTGGCTTTAATAGACATGAGATTAAATTCTAGAGGAACTACATCAGAAAGGGGACATTTTCAAAACAGCCATCCCAAAGCCAGTTTTTAAATCTCTAGTCTTCAAACCACCCATAATACACATATTTTTTAATCTAGAAAAGTGTCATTTCAATGCTAAAAGCTGCTTTCCCAATGCCTCTTCACAGTTCTTCCCTCTCAAAGTGAAAATATTCTGTCCTGATGAACTCAGAGAGGAAGAAGTGAGCAAAACCCAGGAGCCACTTTAGGGCAATTTATATCTGTCTTGACAATTGGTTTACCAGTTTGCTACTTTCTAGAAGCAGATGAAATGTTGCAGGTGTCTATGGGCTGAGCATCCCTCTCAGACATGCTGGCTCTGTGGTGTACTTAGATTTAGAGCTGAGTCAGAGATCTCAGATACTTTCTCCTGATGGGAATATATTAGAATTGGAATGTTGCTATTGCCATCTTGGGAAGGAGAACCGGGCTTACAGGCAGAAAACTATCTATCTTCTTCCCAGCCAGCATCCTGTCCCTTCTGTTCCCTCAAATAGGCTAGGGTGGGGGATGCACTTCCTAAAAACTGCTCTTGATCTTAGAGAAAAGGATGGACTTACTTGGTAAACAGTGTGTGACATACTTTAAAGAAAAGATTTAGGAAATATGCTAGCAAAAATATATATCAGAAATAACACATATTCTGCACAGCCTCAGCTGTGGGACGGAGATCAGTCACGACTCTCAGACACATTTTCCTTAAGTCACACATCGTATGGAAACAGACTGCCCAAAAGGGCAGAGCGATTTGGGTACAGATGCCAATTTCAGAGAGAAATAAATGGATGAGATTTAATGAAATATTTGCTAAAACTCTCAGGCCTCAACAGAAGAATTTAGAGGCTACAACTAGCCAAAACGCATGACATAGAAAACATAGTAACAGTGTGCCAGAAACACAGGCACACTGCTCAGGTCGTCCTTCAAGAGAGAACCCACCACAAAGAACTGGCGATCTGACAGCATCAGATCGGTCTTATCCGGATGCCACTTTGGCACACGGAGGCCACGCCCCCCCCCCCGCCGCTCCCAGCCCAGCCAATAGCTGAGCCTGGCGCGGAGGGATCAGAACACAAGCGGTTTCTGTCCCAGGCGGGACCTCTCTATTGGACAGCTTTTGCTTTAGGCAGCGCCTCCGCCTCTTTGAGACTTTCTGGAAGTGTTAGTGCACTCTTTGACTCTTCTAACATACTCATTTTTTCTTCCCCTCTCTTTCCACCTCAGTGGAGCATGCAGTACATTCTACAGTCTCTGCCTACCTCGTTACCTTTTGCAGCGCCCCCCACCTCCAACCCCAGTAAATCTCTTGCACCTCTAATTCTGTCAGGATATTAACCTTAAGAAGACAACTGTCAGTTATTTCATCAGCAAAAATGGGTTTCTTTGGGAATAGCAGAGAATTGCAGTGCAGAATTGCCAAGCAAGCTAGGGCAAAACCATAGGCACCCCAGAGAACAAAGGAGAGGATAGCTATTTTACAGACGAAATGGGGAATCTTGGAGGGGCTGTTATAAACAAAAGGTCCATTGGAGTAACTGGAAGTTCAAAGTATAGTGACTTTTCATTGGCTAAGTTGTGACAGTCTCTCACTGGCTGGGCTGTTACTTGGGGGTGGGGGGAGGTTTTCTTCTTCCTGCTGGGGTAGTCTCTCCCTGCTAGGGTCTGTAGTTGACGATGAGTGGTAGGGTTTGAGTGTTCTCCCTGTTAGCCTCTCAGCTATCTTAAATGAGCCTTCTTTTTACTAAATTTCACAGTAGCCACTTACTAGAGGACCTGAACTGATGCCAACAAGCATATAACTTAATACAGTTCTGGTTTATCTTGCTGGAAGATGAAAACGTAAATGAATGTTAACCATGTTAACCATGTAGAGAACAAATCCTCTCTTCCCTCTACAGAAGCATATACCATTTCCAAAGTCTAATTTCTTTTCTAAAGTGTTGCTTTCCCATAACTATTCCAAACAGAACCTTGCCTTTTCCTGGTATTCCTACAGGATCCATTGCTCTCTAGCTCAAATTAAAATATGTTCTATTGATATTGATACAGAAGTTATCAATTCTGCATGGGGAGCAAATTGGCTTCTTCTAATAGATTTTGGCATTATCCAGGAATAGATATTCCTTAAGAATAGCTATTCACACAATATACTTACAATTCTAAACTGCCATGCTGTCTATTTTCTAGTACTTGGAAAGTGAGGTATGTGCACATTTTGAAGGTAATTTAACCTAAATAACCTTGACTTCAGAGGTATGTAATACCCCAAAGCTTATAATTCATTTGATCACTGCTGTCAAACAAAGTCAGCATTAGGACTCACTCAGGATTGTAAATGTGCTATTGAAAAGAACTTCTGGAGACAGTTCCATATCTCTTCAGCAATGATGTTTCAAGCTTCCAGTCTCTTCAGGTTTGTCTACATCACCAACCTCCCTGCCCTGCCTGGTTCAGGACTTTAAATTATCCATTTGTGTCACTTCCAGACAAATTCTTTTTTTTTTTTTTTGAAACAGAGAGAATTGAACCTGGAGGCTAATCAAACTCTCCATGATAGAAAGTGAGAATGAATTTTTATTAGAGGGCAGAGTGGGAGGAGAGAGAAAAGGGAAGAGCCTGCTCCATCCCCTGAGAACCATCTGCATTCAAGGGCACACACAGTGCCCACCCAGAGAGCGCTTCTGCCCACAGATGAGCCCACACGCTGCACCACTGACAGCTGTGTGAGGAAGAAATACTAAAACTGAGAAAAACATGGAATTCACTTTAAGACTGCACATATTGGTCATTAGAAGATGCAGAATAAGTCCCCAAGGAACAGAAATATGAAGCTCATTTTAAGTTTTAAAATCAGCCACTAACTCCTCTAGCAAAAATGAAAGAGTTTTTTCTTTTTTAAAGCCTATAGAATCTCTAATTCCCAATCTGTTCAGAGACTTACCTCCCTTTACAAACTAACAAAAATAGATATGCAACCAACATCTGAAACCCAGCGTAAGAAATAGAAATCACTTCTGTAGAGTTCCTTTGCAAAATCAACATCTTAAATTAGATATGAAGAAGTAAGTCACCTTCTCTATTCTTTCACAAAAGAAGATACTGCAAGATGCTGTCTGGAGTTGATATGAGAAATCCCACTTTTCCTGACTTTGAAGCAGGAAGGATATCACTAGCAGATAAATGAAAAGCCTGAGGAAATTGATAGAAGAAGAGGAAAGTGGGGGTCAGGAGAGGAAGAAGAGATAAAGGGATGTTAGACTAGTGTAAGTGAAATCCATACTTGCTTTCTACTGCTAAAATGACGTAAAAACTCATTTAGATCATGTAGAGTAACTACATTATTTATAAAATGATTTTGCCATTCTAACAATCTATAACAAATTCATCTGTGGCTTTAAATTTTAAACTACCTACCCTTGTTTTGATCATAATGCTAGTTTTTTTTTTCTTTAGAAGAAGTAGCTGAAAATGTATCCCAGCAAGGCATTTTCTTCATCTTGAAGGGGGAAAAAAGATTAAGAAATAAAGTCAGTATCTAACTCTTTATTCTGAGTCAACAGCAGATCTGCAACTAGGACTCAGAACTACATCTTGTTAAGCTCTGAGATAGCAATAGAATGACTGACTAGAGATACAAACATTAGTGACAATCATAAACTACTTCATCAATAGAGCAATTGTGTCCTATGTATTATCTCAGTCCTTCATGCAAAATTGGCTCCTGGTAGCTGTCATTCCTATTCATTACCTCCTTTTGGACACCAGCAGTGGATACAGTTGTCTTCTAGCTAAGATCTCTATAACCTAGGATAATACAGAGATGAAAATTAATGCAAAGCTAAAAGAGCTATAGGAATTATCATTGCCATTGTTTAATTGCTTTTTCGAAATACCTATATATCAGAACTAAACACCACCCTCTTCACTAAACTTCTAAACTTGCTAGTTGATAATAAAATGGGCTGCTTTCTGGAAAAAAAATAATGAGGGATAAGATGGTGAATAATAATTCTCCATTTGGGAAAATTGAAGGTATCCTTTGGTCAGTCATATACTATCTTCCCCTTACTTCATTAAGCCCTAACGCTTCCTACTACTTATGACCTGGCTAAATTCTCCTTCTATGTAAGTTTATAATATTATCCTTAACAAGATCTGAATTTTTGTGGTACCACAAGAGTCATCATAAAGCATTCAATAAATAAGTTTGAGTACTAGTAATGCTAAATATATACACCATTGTCAGAAGACTGGAAGAACACATTTATGTTAACTGGATTGTAGACCTTGGAGCCTCTCCTATTATTATCAGTTCAGTGGCAAAAGTTGATTTATCAGAGTAATTGTTAATCATTTTAATTATCTGAACAGTTATTTAATAATAATCTGAATTATTTGATAGTGATTAGTGCATTATTAGTAGTTATCATTTATCATCATAAATTCTCCATATTCCAAAAGAAAGAGGTTCCATCAAAGAAGTGTCAAGAGAAGTGAGGATGAGAATGATACAGAAGCCATACACAATGAGAAATAATCCCAGAGATATGGGACATTTGATGCATGAAGAAACCTAAATACAGGGAAAATCTTAAAGACAAGCCATGTCCCCCTTGCGCTTCTGCCTAACTCTTGTTCCATAGCTAATCTTCCATGCTCATCACTTGTTTTAAAGTCAAGTGCTTCAGAACTGCTGATCTAGAATGATTTTGTGCTTTCTACCCTTTGTTTTAAGGACTCTCTAAATAGAAAAGTAAAAAGTCTTTATCCCTGATTTTAATGGAGCTAAAATTTTGCATGTGAGAATAGAATGTACCTTTTCCTTCTTCTCCTGTTTTCATAATTGGTGACCTGAAAACAAAATAGAAATTGGGACACATTCACAGGACAAGTTGATATATTGAGTCCAGAATCCTTGCTATAAAGACAAAATGATAAATGACAAAAAATAATATTGGCAGATATATCAAATAGATACCTGATGGAAGTCAAATTTAAGTTATCCTACTCATAGAATTCACTACTGGTCTAATATCCTACATCTGTGAATAAAATATGCTACTTAGGTAATGCAAATGTAATGCATTTCCTGATGAAAATGTAAAATATGTCTATAATTTTATTTTGCCCATTTATTTACTTATTCAATATGTATTTATTGAGAAGCTACTGTGTGCTGGGCAGTATTCTAGGATTTAGTACACAATAGTGGACCAAATTAACAAATCCCTTGCCCTTATAGACCTTTACATTCTCCTAAGGGGAGAGAATTTAAAAATACATATATTAAAACTTTATGCCAAGTGGATATAAGAGCTATAAACAAACCAAACCAGAAAAAGGATATAAAAATGACAGAGCTGCAATTTTATATATTGTGATCAGGGGAAGGAAGAAAGATGATCAAAAATTGAATAGAATGAAGGACCAGGTCCTCCCCTGATATGTAGGGGAAGAGCTTTCCAGGCCCAGGAAAGTTCAAGGGTCCAGATGTGGGAATATGCTTGAGATGTTGACGAGCATCAGATGTGCTCGAACTGGGGTGAGTGAGGGACAGGGTGTAGAAATGTTGTCAGAGAAACAATCAAAGGGACAAATCATCTAGGGACTTAAAAATCATGATATGGGGAATAAAATAATCATAAAGGCTAATAAAGTTTTAGAATAAAGCCCCACAAACCAAGTTTCCATGGGGACCTTTTTCTGCTATGATGATTGGCTGTCCCTTACTTCAAGGGTTGCCGTTTAGCTCTTAACATTTTGCGATGAATTAGGGCAGGAAGGACAGAGGAAGAGAAGGGAAAAGTCAGGAGAAGGAACATGTTTGGACTCATGGTAGAATTCACTCTCCTCACTGCTGTGAAAAGTAGCCCACCTCATTATTAAGAAATGTGTTTACCTCATCATTAGCAGAGACTGACTAATTCTCCCCACATACTCAAATCTTGTCTTACTGAGTCAGTCCTCTAGGGCTTTTTCTACTAAGCTACCAACCTGGTCCTCTCTCTCAATGGAGTTTTACAATCTAATGAGTGCAGATTGAAATCACCAGCTCTGTATTCCTAATTAGTATCTCATTTCTACACATTACAGATGACCATGTCATAATGGTGCTGGAATTATACCCTTGGTTAAAGCAAAAAGTGCATTGAAATCCCCTTCTTACCTGATGAATTAGGATGGTGATTTAGAATCCAGTCTGAATGAAGTAGAAGAAAACATGGTTCCTTACTTTATAATACTCCTCAGGCTCTGGTCCTTTCTTCTGCAGATGACCATTGCTTCTCAATCTAACTTGAATCACACAGTCATTTTCCTTCTAAGTCTGTTATGGAAAGCCTCAGTGACATCATTAAATGCACATGAACTACAACAACACACTACATCAGTGACTAAGGAATCTCGTTCACAAAGTACTTAAAATAGGGGCTTTTGCTCATGGAAAATAAGAATGTGTTCCATACATGTTCTATTCTATTCCATACCTTAAAATTGAAAGAGATGCCTAAGACCACTAATTTGCCCATCTGATTCAGAAAGCCAGCACATCAACTGAAACCAACTGTCATCTGTCAATGACAGGTGTTTATTGATTATCAAGTATAAACAACTAATCAATTTAATAATGAGCTTTCTTTGGACAGTACTCTCCCTAAAGCAAGTTCCAAATGCACAAACAATTGCCAGAGCTAATGACAGCGACTGTGCTGTGAGTATGCTAAGTCAGAAGTTATCAACATCAAGGCGCATTGGGTCCTAGGCACATCCTCACAGCAGAAATGTCAACATTCCAGACATCTTAGGAGGCCTCACACTTCTCCTCTGAAAGTTGCTATCTCTCAGACAGTGAGTGCTTAAGTTAGTCGTCTGTGTGTGGCATGACCCTGCTCCATCCCTGGCTATAAATTATTCGACCAAATATCACCTGACCCAGGGGAGACAACTTATTGACTGGACAGAAGCCTGGTGAAATCTCTTCAGACTGCTGAACTGAAGCACAGGCAGAGCTGGGGGGGTAGGCCCAGCACTAGAATGAAAGTCCAAGAAGCTCCCAGAACCACATTGAGTTCTTCCTATGTCCTTGTAGTTCGATATTTCTTCGTATTCCATAAGCTGCTATAGAATTCTTATTTTCATTTAATTTGTGTTCAAGGAATTCTGAAAGGAATCCTTGTGCTTTGAAGCAAAGAAGCTTTAACTGATAATATCACCATGGAAAAACCATGGAAATCTTGGACTCTGGTAGTACCACTCATTGATTCAACAATGTAAATCTAGTACTTACTGTGTACTTCCATGCCCTGAAGATACAGAAGATAACTGACAAAAAAATTACAAGCTTTCTTGGAGCTTATGTTCCAGAATACTTGCACAGCAACTCTTTTCCTGACAAGCTTAATATTTACAAACATTGTGACCCATTTCTAAGTATCAATTTCCTCTTCTATACAAATGAAGCTCTTGATGACAGTTCCAATGTATTTTGGAAGACTGAAATAAATTAACCTCTGCAAAGCACTTAGTATGTACCTGACACAAATTAACTAAGCAGTAAATTGTAGCTGATATAAAAATAGAAAGTATGTAGTAAATTATTCTTGAAGTAAAGGGAGGCATACCAGATAGTCACCCATGTATTTATCCATAGTTTGTGGGAGATAGAATACATCTCCTCTTGAACACAATCTCCCAAGGTTGAAACATTCTAGGCCATGTGGCAAGGCTCAGGGAAAGTCTTCACAGGAAAGCTGGCTCTTCAAGGGTCACTTCCCTCAGTGGCTGAGTTTCTACAGTGAACATGTCTTTGCACGGCTGGTTTCCATGTGCATGGGTCATCTGGAGGAGGAATTGACCAGATGGTCTGTCATCATATAGACTAACACAAAGTTTCTCAACCTCAGCACTACTGACATTTTGAGCCAGATAATTCTTTGTGGTGGGGGCTGTCCTGTGTGTTTCCAGATAGTTGGCATCATCTTTGGCTGGCCTCTATGTACTAGATGTCAGTAGCCACCCACCTTGTTCTGATGACCTAAAATATTTCTGGACACTGTCAAATGTCTCCTTAAGGAATAAAATCACTCATGGATGAGAATAACTAGGTAGCAATATCATCTGGGTAAAGGATCATCTCAGCAGCCAGTTCAGCTGGAATCTAAACATTTTGAATTCAGAATTGGGAAATGCAGCTTCTTTGGGGGTGGGGGATGGGGGAGAGCGTGTTTTATTTACATGGCTAGTTCTAGAAGCAATGAAAAATCAGACTCTGAGGTACCACAAGTTTTAACAGACTTGTGCCTGCAGACAACTGTCAAGACTAAATAAAGAGAGGGGCTCAAAGTGAATGGCTTCCCAAACATACTTAGGAAAATTGCTCATAACTTCACTAAGGAAATCTCTCAGCTATTGCTATAGCTCTGAGAGTATTTCTCCAACGGGACAAATCTTCATTTTTTTTTCCATTTGCATTTTTTTTCCAAAATAGTTTTAGCATCCTATGGAGAACATCAAACTTCTCAGGGTCATTGAAAAATCCTTTTGAAGAATTGAAGAAATAATTCGCTTTAGCTGAAAAGGCTTATGGTGACCCATATTATTGACTGTGGGGTAGAGTCAGGTTTAAAGATGTGTGCTCTCTGCCAGCAGCTGATTTCATACCTCAGAGCTGATGTCATTGACCTGTTATGCTCTCTCTTCCTTCGTATGCACCTTGAACTCTTTTTGCTACCAGAATGTAGAGATTTAAGTATATTAGAAAAAAACTCATCACAAAACTAAATTGAAGAGGCCATAAATGGCTCCCTGGTTTAAAATGGGGTGTTTGTGCTATTCTGAGAGTGGCAAGTACCCCTTCACACCTGTCAGGAGAAGTAAATCACCTCTTCTAGAAAGGCATCTGAGTGTGACCATAAAGGTTTAAATAGTCCCTCCCCTCAGGCTTCCATGTCTGTGGTAGAGTTTGACATATTCCAGCCATGTCACAAACACTTCAAGGTCCCTTCTGAATCAGAGCTTTCCGGCAGTTTTCTGGGGCTGCCTGCCAGAGTAGATCTCAGCTAACACCCTCAGGACTCACTTGGATCTCTTAATAATGTAGCTTCCATGGGAAGAGAATGTATGGTGAGCTGCCAGCAAGTTCAGGAGAGGAACTGTTCTCTTGCCCATCTCAGACATACCTAGTCAGACAAGCAGCAAGGCCTTCTGACATGGAAAATTCAGTAATCTAGAGTTATTCCTTACATTTCTTTATAGCTCAGCAGCTATTCCTTTCCACTCACAGATTAATACCAATTTTCTATTAAAACAAAGGGAAACTAGATCTTGTGGTTTTATGTTAGTTCGCACCAATGCTAACTCAGAATTTCCCTGACCGTATATAGGATGGCAGAATAAGCTGTTTTGGTTTTGTTATTCTTCCCAACTCCCACAGAGCTGAATTTGGTTTGGAGTCTCTTTTTTTAATAGGAATGGTGGGGCATAGTTGTAGGGAGAAACCTTACTTGCTGTAGTAAAAGAAGGGGGGAGAGCATATAAAGGAGAACAAAATTGTGAAATAAGCACTTTGTCACTATTCCAATATAATCTCATTATATGAATATCCAACTACTTCCTTCCACTCAGTTTGACTTTAAACAGTTTTCCTACTGTATGAAAAGATTTACTTTCCCCCCAAATTCCCAGATAAGGTATCTAGATAAGTAAAAACTACAATCATAAATTATTCTTTTAGTGTAAGCATGGAAGAGAATTTAAGGAAACCTAGAGCCAAGGCCATCCTAGTTTCTAAATCCATCTCCAGGATTGCTGGAGGTCATATGTTCTACTATGACCTATGTTCTCATAGAATACTACTATGTTCTCATCTTGAGCCACCCACACAGGCCACACTCACAGGCAGAGGTCATATCATCAAAGCCCAAGGATGTGGCTTTATTCACCTATCAGTTATTGAGAGCATGCCGTGAAAAAAGTCACAATTAGATGAAAAGTCCAATCCATATTGAGATTGGGTGGCCCCATTCTGTACTATAACTGTAGGGTGCTAACTCAAAAGTACCTGTCCAGGCAAAATGAAGACCAGATGAGAGGATCCGATTGGATATACAAAAGTTGTCCACTCTCGGTAGAAAAACAACTTCAGGGCACGTCCACAGACTTGGGTCAGCAGATGCCGCTCTGGGCAGAGAGGCAAGTGTGCTGTGACAACCACAGAATGACTTAGTCCCTAAGAAGAATACAATCCACAGAATACGAAAATCACACAATTACACTGTGAGATCAATTACACACATTTTTAGTTCTGTTTTTGTAAATGACCATATGAAACATTGCCTGCCATAAAATATGTGGTAAATCATAGGCAAATAAATGTCAACTAAATTCCAAGTTCAACTTTATTCTACAGTGCCAAAAGGAATCTTATGATTCCATACCCCAGACCTCACTAGCTGTGCCAACCACAAAAAAAAAAGATAATAATTTGTTCTGCTCTTGCAACCAGAACTGTAACTCCCATTTATATATAATATGCTTACAAAACATGTGAGATATGAAAGTAAGGACAGAGCATACTGTATTTTACTGTAATATAAAACATGACTTTATTTTTCAAGGGCATAAATGATCCACTTATCATGGTTTTCTCATAACCCCAAAAATCAAAGCTCCTGTAAATAACTTTCCAATAACCCCTCCAAGCTTGTTTTTGACTTAGCTCTAGAACAGGAAATAAATTAAGACTTTGAATAAAAAACGCTATTTTCCTTTTCAGAGTCTCACTCAATCATAGAAGCAAAAATGTTCACCATGACTTGACAACCACCGTCTCCAAATCAGAGTCAACTGAACTTGACAATGCTATTAAGCTCTGGCTTCCTTTTTCTTTTCTGGTGACAAGAGGTTTTAGTCCTTGAAGTCTGGACAACAGTCATCTCTTCTACATTGACACACTTGGATCAACTATTCCATTTTTAAAAAATTTTGTCCAACTAATTTTTTTTATTATGTTATGTTAGTTACCGTACAGTACATTGTTAGTTTTTGATGTAGTGTTCCATGATTCATTGTCTGCGTATAATGCCCAATGTTCCATGCAATACATGCCCTCCTTAATACCTATTACCAGGTTAACCCATCCCCCGCCCCCTTCCCCTCTAAAACCCTCAGTTTGTTTCCTAGAGTCCATAGTCTGTCTGGTTTGTCTCCCCCTCTGATTTCCCCCCCTTCATGTTCCCTTCCTTCTCCTAATGTCCTCCATGCTACTCCTTATGTTCCACAAATAAGTGAAACTGTATGATAATTGACTTTCTCTGTTTGGCTTATTTCACTTAGCATAATCTCCTCCAGTTCTGTCCATGTTGATGCAAAAATTGGGTATTCATCATTTCTGATGGCTAAGTAATATTCCATTGTATATTTGAACCACATCTTCTTTATCCATTCATCTGTTGAAGGGCATCTCAGGTCTTTCTCCAGTTTGGTTACTATGGACATTGCTGCTATGAACATTGGGATGCATGTGGTCCTTCTTTTCACTACATCTGTACCTTTGGGGTAAATGCCCAGCAGTGCAATTGTTGGGCCATAGGGTAGTTAGTTCTATTTTTAACTCTTTGAGGAACCTCCACACTGTTTTCCAAAGTGGCTGTACCAACTTACATTCCCACCAACAGTATAAGAGAGTTTCCCTTTCTCCACGTCCTCTCCAGCATTTGTTGTTTCTTGCCTTGTTAATGTTTGCCATTTTAACTGGTGTAAGGTGGTATCTTAATGTGGTTTTGATTTGAATTTCCCTGATGGCTAATGATGATGAACATTTTTTTCATGTGTCTGTTAGTCATCTGTCTTCTTTGGAGAAGTGTCTGTTCATGTCTTATGCCCTTTTTTGACTTGATTTTTTTTTGGGTGGGGGGTGTTGAGTTTGAGAATTTCTTTATAGATCTTGGGTCTCAGCTCTTTATCTATTGCAAATATCTTCTCCCATTCCATTAGCTGTCTTTTGGTTTTGCTGACTGTTTCCTTTACTGTGCAGAAGAATTTATCTTGATGAAGTCCCAATAGTTAGTTCTTTTTCATTTTTGTTTCCCTTGCCTTTGGAGACATGTCTTGAAAGGAGTTGCTGTGGCTGATGTCGAAGAGGTTACTGCCAATGTTCTCCTCTAGGATTTTGATGGATTCCTGCCTCACATTGAAGTCTTTCATCCATTTAGAGTTTATCTTTGTGTATGGTGTAAGTGAATGGTCGAGTTTCCTTCTTCTATATATAGTTGTTGAATTTTCCCAGCACAATTTATTGAAGAAACTATCTTTTTTCCATTGGATATTTTTTCCTGCTTTGTCAAGGATTAGTTGACCATAGAGTTGAGGGTCCATATCTGGGCTCTCTATTCTGTTCCATTGATCTATGTGACTGTTTTTGTGCCCATACCATGCTGTCTTGATGACCAAAGCTTTGTAATATACCTTGAAATCAGGCAACGTGATGCCCCCTCTTTGTTTTTCTTTTTCAACATTTCCTTGGTTATTCGGGGTCTTTTCTGGTTCCATACAAATTTTAGGATTGTTTGTTCCAGCACTTTGAAAAATGCCATTGGCATTTTCATTGGGATTGTGTCGAAACTATAGATTCCTCTGGGAAGCATAGGCATTTTAACAATGTTTATTCTTCTGATCCATGAGCATGGGATGTTTTTCCATCCTTCTATATTTTCTTCAATTTCTTCCATAAGTGTTGTGTAGTTTCTAGAGTATAGAACCTTCACCTCCTTGATTAGGTTTATTCCTCAGCATCTTATGGTTTTTGGTGCTATTGTAAATAGAATCGATTCCCTAATTTCTCTTTCTACAGTTACATTGTTAGTGTATAGGATATCCACTCAGTTCTCTAACTTGCAAGAATTCTTCTCTATTCATCTTATTTTTGGATTCTTATTCATGCAACCTTGAGCAAATATTTACTGAGCCCCTAGGTGTGAGCTGTATGACATGAGATACTGCATGCACAAGACTGAATCCCTTCCTCCCAGCAGGTATCTAGGAAGACAAAAAAAAAAAAAAATAGAGAGGGAATTGCAATGAAGCATGCTTCATCTCATTCCATAACTCGGGTAATGCTGACCAGCAAGTTCCGTGGAATAATTAATCTTAACCTCATTTCTGTCTTCTTTATCATTAGCCCTGTCCAACTGAAATTTCTGCAATGATGGAAATGTTCCATAGTGTCATTGTCCAGTAAAATAGCCACTAGCCACATGTGTCTACTAAGCACTTGAAATGTGGCTTGAGTGACAGAAAAATTAACTTTTAACTTAATTTCATTTTAATAGATTTAAATTTTAATTTAAATAGCCTCCTGTGGCAAGCAACCACCACATTAGAGAGTGCATGAATCAAAAGACATCTTTGGTGCTATAAACCATGTTATCTGATTTAGCAATAAATTAACCTTTGAATTGTAGAAACCCCAGGGAACTAATCATTACAGTCACCATGTAATACCAGCAGAGAAAACACATCAGATGCTTCAGCCAGATCCAAGGGAGCACCCATCTGAATTGAATCTATAGGTATCTTTTGGTAGCAATCCATCAATCCATTGGTGGGTTGCATAGTATGGAAAGCATAATTCTTTTTCGATTCAGCTACATGAAGGAAAAGGAACCTGGAACATACATAAGTCAATAGTCTTCATGCTTGCAAATAACTCCTGCCATCCCACCTCCAATACAATAATAAATTGATGCACGTCTATATTCATTCAAAGTTATTGAGCAAAGAAATGTTTTATTTAGAGATCTACTAAATCTTAAATGTGTGCTGAAAATAGAAACACAGATCTTTGGCCCAGGAGTTGGACATGTAAACTGCTCAGAACCAAGGCACTGATTGACACAGTACCAAGAGAAAAAAAAAAAACAAAGGGATTTTAATAAAGGCAATGAACCAGCACAGGAAAGGTAGTAAAGATGCATTATCTTGTGGGTGAGGTAAGGAACAGACAGTGATGTGAGCGGCGTGTGTCCATTTAAGGAAGGTCTCGATTTGAATCCTAGTGGGACATTCATAGCTGGGTGTCCTTGGGAAATTTCCTTTAGTTTGCTCATCTTTAAAGTGAGGATAATAGCACCTACCTCACAGATTGCTGAGAGGACCATAAATAATGCATTCCAAATTTGAAACTGCATCTCAATAAACACTATTTAATGTTATTATGACAAGCATAACTGTAAGAGTTATAGTCTCAGGAGCCAATACCATTTGAATCCCATCAAGTCACTTTTAAGTTTAGAACTCAAGAGCTTTTCTTTTTTTTTAAGAGCCTTTTTTAAATAAGTGAACACCTATAAATAAAATCACCTGTCCACAAGCTTTATTTGTTGTCATCAAAATTTTTTTCCCTGCATTAATACTTTCTCAAACTCAATACTGAATTATAAGACATTAAAGAGAGAAATGAGAAAAGTGACTGACTAATCAAAGAACTGAAAGAGTACTTGGGGTTGTGTTTTTGTTTTTTTAAATCTAAATCATATGCAATTTTTGGAGAGTATCATTTGACCTCAGAAAAATTATCTAGGAAGTAAGTGATTCTAGAAGCACCATTTAATCTCTTCCCACCATTTTTACCCTTTTGAGTCTGACACTAGCTTGTTATCAGACCCAGACACTGAGGAGCAGCATTGGAAAAACTGTTAATGGGACATGTGGATGACAAATGCATCCTCCCATTGACAAAGACAGAGAGGCTTATAACCCTGCCCACAGCTCTTAGTTCACAATCTTCCCTCTTTCAAATGTGAATCTTACATTTGTTTTACTAAAAAGATCATTTCAGCAAGAACCAGGGGATGACAGTTTGTGGGGAAAGAGAAATGAGCACACAGTGCATGTAAACCACTTCATCTGCACACCCCTGTTCCAGAGACTGCAGTTATCTTCACAATTGTACATTATTACATTTCTCTCAAAGCCATTTGCATGAAACCCTCGCTCTCTGGCTCCCTCTCTATCTCTCTCTCCACAAGCACTTATAAAAACAATCATGCAAGTTTTTAAATAAGATTCCTCCTTGGACAAAAAAAAATTTCTAACACAAAGCAGATCTGTTTAGAGTACTGATCAATTAAATAGAAATTATTTGTCACAATGTATACACAACTAGAGATACAGGGTAACAAAGGGATATGAGAAAGACCCTGGGTTTTAAAAAAAACAAAAAACTGGAATTAGACCTTGCCTTGGCTTCATCATTTGTGAGCTAAGTGATCTTGAGCAAGTCACGTAAGTGTCTTGCATCTTAATTCCTTCAACTCCTAAAGATGGAAATAGTAGTATCTATTTCATAAAACTACTTCAATGGTTAAAATATAATGCATGTAATCTTGGCATAAAGGTTTCTGCTTATGTTCTCCTCTAGGATTTTGATGGTTTCCTATCTCACATTTAGGTCTTTCACCCATTTTGAATTTATTTTTGTGTATATTGTAAGAAAATGACTCAGTTTCATTCTTCTTCATGTTGCTGGGCACTTGTGATGAGCACTGGTTGTTACATGTAAGTGATGAATCACTGAATTCTGCTCCTGAAACTAATATGATACTACATGTTAACTAACTAGAATTTAAATAAAAGCTTCAAACATGGGGAAAAAAAAAAAAAAAAACCTCTTTGTGCAGAGTCTGACATACTAAGAACCAATAAATGCTTAGATATCATTGTTAACTATGTGTAACCACTGTTTCCTGCAAAATAAATAGGCTGATATGAAAAATCATTCATGCAGGCCAATATATTTGGTATTATGCTTGTGCAGCAAAACCGCATCTTATATTATTTTCCCAATATCTAAAATAAAGTGTGCTGAGGAAAATCAATAATAAAAAAAGAAATCCATATCCAAGCACATTATCATAAATTACAAGAGCATCAAAAACAAAGTGAAAATTCTATTAGCTATGTCCTAGAGAGAAAGAAGAGACAACCTAAAAATGAACAATAATAAATTGATATCACATGTCAGGGACACTGGATGCAAGAAAATGAAGAAATATTTTCATACTGTAAAAGGACTGGACATTTGAACTTAGAATATATTCTGCTAAAATATTAATTTTTAAATGAGTGATGAAAGATATATTAAGATATAGAAGGGTTCAGCAAATTTACTGTACAAGAACCCACTTTTAAAATGCTCTTGAAGGGGGCATTCATGAAAAAAAGAGAAATCAAAATAAAAATACTTTCATAAGATATGAGAAGGACAAGAAAACAAAGTAATACCTTTTGGGGGTATGATGTAAATCAGCAATGACCAAACAAGAAACAGAAAACCAAAAGACAGATTTAAAAAAGAAGAGGAACAGCCATAAAATCCAGAAAATCAAAGTCTAAATGACAACACCACCCAAAAACAATGTACCTGAGGACGGAAACAGAACAAAGGCAGTAAGGACATGCAAAGATAGTCTTACTTGGGAGAAAAAAAAGCTTGGGTATTGTCCATAATACCTTAGGGAAAACCAGTCAAATAATAAACATAGAATATACAATTTTCAACTTGTATAAGAAAAATTGACCTATTCAAAGAAATCAAGAAAAAAATGATAATTATTGAATATCAGAAATAAGAGCTAATATAAAATTAAAATAAGTGAACTAAATTCATAAATTAAAATAGTGATACTCAAACTAGGCTAAAAAACAAGCAGCAATATGTTATCTATAAGACATAAATTTATAAGTAAAAGAATACAGAAACATTTAAAATAAAGGTATTAACAAAGATATTTCAGGCAAGTTTGAACCAAAAGATAGTGGTAGTAGCAACCTTAAAAACAGAGAAGCATGAAGAGCATATGGCACCACAAGGATTGTAATATACTTAAAGTAAGAGGAAATTCAAAAATTTATATATATAATATAATACATATTATATAGTATATTATTAGACATTATACATTTATAATATTATACCTATAATATATTTATAAAAGTTATAGACATATATATGTGTGTGTGTCTAAAACAGACAAGCAAAAGCAGATAGGATTATGGGGAGATATAGACTAATTATTACTTAAACAATCCTCTTCTTTCTATCTAACATCATAATTAATTCCCTTTCTACTGAATTATTCCCATTAGCATATATACAATCTGTTTGACACCACTTTCCTCTTAACTTCTCTCTGCACCCATTGGCAGCAAAATTCCTTTGAAGTGTGGTCTACATTCCCTGCCTCCCATCCCCTTCTTCCCATCACTCTTGAGCCTTCTGCAGTCAAGTTTTCCTCTCACCACTACCCTAAACTGTTCTTTTCAAGTTCCCTAACTACTTTCACAGTACTATATCACATGATCCAAATAGGATCCATCCTCAAATTTGACCAAAGTTGATTACTCTTTCCTTCTTGAAACGATTATGTCACTTGGTTTCCAGGACACCACTCTTTTCTCCTAGCTTTCTTTTTCACCATCCTGACTGGGCTTTTCTCAGTCTCCTTTCCTGGTTTCTCTTCTTTCACCTATCATCTAAACCTTGGAGAGCCTAGTGCCCACTCCCTGAGCCTTGTTATCTACTCTAGTTCTCGATGTGATCTCATCTAGTCTCATGACCTCATATACCACTGTTTGCTAAGAACTTCAAATTCCTATTTCTACCTCCAATCTCTCCCTGGAGCTCCAAACTTATATATTTGACTGCCTACATAACATCTCTACTTGCATATCTAAAAGGCACCTCATCAACGTGGCCCAAATTAAATTCTTTACCTACAGCTTCTAAACCTACTCCTCCAAGAGCCTTTCCCTTCCCAGTCAATGTCAACTACTGTCTTTTTCCACTGGCTCTGACCAAAATTCTTGTTGCTTCTTCTACTCTTCTCTTTCTCTCACAACACACATCCCATATATCTGCAAAACCCATTTTTTTTTTACCTTTGCAATAGATCCTGATTTCACTTCCTCCTGCTCTTATCTAAGCAAACATCACATAAACTCTCACCTAGAGTACTGTGATAGCATCCTAAATTGACCCCCTAACATCTCACAATAGTCATCATAATCTTTTCTAAATCTAAGTTAGATCATGTAACTCTTCCCCTCAAAAGTCCCTAGTAGTTTCCTATATTTCTCAAGGTAAACTTCAAAGCCTTTATGATGTTCTCTGTGGTTCAGATCTCTCATTCTGCTCTAATATTACCACACTGGCTTTTTGTTGTTTTGAACACATTCCTCCTAGCTCAGGGCCTTTGCATTTGCTGTTCCCTCTGCTTGGAATGAGTTTCCCCTAGATATCCATATCTGGTCTTTGCTCCAGTGTCATCCCCTCAGTGAGCCATTTGCTTCAGGAAATTCTTGAAGATCAATTTCTTGGAGAAAACAGTGTACTCATCCAAGTAAATACCTTGCTCATCAAACATCAGTTTCCTCATTTTCACTTTAAGATATTTGCCTCACTGTGCTCATCAAACCTAAATTATATCACAAATTTAGTCCACTCTCAATCATTTTCTTTCTTTGAAAGACTCATCTTAAACCATTTCAGCTCAAACCCACAAGCCCTATAAACATGACTTTTCTGAAACCTCTGACTTTTCTGAAACACCAAGACTGTCCAAATGGCACTTTCTTCGTTACTGCAGTGAGTTCAGATAAAGTTTTTCTTTAATGACGGGTTGTCTGGTGATACTTTGGAAATTTCAAAAAAGGACTAGAAAATTCTTATCCCATTCAAGTTGCTCCACAAAGCAGAAAAAGAAGGAAAGCTGCCCATTCCTTTAAGAGGCTAGTTCAACTTTGATTCCAGAACCAAGTGAGGATCTATATAAGAAAAGTAATACACATCTAAATTGCTTATAATAGTGATTCAAAATTTGTAGATAAATTATTATCTAGACATATCCAAATTGTTTTTAATAAAAAAGGAAAGAACTATGATCAAATAAGGCTTATCTCAAATTTCTCCATTTTCATCTACATATTTATATCATATGTAAATATGATTTCGCCACAGAAAAATCTAACAGAGTCACCACATCTCCTATAAGACAAAAATCATATAATTAACCTAATTGGTCAGATATGATTTAAAAGAAAATAAAGATATAAAACTAGGAATTGATGCTGAGCTCGATCAGTTCTGGCAGAAAAAAATCATATAAAATATTTCTTTGAGATTTATTTCCTTTCAGGTCAGAAAATAAGGATGCTCATTCTTATCTTTACTGCTCAACATCAGCTTGGAGAAAAAGTAAAAAGAAGTACAAGAATTGGAAAGGAAGAGACGAAACTGTCATTATTTGAAGATGATATGATCATCTACAGAGAAAGCAAACAGAGGCCAAAACAACCAGAGGTCATTAAGATTGATAAACAAGGTTGTTAGGCTCAAGGTCAACTTGAAAACAATGTTTCTTTATATCAGTAATAACAAAACAGGGAAAAAAATCAGAATCAAGACCATTTAACTAGCAACACAACTTATAAAGTAACCAGAAGTTACTAAACAAATAATGCACGTGGTTCTTATGAAGAAAAAGCAAATATATTTTCTTGCAAATATTAAGTAACATAAAAGAACATCTGAACAAATGCACAGTCACTCCTTGGTCCTGGATGAAACAATTTATTACTGTTAAGATGTCTTATTTCCCCCAATTAATCTTTAAAGACATTGCACTGCAAATAAAAGACAAGCAAGATATTTTGTACAAATTGACAAATTGATTCTAAAACTTATTGGCCGGTGAATAAACAATTTTGAAAAGGAACAGCAGAGGAGGACTCATCAGTTTAGGAGTCAGAGCCTAGGATTTTTAAACTGTCTCTGTTTTCCTGGTTATGTCTTCAGCCAAATTGTTCAGACTCTTTAAGCCTTGGCTTTCTCATACCCATGATGAGGTTAATGATACTACCTTCTTCAGAGGTCTAATGTTAGTGAAGATTAAATGAAAATCATGTATGTAAAGTACCTGAAATGCAGTGAGCACTCAATAAATTTAAGTGGTTGTTAATATTATATTAAGATATAGATATTTGTGTATCCCACCTTCCTTAAAACACCAGAATCCTTTAGCATGAGCTTTGGCTACTATTCATTTTTCTGCCTGTAGTGAATTGCCCATACATATGAGTCTTTTTATTTTTAATATATAAAGGAGGGGGGAAAAAAGAGGACTGTTTCTTCTTTACTTAACCTAATGGAGGTAGAGTCGGAGATAGTCTATTCTTTACTAGCCTTTAGAATTTAATTGCCGAAAAGAAAAAGACAAGAGAAAATGAAGTGTGCAAGGAAAGGACTTTGCTGGGATTGAGGAACCATGTGGCAGAAATATTGGCCCCAAATTCTAATTATCCTGCCTCTTTCAGAATTTGCTGAGCTCATTTAGAAAGACAGAACGCAACTTGGTCAATAGGAAAATTCAAGAAACTTAATGACAAACTGGAAATTTAAAGCCTAATGACATGCTAAAATATTTATAACAACGTCCTTCCTTCCTTTTCTCTCACTTTCAGTGTCTGTAAAATGGGAATAACAATTCTTGTTTCCCAGCACAACTCCCAAAGGGACTAATGAAGATGACAGTGCTGTACAAATGCTTGCTTTAAGAGACAAATTGTGGTGGAACAAAACTTTGGCAGAATTCCTAGTGTTCTCTCGGTCAAATGGACTGCATTGAAAAGTTATCATCTGTGTTTCAAAGAATAGCGCCACCAGCAGTTAACATCAAAAAAGCATGGATTTTTGTTCTTTCATTGGTCAATTTGATCATCCCTCCCTGTAGCCACCCGCGGCTAACGTCTTGGTGATAACTTTTTCCTCCTTGCAGATTCACCCGGGAGAAAATGGAATATGCCTTTTAGAAATTATATTGAAACAAGTGTATCCATCCGCTAACAAGTACATACCATGGGGCGGGGGGGGAAGGACTCATTTGAATAGCTACCAGGTACCACGGAAATTAAGCAACATACTCCAGCTTGATCTCATTTAGTGATTTTCCCAACAGCCTGTATTTCATGATGTTTCCTGGGCTTTTGTAAAATGGGTATTGAATGGTGGCAGAGGGAGGAGAAGCAGAGACTGAAAAGTGTGCGGCAGGGTGATGCCAAGAGCACTGTTAAACTCACACTGATGTTCAAGAAACACAACCATTAGGCATTCAGGATCCTCAGGGCCAAGTGTTCCCAATTTCACTCCTGTGAAAAAGGTAATAACAAAGAGCAGTGCATGGGTACAAAGAGCAGAACAAGCAACAGGCAGAATAAAAGGGCAGCAACTGAGAAGAAATGCTTTTAGTGGGGGATGGAACACTGGCTCTCAGTTGGGGCAGCTCTGAACACTGGGAGAGTGAAGAGACCCAATGATGCAAATGATCCTATCAGCCGCAGCCGCGGAGACCACTTCACAACCAGGGATATCCTCCCGGACATCCAGATGGTCCTGGCTCCCAGCCCAGCATCTACAGTCCTTCTTGGTCCTCACCAGCTCCAGTCCGTGCAACTATCTGCGCTCCTCTCCTCACACACACTCCATGCTCCCTCTATGTCCGCTTGCAATTACTCTATCCGGCTCTACTCCCCAACCTTTCCATCTCTGCCCAACTTCTATTTGTCCTTCTGGTCTCAACTAAACACTAGTTGCTGGGCAGCCTTTCTTGCTCGATGCTCATGCGCGGTGAGCAGAGCATGTCTAAGTACTCAGGTAGTCGCCTGTGCTACCTGCGACCCGATACTCGCCGCTCTGCACCGCCTGTTCCCATGGTTTCCCCCAGATTACGTGCATGCTCTAAGGGTCGAAGGTCCAGCTCCTTTTTTCAACCTAACATGCAGTAAATGCTCAATAAATAACTGCTGAATATTAAACATTAATAGGAGAAGAAGGCTAAACCAAGCTTTGTTCCCCCACTGACACTTAAAAATTGAGTGATCTTGATCAAGATAGTCTTTTTTTCTGTAATACAACACAGAGTTGATGCACAGGTTGTGGTAAGCATTAGAAGGTGAAAGCATGGAAGCCTGTAACGCGTGCATGGTAGCTGACATACAGAAGAATAAATGGTAGTTATTTTGTTAGTAATATTACTAGAAAGAGCTAAAGTTGGACTTCAGTGTATTTCTTTACTTTATAAGCAGTGTATATTTAAGTCCTAAATTATAGGGGTTACATGGACCAGCTTTAAATTTTCCTCAAGGAAGGTCATTTAGCAGGTTTATGCTTTTTAATTTCATAACAATAAATTCTCTGGTTTTAATCAACAGCACAAGCTACACAGAGTCTTGGTTAAAGCAAAAACATTAAAAATGGAAGGTAGAGGTAGGATGAACAGAGAAATAGAATCCTCCATGGGGACAGAAACCCAAAGAAATCTAGATTTTGAAGTGTATATCCATACTTAGAGTTCTAAAAATCTTCAAGCTCTTTTTCCAAGATTTAAAGAGACAATTTTTTATCATGTGATAAAAATGCTAGCTTCTTAACATAGAATTTAAGCTTAAATTTAGAAATGAGAAGAAGTGTGTAACAAAGACAGCAATTTAAAATGACAGCCTCAAGGAAGGTCAAAGTGGAATTCCCTTGACATTTTCTTCCCAAGTGAAGGCATTTATAACCTGACTTAAGATCTTATTCTCTGTCAATATTCAAGGAACAGAAATGTACTTTCTAAGGACCAACTAACTGATCAGTTGTTTAAAATGTTACACATTGGAGATTATATATATATATATATATATATAATCAGAAGTTTATAGAGTATAATTATAGAATTTAATTTAAATTTGAGTCTGTATTAGACAGATAAGCTCTACGCTTTTCAAATGATTTGAAAATCAGTTTTATTTGCCTCTTTATTTTGATGGTGGATTGAATTTTTTTTTAAAGATATCTTTATTTATTTGAGAGAGAGAGTAGGGGAAGGGGCAGAGGGAGAGAATCTTCAAGCAGAACCCCCCCCCCCACTGCACTCAGAGCCCAATGCAGAACTCGATCCCATGACACATAAGATCATGACCTGAGTGGAAACCAAGAGTCAGACACTTAACCAACTGAGCCATCCAGGCGCTCCTTGATTTTTTTTTCCAAGTGCAATAGCTAGACATGTACAATAGTGACAGGGAAATTATTTGAGGTATCTCACATGGTTGTGCTTTAGCCAGGGTGGACATAACTTCAATGACAGAAACTTAAGATTAAATACAAGGAGGTAGAAGTTCATGCTGCCTCCCTAAAAGAGAAGTTTGGTTCTTCATAACTATATAACATTATCATGCCACTGAATCCGGAGGGGTTTAAATGAATTCTGTGGGTTAGGATACCACCTGCACAATTATTAGTGTACATTTTCATCTCAGGTCTTTATTTCTTTAACATTTGGTCCTATTAAAACATTTCGGTATACAGGGGTGCCTGGGTAGCTCAGTTGTTGGGCTCCTGCCTTCCATTCAGGCCATGATCCCAGGGTCCTGGGATAGAGCCCCTACGTTGGGTTCCCTGCTCAACCGGGAATCTGCTTCTCCCTCTCCCCACTCCCCCTGTTTGTGTTCCCTCTCTCTCTGTCTCTTTCTCTGCCGAATAAATAAATGAAACCCTTAAAAATAAGTAAATAAAATTTAAAAAATTTCAGTATATAAAAGTACTGCAATGTTAATACTCAAAAGAAAAGACATCATACTGTATAGTCCGGTTATGATGATCAGGGTGGTACATTTTTAAAAACAGACTTACCACACCCTTGGGACTTGCAGTTGAAAACACTGTCAAGGAGAGTTTTGCCTACATTCACTCTGGCATTTGTTTTGTTGTTATTTTTTTTTTTAATGTTCTCATTTTTTTGAAGGAAAACTGTCTCTCCCATCCCATCTTGTCCAGAGTAAGTTATGTTCTCTCAGGAAGTCTGTAATTTTATCAAGAATACCATTTGAACTCAGTGACAGTAACATGGGCAAAGTACTACTTAGCAGGTGTACTTTTTCCAGCACAAGGATTAAAAGCAACATGCTCAAAGGGTGGAAATACCATTAGAAACACGTACAGTGATGTGTCATCATCCTTGCTATAGGCATACAGCACACAGAGGAGTTCAAATGCCCCAGCTTATTAGAGCCACTTGGCCACGTTGGTCCTGCGCCCTGCTGACTCCCCTTTCACAGCTCTGTGCTTGACACAGAACTGGGGTTCAAGGAACACTTATGGACTGTAGCAAGTGGGTTGTATTGAGCTGTTTAAATCTGACTCCAGAACTTGCTCAAAGGACTTGTCCAAGTTACTCAGCTTCTCTGAGCCTCAGTTCCTCTGCGGGTAATGTTAAAATGATCCCAAATATTCCACATCGTCTTGGGGAGGATGAAAATGAGAGGGTATCTAAAGCACTTAGTTCAGTGTCTGGTGCAGCAGGCCCTCAGTGTGTGTTGCTACTTTTCTTTGGGTTCTTTCAGATATCCAGAATTCATCATGGAGCCCTTTGGCCCGTGTTTTCAAATCACAATAGGCAAAACACATTAACAGTTGCAGACACAATTATGAGCACTTCCATTAACCAAAATGGATAATCCTGGAATAAAATAAGAAGTACAATGGTCAGCCTATATTGTATTTGAGAATTGGAGGACTTTTCTGAAACTTTCACAGAAATGGACTACAACCCCAACTCTCCAGGTCCTACTTTGTACATGTTGAGAGATCACCTCGGAGTCTGGATAAAGCTGCCCAACACATGGGTAATTCTACTTTTTTGTGGAATATTATTTCCTGGTAATACCCTTCAGGAAAAAGAAAAACAACAATAACATTTCCAGTATAATATTGCGTGTAGACTGAGACTATGAGCTTTTTTTTCTTAAAGATTTTATTTATTTATTTAAGCCAGAGAGAGAGAGAGAGAGAGAGAGAGAACATGGGCAGGGGGAGGGGCAAAGGGAGAGGGAGAAACAGACTCCCCGTTCAGCAGGGAACCCTATGCTGGGCTGGCTTCCAAGATGGTGGGTTCATGACCTGAGCCCAAGACAGACATTTAACCAACTGAGTCACCCAGTGTCCCAGAGACTATAAGCTTCAAAATAACTGACCAGGGATCAATCTTAGTTCTACTGCTAAATAGCAGGATATCATCAAGCAAGTTAGTCTTCTTAAACCTCAAGGCTTACATTTTTAAATTAGGAGTAATTGCTACCCCAGATTGTTGAGAACAGCAAATGAAAGATGTATGCAATACATTTATGTAACAGGCTGCCCTTTGTGTCTGCTAGACAGTAACTGCTCAATAAAGATTTTCTGTCTTCATCATCACCATCAACATTGAGGAAGTATGAGATCTTGATCAGCAAGACACTTTGATATTACTTAGTTTTAGCAGAGTCTGAAAGAAGTTCAAAAATACATTCGTTTAACTGGTAAAAAGAGACAAAAAGAGGAGAGAAAGTGTGAGAATGTCTAGTTCTTGGTGTATTCTGTTTAGTTTTGTCTGACATCTGAACCTTTATAACCCAAAATGGAGCAGAGTCCATCAAAAGTTTTCCTCTTCCTCAGAAATCTCCAGAATTGTCCGGAAGTGTCAATGCAATGAGAAGAAAACTTGTCCTTAGACATAGGAGTTTGAATGTACATGAGAAGACAATCCCCACGTAATTGTTATGAGCAGTCTATTTTTTTTAATACTCAAAATGTTTTCCATTATAAAATAGTCACAAAATCAAATATTACCACTTTAAAACCAAAATGGCAAAACAAACAGAAAACAAAAACACTCAAAAGAATAAACTGACTCCGGCTCACCCACCCTCGACCCCGCACTGACCTCCACACAATGATGACAGGAGAGTCCCTAGTCCCGCTCGCTCCAACTGTGACTCTGGTCAATCCTCCTTTCTTCCTAGACAGAATCCCCACCCACTCCTCCTCACTCACAGCCCTGCTGCCCAGATGAGTGAGGAATCACATGGTAACCCTGTTTTGATATTCACTTGACATTCAAAACAGAAAAGAAACAAAGAAAAGAAAACAGAGGCATTGAAAAAAATAGAGAAATGAGAATGGGCTCCAAGAAGCCAACAATAGTATCAAGATATGGGACCTCAAGGGGCAAAAATGAAGACAACTAAAGGTCCTTAGAGGGACCGATGTCCAGCTGTAGAAAGAGTTTTGGTTTAATCATGTCTGAAGAATGAAGGTCACATACTATGTAAGGGGCAAAAGTTCGCAGTCATATGTTATCATCCAAAAAGGGATATCACAGGGGAAACTCTTGGCAGTTCACTTTATAGTATTTGGCTGAAAACATTCAAAACCATTTGTTGTGGTCTTCACTGTATTTTTCCAAAGTTATTTCCTATTGATTCAGCACACCAGGAAACCATGGCCAGGTTCACCTTGCCAAGTATGAGTTTCTACTTTGCTGACTGGATAGCATCCAAAAGCCACTTTATACTGGAGACAATAAGCACCTGGCCTTTGAAAGGAATCATCTGTGTCAGCGAGGAGGGAATGTCTCATAGATTTCTCATCCGATCTGATATTGAGTTATCACTTTCCATCTGACCCTGCAACTTGGACTGTTGGTTACAGCACTTCAGAGACAAGTTCACTACTCTGGGATGGGGTGACCAGGTCTTGCTTGCTCTCCTTCCCCACAGGTTCACCTAAGAAATCCCAGCATCCTGGCAAACAAGTTTGTCAAAACCCATACGCTTTGGAAATGGATGCTGAATGTGAGAATAACACAGCTATTCAATATTCAGACATCCCTTTTGTATAAGATGTTTGATAGCACCAGCTGGTAGGAGATTAATAGAGGAACTGTATATGACATTAAAATGATTTCTGAGTTTCAAGATATTTATCTACAACATAAAGAAAATAACATTTGAGCTTTCTACTACACAGGGCAGTTGTGAAGAAGAAAGGAAAATGTACACAAAATTACTATGCAAAGTAGAAAATTGGAGATGATTTTGTTAGCTTAAAAAGAACTGTAAGGTTTCATTTTTTCCAATAGGAAATTTGTCCTTCAGGGACTAAATATTAGAGTAAACAGCTTGTTCAAATTCATTTTCCCAGCATGCTGCTTTCACGGGTAGAAAAAAGGAATAACATAACTTTCTGTATTATTTTACTTTTTATAAAACCAGGTAAATGGAGCTGAGTGGACATTTAATTATCCCGCTGGAAAGGGTAGCAGAGCCATATCAGTCATTTGGAAGCTCTCCAATGACAAGGCCAGACTAATGACTCAACCTATTTGACAACTGGCAAATGACAGACTTGCCAAAACAAAGGGCTTGAAACATCACAGAAGATCCAAAGTAAACTTTGAGACAGCTCTAAATCCAAGTTCATCCATTAGCGACCATGCCTCCTAAAGCCACGGTATTTGCATTACGCCATTGTAATCACCAGGAGTGCCATGCTAGGAAAAGAAGGACAGACTGCAACAAATATGTTACTGGAAAGGAGCAGAATGGTTGCTTTCCAAGGCAAGCTGATTGGTAATTACAGTACACAACTCTACGACCTCACCACTTACCTCACTTACACACCTGCCCTTTTACATAGAGTTGACAATTAAGTATGTAATCTCCATTCACAAACTTTACGAAGGAAGAACTGTGTACTAAACATCTCTTGGTCTTAAGGTTACAAAGGTGACCTTGAATCCTGGTGATGGAGACAGATCTTTGTCTTCCACAGGACAGTGGCATTATGTGCAAGTGTTATAGGAACAAAAACTGTAGAACTTATTTCTCCCAGGATATGACGGGAAGTACATGAAAGTCTTCTTAAAGGAAATGCTGTGAGCTGAGCCTTGAAAGATGGGCACAAGTTGGACAATAAACAAAGGGGAAGTGAATTGCCGACAGAAATCATGGAATATGCAAAGGTAGGCGACACCAAGGACCTGCCCATGGCAGGTGTAATGTGCAAAGGCAAGTTCACCCTTTATTTTCAGTCATGCCTCTCAAATTTCTCACAGGAAGACTTACTTTCTGAAATGCTGTGAGTGGCTGCTGAGGCAGTGGGGTGAGGAAGGATAGCCAGAAATATGACAAACCTAAAGAATTATTTAATTCAGTTTTTCTGGCTGTGAAGTTTCTGGACACTAGATCATCTGTAGTGGCTGTTAAAAAGTGAAGGCTAGTGGCCCCTCGATTGAGGAGCACAGACAGAATATTTGCCGGGAATGAGCTGCTCCACTCTTTGAATCTTGCAGGAAATATTTCTTCCACGACGTTCCTTGTACCTCAGCCTCCACCTGTCTGCTCCTGCATTTGCATCGGGGCCTCATATCATAATCATGTTCATACTCTGGCCAGCAATGTCTGTATCATTATTGAAAATGAAAGCAAGGGCACCTGGGTGGCTCAGACGGTTGAGCATCTGCCTTCAGCTCAGGTCATAATCCCAGAATCCTAGGATGGAGTCCTGCCTCTGGCTCCTTGCTTGGCGGGTGGGGGAGGGCAGTCTGCTTCTCCCTCTGCCCCTCCCCACCCCCTGGCTTGTGCTCCCTCTCTCTTTCTCTAAAATAAATAAGTAAAATCTTTTAAAAAGCAAGAAAGAAAGAAAATGAAAACAAATGACAAAGTCGTCCAAGTAAAGGGACTTCTAGGGCTATGGATGGTGTGTGTGTATTCACTGGTAAAAACAATCTGTCCTTTTGCTTTCAGGTGGCCTAAGGAACATGGACTGACACAGCAGTGACAGTAAGCCTAGAAATATTTCTTAGGAAAAAGGTAAAAATAAAATAAAAAATTTAAAAATACACTTCAGTCGTCATAAGTGACTTTTGGCCCACGAAGTTCTGGTAAAAATAGTGAGATGTGTTATAAAGCACAAATCAATTCCTTCTTGTAGGCTACTAGGGCTATCTGATCCAAGATTCTAAAGCATAACATTATCTGAAAATGGTGATAAAATAATTTATTTATTTTATAAGTAACATAAAATCAGTGGTACCAACTGATTGGTAACACGGTTTTATGAGTCCCGGTATATATGATCCTTAGTAAGACTCCATGAGGTGAAGATGTATAGATGGACACAGGATCATTCATTAAAAACTAGTTTTAACATGAAAGGAGAGATTCTTCATTTCTTACAAAAATAAGATAGTTTGGTAGTTTTTCGTGTCAAATGAACATACAAATATGAATTCACTGGCCGATGTTAACACATCATTTGCCTAAACCCTTCCTTTGCCCATGCAGAAAACCTTTCAAATTTTCCTCAGGAAAATAAACTTCTAGCTCAATGGACCATCTTCGGAATTTGAAAATCCAAACATAAGCTTGTTTCCATGTTCAGGAAGGACTAGAGACACTTAAAGAACTACTTATTCTTCCAAAAGGTGACATTCGCCCAAACCAGAAAAACAAGGCTGACTACACTATTTTATCTCCAACAGACGGCTAACAACCAAGAGGCCAGTGCTAACTGCAGCCTTAGGGAGAATTGGGCTGAAAACATCACAAAACTGTGTTCGATCCCAGCAATGACAGCCACAGGCTACGGGAAATGCACATATTTGCTGTCCCTAAACTAACCCTAAGCTAAGCCATCCCGAAGCTTACGTTTCCCCTTGTCTGTTTGTCTTCAAATTAATTCACTCTTCAGCTTCTTTCTCTTTCTAAGTTTTGCTGCTCATCAGATGAGGAGGCAGTGCTGTTCAATAGGGTAGCTCCCCAAAGTGAAAGTTCCCAAGGGCACAGACATTGAATTTGATAATTTGGTATGGTGTATGGCATTCGGTGGGCACTGAAGGATAATGTTGCTTTCCATCAAAAGTCAACCGTTGGACTGTGGTATATCACAGCAAGAATGTTACTCATAACAATTACTACAAGTAGGATACCGGCAACAATGCATATGCCAACAGTTTATGATACAGAAGCCAAACATACAAACAAATACAAGAATTAAATGCAGAAAATAATTTGGCAAAGGGGCACCTGGGTGGCTCTGTAGGTTAAGCATCCAACTCTAGGATTCAGCTCAGGTCATGATCTCAGGGTCATGAGATCGAGCCCTCTGTAGGGCTCTATGCTGTGTGTGGAGCCTGCTTAAGAGTCTCTCTGTGTCCCAAACCCCACCCATGTGTGTATGCTCTCTCTCTCTAACAAATAAATAAATCTTTTTTGAAAAAAGAAAATAATTTGATTAAGATTTAAAAAATAAAGAAGAGAACTGACGGTTGTTGTATGCCTTCAGGATTTTCATGCAAACTATCTCACTAAGTGGTCAGTCGTAATAGCTAGTGAAAGTTTATGCCTAGTTTAAGTGCCTTATTATCATTGTCTTTCAGTAGTCATGGTTTCCACAACTCTGTGCAGGACTTCTATTACTATCCCATTTACAACTGATAAGACTGAGTCACAACACAACTAGATAATCTGCCCAAGATTGCTCAGTTAAGTGACAAGACTGGGTTGTCAAGGCAAGCAATTGAGGTCAGAGCCCACACCCCAAAACCCCTCACAGAGCTGTTTTTCAGATGAGGACCCTGAGTGCTTGGAAGAGTGATGTATCCTGGGGGGAGCTACCGAGAAGGGAGCTCAGAATTGAAACTTGGGCCTGCTGCACTCCCGCACCCAACACATCCAGTGTAGCACTCCACACTGTGGAGATGAAGTGGTTTAAGTATTTAATTATATTACATTATACATTGCTTAAAAGGGGGTGAAAACATAAATCCCTTGTATTAGATTTTTTTTTGTCTTATTAAGCTTCATTCTATAACTAATCAGATATAAAATGAGTAACAGAAACTCTCTTCTAGTCCAAAGGACAATAGGCTTTTATCAGCTGGAGGCCAAAACCCTAAGTGGTTTTCTCTATGACTTCAGCCAATTAAGAGTGCTTGCAACAATAAAATGAAATGGAAAACAACAACAACAAGAAACAGTTTGAAGAAATAAAATAAATGCAACTGTTTTCTTTTAAAAAAACGGGCAGGGCAAGATGAGCAGAAAGGATGAAGAAAAAGAGGCTCAGTAGAGACCTTCATGACTCTATTATTTTACCTTTGATACAGAGAATGGAAAAGGGGTAAGAGCATTTTCAACTCAGCCTCTCAAACACAAGTCAACACCAGGCAATAGAATCTGAAAATAAGTGAAAGCAATAAAAAGAACAAATGAGAAGTTAGCAAGCAAAAGGGGGCAGAATGAGAGGAAGAAGAGTTATTTAGGTAAATTGAGTATGTTCCCAGTCACACAATGGTATGCTGGTGTACAATTTTCTTATTCAGAAGTGTTTCCACAACAGCTGCAGTATAAAGCAAAATGCGTTATTCTTTGAACAAGTGAGGCCAAGTCTATCCAGTTAATTCCTTCCCTGTTGTGCCTGGGTCACAAGAACATGTTGACATCCCCCAGCTATCATTGCTTGACTGCGTCATCTAGATCCCCACCAGAATTTCATTTTCATAAACAATTAATCAACTAACAACAACAACATAACCCCGGGGCGTTAACTCTGAATTTTGTTAATCATATGTTGTGAGTGTAGAAATCAACATTATTGCTGTTCTCTCACTTTCTCAGCCAGGCCTGTCATGTTTCAGGACTCAAAAACTATTCACAGGAGCTGAAATGCCAACACTGTCCAGGAAAGAAACGTGTCTCAAAGCTACCAGCATTTTCACTACTGTCAGAAGCAAAATGAACAAACCTTTGAGAATTCCTTACCAAAAAAAAGAAAAAGAAAATAAGGAAGAGAGTTTTATTCAAGACCAGTTAAGGACAGCTGCTGCCCAGGACACATAATCTTCACAAAAGAGAGTGCTCCCAAGAAGGAATGTTTAATACAAGGTTGTCTATTTTTTGTTACATCAAGAGTTATAAATCATCAGGATGAAAGATATTTCAGAAAATTACAAACTCTGTCTTATGCATTTAGTATGTGCAGGGTTGCAGGCTTTGGAGGTATAGGATTGGAATTTAGGGGGATTTTTACCCTTATCTTTAATTGGAAGTGTTTCTTTCAGGTTATTTGCTAACGAAGCAGTTATACAATGTGTGCTCAGGGCAGAAGTAGAGCCCATGTTCTGGAGTTTGGGGAAGTCATTCTGACCCTAGTAAAAGGATAGCTTCCCCAGGGAACCCAGGAACAGGGCGCCCAAACACTTAAAGATGAAAATGTCCTTCATCAAGGTCTATTTTGAGTCAGAAATGACCATGCTTAAACAATTACTAAAACAAATAAGAATCTGTTTTAATACCACTAAACATGACCCATCATTCTACTCTCGCATTTTAAAATGAAGATGTTGTTGGGTCTGATGTACTGACTGTCATCCGAATATAATACTGGGGACACATTTCTGCCCTAGTGGTTAGTTGGTTGAGTCCTGGACCTCTGCCTCATGGCCATACACATCTCATCACAGCCAGGCCGGCCTTTCAACATCAGCAACCCCACTAACTTTGAGTCTCTACCATGTCTCTTACCTCACATTCCTAAGTGACAAGAGAGAATCCAATGAACACCACACCCCCAACTCGGTATTCTGGGCCTCTGTCCTGCCTCTGGAAATGCCAAGAATAGAGCTTTTTTTTTTTTAATAAGATAGTTTCATATTTTCTTTTTTCACTACTGACATCACTGAGAACTGAAAAAAAATCAAGATATTTTCATTCCTGCCTTAGCTTCCATAAAAGTCAGGGAGAAATTGAAGACCTAGATAAAAATCATGTGAAAATAATGACAAATCCCCACATTAAATTTTTTTTCTACCAAAATAGTCTATGTTAAAAGTAATCCAACACAGATTGTGGTAACTTATCTAAAATGCTCTGGTGTGCTTCTTATATTTGGCAGTAAGAACATATGTGTGTTTTGTGGACACTTGGAAATGTAGACTATAAATGATGTGTTATTCATTCATTCATTTCTTCATTCATGAATACATAATCCCTTCTAAGTGCCAGACACTGTTCTGGAGTAGAGTACCACAGTGGACAAAACAAATTCCTTGGCCTCCTGAGGCACACTTTCTAATGGGGGAAGACAGAGGATAATAAGATAAATAAGCAAAAGGTACAGTATGCTAGACTACTATAATTCCTAAGGGAAAAAATAAAAGAGGGAAAGAAAAGACATATTGGAAGGAGTAAGTTGAAATAGGAGTATGTTTTCTTCTAAATATTCACTAGTTACATAAATCTACAGCATAATATTCATTTGGAGAGATCCTTTAACAAAGTGACCGTGTATTCTTTCTCTCTCCATGCCATATGCTGTGGGAAACTTTGAAGTCTCATAGAGATCAAAGATGCAAAATAAGTTTATAAGCAGAAAGTCACATGCTCCAAACTGCTGATGAATTATGAGACTCCTGAAAATAAAGTTTTTCCTATTCTGTTAATCTCTGGATTCTACTAGAAGACAATCAGTTGAAGCCACATACAGTATCAATTTGCAACAGATGAACCAATGGGGCCTAAAATTTTGAAGAGTTTTCAGACTTCTGGTTAACTTTACCTGCTCAAGAAATTTTCACCACTAAGTACTAACCTTATTAGCTAAAACTATAATCTGAGTTTCTCTCTGTATTAACAACAAAAATCTAAAGAAACTCACTCCTTATGGAGACAAATGGTTTTAAATCAAGAGTTGCAGTGACACGACGACAGGGTATTTCCATTCTGTCCTTGATTTGTAATGAAGTCCTAGAACTGAAAATAGGGTGCTGTATACTCCATTTTCTAAGGAGAACCACCCAAAATGGGGCCATGGATCTCCCCTCAGGATTTTCCAAAGGATAGCACAATCGAGGATGGTCACCTAACACTACAACCCTCCACCCCCAAATCCATAAAATGAGAGAGGTAGGAAAAGGAGGAACATGCCTTGGAGTCCTCAGAGGCCTACAAGTTCTGTTGCCTGGTGACAATTCCCTTTCTTCTGCAGGAGCTTCCTCCTCCTCCCAAAGGCCAAAACTGTAAAGATTCTGAGTTATTCCATCAGAGTAAAACCATCATCTCATTCCTCTGTTGGCTATCTGCTAAGGCAGTAGGACATGCTGATCTTCCCTTGACTCTACCCAAACAAAGGGAAAAAGAGTTGGAAATAGAGGCAGTCACAGGGCAACCTGCCCTCCTCTTGAGTTCTGGGAAGTGTAGCTGGGCTTTAAAAGCTTTGTTGGGGCTTCTTCCAAGGATGCTCAGCTGTACTGTGAGGTGATCTCAGCAGTAGGAGGCTGTGAGGGAGATGCTTATGGAGAGACAGTAGAAGAGGTTGGCCAGACCTGGATTCCCCATGTCAGGGATTGTGCATAGGGAAAAGTTTATAGGATCTGTCCCCCATGACTAAGCCAGGCTTTGAACCATTGCCCCACCAAGGGCAAGGTTAATCATAGGCATCATGACAACCAAGTAGGAGAGATCCACAAAATGGAGAAAGTTAAACAATGGGATGCTGGCCCTGTTAACTCTCCCTTCTTCCCACTCCAGCACAGTCAACAGAACCTAGAAGAAGCAGAAATTCAGAAGTTTGAATCAAGATACATGTGTGGGACTGGCCTGAGCATTAATACCTAAAAATAACTCAAGAATTATAATATATCCAAGATGCCAATAGAGAACCCACCACTCCATAGAAAAAGTGGTTCAACGTTTTATAATTAAAGTGGAGGCTTGTAACCAAATGCAAGAAAATATGAAATAGAGATGTGCCCTTTGCTTTAAAAACCAGAGCAACATATGTGCCTGACTCATAGAAGGTGCTTATAAAGTTGTTTGTTGAAAATAATCCATGGATAGGGATGCCTGGGTGGCTCAGTCGGTTAAGTGCCTTCAGCTCAGGTCATGATCTTCAGGTCCTGGGGCTAAGTCCCATGTCCGTGTCCGTGCTTACTAGGGAGTCTTTTTCTCCCTCTGCCTGCCTTTCCCCCTGCTTGTACGATCTGACCCCCCACACCACACTCTCTGACAAATAAATTAATAAAATCTTTTTTTTTAAGATTTTATTAATTTATTTGACAGACAGAAATCACAAGTAGGCAGAGAGGCAGGCAGAGAGAGGGGGGGAAGCAGGCTCCCCGCTGAGCAGAGAGCCCGATGTGGGGCTCGATCCCAGGACCCTGGGATCATGACCTGAGCCGAAGGCAGAGGCTTTAACCCACTGAGCCACCCAGGTGCCCCTAAATTAATAAAATCTTAAAAAAAAAAAAAAACCAAGAATCTATGGATAGGTCGATTTCATCTAAGTAAAACAAGCTAACAGCTGTAGTTGAATAAACGTACTATAAATGCTCCAGTTTATGCTATCTCTACAGTCTGATTCTTCTAACCACAATTCTAATAAATTGCATATATGGGCTGAGAAGTCACAGCTTTCTTTTTAATTGATTAATTTGGCATTTAAAGTATACCTCTTCCAGAATGGCTGTTAGTAGCTGGAAAACTATTGGTGGAAAAAATCTTTTCCAATCAACCCTCAGATCATAATTAGCCATCTCTCTCATACTATAACCAGTTTTGTTTCCAGTCAAGTGCAGAGTGTCTATTACTATAAACACTGGGTAATCCTGTTGAGTTTTCTGAAATACTCTTTTTTTTTTTAAGATTTTTTATTTATTTGAGAGAGAGAGCATGAGAAGGGGGAGGGTCAGAGGGAGAAGCAGACTCCCTGCCGAGCAGGGAGCCTGATGTGGGACTCGATCCAGGGACTCCAGGATCATGACCTGAGCTGAAGGCAGCTGCTTAACCAACTGAGCCACCCAGGTGCCCCTGAAATACTCTTTAATGCTTCTCGTGATAACTTTTAATTTCAGTAGGGCATCTGCAATTTGTAATACCAACTCTACAGAAATTTCGATGAGGTATAATCTAATTCCATACCCATTATTTTATAATTCCAAACCATGAAACACAGAGAGCTACATGACTTGCCTAAGATCACATAGCTGGGCAGTGAGAAAATTGGGACTATGTTACAGTCGGTCACCTCCCCCTTCTCACTGCTGCCTCCAACTCAGACCAGCACTCCATGGCATGGAGCCAGTGCGGGGAACCTGGCCAAATCAAACAGCTTATATGTAAAAACTGCTAGTTAAATGCCCACCTGTTTGGGGTTCTTCAAACTCACATTAAAAAATTATGACAACTTTCTCAAGAGATAGTAATCACAGATTCTCACTTAGATTAAATGATATGAAGAAGAATGAATATTCTGGTACCTCTTTTCCAATTTTAATTAAAACAAATTGTAGATGTCTTACAGGCAACCACCCACAGGCCCCTCTTTAGTTTTCACTCCATGATCTAATATTCCAGGATAAAGGATACTCCCCAAAATATCCAGATTATTACAATCTCTTCTTGACTGCAGGAAAAAAAAGTGATTGAGGCAACTGTGCCTTTTTTTAAGTGTGCAAGGAGAATTTAGGGAAGGAAGAGTTTAGAAAGCTACTTTTTCATACTCCTGCTACTACACTGATTAGTGGAATAAAAAAGCCCAGCATGGAGCTATTCTTCTGGCTTCTCATACACAAAATCATCAGGTTGCTTTCACCTTGTTTTTCTAAGGTTTTCAAATCAGATTTCATCAAGACCTATGTAGTCCCAAATCCCCTACAGCACATACCAACATAAATAAATAAACTCCTGCAGATACCCACAGCTTAAGAAGAAAAAGGTTTGAACTAGAGCTTTGCCTTAAATCAAAGGCAGTCTTGCGGGAATTACTGCCACAACTGAGATAAGAAAGTGCATCAGCAGCTCTGCTAATAAAACTGTGGGCTTCCTCTGGCTGGTGACACTCCTGTCGCATTTCCCCCAAATTAAGCTTCTTTGGCCAAAGACAATGGCTTTGTAAAAGAAAACACAATTTAGGAAGCCATGGTTACTACAACAACTAGCCCAGCAAGGTTTCCTTCCTTTAGCAGGAGGATTTAAGAGTTTAATAAGCTCAAACATTACCTTTAGACCCTAAAGCTAAACGAGAAGGTCTAAAGAGTTTATAAGTTAATAATGGTGAGGGCCTTAATCACAATGTACTCAGAAGTCTTTTTAAGACTAAATTCAACACTGAAAATAGCAACTAGTTAGGTGAGAACATGTGGCATGAACCCAGAAGACAGGTGCTGTTAGAACACCTCAACAAGCATCCTGGAACAACTCTTTCAACTTTCTGTAACCCATCCCAACTGTGACGGGCACAGAGTGTAGAGGGAGGAGCCAATCGAAGCAGATGTACAGCTGAAGCAAAGTTCTAGAGTTGGAATACCTTTATTCTAATGTAAAGATGGGGCTCTATAAACCATTATCTTAGATTTCACAAATCGATTTAGAATTCAGTAAGCAAACAACAGTTATTGCCCACTGTAATGTAACAGCTTATGATATGTTATGGGAAGACTACAAATTAATAAAAAAAGGTCACTTACCCAAGAGAAATTTCAATTTACGGGTTGGAAGGAATGTATTATAAAAATAAACACAAGCACGCAAGTGCTGGAAACATGTAAACATTTTCAATTAGACTCTAGGTTGATGCCTACTGGGGAAAACCTTTGTGGTGGAAACTGTCTTTTGTACTCCTAGTTTTACATAGCAACCTCACTTGTATAACTGGGGAAAAGAGCATCAGAACGATGTGCTTGCACAACATACCCTGATTATGGACAGTAAACTCAAATTATTAGCATGTTTTCAAAAACTGAAGCTTTCAAAGAACGGATGGTAAAACGACACTCTTATTCCTAAAGATCTCTTTTAAAAAATATCAACAACAACATAAGAATCTATGGAAACATTTTCCAAGCCTCTCAACTTTTTGACCTAACAAAGGGAGCTGAAATGACTTCATTTGACCCACTGGTAAGATTCTGATTTGGAATAATTTGTGTTCAACTTTGGTATGGCAATGTTTTTAAATTTTTTTTAATTTTAAAGCCCTTCGGTGGAATATGATCTCTCCATCTTGCTATAGACGCTATCATTCCCAATTGCTTACAACTGGCCTAAGTTGTAAGTTTTCACACATTTTACCCACTAGCCCCATGTTGATATATGAAATTATGATTCCTACCTTGGAGTTACCAACTTCCTTGTGTTCCGGTTTTTAAAACTATATACACACATGCACACACAAGATTTGGGAAAATTAGCTGATTGAAAGTTTTATACAATCCAAAAGTGTTGTATGTTCTTTAAAAAAAAAAAAAAGAAGAAAGAAAAAGCCTATATAACTCAGGTTGTACTAAGAAATGTCCAATGACCAGATTTCTAAATTGAAATGAAGCACCATTTTCAATTCTGAATTCCAGAAATTAAAATTGAACTTTAACAAATTGGAGTACGACATAGATATAGAAAATCTGTATGTCAAGTTTTAAATGAACATTTCACCAAATCACGGATAGGCAACCTTCAGAAAAAAAAGTGTAGTAAAAACTGCAAAGTTGTCATGAGGAAGAATTTATAGATTTGTTCTACTTTACTATATGGAAAGCAGAACTAGGGGGGCAGCTGGGTGGCTCAGCTGGTTAAGCATCCAACTCTTGATTTCAGCTCAGGTCATGATCTCAGGGTCATGAGATGGACCCCTTTGCACTGGGCTCTGCACCCAAGGGTGAGTCTGCTGGAATTTTCTCTCTCTCTCTACCTCTCCTCCATGCTCACTTGTGCTCATTCTCTCTCTCACTCTCTCTCTATAAAATAAATACATAAATCTTTAAAAGAAAGAAAAGAAAGAAATCTGAACTGGAACCAAAACTTGGTTATGAAAGTATCAGGTTTAAAAAGTTTTAAATTTGACTCAACATAACTATGAGTTTTTTAATTATGGTTATTCCAATAAGTTGTTGATCCTAGAAAGAATGCATTTCCTCCCCATGCAGCTATTTGAATGAGCCTACACATACTACTTCAGTACTTTATAGGTCTTTCCATCAAAATCATTTGGGAATCTTCTAAAAAAAAAAAAAATATATATATATATATATATGTGTGTGTGTGTGTGTGTGTGTGTGTGTGTGTATTTTCCTGGCCCCATTTCAAACATAGTAAGTTAGAATAACTGGGACAAGGGGTGCCTGGGTGGCTCAGTGTGTTAAAGCCTTTGCCTTCGGCTCATATCATGATCTCAGGGTCCTGGGATCAAGCCCCTCATCAGGCTCTCTGCTCAGCAGGGAGCCTGCTTCCCCCTCTCTCTCTGCCTGCCTCTCTACCTGCTTGTGGTCTCTGCATGTCAAATAAATAAAATCTTAAAGAAAAAAAAAAGAATAACTAGGACTAGAATCTGGGGGTCTCCATTAAAACAAGTCTCACCAGATATATGTGATGGTGCCAGTCAAATCAGTGCATGGGTCTTCAGCAGCAGAACAACACAACTACTCAGCATGGCTTGCATCATTATGTTCAAGTCTAAAAATTGAAACTCATTTCAAAAACATTCTTCTCGGGGCACCTAGGTGGCTCAGTGGGTTAAAGCCTCTGCCTTTGGCTTGGGTCATGATCCTGGGATCCTGGGATCAAGACCTGCATCAGGTTTTCTGCTCAGCAGGGAGCCTGCTTCCTCCTCTCTCTCTCTCTGCCTACTTGTGATCTCTATCTGTCAAATAAATAAATAAAATCTTTAAAAAAAAATTCTTCTCAAGATCTGCCCTTCAAGAAAGAACAGCTTCTTCTGTACATTTATTTGGATGACCCCAAAAGTCATGCCATCCTTCTGAAACCTCAACTCTTGAAATAAACTGTTGCTTAAGTGATTTAATACCTATAAAACACCAATTATCTTTCAGAAGTTTGTTCCCTCTACCAAGAGAGATTATTTTTTCCTAGGATCCAGGCTTCTCTCTCCTAAAAGTCATTTCTTCATGTCTGCATTATTTAGCCTAGATCAGCGTTTCTCAAAATGTGATCCCCAAACGAGAAGCTCAGCATTACCTAGGAACTTACCTGGAGGGAAGCCCAGCAGCCTGGGGCATAACAAGATTTCCAGGTGATTCTGAGGTGTGCTTAGGTTTGAGAACCACAGGCCTAGATTAACAAGAGAGTGGGAGCAGGATGCATCAGCAGGATGGAAAGTTTTACCCACTGGCCTTCAAAATCCTGCAAAATGGTGGTCCAAGATGGGCACGGGACCTTCTAAATCTGTTCTCCTTCCAGATCTTCCAGCAGCAGGCACATGATGTGAGACTGCTTATTCTCTTGATTCTCCATCAAGAAATCATGAACTCAGAATAAGCACAAGTACACGCACTAGCACACACACACACACACAGACACCCTCTCTAAAGACAAATGTTAACTCTGAAAGACAGAATAAACAAACACATGAGGATGATAGAAATGTTTTCCAGAAGGCCCTCTAATTTGAAAAGACACAAATCCTCACAGCAGAATCAGTACACCATGTTAACATGCATGAGTGATTATTCCTTCCCTTCATCCCCTACCTGATCTGTCAACGTCTTGGAACCCGTTGAAACTAATAAAGAGGCCGTTGCTTAATAGAGTCTCTCAAAACCGCACAAAAACATGCTCTTTGACTATGAAGTTTCAACTGGTTTAAAATTCTAACCACGGGACGCTTGGGTGGCTCAGTTGTTAAGTGACTGCCTTCAGCACAGGTCATGATCCTAAATTCCTGGGATTGAGCCCCTCATTGGGCTTCCTGCTCTGGGTCGGGTGGAGGGAAGCCTTCTTCTCCCTCTCCCACTCCCCCTGCTTGTGTTCCCTCTCTTGCTTGTCTCTCTCTGTCAAATAAATAAATAAAATCTTAAAAATAAATAAAATAAAATTCTAGCCATGACTCATTCTCAAACTATCTCCAACAGCTGAGAAAAGAGGAAAGAATCTCTATTTGGTCCTATTTTTGGTTCAATATCGTTATGAACATCATTTGAATGAATGAATGAATTGAATATGACCATACTTCTCTGTGCACTCTTAAATGCTGAAGAAGTCATAGTGTCTCCGTTACACAATTCTAATCTTTTCGTTATACTGCTTACATTTTACAGAGTGAGAACCTGTCTGCGTACAAGAATACAGACACTCATATTTAAGGTAATAGTCATGGGCCATTGGGAAGGAGTTTCTTTCTCTGCATTTTTATGAAGCTTAACTACTTATTTTGATGGAGATTAATGTCCCCTCTATAATTAAGTAGAAACCAAGTATTCAATCACTGTACCTCCCCAATTATCCGTCCATACTTAACTCATCACCAACTTTAGATGAGCCTGTTGATAAAGTGTCTTCTGAATTAAGATTTCACATTCACAGTGCTCTTAATTATATTTTCTGCTTACTCTTTACTTCTTATGAATTATACTTTGACAACTTAAAAAATTTTTCTTGCAGTTAACTTGTGCCAAACGGACAAGATACTATTAAGATGGAAGAATCTTTGGTTGTAATAAACAGTAAAAGAAAAAAGACAGTTAAAACACGTATGCAATGGGGTGCCTCAGTAGCTCAGTCAGTTAAGGGTCCAACTCTTAATTTTGGCCCAGGGCATGATCTCAGGGTCATGAGGTCAAGCCCAACATCAGGCTCTGCTCTGGGCATGAGCTTGCTTAAGAGTTTCTCTCCCTCTCCTTCTGCCTTTCCCTCTTTTAAAAACAAAACAAAACAAAAACAAAAACATATATGCAATAAGTCTTTGAACCAGATGATTGCTAACATACCATCCAGCTCTTAAATTCTAAGACCCAGTGATATCTAAATAAATATTTTGATTCTTACCATATAGCATGTATTGTATGCCTCTGATAACTGGCATAAAGAACAAGTAATATGTTTGAAAGACAATAACCTTGGCCACAAAACTGAATGTCAGTGAGCTGAAAGATAAGAGAGAGCACCTGTGCAAATAAAAGAAGGCAAATAAAGAGGCTCTGGGACTTCCTTTGTAGAAGACCCTCACCTTCATTAGATGATTTCTCTGAGTGTTGCTCCACACCATGATAAGAAAAATAAAAGGGCATTTGGAGTCCACGTCAATATTAATTCAACCAAGTGGGTCCCCCAGATGTAAATAAAATTGCCACAAACTGGCAAATAAGTTATCTGAAGAACAGAAATATATAAAGGACATTTATCTTTTGCCATATTTTACAGACAGCAAAAGGAGAGATTATCTTCTAGTAGCACTTAGTTGGTTTTTTTTTTTTTTCAGAATGTAACTTTACAAACTTTATTGATAATTATTACACATGAAAGGAAAATTTTACCACTCTTAATGAGCTAGGTGGAGCTTTTTGTGTGTGCTTTTCTTCTAAGTGATTCTTGTGTTCCAGGGTGAAGAGGACAGAATGAGAGAAGGTAGTAGCACTTGGTTTTGAGACACTTTGCCCAAGGTAAATTAGGGTATCAAGATTTGAGAGTAGCATATAAGAAAGGATTAATGTATTAACAGAAATAGGTTTGTCTGTGAATAACAAAAAATGTAGGCTAATACTAGCTTTAAAAACAAATAAAGTTCATTCCTCTCTCAAATAAAATATAAGAAGATCCTTTTACTTTGTGGCCCATTTGGAATAATTTCCATTGCCAAATTCACCTGATGGTCCAAGATGGCTACTCCAGCTCTGGTCACTGTGTGCTCTCCTCACTACCATTACAGTGAACATGGGTAAGTAAAAAGAAAGAGAAGGACATACCCTCACCCATAAGAACACTCAAAATTTTTCATAAGATCTTAAAAAGTTTTACCACAAGAAAAACCTTTTATAACTACCAATGGTGATACATATTAACTAGACTTATTGTGGTGATTATTTTATAATATATACAAATATCAAGTCATTATATTTACACCTGAAACTAATGTAATGTTACATGTCAAAATTATATCTGTATTTTAAAAAAGGGAAAATAGACAAATTGGATTTATACTTCATTAAAATTAAAAGCTTTTATTTCAAAGTACACTATTGAGAAAGTAAAATCACAGCCCACTGAATGGGAGAAAATATTTCCAAATCAGATATATGATAGTGGTCTAGTATCCAGAATATATAAAGAATTCTTACAACTCAACTATAAAGAGACAAATAATACAACTAAAAACTGGAAAGGGATTTGAATCCATATCCTTTGATTCAGCAAACAATCTTTTATCAATAAATAGGAGAAAAGATGAGCAACATCATTAGCTATCAGGGAAATGCAATCAAAAGCACCGTGAGATACCATATCACACCCCTTAGATAGCTACAAGCAGAACAATTGACAGTAATAAGTGTTAGAGAGAGAGAATGAGAGAAAGAATGTGGTACAATGCTAACATTTGGGATTCTGGGCACAGTATACAGGAATTCTTTGTACTACTCTTAAAATCTCGAGGTTCAAAATTATATCAAAATAGAGAAATGAAAGTAAATAGATAAGTAACACCAGGAATAAGTAAATAGATAACACCAGGAATTTAGAAAAACAAAAAAGCTTCCCAAAAGTTTCCCAACAGTTTCACTTACATGTCATTGACCAAAATTTAGTCAAATAACCCCTGGGTTACAAAGGAAGTCATAAAAATAATTGGTATTCTGGTTGGCCACATACCAATCAAAATTTGGGAATTTCATTACTGAGGAAGAAGGGGAGACCTAGTAGGATCGTGTAATTTATCTTCCAAACTGAAACTCTATTGAGTTGCATGAAGTCTCCATTATTAGTTATGCCAGGACAGCACACATAACCTGGGACATATGGTCACCCTAGGAAGATCAGATATTGGAACACAGCAAGCAGTTTCTGCTATTGTTAATAATATTGACTGTCATTTTGAAGGCCAAAAATATGTCAGCCATGTAGTATTTTCTTGGCTTTTTACTTATTAATAGAGTAAATAATTTTATGATAACATTAATTCTCAAAACAATAGTATGAAGTCAATATTTGCCCCCATTTTAATGGTTAAGAGGTTAATGCTCAAAGAAGTTAGTTAACTTGCCCTTAGCCATACAGATAGTAAGTATCAAATCTAGGAATAAAATCATTGCCTTCTGAGTCCAAAGTTCTTGGTTTTTCACAGCTCAGATGCTACTGATTTATATAAAAATGGGTTCTCTGGTTCCAAATGCATTATGTTAAGTTAAAAAAAAAACCCACATAAAAGAATGTATACAATATGATTCCATGTATATAAAATTCAATTAAAGATAAAATTAGAGAGATAAGATGCTGATTAGTGATTGTAGAGAGAGGGATCAGAGAGGAGATTACATGCAAAGAGGCAGAAGGGCAGTTTTGGAGGTGATGGAAATGCTCTCTCATGATCGTGTTGGTAATTACCTGGTTGAGTTCATTTATGAAAGCTCATTGAAATATATAGCTGGTACTGATAAATTTTATTGTATACAAATTATACTTCAGTAAAACTTATAAGAAATAGTTAGATACAAACAGATGACAGAAGATGATAGATGATAGATAAATAGATGATAGATAGATAGATAGATAGATGATAGATAGATAGATAGATAGATAGATAATAGGTAGAAAGATAAAGATCAATCTCTGATAGGACCCAAAAAGGGATCAAGGCCAAGGATATCAAAGGTATGGGAGGTGTGTGTTTGCCAAAATGTACTCACAACCCAATATTCCCATTTCTATTACCATAAGTAGAAACTGAATAGCATACCCTCCATTTCACTAGATCCTTTGCATTTCTGTGGCCTTCAAATGAGCTAGAGTCTTAACTAGGCCTCTTCTAGGAATCCTAAGAGATCTCCTCTCTAATAACATGATTCTTTTTCTGAGGTTCCACTTGCTTCCACTTAACCTGATCACATGGTTATATTCTTCAATTCTTTTTCTTCCTCCATCTATTTGTTAATCTATGTGCCTAGAATTACTGAACCATCAAAACTATAGATCCTCTAGGAGCAAAGAACAGGTCCCCATAGTGACTATAACACTTCCAAGGGAAGGAACACTGGGACTTTGGTAACAGAGTTGCAGTAGTCTTGGGAAGCACCTTGCATGCTGATGAAAAGAGTTTTTACCCAATTCAGTCACCAAATGAGAGCTCTTTGAAGGGATTTCTGTAGATATCATGCTGAAGAACGAAATGATAAAACCATGCTTCTGTTAAATGAATCTGGCAAAGTCATCTAGGATGGATTGAAGGAAGAGAGATTAGAGGAGGTAAATGCAATTATGAAGCCTTCACAATGGCCCAAGTAGAAGCAAACGAGGGCCTGACCAAAGTGGAGCAGTGGGTGCAGACAGGCAAATGTGAAACGAGATGAGGTAGTTAAGTGCCGTGGAAGACGGTAGAGGCGACTGTTCTCTCTCTACCCACCACCCTCTGGCCCAGACCCAGAAGTGCAGTGGGGAGGAAAAACAGTACAGTCTGACAAATAAAGGTGTGGGTGGCCTTGGTACAATCTACTGAAATTGAAATTATTATTCTCTCCCTATAATTTATTTTTTCCATCCTACTCACAGTATTTAGGAATTTTTTTCTTTTCTTTTCTTTTCTTTTCTTTTTTTTTTTTTTACAACCATATACATTTCTGTCACAGCGAGGGAGCATTGACATTAAATGTCTTGCAAATTCTTCTTTGTCAAATTAGGTTCTAATACAACTGGCTACCATCAATAAGGTTGTCATTATCTTGTCCTCTTTCTGGAATTCCATGTCCTTCTGTGAATTGTTTTGATTACTTTATGGGTGCATTTCCCTTTGCCCATAGAGTTGATTAAAAAAACACATTTATTTCTTTTCTTTTTTTTTCTGATCAGCCTTATTTTGCAGTAGGTTTATAAGATTTCGCTCGCACTTTAACTCGGATGTGAGGAAAGAATGAAAGTTCGTTATAGTTTTCTACTTCATCTGGCCCTCTGTTATAGACCCCTTCCTACTCATCAACACATTTACTTAATTAAGTTAAAACTTAGTCTCATCCAATTGTGCTTCCCCTATGGACATATTCAGACTTTTCAAACAAATCATTTGGTCCCTGAGCTAGCCCCGCTCCCCTGTACTTCTCTCTGTCATGATATGCAGTGCATGGCGGTAGGAGTGGGGAATAGGCTTTTGAGTCCTCAGGGGAAATAAAGAGTCAGAGTCTTTAATGCACTCTACTCTGCTTCCCCAGGTATCCATGGCAACACCCTTGGCTCCTGGGTGCTGTTTGCCCTGCTGCTGTGCTGCAGAGTCCCACTCTATGTCAGCAGGACTCCCGTTTCAGTCTCCTGGCTTGGTCAGCACCTAATACTATATCCTGGTTAACCCTGTCTGTTCTCTGCTCCTAGGGGCCACAGATCTCTGCATGATAGTCACCACCCCCTTCCGGTCCATGAGCCTGGTGTGGACTGTGTGTGCAAAATCACCTGCTGGGCTACTTACTGGCTCTCAGTTTAGCTTCTCATATAGGCCACCAAAGGCAGCTCAGGAAGGTCATACCGGAAGATCTCCCTCTTCTTTCTATGGCTACATTGCTTTGGCCATTCCTGAAATTGGTGAGGACATCAGAGGTGATGTCCTCATCCTAAATAGGTAGTAGGGACAAAAGCTGCCTGCCTTTTTTCCTACCACATCATCCTCACTAACCCATCGTCTCTGGAGCTGGTGGAGCAAGATAGCCCAGGGCTGCTCTGCTACTCATTAGACACGTGATCTCGGATGAGTTGTTGACTGGCTCTATGCCCCAATCCCAAAACTGTGGAAAATAACAATTTACCTCACAGTGTTACTGTGAGGACAAATGAGTTAATACATATCTATATATATATAAATACTTTAACAGCAGTCAAACACATAGAAGGTATTCAATAATTTCATACATTTCCTCTTCAAAAGTTTCTTGGAATAAAAAAAAGGAAGGTTTTTATTCTCTTCTTCAGTAACATCTTCTTCAGAACTCCAGCCAATCCTAAATGGCAGCCTGTTATATCTCCACTATACCACAGGAGAGCTTGATAAGCTAAGTCTGTCTTACTTGGTTGTGGGTCTACTGATGAAGGAGATCTACAAAACTGGAAAAGTCTCTCTCAAGGCAGAAAGCTAGCCCTGATATCCTGCTACATGATCATATGATGGAATAATAAAGGCTAAACATATTCTTGGTCTCTTCCTAGTTTTCTTCCTTAACAAATTATAATCTCTGCCTGCCTACCCATGCCCATCCACCAAGTAGTTAGATGCTCAGGCAAATTAGGTTGGAAGGCTTGGAAGGCCAAAAAAAAAAAAAAAAAAAAAAAAAAAAAAAAAAAAAATAGCACACTAAAAATTTTAAATGTTACTCCCTTTCGGTTATATTCTCAGCCTTGCCCTCTATACTGTAATAGCTAACTAAATAATCAGACTTATGTTTCAATTTGTCTGTCCTACCCAGTTGAGCATTTGCATAAGCCTCCCAGTTTAAAATTCAAAAAATGCTAGCTACTTTATCTGCTGTCAATAATACGGGCCAAAATATGCTGATGTTACAAACCATCTCTTACTACCCCCCCCAAGATACTGTCTCTGTATGATTAGATAAAGTTCATTAAAAGTGATCTATTCTGGACACATTGTCAAAGGATAGCGAAATATCTCAACAGCTACCATATAATATGACTGTGAAACTTTTGTTAAAAGCAATAAGGCTAATTACGTGTGGTATGAAATAGAAAGGGTACTATAAAAAAATCCCCAAATTTTCAATATAACTCAAAACTCAGGGATACATTGTAATGGGCAGTGACCATAACCACATATTGACCCCAACTATTAATTTGCAGTAGTATGGATTAACCATCTATAACAACAACCCTCTAAATCGAATCGTGTTGTTTAGAACACTAAAGGTCGAACGGTAACTCGTCAGTGCTAAATGTTAAATTATTACGGAATGTGCATTATTGAAATAAACACATTCAGTGCCTCTTTTAGAAAAGACAGGCCATAAAGTGTAGTTGGCTTGTTTAGGTGCAGCTTACCCATCCATGAACCCTTGGGGCGCATTAAGCTACATTATAACAGCCTGTGCCAACCCCTGCCAACAGTCCCATGTTCCATTTACTCAGAGTCAATAGGCCCAATCAGAATAGCTTGACATAATGGTGACAGTAATTGTCACCCAAGGAGCAAATTTGGATTTAATTATTCAACACTGTAGTGTAGAAACCAGAGTGAAATAGGTAGTTTGGGGAGAAAAAAAAATCCAGTAAAACCTTGTATTTGATGAAAGTTTTGAAAAATAAGGATTTAAAAAAAGATATTATTCAGTCTGGAGCAAAGAACCCTGAGGGGATAGTTATCAGCTATATATTTTAGGGTCATTTCAAGAATGAGCTTTGGAACCACAAAAACCTGAGCTGAATTCTGGCACCTCTGTTTACCAGTCTATCGGTTTGGGCAAATTATACAAAGTTGAAGAGCCTCAACTTCCTCATCTGTAAAACGGAAATGCTGATCCTGTCAGAGAATCAAATAAAAAAGTATAGCTGTAACAGTGTTGTCCATGCCCCTTTATCCCAGCTTGGGGAGCATCTCTCTAGCACCCTGCTTGATGTGTGTTCTATTGGATCCTCCGGGGGGCCCTGTGGCATATGTGTCATGGCATAGCTGGCTGGTGGAACAGAGGACACTAGTGGCACTGACCAGATGCAACTCTCTCTTCCAGGGACTTAGCTGTAAAGGGCACTTAGTCACTGGGGAAAGGCAAATTAAAACCACAATGAGGTAGAAACTACACATCTACGAGATTTGTTAAAAAAAAAAATGACAATACCAAGTAATACCAAGTATGCAGAGCAACTGGAATTCTCCTACCCTGCTAATGGGATTGCAAATGGTATTGTTTTTGGAACACAGTTTGCCATTTTCTTACATAACAGAACTTATCCTTCTGTATGATGTGCAAATTCTAGCTATAGGTATTTACCTGAGATTACTAAAAGAACATGCCAACAGATGATCTAGGTACTTATCTTTATAGCAGCTTTATTCATTATAACCCAGAACTGACAAAAAAAAATGTCCATCTGTTAAAAAAAGGATAAAAAACATTGTGATATATCCATATAAAACAATACTATTCAGCAATGAAAAGGAAGTAATTCTTGATAAAGGCAAAAATATGGATGAATCTTTTTTCAAAAGATTTTATTTATTCATTTATTTTACACAGAGAGAGAGAGCACAAGCAGGGAGAGCAGCAGGCAGAGGAAAAGGGAGAAGCCGGCTCTCCCCTAAGCAGGGAGCCCAATGTGGACCTGGGATCATGACCTGAGCCAAAAGCAGACACTTAACCAACTGAGCCACACAGGCACCAATATGGATGAACCTTGAAAGCATTATGGTAAATGAGGGATGCCAGAAACAAAAGGCTATATACTATATGACTCCACATCCATGAGATTCAGAAAAATGCAGTCATGGTGACAGAAATCAGATAAGTAGTTACCAGAGTCTAAATGTCTAAAGAAGGGATTGACTGCAATGAAGTACAAGGCATCTTTTGGATATACTGAAAGTATTCTACATCTTAATTATGCCAGTTATATGAACGTATTCACTCCTCAAAACACACCAAACTCTGCATTTAAAATTGTAGTTTTACTTATATAACTTATGCCTCTATAAACCTGACTTTTAAAAAAATCTCATAGCTAGCAAAGGGAAATAAAAGAAGTATAAGAGAGAAAAAATTAATAGGTTATAGACTTAAACCCAAATTTTTGTAAAAATCTTTATTATATGCTGTTTATGAAAGATACATCTAAAATATAATTTATAGGAGCTTGAAAAAGAAAAGGATAAAAAAAGATCTATCATGCAAACACTGAAAAGAACACACACACACACACACACAAAGGAGAAAATAAAGATCAGTGTAGCCAATAAATAATTCTTGGAAAAGAATAAAAAAACTCATAGAATACTTGCCAGACTGATCAAGGAAAAATGAAAGAAGCCACAGATAAACAGTGTCAGAAATGAAAAAATAAACATCATTACAGATCTTGCCATCAACATCAAAAGAGGATATTATAAACAACTTTAAGTTAATAAATTTAAACATGTACATAGGTCATGTTTCTTGAAAATAGAACTTACCAACACTACCAAAAGAAAAAAATATAATATTCCTTTAACTATTAAAGAGGCTGAATCCAAATCATCCTACAATTTTTTTTAATTTTTTTATTTTTTATTAACATATAATGTATTATTAACCCCAGGGGTACAGGTCTGTGAATCGTCAGGTTTATGCCCTCCACAGCACTCACCATAGCACATACCCTCCCCAGTGTCCGTAACCCAAGCGGCCTCTCCCTACCCCCCCTCCCCCCGGCAGCCCTCAGTTTGTTTTGTGAGATTAAGAGTTACTTATGGTTTGTTTTCCTCCTGATCCCATCTTGTTTCATTTTTTTCCTTCCCTACCCCCCAAAACCCCCACACTGTCTATCAACTTCCTCATATCAGGGAGATCATATGATAATTGTCTTTCTCTGATTGACTTATTTCACTCAGCATAATACCCTCTAGTTCCATCCACGTTGTAGCAAATAGCAGGGTTTCATTTCTTTTGATGGCTGCAATATATATGTATATATGTATATATATACATATATGTATATATATACATATATATATATGTGTTTGGCTATTATGGACATTGCTGCTATAAACATTCAGGTGCACGTGCCCCTTCGGATCACTACATTTGTATCTTTAGGGTAAATACCCAGTAGTGCAATTGCTGAGTTGTAGGGCAGCTCTATTTTCAACTTTTTGAGGAAACTCCATGCTGTTTTCCAGAGTACCTGCACCAGCTTGCATTCCCACCAACAGTGTAGGAGGGTTCCCATTTCTCCGCATCCTCACCAGCATCTGTTGTTTCCTGACTTGTTAATTTTAGCCATTCTGACTGGCGTGAGGTGGTATCTCATTGTGGTTTTGATATGTATTTCCCTGATGCCGAGTGATATGGAGCACTTTTTCATGTGTCTGTTGGCCATCTAGATGTCTTCTTTGCAGAAATGTCTGTTCATCTCTTCTGTCCATTTCTTGATTGGATTATTTGTTCTTTGGGTGTTGAGTTTGATAAGTTCTTTATAGATTTTGGATACTAGCCCTTTATCTGATATGTCATTTGCAAATATTTTTTCCCATTCCGTCAGTTGTCTTTTGGTTTTGACTGTTTTTTGTTTTGTTTTGTTTTGTTTTGCTGTGCAAAAGCTTTTGATCTTGAAGTTCCAATAGTTCATTTTTGCCCTTGCTTCCCTTGCCTTTGGTGATGTTTCTAGGAAGAAGTTGCTGCAGCTGAGGACAAAGAGGTTGCTGTCTGTGTTGTCCTCAAGGATTTTGATGGATTCCTTTCTCACATTGAGGTCCTTCATCCATTTTGCGTCTATTTTCGTGTGTGGTGTAAGGAAATGGTCCAGTTTCACTTTTCTGCATGTGGCTGTCCAATTTTCCCAACACCATTTGTTGAAGAGGCTGTCTTTTTTCCATTGGACATTCTTTCCTGCTTTGTCGAAGATTAGTGGACCATAGAGTTGAGGGTCTATTTCAGGGCTCTCTATTCTGTTCCACTGATGTGTGTCTATTTTTTTTTTAATTTTTTTATTTTTTCAGCATAACAGTATTCATTATTTTTGCACCACACCCAGTGTTCCATGCAATCTGTGCCCTCTCCAATACCCACCACCTGGATCCCCCAACCTCCCACCCCCAACCCCTTCAAAACCCTCAGATTCTTTTTCAGAGCCCATAGTCTCTCATGGTCACCTCCCCTTCCAATTTCCCTCAACTCCCTTCTCCTCTCCATCTCCCCTTGTCCTCCATGCTATTTGTTATGCTCCACAAATAAGTGAAACCATATGATAATTGACTTTCTCTGCTTGACTTATTTCACTCAGCATAATTTCTTCCAGTCCCATCCACGTTGCTACAAAAGTTGGGTATTCATCCTTTCTGATGGAGGCATCATACTCCATAGTGTATATGGACCACATCTTCCTTATCCATTTGTCCGTTGAAGGGCATCTTGGTTCTTTCTACAGTTTGGCAACTGTGGCCATTGCTGCTATAAACATTGGGCTACAGATGGCCCTTCTTTTCACTACATCTGTATCTTTGGGGTAAATACCCAGTAGTGCAATTGCAGGGTCGTAGGGAAGCTCTATTTTTAATTTCTTGAGGATTCTCCACACTGTTCTCCAAAGTGGCTGCACCAACTTGCATTCCCACCAACAGTGTAAAAGGGTTCCCCATTCTCCACATCCTCTCCAACACATGTTGTTTCCTGTCTTGCTAATTTTGGCCATTCTAACTGGTGTAAGGTGGTATCTCAATGTGGTTTTGATTTGAATCTCCCTGATGGCTAGTGATGATGAACATTTTTTCATGTGTCTGATAGCCATTTGTATGTCTTCATTGGAGAAGTGTCTGTTCGTATCTTCTGCCCATTTTTTTTTTTTTATCTGATTGTCTGTTTTATGTGTGTTGAGTTTCAGGAGTTCTTTATAGATCCTGGATATCAACCTTTTGTCTGTACTGTCATTTGCAAATATCTTCTCCCAGGCCATGGGTTGCCTCTTTGTTTTTTTGACTGTTTCCTTTGCTGTGCAGAAGCTTTTGATCTTGATGAAGTCCCAAAATTCATCTTTGCTTTTGTTTCCTTTGCCTTTGGAGACATATCTTGAAAGAAGTTGCTGTGGCTGATATCGAAGAGGTTACTGCCTATGTTCTCCTCTAGGATTCTGATGGATTCCTGTCTCACGTTGATATCTTTTATCCAGTTTGAGTTTATCTTTGTGTACGGTGTAAGAGAATGGTCGAGTTTCATTCTTCTGCATATAGCTGTCCAGTTTTCCCAGCACCATTTATTGAAGAGACTGTCTTTTTTTCCACTGTATATTTTTTCCTGTTTTGTCAAAGATTAATTGACCATAGAGTTGAGGGTCCATATCTGGGCTCTCTAATCTGTTCCACTGGTCTATGTGTCTTTTTTTTTTAATATTTTATTTATTAATTTGACAGACAGAGATCACAAGTAGGCAGAGAGGCAGGCAGAGAGAGAGGGGAGGGGTAAGCAGGCTCCCTGCTGAGCAGAGAGCCTGATGCGGGACTCAATCCCAGGACCCTGGGATCATGACCTGAGCTGAAGGCAGAGGCTTTAACCCACTGAGCCACCCAGGCACTCTATGTGCCTGTTTTTATGCCAGTACCATGCTGTCTTGGTGATCACGGCTTTGTAATAAAGCTTGAAATCAGGATGTGTCTATTTTTGTGCCAGTACCATACTGTCTTGATGATGACAGCTTTGTAATAGAGCTTGAAATCTGGAATTGTGATGCCACCAACTTTGACTTTCTTTTTCAACATTCCTCTGACTATTCAAGGTCTTTTCTGGTTCCATATAAATTTTAGGATTATGTGTTCCATTTTGTTGAAAAAAAATGAATGGTATTTTGATAGGGATTGCATTAAACATGTAGATTGCTTTAGGTAGTATAGACATTTTCACAATATTTGTTCTTCTAATCCATGAGCATGGAATGTTTTTCCATTTCTTTCTGTCTTCCTCCATTTCTTTCATGAGTACTTTATAGTTTTCTGAGTACAGATTCTTTGCCTCTTTGGTTAGGTTTATTCCTAGGTATCTTATGGTTTGTGGTGCAATTATAAATGGGATCAACTCCTTAATTTCTCTTTCTTCTGTCTTGTTGTTGGTGTATACAAATGCAACTGAATTCTGTGCATTGATTTTATATCCTGACACTTTACTGAATTCCTGTACAACTTCTAGCAGATTTGGAGTGGAGTCTTTTGGGTTTTCCACATAAAGTATCATATCATCTGCAAAGAGTGATAGTTTAACTTCTTCTTTGCTGATTTGGATGCATTTAATTTCCTTTTGTTGTCTGATTGCGGAGGCTAGGACTTCTAGTACTATGTTGAATAGCAGTGGTGATAATGGACATCCCTGCCGTGTTCCTGACCTTAGTAGAAAAGCTTTCAGTTTTTCTCCATTGAGAATGATATTTGCGGTGGGTTTTTCATAGATGGCTTTGATGATATTGAGGTATGTACCCTCTATCCCTACACTTTGAAGAATTTTGATCAAGAAAGGATGCTGTACTTTGTCAAATGCTTTTTCAGCATCTATTGAGAATATCATACAGATTTTGTTCTTTCTTTTATTAATGTATTCTTGAACCAAACTTGCAGCCCTGGAATAAATCCCACTTGGCCATGGTGAATAATCCTTTTAATGTACTGTTGGATCCTACTGGCTAGTATTTTGGTGAGAATTTTCACATCTGTGTTCATCAAGGATATTGATCTATAATTCTCTTTTTTGAGAGGGTGTTTGTCTGGTTTGGGGATCAAGGTAATGCTGGCCTCATAAAATGAGTTTGGAAGTTTTCCTTCCATTTCTATTTTTTGGAACAGTTTCAGCAGAATAGGTATTAATTCTTCTTGAAATGTTTGGTAGAATTCCCCTGGGAAGCCATCTGGCCCTGGGCTCTTGTTTGTTGGGAGATTTTTGATGACTGCTTCCATCTCCTTACTGGTTATGGGTCCGTTCAGGTTTTCTATTTCTTCCTGGTTCAGTTTTGGTAGTTTATAGGTCTCTAGGAATTTATCCATTTCTTCCAGATTGTCAAATTTGCTGGCACATATAGGTCATAATATGGTCATATAATTGTTTGTATTTCTTTTGTGTTGGTCATGATCTCTTTCATTCATGCTTTTATTTATTTGGGACCTTTCTTTTTCTTTTTTATAAGTCTTGCCAGGGGTTTTTCAATCTTATTAATTCTTTCAAAGAACCAGCTTGTAGTTTCCTTGATTTGTCCTATTGTGGGTTTTTGTTTGTTTGTTTGTTTCTATTTCCTTGATTTCTGCTGTGATCTTTATTATTTCTCTTCTCCTGCTGGGTTTGGGTTTTGTTGTTCTTTCTCCAGCTCCTTTAGGTGTAGGGTTAGGTTGTATACTTGAGACCTTTCTTGTTTCTTGAGAAAGGCTTGTATCGCTATATATTTTCCTCTCAGGACTGCCTTTGCTGTGTCCCACAGATTTTGAACAGTTGTGTTCTCATTATCATTTGTTTCCATGAATTTTTTCAATTCTTCTTTAATTTCCTGGTTGACCCATTCATGCTTTAATAGGATGCTCTTTAGCCCCCATGTACTTGAGTTCTTTCTAACTTTCCTCTTGTGTCTGAGTTCTAGCTTCATAGCATTGTGGTCTGAAAATATGCAGGGAATGATCCCAATCTTTTGGTACCAGTTGAGACCTGATTTGTGACCCAGGATGGGATCTATTCTGGAGAATGTTCCATGTGCACTAGAGAAGGATGTGTATTCTGTTGCTTTGGGATGGAATGTTCTGAATATATCTGTGATGTCCATCTGGTCCAGTGTGTCATTTAAGGCCTTTATTTCCTTGTTGATCTTTTGCTTGGATGATCTGTCCATTTCAGGGAGGGGGGTGTTAAAGTACCCTACTATTATTATATTATTTTCAATGTGGTTCTCTGATTTTGTTATTAATTGGTTTATGTAGTTGGCTGCTCCCATATTAGGGGTATAGATAAATAAAATTGTTATATCTTGGGGCGCCTGGGTGGCTCAGTGGGTTAAAGCCTCTGCCTTTGGCTCGGGTCATGATCCCAGGGTCCTGGGATTGAGCCCCATGTCAGGCTCTCTTCTCAGCAGGGAGCCTGCTTCCTCCTCTCTCTCTGCCTGCCTCTCTGCCTACTTGTGATCTCTTGTCTGTCAAAGAAATAAATAAAATCTTTAAAAAAAATTGTTAGATCTTCTTGTTGTCATCCCATAATTTAAAAACATTAAAAGTAAATCCTCCTGTTCCAAATAACTTGAAATACATAGGAAGAAATATTACAAATCTTATACACAATTTTCCAAAAAGTAGAAACTGATGGTGTGTTAAGAGGCTTATGCAATTATGCTTAACAATCCCTGCCTCCTGGAATCCTTGCCCATCCTTGAGTGTGGACTGAACCAAGTGACTTGCTTCTAATGAACAAAATAAAGTAATGATGGGTTCTCACTTCTAAGATCAGTCACAAAAGACCAGGGCTTCTGTCTTGCTAGCAGGCTTTCTCTGGCTGGCACTCTCTCTCTCTTTATTCACTTGGATGAAGCCAGCTATCTTGTTGTGAGCTGCCCTATGGAAAGGCTCACATAACAAGGAATTGAGAGTGGCCTTGGGCCAGCAACTTATGAGAAACTGAGGCTTTAATGCAACAAGCAACAAGGCACTGAATCTTTCCAACAATCTGTGAGTCAGCCTATAGTGGATCTTTCCCATCCGAGGCTTAAATGAGTACAGACCTGTGAGAGTTTGAAAGCCAGAGGACCTACCTAGGCTTTTATTGATCCACAGAACCTGTGAGAATATAAATGTTCTTTTAAAACACTATGTTTGGGGCTTACTTGTTACACAGCAGTAGATAACTAACACAGAGAGAAACAGCTGCAATTTTGTTGGGGGGACTGCCAGGCTTTTAATCTCTTCTATCATACAACCGTAGAATGTAGGGCAGGTTCCAAGGAGACTCAGCAGAGCACCAGGAATTTCTATATTTCCAGCAGAAAAGGTAACAAGTGCTCCTTACCCTGAAGGAGGAGCTGGGATGGTAGTGGGGGGGTGGCATACCATGACACTGACTGCAGATCATATGTGGGTTAAGTTAACATCATCGAGGCACCTGGATGGCTCAGTGGGTTAAAGCCTCTGTCTTCGGCTCAGGTCATGATCTCAGGGTCCTGGGATCAAGCCCCACATCGGGCTCTCTGCTCAACAGGGAGCATGCTCCTCCCCCACCCTTCTCTGTCTGCCTCTCTGCCTACTTTTAATCTCTTCTGTTAAATAAAATTTTTTAAAAAGTTAACATCATAAATCTAAAAAAAAAAGTGTGGTGGCTCTCAATGTAGAAAACTATTAAATTTTATGCCAAGAAATCAAAGAAGTCCTCAATAAATGAAAAATCAAAGAAGATAGCAACACAGGAGAAAATATACCATGGATGTCAGTTAAAGGCTGAATGTCGCAAAGATGTCACATCCCCCCAATTTGATCTATAGTTTTGATATGATCCTAATAAAAATTCAAATGTTGTGTGTCTGTGTAAGTGGCACTTGATAAGCCAGTACTAAGATATATATGGAAAGGTACAAATGGAAAGGGCTAAGCTTAACCAAGGCATTCTTAAGGAAAAAGAAATGGGTGGAAAATATTTGCTGCACTGTATATTAGTTGTGGCTATAAATGTACAGTAATGAAGACACTAAGGACTAGCATCCTGAGAGTAGAAAAAGCTCAAAAGAATGTAATAGAAATCTGAGAAATAAACTCATGTAGAGATGAACAGTGATTTGCTGTAGATATGGCACTGCAGAGCAGAGGAGAAAGAAGACTTTTTTTCAAAAATGATGCTGGAACAATTAGATAGATATATGGATATCTACAAGGACAAAAATGAAACTGGACCCTTACCTCATACCAAATGCAAAAATCAATTGCAGGTAGATTAGTTAGTCAAATGTAAAGGACAAAAGACAGGAAACTTTCTAAAAAGTAATAAAAGAGACTCTCTTTGTATCCTTAAAGGAGGACAAGACTTCTTAAATAAGACACAAAAAGCTTGATCTACACAGAAAATATTGATAAAACTGACCATATTAAAGATCTTTGTCAAATGTCACTGTTAATAGAATAAAAAAGCAAACCACAGAATGAGAAAAAGTATTCACAAAACATAGAGCTGAAAGAAGATGCACATCTTGAGTTTATATTAAAGAAAAAAAAAAAACTTCCAAAAAATCAAAAAAGAAAGTCAGAAGATCCAATGGTAAAAATGCTCTTGAGTTTGAATAGGCAGTTTGAATCAGAGGTTGTTCAAAGAGCCAAAAAACCACCTCACCGAAAATGATGGAAATAAAAATTAAAACCATAAAACAAAGCCCTATGCTGCCATTAACACATCTTGGGAAAGAAGTTTAAATGACAATACCAAATACAGAAAAGACTCTGAAGCAAAAGGGACTCTATTGCTGGTGGGAGTCAGACATTTTGTCATCGTCTACTTAATCTGAAACCACACAACCCTTATTACTCAGCAAGTTTGCTGCTAGAAGTGTGCTCAGCAGAAATGCATGCATGTGGGCACCAAAAACTATGTACAAGAATTTATAACAGTATTAATCATGACAGACCACAACTGGAAATAAACCAAAAGCCCATTAATAGTAGGATGGCAAGATGAATTGTGCTGCATTTATACATAGAATACAGTATAAAAATAAACTGCTACTTTTCAGTTCTAGGATAAGTAAGATCTGAGGATCTAGTGAACAACATGGTAACTACAGTTGATTATACAATTAACTGCATTATATGTATTATATACTTGTAATTTGCTAATTAAATGAGGGCTTAAATGTCCTCACCAAAATAAATAAATAAATAAATAGGTGGGGGAAGAGGGGATAATAAAAACTCTACATGGCAATATGGATGGATTTTATAGATATAATATTGAAAAAAGAAATCACAATAGAATTCACATTGGGTTATTCTATTTATATGAAGTTCACAAATAGGCAGGACACAGTGTAGAAAAATTCATACTATGGTGATAAACTCTAAAGAAAAATGAGACTGTGGTGACCACAAGTCAGGATAGTTTCTAACTTTGGAACAGAAAGGAGGAAGAAGTAGGAGGAAATAGGAAGTAGGCATGCACTCCCTCTGGGGTACACCTCTGGAGTGCTGGCAATTTTGTATTTCTTGATCCAAGTGGTAGTCTCACTAATGCTGGCTTGGGATCTCATCAATTTCTACTTCACGGTTTGTTCACTTGTATTTATGTGTTATATTTTACAAGAAAAAAGTTAAAGACACTTATATGGCTACCAAAAGAAATGAAAAGTTACCTAAAGAAAAAGTTTACCAAAGAAATGAAAAGTTCCTCCTGACCTAAGAGCGTCCTTGGCTCCAACCCCTGGGAATTTCTGTTATGTACTTCTCTCCCTGTGCATATACCCATCTCTGTATATACCACAGCTTTTTAACTTTTAAAATAAATGTTACCATTCATATTAACACATGATAATCTCTCACTTACAATTAGTATGTGAAAATCTCTTCACTAAATAATATATCATAAACGTATTTCCTGGTCGGTAGATGTTTATTAGCCTTATTTTTCTGAGGCTGCAGAGCATTTGTTGTATAGATAAACCATAATTTACTTAATTATTCACTTATTGAAAGATGTTTAAGGGTGCCCATGTGGCTCAGTCCGTTAAGCATCAACTATTGATTTCAGCTCAGGTCATGATCTCAGGGTCATGAGATCAAGCCCCACATTGAGCCCTATGTTGGGATTCTCACTCGGTGTGGAGCCTGCTTAAGATTCTCTCTCCCTCTCCCTCTGCCCTGCCCACCCCTGCTCACGCACACAGGCATGCTCTCTTTCTCTCTAAAAAGAAAAAAAAAATGTTTAAATTGTTGTGAGGGTTTTTTGTTTGTTTTGTTTTGTTTGTTTGTTTTTCACTCTTCCAGGCAAGACTTCATTGGATGTTCTTGGATATGTATTCATATCACTGTTTTGTTTTGGTTTGTTTCTTTGTTTTGTTTTAGTGGATCATCCTATTACTCTGAGTTCTTGAAGTTTTTAGCTTCTGCCTCACTGTTTCTCCAACACAACTCTGATATAGGCTTTAGCGATGTTAGTATCAATGCATATGAACATTCCAACATTCTGCCTTGCTTCTCAGTCCCTCATCCTCCTCTCTTCCAATGACATCCTCCTAGCCTGGTATTCTTTCCCACTGTCATACTTTAGAGTACACCTTGTTGTGACCAGTACCAAGTATCACACTCTCAAACCATTACACCTATAGCCAACACTCCCTTAGCCAAAACTCCCAGGGTTTAATGAATGAAACCCATGTTATACTCTCCTTCTCCTTCATGTCCACTTCCCCACCTGCCCTATAACCCACAATTCTAGCCTCCCTGGCTTAGATCTGCTTCTTAGATCTGGCAAAACTCCAAACCTGACAACAGCAGTATTTTCCTCATACTGTGCCTGCCCCCGTGTACAGAATGTCAGCTGGGGAAGCATAAACAATGCTGACTGGCTTCACTTTAAATGATCCAATAGAAATGGTAAAACAGTCTTCCATGTGCCAGGTTAGAGAACAGCAAGCAAGCGGTCAGCCCTTAGTGCAGACCAGTTAGCCTCCTAGATTTCTCTAGCCCACTCACTCTTGCAGCCTTCTGGAAGTCTACATGCCACCATCTCCTCTCTTTGAAATCTCCCCTAGCAGTCTCCCCCAACTCTCATTTGAAGAATGTGCTTCCTCTTTCACTGAGAAAATTAAACAGGAAAGAATTTCCAGAGATGCCCACACCATTTATTCCTGTACCAGCATCTGCACCCACGTGGTCTGCCTTCGCACCCATTACTTCAGATGGATCATCCCTGCTCCTGTCTAAAGGCAATTCCTCTTATGCACTGGATCCCACTGCCTCTTGCCTACACAAACTCATCAGTTCAGCAAAGCCTCTGTCTCTCTTTCTTCCATCATTAATTTTCTACTTGCCACTGTAACATTCCCACCAGTGAACAAACAAAAACTGCTATAATTGCTACCACCTAAAAACCATTAAAAATAATCTCTCCTTGACCTCACATCTCCTTCCAGTTATTCTCCATGTAACTGCATCTATAGTCCTACAAAACTCCTTTCTCATTTTCTTACACCTGCTATATCCAGTTTATCCCCATTTTTGGAACCCATTAAACTACAAGGAGGCTTTCACCCTCTACCAGCACTCCACTCAAAACTCCTCTTATCAAAGACACCAACCAACTTCTCTTTGATCAAATCACTACTCAACAACTTGACCAGTCAGCCATGCTCCCTTGGAAAACTTCCATCCTTTGATTTCTGGAATAACATACTCTGCTGATTTTTCTCCAGCTTTGCTGTTTCTTTCTTTCTTTTTTTTTTTTTAAGATTTTATTTTTTTACTTGACAGACAGAGATCACAAGTAGGCAGAGAGGCAGGCAGAAAGAGAGAGGAGGAAGCAGGCTCCCTGCAGAGCAGAGAGCCTGATGTGGGGCTCGATCCCAGAAACCTGGGATCATGACCTGAGCTGAAGGCAGAGGCTTTAACCCGCTGAGCACCCAGGCGCCCCTTGCTGTTTATTTCTTATCATTTCTGGTTCATGCATAGTCCCTTATGATTCAATTTTTATCCCCACACACTTCCAGAATGTATATACATAAGCTTCTGGTTCCCAAATTTATATTAATAGCCAAGATCTCTCTCCAGAACTCCAAATTCATATATCAGCTTTCTGCTAGACAAATCCACGTGAACGTCTAATAGACTTCTTGAACCTAACAGACCCAAAGCAGAACTTCCTTTTAACCTGCCCCTCCCACTCACTGCCTACCCAGCTTCAATAAAGAGCACTTCCATCCTTCCTGTTGCTCAGACCAAAAACCTTGCAGTCATTCTTAGGTCTTTTCTATTTCTGATTCCATGTCCAACGCATTAGCAAATCTTATTGGACTTATCTTCAAAACATGTCTACTTCTCATGATTCTAGCCACTACCACCCTGCCCAGAGCCATTATCCTCTTTCATCAGGATTGCTGACATGGCCCCCTAACTGATCTTCTCTTCATAGATAGTCTACCTTCAACCCAGAAACCGGAGTGATCCTTTCAAAACTAGAGTGAAATTCACATCATGGAACTACTCAGAATCTTCCAGTGGCTTTCATTCCACTCAGGAAAAGCTTCATTCCTTTTAACAGTCTCTAAGGTCTTATGTAATCTACATCCTGCAACCTTTCTATCCTCATCTATTACCACTTTCCTTCTTTGTCTCCTCCAGCCATCCTAATCTCTAGTAACTACCAAACAAGACTTGCACTTGCTTCCCCTTCTGCCTAGAAACCTCTTCTACCAGTAATTGCCATGTCTATTTTCTTCACTTTCTGCATTTATTCAGTTCCCTAATTGATGAGGAATTCCAGGACTATCTTATTTAAAATAGCTTTCTTGGGGCGCCTGGGTGGCTCAGTGGGTTAAAGCCTCTGCCTTTGGCTCCGGTCATGATCCCAGAGTCCTGGGATCGAGCCCCGCATTGGGCTCTCTTCTCAGCAGGGAGCCTACTTCCTCCTCTCTCTCTCTGCCTGCTTCTCTGCCTACTTGTGATCTCCCATCTGTCAAATATATAAATAAAATATTTTAATAAAATAAAATAAAATAGTTTTCTTTTTCCTGCCCTCCACTTCCTGGTTATATGTACTGCATAGAACTCATTATTGCGTGTGCATGTACATAAAACTTACATATACATAAAATTTATTATGCATAATATCCCTGCACTTTAGAATGTAAACTACATGAATACAAACTCTGTTGTACATTTTGTTCACATTTCTGACATCCACAACTGTGCCTAGCGGTGGTCACAAAATCATTAGTTGAACAAATTAAGGTACACATTTGTATTTTTAACAGATATACAGTCTTCATCGTTTAATATGTCAGCTCTGCTTTACCTTGGCATTTCAACAAAATATTCTCCTTCACCTCAATTCTTTACACTTAAATTTAAGAAGAAAAAAAAAATCTTATATTATTTTCTAAAGTTGATGGTTTAATTAATGTCCCCTGTGTGACTGATTAATTCTAACCCTGTTATTTCCTTATCTAATCACTGACCAGGACAGGAAGTGGAATTAATGGCTAATCTTTCAGGATTCCCCTGAAGCACTATTGCATGAGGCAGTAGAGCTTTTTCCTTAGTAGGACACAATTTCATGTTCTCGTATATATCTAGACACTGAGTCCCTTTAAAACTAATGGGAGGTCTGTGGGCCAAACACGTTTATAGGAAATGAAAGGAAATGGCACAGTACAAGCCAGCTGTGAAAAAAAGATCTTCTAGGTTGCTGTTACCTAATGTGTCACATGAAAGACTTATTTTAACATTTCTGTTAAATAAAATGAACAGGAAAATGCCATGCACAGTATTCATTTGGTATTCTTGCTCTCACTTCTATGAATACCTCCTCTTCATTTGAGTCACGTACTGGGGTAAGAAAAAAAATGTGGAATTTGACTTTCCCCCTAATTCAGAAATGCCATTCTACACTTAATTACAAAAACCGAGTTTTTTAAAAATTACAAAAACAATTTTGATGGAGTTTCAAGTTGCAAACTGTCAATACATAACCAAGTTATTCAAATTTTCAATGAAAAAAAAATTTGGTCAGATTGGTTGTGGTTTGGCTTGATTATTACTTGCTTTGTTTTTAAGAGACCTAGAAGTTTATTCTAATGTTGGGCGTTCTCTTACCTTCAAAATATACTTAGTTATACTTTGGATCTACTATTCCATTTGGCTGCCAGAGTCACACTTTCATTCATTTTTCCTTGACCCATTCTTACCTATATAGCAGTTTGTCAAAAGGAGTAAACTTCTTTACTTTTTTTCCTCCAGCCATTGCTAACCAGTCTTGCCTGTTGCCAGCTCCCTTCACTGCTCCAAAATAATATCCCAGATATATCCCATTCCTATCCAGTCTCTTTCAAAAACAATTTATTTAAGTAACTGTGATTCACCTTCATAAAAAATCCCATCTGGTCTAAATTAGGACTTCGATATGACTTTCACTTCAAAACCTCATCCCTCCCTACAGTTCAAACTCGATCATTTAAAGAGGTAACTGCAATGACAAAGTGATACTCTCTGTTTCCTCCCTTCCCTTGGTCTTTTGTTGCAGCTTCTCCCAGGGTGAAGGTAGTAGATGGGGGAGATTATGATATTTCATATGTCAGGTGTATAGGATATCTTATTGTAATAGACAAATTATAAATTTCCATAGCAGATGCCCTCATGGGACACATGCATGTCCTCTTCGGGACCTCCAGCCTGTAAGTTGCTTCCAGCCTATAGCAGTGATGCATCTCCAGTTGACTGGTTCCAACTGTCCTCAGATCCTGCCCCTTTGGCCTCTTACCCAGGAGTTCCCTCTCCACAGAAGCTTCTTTCTTGGATAAAAGCTCAATGAGACAGGTGCCCTTCCATGGCAGCTACTTGGACCACAGAAGCTTGTGTACTCTTCACCCACCAAATGGTAGAAAACCATTGTGAGGGTTTTGTCTTCTCTACTCCTCCTGCCACTGCAAGATGTTCCAGCCAGCTTCGTTCTCCAGGCTGGAAGCAGACAGGAAGCATGTACCAGTTTCTTTGTTTATATATGCCTCTGCTCTAAGGGACATGTCAAGGTCTCTGAAGAATTTTCCTGCCAGACTTTAGTTTGGTGGGAATACTGGACAAACTTAAGTTTCTGAAGCTACATAAGTGTCCAGCCAGGAAATAGGAGTCTACACTTTCCAAATTCCTGGTATCTCCAGGCTCTTGGAGACCCACCATTTGGCTTGAGGTAAGCGCCAGAATCCTATTCTTACTTACTCATTTGGGAGGGAACAGAAAATGCCATAGTACTTTTAATTAATTCAGTGGCATACCTATTTTAACTTCTCTCTCAAATCACTCTTTAAAGTTTGTGTTCTTCTCTAATAGAAATTGGCAATTGGGCTGATAGTTCCTAGATAAGTTTTGTTTTCTTTTGGTAATTTATTTATTGATGTGTTTGGCATCTCTTAAAGATTTTTAAAATTACTTTTATTTATTTATTTAGAGAGAGAAGGTGCATGTGTGAGCAGGGGGAAGGGCAGAGGGGGAGGGAGAGAGAGTATCTCAAACAGACTCCAATGCTGAGCGTGGAGCCTGACAATGGATCTCAATCTCAATGACCCTGAGATCACAATCTGAGCCACAATTAAAAGTCAGATATTTAACTGACCGAGCCATGCAGGCACCCCAATTTTGGCATCTTTTTAAGATGTGAGTGTACTTACCCTCCTCAGGTTTATGACCTCAGTTGAAATTCCAAGACAATAAAAAAAATCCTAGTCAATATCCTGTCTCACCTATCTTACCATTCCAGAATCTCTGTCAGTCTGCTTTGAAGTCAAAAGTATTATGTAGTAGACTGAATTAATGTCCCTGAAAGTTTTTCATATCCTAACACCTAGAACCCATGAATATGTTACCTTAAATGACAAAAGGAACTTTGCAGATGTAATTAAGTTGAGGCTCTTGAGATGGAGAAATTTTCCTACATTGTTCAGGTTAGTCCTAAATGTAATCACAAATGTCTTCATATAAGGGAGGCAGAGAGACATTTGACTTCAAAAATAGGTGTGATGTTAGAATCAGCAAGTTAGACTGATGCAAGGAAGAGCTCAGGAGCCAAGAAATGCAGTAGGCTTCCAGAATCTAAGAAATGGGAGGAAATCAATTTTCCACTAAAGCCTGCAGAAGGAAAGAGTCCCACGTACTGAATTTATCTTAGTGAAACCGGCTTAGGCCTTCTGGCTTCCCAGAACTATTAGAGGATAAATCCCTATTGTTACAAGCCCCCATGTTCTGTTAAATTGTCACATCAATCATAGCACATGAATACAATATTATCTCATTTACAATGAATTTAGCTATAAGTAATTTAAATACCAAGCTTGAACAATAATACATTATTTCATATATTAGGAAATCTAGATTAGGGCAGATTTTAGGTTTGTTAAAATCAAGACTCTGGCTTCTTTCCATTCCTCTGTGTTATACCCACTTTGCATGAAATTTTATTCCTGCCAGTGACAATGGGACAATATACTATCTCATTCATTGATTAAGAAAGCTGTCACTAAGTCAAGGTCTATAGATCCTGCCTTTTAATCTGACTTGGCCAAATTGGGGCATGTGCTCTACCCAGGGCCAATAACGACTTAGAAATGCTATTCCCTAATTAATGTGAGCAAGTGTTCTTAAACCAATCACAAGCAAGGACTGAGATTAACATAACTGACATTACCCAATCAGGATCCAGCCCTGCAGTTGGGGAGAGATTAGATACCTGCACAAAACTGGCATTAGGAGAAGGGCAAAGGATAAGGAGACCATACAATTTATCATCCAGCTGGAATGTTACTGAGAACGAAAGGGTGATCAATCAAGAGTTCCCCCATATGATAGATATAAACTGGTACTTTCCACTCACCGTGGAAATTATGCTCAATAATGTCAACTACAAGCATTTTGGTTAAGACTGATCAGAATGCCCTTTGGTTTAAGATCAAGTCCTGAGAATAAAGGATTACAAAAATGAGGAAACACTTGATCTGCAAAGTTAGATGACTTATAAAGTCATATAATTTGACAGTGAGAAAGCCAAGTCTATAAATAACCAAGTTTTCTTAATTCAGCTTCAGAGCTCCTTCTATACATCACTTCATGTAACATAGAGTCAAATATAGAAGCCAGCCTCACCTGTAATTGTTATCTAGGGTTGCCATAACAAAGTTATGGCTTAAATAGCAGAAATTTCTTGTCTCACAGTTTTAGAGGTTGGAAGTTGGAAATAAAAGTGCTGGTTGGGTTGGTTCCATCTGAGGCCTGTGAGGAAATGTCCTGTTCCAGCCCTCACTCCTTGGTTTATGGGTGGCCCTCTTCTCCTTATGTCCTTTCTCATTGTCTTCCCTCTATGTGTGTCTCTGTGTCCGAATTTCGCCTTTTATAAGAACACCAGTCATACTGAATCAGGGCCCACCCCAATGACTTTATTTTTACTTGATTGCTTCTATAAAAAGTCCCACGTTCCAATAAGGTCATATTTTGAGGTACTAGAAGTTAAAATTATAATATATAAATTTGACAGGGGAACACAATTCAACCCATAACACAACCCCAAGGGAAATTCACAGTAAGGCAGCCAGACAAGAAAAAGAGCTCTTTATTTGGCTATACGAGGAGCTGCTAGGAAAACAAGGACATTATCTCAGAAAAAAACTCTTTGAGTGAGAACTGGTAAGAGAGGACTTAGATTTATTCTCTATAAAGTGAATAAAGTGAGAATTAGAATCAATTGATGGAAATGGACCGAAGGAAGATTTTTTTCACTTCTGCAACATCTATTTTCTTCTCTCTTCAAGTGCCTTCTGTCTATACATTTGAGCCTTACAGGTGATTGTTACATACAGCAGAAGGAGAAATTATTTGGGGGCACAAAAATACTCAATAAGGGAAAATACACTCTCAACATCAAAGACCAAACCTATCACTGTCAGAGACACCATATTAGTTCTAACGACAAAAGTTTTGGGTGAACCCAGGGTCTCCTGCCAGCATGTGGTTGAGAGAGGCTCCTCAAGACTCTGCTGTCAGTGTGTTAGGTGAGCAATAGCTTTGCCCTATTCCTTCCTGCCCATTTTCCTGGCAGAGTGGAGTTGGTAACTGCCCTAAGTTCCCAGAGGGTCAATTAAAGGTCAAAGGATCACAGTGCCTAGTGGGAAAGGGAGGGAAATTAATGATATGCTCAATTATCAATGCCAAAGATGTCTGTAAATCAGACTATTCTGATAACTGTTTTGGTTCCTTTGTCCTTTATGGTAATCATACTCACATTGCCTCTGCCAATTGAATGCTGCCATTAGCTCCCTGCCACCTCAGAACTCCATTTCCCATTGACCTGAGGGAGTTTATTCTAATGGCAGCAATTTCCACTGTCTTAGCCTAGAAAGAAGAGACACCACAGAGCTCCTCTGTAATGTTACATGAATACATTTCCCACAAATTTGGTGAGGCAAGTGTCCTCTCCATTGTCTTAGGACATAACTAGGGGGTGGATAAGTATATTTTACAGGATAAATCTGCTATGGCACTCTGACCTTTCAAAGCCTTTATTCAAAGGCTTTCTCCTCAGTATTTCATGGAAGTTATGAAATTTTTAACTTCAATTTAATGTAGAATTCAGGTTTTAGTCAACTAATTAAGAAAACTCTTAGAGAGAGCTACTCTTAACTGGTCATGTTAATATGTTGAATCCAGAAAATCTACTCAATGTGTCCATTTCAATGAATTCAGTCTGATCTATTTGCTGAGGATCTATTCTGATATGTTCTTCAGGTTTCTATCATTATAAATTGGCAAAATTATGCCATTATCTTAGGTGTGTATTATAACTGCTCATAGCAAACTCTCTGTCCCTCACCCTGCAGGATTACCTTGAACTGAAGTATGATTATAGTTCTAGAAGTAGTAACAGATGTTAAAAATAGGTCCTGAGGAGTATAGCAATCTCTTAAAATGCAACTATCTCAAGGGAGGCAGTTATAGGTCCTTCAGGAAAGGGACACTAACTTCTTCAGACAGGGGAAGAAGGGCTGCTGAAAAAGTAGGCTTGACGGAATATATGGCTTCATTAGAATCTGTCCATACGTCTCCATCCCAGTTTTCATGATTCTACTCTTTCCCAGTGCTCTATCTTTTACATAAGAGAATTGCAAGTTTAGGAACTCAGTTTGTATATACACAATAATATATAAGATATGATATGATTGATGATATGATATGACATAATATAGCCACCCCTACAATTAGACTTTGGGCTTCATTTTCACAATGCTCAGCCCTTGGGAGAAAAGCTAGACGTTAAGAGGAAAAGCATAATGACAAACCAGACCTCACAAGAACACACAAGGACAAGCAGGATTCTGTCACTGCCTCTATCCTTGATGGCCTTGGTGGAGGAGAAGTTCTATCCTTCACTTTTTATATGTACAGGCTTGGCCCAGGACTTGGAGAAGCCAAAGAAGGAATGCCTCAGAGCCAGAGTCCCTGCCCATGCCCCAGAGTGAACCAGCAGTTAAGCCATAAGATACGTGAACAGAAGCTGTTATCATACACGAACCTTTCTAATGTAACAGCTACTGCTTTACTACTATCTCCTGCATCTCTCTCAAATTTCTCTTGTAGCCCGCCCTAACTCTAAACTCTACAGGGGGAGAATTCTGGGAAACAGAGTTCCTAGCTAAACTGACACAGTACCAAGCCACCATGTTATCCTTCCAGTATTCATTTCTCCTCTTTTTCTGTCCCAGTTGCTCTCATATCAGCATCTTTTCTCCTTCTTCAGTCAAAGAAACAGAAGTGCCTATGCATTCAACTCAGTCAAATAATTATTTTGGGGGGGGTGATGGGAGCAAGGGGATATAAGGATATAAGGTCTCACATGTCTCGTCTCTCCTGAAGCCTTAAGCTCATCCAGGTCCCCCTAATATATGTGTGGGGGGGTTATATGTATATTATGTATGCATAAATGCATATAGAGTATACATGTGCACATTTGCGTGCTGGTGGGTATTTGTAGATGTTTAAGTGTGTATGTATTGATATGTATGTATGGTGTGTGTATATGAATATATATATATATATATATATATATATATATATATATAGCATGTATGAGCACACATGTATATGTATGTGTAAAATCAAGGCCCTGGCTTTTTACTTTGAAATACCACATTCATATTTTTATAATAGAACTTTTTTTTGAAGCAATGAAAAAACTAATACCAAAACTCGAATAAACATAAAAAAAATGGCAGTTCCATTACAATAATGTAGACTTAGGATGCATTTCTGCCAGTATGAATCAATTAAATTAGAACTGAGGTCTAAAGATCCCATATTATATTTTATTTTTCTTTCTTTTTCCTTACTTGGTTTAATTATACAAAGTAGAATTCTCAGAGAATGACTGCCAGTAAAGTTTTATTATCAGCCTCTCCTGATGTCTCTTTGTTAAACAGCTTCTAATGTGAAATCCTTATTCATTACCTAGATTTTATTTTATTAAAGACTGATTTTAAAAAAGGTTTTATATTCTTATAACTTTCCATCTTGGGTAATTTCACCTGCATTTGACATTTTATTAAAGAGAAACCAATCTCTCTTTTTGATGATTCACTGAGTTCCTCAGAGTAAACATTCCTGTAGGAATTTGTTTATTATATGAACTTATGTCCCCACACCAGCACCCACACCTAAACACATGAAAAACATTTTTTAAATTCATAAATAAGTATGGTCCCCTTAGCCCCCCACTCTTTGCATTACTTCCATGGGGACAAGCCTAGCAAAAGGCAAAACTCTTGTATAATTATAGAGCTCACACCACTCTTCTTTATGTACCTCTACCTGATATTCTCCCGTCTTCCGCTCCTGCCTTACACACCGGATCTGACCTCCTACCAGAAAAAAACTGTTTCTTCTTTCTGTACATCTCTGTGCTCAGCTAAATGAAGTCTTCAGCCTTCCAAGTTATATGATATAAATAAAGTTATATGATATAGATTCCTAGTGTTACTGACATTTGAACTGTGAGCTCTTAAAGGATAATAAAATTCAAAACTGAAAATTATTAAGCCTCCAAATGTAGCTCTCAGGCAATGTGATGAAAACGCTGTAGGGCCCTTAAATTACAGGTAAACAGCATTGCCTTCCCATCTTCTCATAAAGTTGACTCTTCTTACTATACCTAGAGGAATGGTAGAACACAACAGCATATCCAATACCCAATTTTCTCAGAGTGTAAAGGTAAAACAGGACTATTCTCCTCTCTATGCCCTCAAATGTGTCTGCCAACCACAGTTTTACATAGACATATCAAAAGTCCACTTCCATTATCTTTTTTAAAAATGCGTGATTTAGATCAACATCATTAAACATGTACACACAATAACAACAAGCAACGCCATGAAGAGAGCAGATAGGTTTATGTTCTACCTTTTCCACATATAATGGAAGACCAAGTCATTACTAGGAAAAGTACCCAGGATGATCGTTTGTGAAAAGGTCTGGTAGCTACACTAGCTTTTGCTGAGAATTGCAAAATTGAATCATGAAAGATTGCAAGGACAAAAGAAAATTTAATTTTAAACTCAGTATGGGCTGATTTCACTCTTTTAACATAAAACTTGTGGGAGAATCTACCTCAGCAGACCACAACACCAGCAAAGCATCCTGAATAATTAAAGCAGGATATTCAAGGTGAGCATTAACTATTAGATTTTTTAAATGTAAATTAATCTAGTTTGTTATGGAAGCAAGGGACTTCCAGATCATTTATATCCTGCATTAGAAATATATACTTAATTCCATTTTCGCTGTTCTTTCCTCCATTCTGCATTTTTTAGAAAATTTTGATTTTGAAAGCCAGTTTATTCTGCATTATCACAGTTGCAAAATTAAATGCAATGAGGGTTGCTAAAGAAGAATCAAAATACCAGAGGCATTCTCTAAGACAAAACCAAGAAGGGGATTCTTTCTTCATTTCAAAAAACTGGGCGATTTCTAGGGGCCTGGGAATCCAAACATTCTTCATGCATTCTTGTAGACTGAATCAAGATGTTTCACATTCAGGCACTAATATTGTTTTACAAATGTATGTAGTGGCTTTATTTATAGACATCTGTATCATCACTTCCCTTACTCCATTCTTTGAAAGTTTTACCTACTGGCTCATCTTCTCTCTCTTTCATTATTTTCTATTCCACATCTATTGGTGGTTCTCAATATGGACGACAAACCAAATCTCATGAGGAACTTTTAGTGCTTAAGTCCTACTCCCACAAATTCTGATGTAATTGGCTTGAGATGGAGCCTAGGTTTCACATTTTTTAAATATCCTCCAGGTGATTTTAGTAAGTACCCAGGATTGAGAATCACTAATGTATACTATCCCCTCTACACTAGACTCCTCATTCCTAATCTGCCTTCCTCCAGATATCCAGTCCCTCACCTCACTTCAGCCACCCACACCCATGGTTACACAATAAAATTTACCAATATCTTCAGTCCTCTATAATATTAATTTTAAGCAGACCACTCAAAATATCCTTTCATCCCTTTTTGACCTTCACCCCACTGACAACCTTTAAACTGAAACTCACCTCCTCAAGTCCTCACTTCCTTCCACTTTCACCTTGAATTCTATGGCCCATCATTATACCAACCCTTCTGCATAAGCCATAACTTTCTTATCTCTCTCATATTCCCTTGTTTATGCTTGACCAAACCCTAGTACTGCATAAATCCAATCCTCTACATGCCCTGTACCTGATGTGATGACTCACTACATCACTTGGGTACTAACCACAAATCTTCCTTCGAACTTTCTAGTAATCGGGAGCATCCGGACCGTTCAGTAGATTAAACATCCGGTTCTTAATTTCTGCTCAGGCCATGATCTCGGGGTTTGAGACTGAGCCCCACATCAGGGTCCATGCTCAGCTTAAGATTCTCTCTCTTTCTTTCCCCCTCTCTCCTTCCCACCTCTCTCTCTTAAAAAAAAAAAATTAAATTTAAATTTAAAATTTAAAAAAAAGAACTTTCTAGTAATCCAATCATATTTTCCTTTCTAACTCACTCTCCCAGTCTCCTAGGTCATTATTTTACACTTTCTATTCTCTCCAAACTTCTAACACCATTTCCATTTCCTTCACTTTCTGGTAATAGCCTTGCTTCTCATTTTATTAAAGTATTAGAAACCATCAGAAAAAGAACTTCTGTATGTTTCCACCACAAAAATCCCCCTACACCTGTACCTTGCCTACATACATCGCATTGATGATATGGCACTGATATCATAATAATCCTCAAAATAAATCTACGCAGATTATTGAGATAAAGTTCAGTAAGAAAAAAAGGAAAAGACATCCTCTACAGTAGAAATAAGTAAGAATATATATACAACATTCATTGATTTGATAAATATTTTTTGATCAGCTATTATATCCTAGTTAATATTCATTGAGCTATGGCAACAACAATAAACAAAGTCCTTTAACACCCAGGTAGACTCTTATCTTAGGCCTTTTGAACTATCAAAATAGAAAAGTCCCCCAAGGACCCAAGGAATCTCAATGACTAATTCCCGAGCTCCTTCCAATCTTGGCTCAAATGTCATTTTGTCAAACAAAACCTAACTCTTCCCACACTATTGTAAATTTCAACCTTATACCCACTCCCCACACACCTCACATATGCCCTATACCTTATCCTACTTTATTCTTTATTTCTTTTGTAACATATTTGCTATTTAATGTATTCTTTTATGTATGTAAGTATTATATCAATAGAAATATATTTAATTTTCTGTTCTCTATGCTAGAATGTGAAAAACATGAGTGTAAATAGTATTGGCTTTGTTTATTGATGTATCCCAGGGACCTAGAATAATACTTGCACAGAGAAGGCTCTCAATATTCATTGAATCCTTCTCATTCATTCTCTCAATTCTCTGTCTGGAGTTCCTATTAGGGTATGTTTGGTCTTTTCGTAATATCTGCCATATTGCTCAACCTCTCTTTCCTATCTCTTGTCTTTTTAACACTTTGTTTTGCCTCTGGCTCATTTCCTCTGATCCGCTTTTCTATTTACTAATTCACTCTTCAGCTATGTCTATTTAACCTCTCCATTATATTTTTAATAGCTTTTTTTCATTTCTGCGATTTCAATTTTGTTTATTTTCAACATACTTTTTATTTCTAATGCTCTCTTTTGTAACAATTTTGATTCATTTTTATATCTCCTGTAACATACATATTTCATAGTGCCTACTAATAATTCTTTTTTTAAATACAATTTTAAAGACTTTATTTATTTATATGAGAGAGAGAGTGCACAAGAGGGGATAAGGTCATGGGAGAAGCAGACTCCCCACCAAGCAGGAAGCCCGATGTGGGACTGGATCTTGGAACTCTAGGATCATGACCTGAGCTGAAGGTAGTCGCTTAACCAACTGAGCCACCTAGGCTCCCCTCTTCTAATAATTCTTATATCTAAAGTCCTTAGGCATCTGATCCTAGTGTTTGTGTGTCTACTGACACTAACCATAAGTAGATCTTCCTTGTATCTTTTGAATTTGGGATTATGAGGGGCTTTATCTGTGACAATATTGTGCAGCCTGAGCATAGGGTGGACCTATTCCAAAGGGTATGTATTTACTTCTGCCAGCCACTCTCAGGCTAACTGAGCATTTTTTTATGCTAAACTTCTTAGCTCAGTGATTTCTATGTAATACAGTTTGTATAAATGTAAACTTCACAGATATGTGGCAGAAACATGATTGCAAGTTACTCAGAGAGTTTCTTCCCATACAAGGAACTAAACAGAAATATATAAACTTCCTCATTATCTCACATCTTTGTAAGCATTTGTTGTTGTTGTTGTTTTCCTGTTCACACCTCACTATGGATGCTGCTTCCAGAGAGGCCTCAACTTCTGCTTTCTGTGATGGTAAGGTCTGAGTCTAATTCCCTGCCTCAAGTGACCACTGAGTTCAACTCTTCTAATCACTTTGGCACTATGATATTAGCTGTATATTAGTCCATTATTTGTTTTGGTCATGTAGGTATCACTAAGTTCATCCTATATATTCAAAAGAATAACTTGTATCTTAATTGTAATTTTTAATTGTTCTGTTGTAGGCAGGTTTTCAAGTTGTGCATGAAAATAAAGTTAAAATCAATGATCATACATGTAGTGATAGCAAATTTTAAGAATCTTTCTTGCAGTCTTCTCCAGTATCCATTCATTTACAGTGTGTTAAAATAATGTTGTGTGCACTATTTTGTGGAATGGTTTATGTCAGTTTATGTTAGTTAAATGTATGATTATATTTAGTTTTAAATGTGATTCAAAAAAGAATGGCAAAAACACTTTTCAATTTTAATTCAATCTAATATAATGAGTGATGTGCATTATAAGGGCACTTTCTTAAGCATATTTATGTGTTGTTAACACCTTCAATCCTCATACTTCTGTGAGATAAGTACTTCTTTAGCTTCCATTTTAAATAGAAGGAAACTGACACATGAAATAATTAGAAACCCTGCTCAAGGTTACACAGTAAGTGCTTTAGTTGAGAATGTTTATAATTATTATGATATCAGATATTGATGTACAATAACTATTCTATCTTATAAGTTAAGTAATGGCAAAAATCATAGAAAGTTAGGTGAGGAAAAGATAAAGTTCTTCGGGATTTCAGAGAATTTTAAGTTGGAGGAGATGGCCAGGGACAGTAAATCCATCTCCATGTGAATAGTGCTTTAAAAAACAACTTAATAGATGGATGCCTGGGTGGCTGAGTCAGTTAGGTGTCCAACTCTTGATCTCAACTCAGGTCTTGATCTCAGGGTGTGAGTTCAAGCCCCAAGCTGGGTTCCAGGCTAGACATGGAGCCTGCTTAAAGAAAAAGTAAACAGATTATCTTATATCCACTAGCATCATTGACCATCAAGTATAACACATTGTTATAATAGTAAGTCACATTATTATATTATGCACTGTATTGACTAAGTTTCTTGCAGCCCTGAACAATATTTTGTTAATGAATCAATTTGCCTCTGTATATCTCTTTTCTTGATACTTTTTCTCAGTCCTAACTTTGAATATAGTAGGTACTTAATAATCTTTTGAATTGAATCAGTTTAAATAAGCTTGACTACAGTTTCTTTTCCCTGGGCACATACTCCTTGTGCAGTGAGGTGAGAGCAACCTGGAAATTTCTAAAGAAACTTAGATTTATGGAATCCAAGCAAAAGCTTGTTTTTAATTGCCATGAACAATCAAAATAGCAGATAATTGTGTTGTTTGTTTGTTGATTTTATGGTCATCAACAACATTCTATTTTGTAACAAACACACAGTCTATCCCAATTGCTAATTAGTAATAGAAGTACAGATTCAAAATAACATTATCTGCTTTTTAGATAGTTCCTGGAAATTAAAAATTCCAAGCTCTTAGACATCAGTGTTGTTTGACAGACTTAAACAAAATTAAGTCTAATGTTTTGAGCTTCAGAACTTACTCTTCTATGTAAAAATACTGTGATTACCCTACCAAAGTCTTGGGCATCTACCTCTGGTCATCAGGGTCCGTTCTTACTACACAATTTATTTCAATATTGGCAAAATTTTTCAATTCAGTTTTCTTTAGAACTCTGAGGATTAAAATAGGCCACTTCCCTCAAAATGCCTCATTCTTATTTTAGAGTAGGTTTGAACCCAAGAAAAATTATCAATGTTAAAATCTGAACTGCTCATCCCAATGATATTGACCAGCATTTATTCCAGGGTACTAATTCAATCCAGTCAACAATCTTATGAGGCAGGTATTACTATCACCCCCCCATAGTATATATAACAAGACTGAGAAACAAATTATCTAATGTGCCCAAGATTGTAAAGCCAGTAATTAGTTTACTTACAGGGATATCAATCACATGTAATGTCTATGTTTACCCAAGGATCAACCATAGAACAAATATGTGCCAGAAGGCAATTAGGAGCCACACCATTAGTATTTTAAAAGATGAGTTGAGAGAAGCTATGGAAAGCATCTTTTAGAAATGCTACCTCTTACTTTACTTAAGTATTGAGAAAATTATTGTCACCTATTTTATGGAGATGCTAAAACTGGCTGAGCAGTTCATCTGTCTTCAATGCCAAGTAGGCCTCCAAGGATGCTTTTGAGTTGGAGAATTAGATCCCAGATTAAGAGGGGATATTGTAGCCTGTGCTAAGTCAGCAGGATGACCACTGAGATGTATAAACATAAGAGCAGAGGTCGTAATTCCTGTCTTTTCTGTGGGTCCATCAAACCTATATTGCTTGGCACACAGAGTATTCTAAAATGGAGTAATAGTCACTGATGTGCCTCAGAGGAGTCCTTTTCTCTCTCCTTCCTAATTGTTCTTTCAAATGCATTTTCCTAAATATTAGGATCTTCTATACTTTGCATTTATTTGTTTGTTTGTTTGTTTATTGTTGTTTTTATTCCCAGAAGTTTTCTTAGTGATGTTTTATTTCAGAGGCCCTGAGTCATCTTCTTTCTCTCCTTTGATGGATCTCTAAGAGATGAAAGATAGTTTAGAACCACCATTGGAAACAGTGTGTTCTCATCAATATTCTAAGAAACGTTGGGTTGGTTTGGGAATTTCTAGAGTTCAAGGTGCCATAGCAATTAGTTTTTAATATCTCTGTTTAAAAAATAAACACCATAAAGAAAACTTTTCAATATATAGCTAAAGAATAGCAAAGAAATTTTTTTCTGGAATATTTATCTCAAATAAACATCCTCAAGAGGGTGTAGCAGGAAGGAAGAAATTAATCAGAACCAACATCTAGAAATGCAAACCTTTTTAGTAGTAAAGAAACACTCAAGATACTAATGCAAAATCACCATATTGGTTAATGCAGGAAGTTTGACATAATCTCTACTTGGGCTGCAAATTTTACTTTTCTCCTTCATTTTAATGGGAGATCAAGCCAATAAAGAAATCAAAAGCAGTCTTGGCTGTAATTAGAAATTATTTCAGTGTATCAAACTTAGCCTAATGTTATTACTCTGGTCAGGAACTATCAGGTATTCAGGAGGTATATAAAGGAATGCATAAAATACTTTTGAGTTGGTGTCTGCCTCCCTACATAATCAGGATATAGTACTCTAAGCTTCTTTTTCATTCCATTAGAGATAAGTGTTACTATAGTCTGATAAAGATTGAAGTGAGTATAATCCAAATCCAAGCATTTCTAGATTTATCTTGACCAAAAACATATTCAGAACATTTTTATATTTGGCCAGTCATGGAAAGAAATTCCAAATGCTGCTATAATTTATAAAGTCAGATGACTTTTTTTTCTTCTTAAAGAATGAAACATCTTAGAAAATGGAACTGAAGAAAATTTGTGCTTGATAGTGCATTCATCCTGGAATCTATACGGTATATAAAGCATACAATAAAAGTATTAAGTTACTGCCTGCATATAAAATAGCAGGTTCCTCAATTTTTGTATATCATGCTTCTGAATATGGTGTTTCTTATTGCAAGACAACCTTCACCAATGTCATGTGGCTGGTGAGGTCCTGAAAATAGTTTACACATCATAGTGATAGTAGTTAAGGTGTTAAGAAGTGATGAATCCTGGGTATATTTTAAAAGCACAGCCACAGGATTTTCTAACAGAAGGGATATGGGGTGTGAATGAAAGGAAAAATTCAGTAGCAACTAAAATATTTTTGTCCTAAGGTCCTGGAATGCTACAGTTGACTTCAACAGATAGAGCAAACCACAGTGGGACAGATTTCGATGGGAAGAGTGGGAGTTCAGTTATGAGTATGTTGATTTTGAAATGTTTATTAGACTTCAAGTAAAGATGTAGAGGAAACAGCTGAATACACAAGTCTGGAATTTGAAAGGTCTAGGCACAGCAATCCGAGTATGAAAGCAGTCATCTTCTGAGTGATATTAAAGCCTTAAGAGTCCATGAGGTTGCCAAGCAAGTGAGTATAAATGTTGAAAAGCAGTGGACAAAGAACTCTTTGAGGCACTCTATCTTTATGTGCTCAGAGAAATGGGAACACCCAGCAAGGGAGAAAGAGAAGTAGTCCATCAGACAGAGGGAAAGTGGTAAGGATGTAATGTCCTGGAAGCTAGTAGAAGAATGGGCATTAAGGAGAAGTAAATCATTCATAAATCAAAGGTGCTCTTAGGTCAAGTGGAGAACTGAGAATTCTCCATTGTACTTTGCCACATGAAAATTATTAATGACCTTGGTTTGATTAAATTTGAAAAACAGAGGAAAAACCTTGACAATTAAAATACTGCTTAATCGGATTTCATAAGTGTGGTGGGCAGAATAATGATTCCCCTCACCCACTCAAAGATGTCCAAATTCTAATCCCCGGAATCTGTGAATATGTTATGTAACATGGCAAATGTGAATTAAAGTTGCAAATGGAATTAAGGTTACCAGTATTTAAACTGACTTTAAAATAGGGAAGTTATCATGGACTATCCAGGTAGGATGATATAAACATGAGGGTCTGTAAAAATTTGAAAAGGAAAGAGTAGAAGAGACCAGAGTAATGCAATGGACTCCATCCACCAATGACGGATTTGAAGTTAGAATAAAGGGGCTATGAGTCAAGAAATATAGGTGACCTCCAGAAGCTGGAAAAGGTTAAAAAAACTTCTTAATAAGAATTTTATTTTATTTTTATTTTTTTTCTTTAAAGATTTTATTTATTTATTTGACAGAGAGAGATCACAAGTAGATGGAGAGGCAGGCAGAGAGAGAGAGAGAGAGAGAGAGAGAGAGAGAAGCAGGCTCCCTGCTGAGCAGAGAGCCCGATGCGGAACTCGATCCCAGGACCCTGAGATCATGACCTGAGCCGAAGGCAGTGGCTTAACCCACTGAGCCACCCAGGCGCCCCCTTAATAATAATTTTTAAAAAGATTCTCTCTTAGAGCCCTTGAGAAAAGAACCTCCCTACCAAAACCCTGATTTTAAGCCCAGTTAGGACTCTTGTCAGACTTCTGACCTACCAAACTATAAAATAATAGACTTATATTGTTTTAAGCCGCTACATTTGTGGTGATTTGTGATATAGTAGCAATAAGGAAATGACCAAAATAAGATAGTTGGTAATTAGGTCATTACTATCCCTAAGTTTTCAGTCTTTAAGGCTTCATCTCTATCACAAGAAATAGAGCATTTGTGGTTTAGTGTAGCTCATGTTAATCTTTCACAATAGGCCTAAAAACAAACTTCCAACAAACTGATGCATAATGACAATGAAGAGCTCAATATGAAGACACTTATTGCTAAGTATCTCAAAGTCCTAAATGGATTAGAAATATAAATTCAAAGTAGAGATGAGAGAGAGAGCAATTGGTAATAGTTGTCTCATGTTCCTGGGGCATCTGAAAACACAGAGTTGGGGCTAACAACAACAAAGAAAGTTTTGGGGGTTTTTCTTTTAAGATTTATTTTTTATTTGAGAGAGAGCATGAGCAGAGGGAGGGGCAGAGAGGGAGAGAATCTTTAGCTGATTTATTTGGCAGACAGAGATCATAAGTAGGCAGAGAGGCAGGCAGAGAAAGGGAGGGGGAAGCAGGCTTCCCGCTGAGCAGAGAGCCCAATGCGGGGCTCCATCCCAGGACCCTGAGACCATAACCTGAGGTCAAGGCCAAGGCTTAACCCACTTAGCCACCCGGGCACCCCCAGGATAGACTATTCTGGTGGCTATTTCTATACTTCTGGTGGTTACCACTAATTTATTGATAATATATATCTGATTACTTTCTCCTATCATTTTTAAGCCTATTCATAGCTAAAATGTCCCCTTTTTAAATGACAACTGCTAACTCAGAGGGCAAATTTGTATGAGTTAGAGAAAGACAACACTTCCTCAAGAAAAGAATCATTTTAAATTGGTGAGGAGGATTTTCTAGTGCCCTGACAGGCAGCAGCCCTGCTAGATATATGCTCACACATGCCCTTCACACCCCCCCGCCCCGGCCCCGCTGGCATCTCAGACATCACGGTGTGGCAGCACATACAAGTTCTGGCCTCACTCCATGCTTCAGCAAGTAAGGTAGTAACATGAGAGCCAAAATTCAGGCCTTGATTATCTAAGATGCATCGGTAATATAAATGATGCCCTTTTAGATACGATGCCAGTGTCCTGCCCAAACCTGAGGACACCCACCCCCTGCCACACTACGGTGCTGCCTGAATGAGCTAAACACTTGAGCATAAACTTGCCTCCTCTGACTTTCCATGACAATGTGATCATCACATAAAATAGCTTAGTTCTGGATTGTTTGAGATACATTTTAGCTTGCTTTTACCCTTTACTATTTAAACAGTGAACTTTACTGTTTCCTCATCCTTTGCTATTAAGTGAACTTTACTGTTTAGTTACTCATTCTAACTTCCATTATCTTGAATTGCCTAGATCTGTTTCTCTTCTTGCTTGCATCTTTTGTCCTAGAGCAAGAGTTGACAAACTTTTTCAGTAAAAGACCAAATAGCAAATAGCTTGGGCCTGTGGATTATACAGACTCTGTTGCAACCACTCAGCTAAGCCATCCTGGCTGGGAGGAATCCACAGATATGACATCCAGGACTGAGCAGAGCTGTGTTCCAATAAAACATTATTTACAAAAACATGTGGTGGACCAGTTTTGGCCTATGGCCCATGATTTTCTGACTCTTGTTCTAGAATACTTTCAAAAAGAATCCTTATGTGGTAAATCTTCTGAAGCACTGTACATGTGATAATTTTTTTTCAAGCATTTAAATAATTCAGCTGGAAAAAATTCTAGATTCAGATATCTTTGTATTCAATACCCTAAAAATAGAATTCATTATCCAATATTGCTATTGCATCACCTGATAGCAATGAATTCTTCTTATCAACATGGAGGCGATCTGCTTTTAATCTCTGGAAGCTATTAGAATTTTTCTCTTAGACTTAGATGTTTTTACATTTCATCATAATATGCAGATGTATAAGTTCTCGTTTACTTATTTTGTTTCACACTGCATGGATCTTGTCAGTTCATTGCACATGGATCTTGTCAGTTCATTGCACATTCTTGTCAGGTTTTTCCTTGGTTGGAGTAAATCTTACTCATTACTTTTTCAACTATTTCTTTCTATTTATTGCTTGTCTTGCCATCTGAAATATCTTTTATTCAGACCCTAATGCTACTACTATTTTCCATAATTCTTAAATTTTTGTCACATGGTCCTTCTCTATCCTTTTCTGATGCCTTTTGAGAAAGTTTCTGGACCTCCTTTTCAACCTCTCCTATTTATTTCCATTGTCCCCACTGAACTTTTTAACCCCTCTATTGAGTTCTTTATTCAAATTATATTTTTCATGCTAAATATTTCTAGTGAATTGTATAAATGACTGCTTTTTGTTTCAAATGTTTGATTTCCTGTCTGCATCATTTGGGAATTACTTATACATATGAGTAACAGAAAAATCTCATTGCTAACCTTTCACAAATAGCAAGAGCTACAGAAGTAAGTGATTATTGGCAGTTCCAAGTCTTAGGGTCAAGGTGTCTTCTTCCCACGTCTTTTCTTCATGGAGGCTATATGGTGAACATCCGCCAGCCATCTTGCAGCTGGTAGCAGGAAGAAGGGAGAACAAAGAGAAGGAAGAGAAGAAGCAATACATTTATCGGGCAGACAAACACTTCTTCAGAAATTCGCAATAGACTTCTTACATCTCATTATCTACCATTGTGTCACATATCCAACTCAAGCTGCAAGGCCATCTTGATGGCAGATTTTGGCTTCCCACACTCTTAAAATGGTTGAAGACATAGCAAAAGTTCCTTGGAAAGAACATTGAGCTAACCAGACTTAAGTATCTGCCACGATCCTTATCTCTCTGAGATTGTATTTGCCTGTTTTAAATTCTTTGTTTGCTTCATATATCTGTTTATCTAGTATGCTTTGTAAAAAATTTGTTGTCCCTTTAAATAACATCAAACTTCAAATGTCTTCTTTTCCCCCTGGAAGGAAGGAGTGTTGGAGAGCACAGCTAGTGATGGATTCCTCTGAAGAGGGTGTGAGTCCAGGTTCTATCTTTAATGGAGAAGGGCCAGATATTACTCAAGGTGGAAAACCTCTGGAGTTAAGGACAACACTTCTGTCCTGGCACTGTTCCTTTGCAATCTCAGTCTCCCACAATAAAAATCACAACACCTTCTTAGAAAAGAGAAGAATGGGAGGAATTCTCCGAGGGCGTCTGCACCCACTGTTTGTTCCTTTCCACCCCAGGTAGGCATGTTGTTATCCAACTACCCATTGATAATGTCCTGGCACCTGGTAAGCAAACTAAAGACAAGTTACAGGGAGACAATTATCTGGGATTGCTGAAAACCAGCCCCCTCCCAATGAGAGGGGGATAGGATAGGGAAAATTTTAAGTCTACAGAACTCCCTGTTCTGATCAAGTTTCTATTGAATAAACGCTCTTTAAATTGTGGCAAGCTTTTAGTTCATTTTCATAGTGCTGAAAAAGTTGATTTCAATCATTTTGCCAGTGTTCTTGTTGCTTTAATGGAAGAATGCATTTTTGGATATCCTTGCTCCATCTTTCTGGAAGTGCTTCTCCGTACATCATTTTTAGAATATCTTTATATAAAAATAAATGTAAGTGTTACAGTGGTAGAAATAACATATGATAAACTATTTTTCTTAATATGAAATATGATTAGCTTCATGATTTGTAAATAGTGAACCAAAATGAAATGATTTACCTGTATTCAATAGGGGGCATAAGAGGAAAACAAGAAAAAGTACAGGAATAAATAGTAGAGAGAATAGCCATCTCTTGATTTTTGTTTTCTCAGAAACGTTCAGTTTGGTTTCACCAGTATGCAAGTCATTTTAGAATTATTCAGATTTTATTCAGAATGATTACATCCTTGAGGCAAAAACACTTTTCATACAAGTTTCCCCTGCTATCTGAAAGTAGAGTATTCCTATGAAAACTTTCATAAGCTGAGATGGCATAAGGCAATGAAGCAATTACCATTAATTTATATGGAAAAATATTTGAGCCTTCCCAGACCCCAAAAATAAATTATCTTTGGATTTTCTGATACTTTAGGACATGTCTTGCTAAAGGATGCAAGAAATAAATTGAAATAAAGCACAGATGCTCACAGACACAGTTCAAAGCTATGGCAGTTCAAGGCTGAGATGCCTAGTGTAGTTCCTGGGGAAGGGGCTCAGTGGGGCCACATTCACTGCTCCAGGTGTGTGCTGCCTCTAACTGCTCACTGAAAATACAACACTGATGGCGAGTTTCGCTTTTCACCTTCCTCCAGAAAAGCAAAAATCCTCTTTGGATTTCTTTCACTTAGTGACAACAGGTACTCTTGTGTAGGTCTTTCACAAAAATGAAGTGGCATAATGCAAATTTCTGAAGAATGACAGATAACTATATTAGATTCTAAATACTTAATAGGATAGACATGAAATGTCTTTTTTAAACTGTTTACCTTCATTCTAGAAATGGAGTTTTTCAAAATACTACATTTACTCTGCTGCCAAAAGTAGCATTTATCTCATTAGTATTTATTACACTTTTCTGAATCCAAGTTTATTAAATTATTAAAATATTTCATATACTGGGGCACCTGGGTGGCTCAGGTCACAATCCCAGGGTCCTGGAATCGAGCCCCACATTGGGCTCTCTGCTCAGCAGGGAGACTGCTTCCCTTCCTCTCTCTGCCTGCCTCTCTGCCTACCTCTCTGCCTACTTGTGATTTGTCTGTCAAATGAATAAATAAAGTCTTTTTTAAAAAATTCATATACTTGGGCTGCCTGGGTGGCTCAGTGGTTTAAGCCTCTGCCTTTAGCTCAGGTCATGATCTCAGGGTCCTGGGATCGAGTCCCACATCAAGCTCTCTGCTAGGCAGGGAGCCTGCTTCCTCCTCTCTCTCTCTCTCTCTCTTTCTCTCTACTTGTGATCTCTCTCTGTCAAATAAATAAAATCTTTTAAAAAAATTATATACTTAAAAGTGAGCAAACACTAAAATACAGAAAAACAGATCAATTTGCATTTTCATACATGAAAAAGAAAAACTAAGAACAAAGCAAAGAAGTAGTATGCAACAATTTTTAAAAAAAATAAGATTGAATGGTAAGTTAGTGAGAAAGGAAAATCTTATAAGAGAAGAGAACAGGCATTGACTTTAAGCAGAAGGAACAGAATAAGTTAAATTAGTAAATTCAATCTGGCCTGTTACTTTGGTTCCCAAGATGGACTCCACCCTTCCTACTGTTTTTGGTGTGGCTTCCTTTATAGGATTAGCTACAGAGAGTCCGTTCTGCCAGTCTTTTGTTCATTTTCTGGTGAGAGAAGCAGTGATGTGACCATTATCTAGGTGTATCAGTGGGAGGAGATGAGCTTAGGGTCCTCCTACTCTGCCACCTTCCCAGGCTCTCCAAATTAGAAAATTCAGATGATCTGTGATGGTCAGCTGTAATTTAGAGTCAAAGAAAAACAATGAACAGAAAATCTGTACAACAGCGAAATTGTTTGTATTCTTGCCTTTTTTTTAACACTGAGAATGAGGAAAGACCAGAACACAGGGATTTGAAGCAAGTGCAACTAATGACCTCAGGTAAGATTGCATTGTACAGACTCTATTTCCACAATAGGAAACCCCCAAACTCACAATGGCATTACAAGAAAAACCACAAACAAGTATAGCAAGCAGCAAATAAGCGCTAAGTACTGTAAGGTCTGGGTAGCTTCTCCTTCATGGAAAATCTGGGGGATGAAGTGGAGAGATTTCTGCCCAAGGCAGTGAATGCCATGACAAAGAAAAAGAATGTGATTCATTTGTAAGGTCCTCATGCATCCTGGTTTGCCTGGGATGATTTTAGCCTGTTGTCTTAGCTTAATCATTGATAGTTCTTCTCTTCACTCCCAGATATATTTCAGTTTGGACAATAAGTCATTAGGACCAAATATGTGCTTACTCTACTTAGATATGACAACTTGAGCCTCTTATCTACAGAAGGGACTCTTTGGCTCTCTAGTTTCTCATGCTGACTGTCATCAGAATCAAGGAAGTAAGCTGTATCAATTCCCATCCTCAGTGTCATGTCTGGTCTAATCCAGACAGCTTGGAAGGAATTCCCAGATGCTCAGAAAGTCCAGAGGTACTTTGAGCAGGGGTTGGACCTGCTCTCTCTTTCCTGGCTTTCCCATCACTCTAAAGAGAAGGTCGCCCCAGGGACCTAGAAGAGGAGGTAGGAGAAGCCAACAAGAAATCAATCAACCCATTCTCTGAAAATGTAATGCTTTATCTTTTCAAGGCTCTGGAAGGTAAAAGGAGAAATGTTTCATTCTAAAACAGAATACTATTTTCAGGTTTCAGAATACACATGGATTAAATATTAATTAAAGGATTTCTTATTCATGTCTGGTTCTCCCAGGGAACCTAAAATCCTTTCTTTTTCTCCTTGACCTAGAGTTAAAAATCTGTTCCCACACTCTCTTAAAAGAACTTAGGTATAAGTATGTAATTTTCAATAAATCATTTGAAACTGTACGTAGTCAGAAAATGGATGCACTATTTCATTCCCATTGGCACCCTAGAGATAAGTTACCTAATCTACTTTAGGCTTCCTCCTTCTTTGGTGTTCACCAGAGGGCAGCAAACAACACAGTAAGTACATCATCACAATACAGAAAACCTCTAACTTTACCAACTTACTCAGTAATGAGGATGACCAATTGATGGGTTAATGAAATAGAGTCTTGTATTTAAAATGTAAAGGCACCTTAGAAATGTGGAAACTTGGGGACACCTGGATGGCTCTGTCAATTAAGCATCCAACTCTTGGTTTTGGCTCAGGTCATGATCTCAAGTCATGCTCTCATGGCCCCAAAAGAGCCTGCCTCAAGCCCCACGCTGGGTGCCATGCTCAGCGGAGAGTCTGCTCAAAGATTCTCTCCCCCAGCCCTTCCCCCCACTCATGTACACATGCTCTCTTTCTCCCTCTAATAAATAAACCTTAAAAAAAAAAAAACATGCCAACTTGGAGGACTCAAGATTCCTATAGATAAGCATGAACACTTTTTCTTAGAAAACATACCACATTATTATTTATTTTAATTACAAAATAGTAAATATTAGCATTTTTATAAATTGTCCAAATTTACAGTTGTCCTACTTACAGCATGATAACTTGAGTAGACATGTAGTTATGGATAATATAAGACATTGCAGTTACTCACCAATGTAACTGTATACCAATGAATATGATTTCTTTGAGTAGAAGGAATGCCATTCTAGTTCCCCTTCAAAAAAAGACTTCAGAGAAATAATAAAAAATCCATGTACTAGAGACAAATTATTGCTTAGAACATTGAACTGATTCTAACCAATTTGGAAGATCAGCTATCGTAGAAATTCAAAGATCTCTTAAAGCAAAAAGGCAGAGAATAAATAAAGAAAAAATGTTAATAAATGAGCAAACAAAAACATTAACCCTAATTCTAGGGCAAAGGAAAGAAGTCTCTTTTAATTTTTAGCACACTAGTATTATGAAGATCAATATTTTTGTCATTGTAAACAGTATGTAAAATCTTTAATCCTCAGTTCTTTAAAATGGAATTAGATCATCTTCTTTTTAAAATAGTTTTAAAGAATTAAATAAACAACCCAATGAGTTAACACAATCTCTTCTGGGCCTGGGAGTCCATTTACTTTTCACAAAACACAGTTCAATTTTTACAATGTGATAATTCACAGTTTTTAGGAACACTAGATGCAATGCCTACATAACAGTGTGTATCTCCTACATGAGTAAAACCTAAGCATTACAAGTTGAGATTTTAAGGGTACTAGGTGGCTCAGTTGGCTAAGCATCCAACTCTTGATTTCGGTTCAGATCATGATCTCAGGGTCGTGAGATCAAGCCCTGCTTTGAGCTCCAAGTTGGGCTCCCAGTTGGGCATGGAGCTTGCTTGAGATTCTCTCTCTCCCTCTGCCCCTCCCTGCTCACTCACTCTCTCTCCCCCCCCCAAAAAAAGAAATAAAAAGTTAAGATTTCAATAAATATCCAGTCCAATCTACTATTACAACCAAAGGGGGGGGGGAAAAGAGTGGATAACACAACATGGTTAATATGCACCAAGGAAGATGGAATAGGTAAATACAGGACCTGCTGTGGCGCCACCCCAGGAAAACAAAGAAGAAAATCAAAATAAGCCAGCACGCAGAGTACACTAGCTCCTTCCGTGGAAAACCCAAATGAAAAGGTGAGTTGCAGGGATCTGCCACCATGCTGTAGCTGGCAGTGCCTGGACCTCTGACACCACTTCTGATGACCCAGCAAAACCTTCCATCAGAAGCCTAAAGGAATTGAAAGACCAGTAGAAACTCTGCCATGTGAAACGCTGCTAGCCTATAACAAATGGGTTAAATTATGTGGCAATAAATTAATTCATTCATTCATTCACTCACTCACTCATTGTGAGACAGAAGTAAAAATTAAAACAAAACCCTACACTGTGAGCAAAGAATGCAAGGGTGCCATTCCACCCAATGAAGAGGTGCAGAGAAGTGTGGGACCACGTGGCATCAACGATTTCATAGAAACCTGACAAGTTACACCCCCTATGGGGTGATTCATCAACCCCCACTCAAAACCAAGCCCTGAGCATTTCTCCTTTCCCACAGCTCCATCACTGCCCTGGTCTTCCTCCCCTTCCATTGCCAAAGCCTCAGGCTTTCTCCTTAATAGCCAGTCACCAGGGGAATGAATATGCAAACAAACGAGATGAGATGTACTGGTCACCCAGGTCTAAAAACCTCAAATATTACCAACCCTCCTTGGCTAGCCAGTATCCCTCCCCTCTTTTGTTTGCCTTTATACACCTCTGACACAGTTGTATTTTTTCCTCCCAAGGACATTTTGCAACCAGCTAAGCCTTTCTCCTCTCTTCTCTTCCATCTTGCTGAAATGGAGACATCCTTGGGATGAACTTGGAAGCCACTCCTTGAAAAAGGCAGGACACCAGCTTCAAGCCTAAGGATAAGTGGAGAGCAGCATCTCTGACTTATTGACCCTCTAAACTTTATTACATAAGTCGGGAATATTCTTTTATTGTGCTTAAGCCATTACTCATTTGAGCATGTATTTGTGATAGCAATTCACCTACCCTAAGTACAGAGAAGGACTAAAGTAGGAAGGTATATTGCAATGTGTATAAGCTTCACCTGTGTCAAGGGTTGTTGGTTTACTTTGGTTTTAACTCCTTTGAGTTGGACTTGCAATACATAGCTCATTGTAAGAACACAGACTAAAGTTAGTGAAATATCCTAAGATTCTAGCAGTTAAGCTTGTTTCTGGATTTACTAAATTAGCACAGAACCTCAGTGAAGCCACAGCAACTGAGAGGGGGCTCTGGTAGTGTTAGCAACTTGCTTATTCACTTTTATTAAGACTTCAGCTGAATCATAAAGACATATTACCTCTTAAAATGTAATATCACATTTCTGAACATGCTAAAAAGAATCAGAATGATAACAACCACATCTCTAAGGTGGGGGTGGGGATGCTGCAAATCATCATACTACCAATTAGCGCATCTAAACCCTTAGTTTGTGTCCAACACTGCCAGAAACTGGGGAGAAACAAAGGGCTTACAACATTATCTGAAACTGGGTTCGTCTCTTGATAGGTATGGAACCAAAAGACACAGACAAGCCAAAGAATAAGAAAAGGAAAGGTTTTATTTGCAACACATAAAACAATATGTGTTGCAAATAAACACAGAAAACAATGGAAACTTCCCAGACCAGTGTCTCCTCACACAACACCTTTATGGCTCTATGAAATTTCAGAAACTGAGGACAAGAGACGAAGTATTATGAGAAAAGATAATCCCATTATTCATATAGCTCGAAAAATTCCAAGAGCTTGGGGAACTTTTGGGCCATGAACCTTGGATGATTTAGTCATCTGAATGATAAATATTTATTTTTTATAAATCACAATATCTCAGTACCATGGCTTACTTTGAGAAAGATATGTGTGTGGGTATCACTTAACTTCAGAAAAGTGTCATAGAGGAATAACTGCTGCAGAAAAAAAAATTAAGGTTTTGACAAAGGGCAGAAATGGAAGACAGACTGAAGAGGAGGGGGACCCATGTTTCACACCTCAACTGAGCTCCCAACAGCACCAGGACTTCTTCCTAGTTGCAGAGGAACTGACATTCAAGTCTTCTGTTCTCTTCTGATGTATCTCTAGTCTGTGCCTTAGCAGGAAAAAAGAAAGTTTCAAAAACAAGAGTTTGGGATACTGGGATTTCATCAAGATCAAAAGCTTTTGCACAGCAAAGGAAACAGTTAACAAAACCAAAAGACAACTGACAGAATGGGAGAAGATATTTGCAAACAACATATCAGATAAAGGGCTTGTGTCCAAAATCTATACAGAACTTAGCAAACTCAACACCCAAAGAACAAATAATCCAATCAAGAAATGGGTAGAAGACATGAACAGACATTTCTGCAAAGAAGACATCCAGATGGCCAACAGACATATGAAAAAGTGCTCCACATCACTCAGCATCAGGGAAATACAAATCAAAACCACAATGAGATATCACCCCACACCAGTCAGAATAGCTAAAATTAACAAGTCAGGAAATGACAGATGCTGGCAAGGATGCAGAGAAAGGGGAACCCTCCCTACACTGTTGGTGGGAACGCAAGCTGGTGCAACCACTCTGGAAAACAGCATGGAGGTTCCTCAAAATGTTGAAAATAGAGCTACCCTATGACCCAGCAATTGCACTGCTGGGTATTTACCCTCAAGATACAAACGTAGTGATCCGAAGGGGCACGTGCACCCGAATGTTTATAGCAGCAATGTCCACAATAGCCAAATTATGGAAAGAACCTAGATGTCCATCCACAGATGAATGGATAAAGAAGATGTGGTATATATACACAATGGAATACTATGCAGCCATCAAAAGAAATGAAATCTTGCCATTTGTGACAACGTGGATGGAACTAGAGGGTATCATGCTTAGAAGTCAATCAGAGAAAGACAACTATCATATGATCTCCCTGATATGAAGAAGTGGAGATGCAACATGGGGGGTTAAGGGGGTAGGAGAAGAATAAATGAAAGAAGATGGGATTGGGAGGGAGACAAACCATAAGTGACTCTTAACCTCACAAAACAAACTGAGGGTTGCTGGGGGGAGGGGTGTTGGGGAGGGGGTTTGGGGATATGGACATTGGGGAGGGTATGTGCTACGGTGAGTGCTGTGAAGTGTGTAAACCTGGTGATTCACAGACCTGTACCCCTGGGGATAAAAATACATTATATGTTTATAAAAAATAAAAAATTAGAAAAAAAACAAGAGTTCAGGAATCTAGTTCCATTTTAATTATTTACTATTTGTATGACCTTGAACAAATCCCTCTATGCCTTGATGCTCTTTGTGACACTCGTGTAGTTAGGCCAAGACTGCCTATCTTACAGGATCAAATGGGTCAATGAACATAAAACCCCTAGGAATTATGGGAAGAACAATTCACATGTAAGCCGTTATTACTGCCATCCTCACTGTCTCTCCTGTTATTTGCAAAGGTAGTGGAGGGAATTGACAGATGACTTCTATTATCTACAGAGTCATACAGCTGTTTGTGAAAGATAAGCTTTCTCTTACACCTTTACCTGGATTCAGGGCTGCATAGTAGGCACCAGACATCAGCTATGGTTATGCAGTTCACTTATAGTCAGATGGCCTTCGGGGGCAATTTGAAGACTTCCCAGATGAACACAGAGCTCTTCATAGATCGGTTGTACCACCTGTTTCCATGGCAACTTTAGATCCATTTCACACTCACCCACTTTCTGTTCCCATTCACTGTAACATCTCTTTAACAGCAAGAGACAGAAAGTTTAATAAAGTAGAAGCATTTTAATAAATGGAGGTATAATTTACATAGAAGCTTTTGGCATTTTTGAGGTCTCCAGAGTTCTCTGTATGTTACAGTGGACTCATAGTTCTTTGTCTAAGAGAATGAAGAAAGCAAGTGCGTTTTATTAAATTCCTTATAAGTATGTTGAAACAACATTGCCCCACAAATCCTCTGCCATATTTTATAAACAAAGATCACTGGCCAGCATTTAGTTCTCATTCTCCCTGAAGAGAAAATGCATGTTCTGAGTTCCCATTTGCCACATGCACATCTTCATGCACTATCTCACACTCTCCCTTCTACGTAGAACCAATATCTGGTCATGGTGGGTGAGTGTCCAGAGGTGGGGACAAGGATCACAGCCACACCTAGACTGGTCTGTCAGGGTTCTGAGAAAGCTCATAACAACACTACAGGGTAGTAGTGTTTTCCTCAGTTTTCCATTTGAAGTTATTGAGGCTCAGAATATTTGACTGACAGTGTTGTGAAGTATATGGTGACAGAGCCAGGATTCAAACACACACACAAGTGTGTCTTGAGCTCATGGACTTGACCATATTTTGCTGGCTGTACTGTCTGCACAGAATAATCATCACAATTCTGAACATTAATAAATGACTCTGGTTCTTAGTTTGGGCTCCTCCAGAAATCAAAACCTGAAACAATGACACGGTGCAGGTGCTTTATTTAGGAACTGAACCCATGAACCAGGAGCAAAAAGTAGGTACAGCAAGATAGGAGAAAGGAAAACTACTATAAATTGTTGGTTTTGGTTTTGGTTTTTTGAGGTCACAGACAGATACCTCTAGGATGGATTCTTGTCTCTACCAGAACCTCTGAGAAGCACATAGAATGCCTTCTAGAATTATCCAGCTGTCAATGGGAGACTGGAACATTTACACACTAATCTCCCACTTCTACCCCCATGGTCCAAGAGTTGTCCCTAGGCATATTAACTCTCCTGCAATTTCTGGACACTGTTGTGTGCCACATAAGAGGCCCCAGAGTCAGAGAAGAACTTGGGGTAAAGCCCAGAAAGACCCAGGTGGCCGTTGACTGAGTTGAGCAGAGACTGAGCTAGAGGAGACCTGCCTGCCACAACCATCACTGAAATTAAAGATAATCCCAGAGGCTATGGTCCAAACACAAGGGCATTAGTGCTACCATAAGTCCAGGATATTTCATAACTCCCTGGAATAACTGTTGATTTAGCCTCGTGACTTACATGCTCATACTAACATGAATGTGACCTTAATTACAGTTATGGGGTGGCACTATCGCAATACACATAATTGAGTCAGCAGTAGCTTCTCTGGAGCAGTGATCATAGCCTGACTGTGGGCCATGTGCTCTTCTCCTGGTTTCGTGACTAGAAAGCCTGCATGCATAAGTTCCTTAAATTCAGTGTCTTTCATTTTTCTCACCTAGAAAATGGACATAATAAAATTCACCTCATAGTTTGAAGTAGGTTAAATGAAATAATACATGTAAAGTACTTAGAAGGAGGCCTCGATATAGTAAGTACACAAAGGGGCGAATAGCATTTTATCAAATAATTCATAATTATGAACATAGTCATTTCTTTCTCTCATCGCAGGAGTTGAGTGCTTAAAAGCACTCACTTATGATTATAATATGCTAACCAAAGGCTTCCCACTTATGATTATAATATTCTAACCAAAGGCTTCAAACAAAATAACTACAAGTCCAGAAACCAAACACCACAATGACAGGAAATTTCACCACCCCAAACCCAACATTTTCTTGACACTTTGTCTCAGAATAATGAAAAGTGTTCTGTGGCATTCCTCTCTCTCACAAGCTAGAGCTAAAGGAAAAGGTCTCAAAGACTCATATTTCCACTTGGTAAAAATCCTTTACGCTGATGGAATAACAGCTGGTTAGAAAGGGGGGGAAGCCAACCCACACAGGAGCTGAGTAGCTTCTGGTCTCCATAGTAACAGTGTGTCATAATCTGACCCCTTTTATCACCTGATTCCCTCAGGATAAAGAAAGCAAGGAGACAAAAGCCCTAAGAAAAAAATAAAAAGTAGTCATTTGTGGAGTGGATGATGATAGGTCAGCAAACACAGCCAGGAGGCGATCCTAACCACCTACAGTTCTGTGACATTTCCACGGAATTATTTCTTCAGTAAAGGTGATGGGTTAGTATTGATCAAGCAGAGCTTAGTTGAAATTACTGCCCCCGCCCTTCCTCTAGTATGCCACAGAGCATATGTAAGATGGCATCCTGGGGATAGGGGACAATTTGCAGACAAGCCACCATTCATAGCAAGATAATTGGTCTCCACAGGAATGAAATATATGATACTTGTCTTCTTGCCATAAGCCTTTGCTTGATTTCTAGGAAAGATACTAAGCATCTTTTGAATGATCAGAGCTGCCCATCTCAAAGGCAAGTCCAGGAACTCCCACATCAGCATCCCTGGGGGCATTGTGCAGATTCCCAGGGCCTATTGTCAAAGATTCTAGAAAAGCAAGTGTGTAGTGGAGCCAGGGAGGCTGTATTGAACAAGCAATTCCAGGGGGTTCCTATGCACCCGACAGTTTGAAACCACTCAAAACTGGAGAATTACTCAAAAATCTAACTATAGCTAACTTTCCTCCACTCTGCTATCTGTGTTGGCATTCAAAAGATCATTTATAAATGTGATGGATGCCACTTTTCTACAGATGACCTACAGAGATAATCCATTTTGGGGACAAAAATCATAGGGAAGTATTTAAAACCACTGAAGTGAAAGAGAACAAAAATCTATTTTGGAAAAAGAGCTGTAAGTTAACAATGAAAAGTGTAACCTTTGGCTTGACTAATTTCATTTAACCACTATATTGGCTTTCCAGTTATAATAATGTCCATCTAATCAATATAAAAAATACCTTTTATTTCTTCTAAGTTGGAATCCTTATGGTAAAAGACAGAAACCTACTGCTATAAATTACTAACTTATTTCCCATCTCCTGGAAAATTGTTCCAGTTCCATTTTTATTCACATGTTCATATATTCAAATGTTTACTAAGTACTGTTAAGTGCAAGACAGTGCTCCATGTGTTTGAGTTAAGGAAGTCAAAACCACTACTATGATAGAGTTTACATTTTAGGAAAGAAGACAGAAAACAAAAAATGAAGTAAAATAGCTACCAGGCCAGGTGGTAAAAAGTGCTACAGAAAAATATAAAGCCAGGAATAAGATGGTTCCTGTTTTTAATAACTGGTACGAGAAGACCTTTAAAAAGAAGACAACATTTGAATAAAAATCTGAACATGATGTGGGAGCAAGTTTTACAAATATTGGGGAAAAGAATGTTCAAGGCAGAGGAACTATCATGTGCAAAAGCCCAAGGCAGAAACATAGTTGGCCTGTCAGAGGAACATCCAGAGCTTAGTGTGAGGGAAGAAATGGAATAGGGGAGAAAGCTGTAGAAGATGAGGTGATACGTAATAATTTCAGCACAGAAGTTGCATAGTGTGACCTTTGACTTTTATCTCAAATGCGACAGGAAGAAGCTATAAGAAGATTTTTTCACAGAGAAATTACATTGACTGACTTATGCTTAAAAGGATCATTCTGGCATCTGAATTGTGAATAGGCTATCAGAGACACAAGAATAGAAATAGGGAAACCGGAGGGGGGAGTCAAGATGGCGGAGAAGTAGCAGCTGAGACTACTTCAGGTTGCGGGAGATCAGCTAGATAGCTTATCTAAAGATTGCAAACACCTACAAATCCAACGGGAGATCGAAGAGAAGAAGAACAGCAATTCTAGAAACAGAAAATCAACCACTCTCTGAAAGGTAGGACTGGCGGAGAAGTGAATCCAAAGCGACGGGAAGATAGACCGCGGGGGGAGGGGCCGGCTCCCGGCAAGCGGCGGAGCAACGGAGCACAAAATCGGGACTTTTAAAAGTCTGTTCCGCTGAGGGACATCGCTCCAGAGGCTTAACTGGGGTGAAGCCCACGCAGGGCCAGTGTGGCCTCAGGTCCCGCAGGGTCACAGAAGGATCGGGGTGTCTGAGTGTCGCAGAGCTCGCAGGTATTAGAACAGGGAAGCCGGCTACAGAGACAGAGCCGAGGAGTGAGCTCACAGCTCGGGCTTACCTTGAACCGGTCGCAGGCTCGGTGAGCTCGGAGCGCAGCCGGAGGCCAGGCAGACGGGAGTAATTGGACGCTGTTCCCTGAGGGCGCACTGAGGAGTGGGACCCCGAGCTCTCGGCTCCTCCGGGCCAGAGACTGGGAGGCCGCCATCTTCCTTCCCGTCCTCCGGACTCTACGGAAAGCGCTCAGGGAACAAAAGCTCCCGAAAGCAAACCCGAGCGGATTACTCAGCCCGGACCCTGGTAAGGGCGGTGTGACTCCGCCTGGGGCAAAGACACTTGAAAATCACTACAACAGGCCCCTCCCCCAGAAGATCAACAAGAAACCCAGCCAGGACAAGTTCACTTATGAGGAGTGCAGTTTCAATACCAAGGAGAGCAGCGGAATTCCAGAGGAGGAGAAAGCAAAGCACGGAACTCATGGATTTCTCCCCATGATTCTTTAGCCTTGCAGTTAATTTAATTTTTTTTTCTTTTTCAATTTTTTTCTCTTCTTCTGCTAAATTTTTTTAAACTTTTACCCTTTTCTTTTTTAACGTTTTTTAACTAGTTTATCTAA